>NC_080687.1:67867446-68492446 GCF_030445035.2 Dasypus novemcinctus
TCTTTTTCCACTAAAGGGAAATATGTTGACAGCACTATGCCACCTAAACATTCATATCATCAGATTTTGATAAAATACATGTTAATATTTCTTATATTCAAAGAAGAAGGAGGCAAGTAAGGAAAATCAGAGTTAAATGCGAGAGAAAATATTTTTGTAGATTTCTTTTCTACAGAAATACAGTGTGTAACTTTCATTTTGATTACACAATCAGGAAAAAATTTCTATTTATTTTTACTATCAAGCTGTATGAAAGCCTGCTTCATTTTACAATTTTATAATTTCATGGCTTACATAATACAAAATTTTAAATTAACCTATCTATATTCAGAAAAATTTTCAAGTATTGTTTCTTTCCCAAGAAAGGATGTGAGTTTTCACAGCTCTCTGCTCTGTTCTTCTTTAAGCCATATTTTATTTTGCTTCTGTTTTCTGTTTCCCTGAATGCTTTTATTAGTCCAGTACTTGATACAGATGAACAGCCCTGACATTTAAAGCAGAAGAGCTTGAATATCATGAACTTGGCATTCCGCATTACATTTTCCAGCTGGAACTCTCCAATCTTAACATCTTTCTAAATATTAAACCATTTGTATTTAAAAGTATATTAGAAAACAGTATTTACTTCATTGAATTCCATTCTATTTCCTAACAGTATGAATGAGATATAATAGAACAGAAATATTTTATTTATATAATTATTTAAACTCAGACTTGTGGTTCAAAACACATTTTAACCCTTGCTAAAATGTTCCTATTTCCTCCAATTAAATTTGCCCATGCATGAGCAATTCTTCCTGCTCTAGTTTATCTTTCTATGGAAGTATCAAGAACTTGAAGGCAGAAAGAATCAATAACTTTTTTCTTTAATCCTACATTACCTAGCAGTAAGCTCTGCAGACAGTAGGCACTTATTTATGACAGGCCATCTAGTCTCATCTCTATGATATCCTTTTCACCCTGGAAGAAGAAAGATAACTGAGGCATTTTCATACTTGTCTATCATTTAGTTATGAATTAATATAATCTCCAAATGGTAATAAATTTCATTTATTGAATTTTAGACATTAGTCCTTTCTTTTTTCGCTATCAAATATGTCTTACATTCTTTTTATTTTTATTGTTGCTTAAAGTCATAGTAATTCAGAGTGGGAAATATTCACATGGACATTTATTTTTCCAATGTCCTATCAAATGCAAAAAAGTTGCTTGTAAAGTGTATTTATTGTCTGTAACACTTATCTGTAGACTTTCTACTATTCCACAATTTTCTGAAGACATAGTTTATTTTATATACTCAACGACTGGATAATATAAATTTCCTTTTACATATTTAGTTCTAACTCTTTAGTTCAAACAAGTACCACTGACCTTAACACTAAAGCACATTTATGTTTGATATTTTCTAATATCAACCACTTTATTTCCTTTAGGGCCATCTTTATGATCTACATTCACTCCTTATTTCCTTCATATTTCATGTAAATTAAATAAAGTAATATATTGAATGATTATGGAGGATACAAAAGAGTAGTTGATTTTGTTTTTTCTTGAATTTTGTGATAAATAAAAATAATTTAATGTCTATAATTTTAATAAAAGTATTTTTAGGAAAGGAACTGATAAGCATTGTTTATTCCTTTATTAAATACTTATTATTAAAAATATTCTATGTGCAAAATCAAGAAGAGATTCTACGTAATCTTAACAAGATTATAAAGAATAAAATATTGATATAATATCTGTTCTAATTATAAAACATGGCTAAATGAGACATTGGAGAACTTGGTTCCTAATCACAAGATGACAATGGAAATTTATTATGAATTAGACAATATTAAACAAAAGATTTCAAATGATGTAGACTGTCACTAGAAAAAAACTTTAATGCACATAGATTCAGCTAAAAGGAAATTAAATTCACCTTTCATAAATGTAATACCTTTCCTTATTGAAATATAAAAATCTTGTCAGTAAGTATTTTCAATGGTTAAGGCACTGGGGTTATATGTTTTTGTGGAAAAGCAGTACAACTCAGCAGGGGAAACTGAAAATTAAAATTTTCCTCAATTTGCATTTTATGGATAAAAAGAAATAAGTTTTAAAAATAACATAAAAATTACTCTCCATTAATATGGGATTTAGACTTTAATAAATCAAAACTAACAACAGAGCAAGATGTGTCTTCCACCTGAATTCATGTTTCTTATAACAATTTTATTGGACTGAAAATTACATATAATAGAAGACCTAATCATTTATTGTCCATACAGGAGTAAACAGATTGCCAAGAAAAAATTTTCTCTCTAGACCTTTACAAACCAAAAGAAAAGCTACTAGGCTTTGGGGGCTATTGAATGCATGAAATTTTGTTATGTTGAATTTAGATGCGCAATAAGTTGAAAATATATATGAAATTGGTTTGGGGAGGGGAATAACAGAATATTTAATAATTTTCACACTGTTTATATATTGACATATTTTGGATATATTAAGTAAATAAAATACATTATTAAAACCAGTAACAACTGTATGTCACATTTGCGTTTTGGTTTACATTTCTATTGTATCGTGCTGTTCTAGAAAACTGGCTTCCAATAGGTGTACAAGTTGTTTAGATTTTTTATCTAATTCATTTTTGCAGTGGTCACACATTACAAACCTAATTTATGGTGCACTATTCTTTGGATTTTATCAAATACATAAATCCTTGTGTTGTCCACAACAATTAAGATACAGAATATTTATAACAACCCCCAAATTTTCTTATGCTGGCTATTTTTAGCAAATACCTCCCACCAGTACAACCCCTAGCACTCATTGATCTGCTACTATCTAGATCATATTGCCTTTCTAGAATGTCATATAAATGGAGTAAAGAACGCATTTTAAATATAACTTTGGTCACTTATCAAAATGCATTTACATTAATCCATGTTTTTTTGTTGCTATAAATATTTGCATACAAGCTTTTGCATAAAAATAGTTCTTCATTTCCCTTGGGTAAATATCTAGTAGTGGGATTTACTAATTCATATGGTAATGGTTTAAATTTATAAGAAAATGTCACTCTGTTTTTTAAAGCGTCTTTTTCATTTTTCATTCCCGTCAATAATATATGAGGGTTCTGGTTGGTGACTACATCCTCATCAGCATGGCTATTGCCAACTTTTCTTTTTAATATTCTAATAGTTGTATGATGTAGTTCACTATAGTTTTTAACTTGAATTTCTTTAATGACTAATAGTATTGAACAGTTTTTCCAAAACTTATTTTATATCCATATATCTTCCTTATGTCTTCTTTGCTAAAGTGTCTGTTCAAATTATCTGCCCGTTTTTATATTAGGTTGTGTTTTTTTATTGTTGAGCATTGAGTTGGTTTTTTAAAAAATATGTTCCTGATACAGTCCTTTTTGAGAAAAGTGATTTTCCAATCTCAGTCTTTAACTTGTTTTCCTCTTCTTTTAATACTATCACTAACCAAAATTCTTTTATTTTTAATTTTATAATATATAATTTATCAAATGTTTATTCTTTCACAGATCATATTTTTTATATCTAGGATTGTATCTAGAAACTCTTTTTCATATACCTAAGGTCACAAAAATTCATTTTTATGTTTTCTTCTAAAATTTGTTTAGTTTTATGATTAACACTTAGGTCTATAATCTATTTAGAGTTTATTTTTTGTACCAGATGTTAGCTTTAGATCAAGGTCATTGTTTCTCATGGGGCAAAAAATTGTTCAGTGCCATTTGCCAAGAATTGATTATATGTGAGTATGTGTATATCTGGACCCTCAATTTTTCTTCATTTGTCTAGGACTTTCTTCTATCAACAAAGCCATAGGATCTTGATCAGTGTAGGATTATAGTAAGTTTTGAAATCGAACAGTGCACATCTGACTTTTTCATTCTTTTAAAAAATTGTTTCGACTATTGAAGTTCAATTTCCTTCCCATATACATTTTAACATCAGCAAGTCAATGGCCAAAATAAGTGCTCTGGTGATCTTAATTGGAATTGGGCTGAATCTATAAATCAATTTGTGGAGGACTGACATTGCAACAAAATTGAATTATTTAATATATTAGCACAAAATATCTGCTCACTTACTTAGGTGCTCTTTGATTTCTTTCATCAGGAATCTGTAATATTCGACATGGTAAACTTATGTGTATATTTATAATTTTACATCTAAGTATCTCATGCTTTGGTATTATTTTCAAAGGAGGTATTATTATTTTAATCTAATTACAAAGTCCAATGAATCATTGCTAGTATATGTAAATAAAACTGATTCTTGCATGCTATCAACTGTCAACTTAGAATTCTATACATGTAAAATATATACTTCAAAAATAAATGTACAATAAATATCTTCAGATAAATGAAGCTGAGGAAATTCATCAGTGGCTGAACTAAATAGGTATTATAAGACACAATATTCCAGATGAATGATACTGATATGGATGTAAAATAATACCTACAGGATGAAAAAAATAAGATTGATAAATATATAGATAAATACAACAGACTTTTTTTTTAAGATTTATTTTTTATTTATTTCTCTCCCTTTCCTCCCAACCCCCCCATTGTCTGCTCTCTGTGTCCATTTGCTGCATGTTCTTTGTCCACTTCTGTTGTTGTCAGTGGCACAGGAATCTGTGTTTCTTTTTGTTGCATCATCTTGCTGTGTCAGCTCTCCGTGTGTGCGGCACCATTCTTGGGCAGGCTGAACTTTCTTTCGTGCTGGGCAGTTCTCCTTATGGGGCGCACCCCTTGCGCGTGGGGCTCCCTATGTGAGGGACACCCCTGCGTGGCAGGGCACTCCTTGCATGCATCAGCACTGCTCATGGGCCAGCTCCACACAGGTCAAGGAGGTCCGGGGTTTGAACCACAGACCTCCCATGTGGTAGTCGGATGCCCTATCACTGGGCCAAGTCCGCTTCCCAAACACTTTTTTTTTCTCAGTTTCATTAAACCATAGCTAGTTTAAAGCAAAAATGATTTTTTGAGAGGTTTAGAACTTATACAGAAATAAAATGCATGAAGACAATAACACATAGGCTGATAAATTGAAATGTTTTTGTTAAGTTTGAAAGGTGTATGGTTGCAAGATTCTTACATTATTAAATGCACAATGTAGATACTCATATTAAAAATAAGAAAAAATTGAAAACAAAGTTCCAATCTTCCACCTATTGAAGGTAAAAAAAAGAAAAGTAATCAGTGCAATTACACTCAATGTAAGCAAACAGAGTGAATGAGTAAAAATTAGAACTCAACAAATCAAAAATTAACTATTTGAGAGACTTAATATAATTCATAAATCTTTAGCTAGAATGATCAAGCAGTAAAAAGGGAAAGAGGGAGAAATAAAAGGCTACATCATTCCAGGTAAATAGGCATTGTAGATAATGAAGAAATACCATCAAAGGCATTATGCTTATCTGTCCATGAATTAGGTGTACTGAATTAATTTGGTAAAGACATAGATTATTAAATATGGCAGAATATATTAGTAATACACATTCTGAGCAATCCTTTACCTTTTTAAAAAATTAACTCATCAATAAAAACCTTTCTGAAATGAAAACTTGGAACTTCCATGATTTTATTCATGACTTATATTTAACTTGTAAAGAAGTAGTGAAATAAATCTCAAACAAACTCTTCAGAAAATAAAAAGAGACTTCTTCCATATATATATATATATGATTATATATTCCTATATATATATTTAGGAGGCACAGGAGATTGAACCCAGGACCTCATCCATGGGAAGAAGGCTCTCAACCACTAGCTACATGAGCTGCTCCCCCAATACATTTTATGAGGTCAGAATAAACCTGATAATACATGTTTATAATGATAGTATTTGTGGAGGAATTAGAAGACTAATATCCCTCACAAATACTATGCAAAAATCCTTATTAAATAATTAGTAAAATACTATGAAGTCATGGAATGAAAAACAGGAAAACATGGACAAAGGAGGTTTATCCCAAGAATGAAGATTAATAAAATATTTTAAAAATCTAACAATGCAATTGCCCAGATTAACAGAGAATTGGAATAATAACATATAATTATCTCAATTGCAGTGTAAAAAGTATCTGACAAATTTCAACACTAATTCATGATAAATATCTCTCTGCAAACTAGGACTATCTCCCTCAGTCTGATAAAGAATCTAAAAAAAGAAATCATAGGTAGCATTTGTGTAATAATATAAAAACAAATGCTTATAGCCTAAAACTGGGAGCCAGTAGGACTTTCACTCTTGCTTCTTCTATTTAACATTGTGTTGGAAGGGCTAGCCTTTCAATAATGTAATAAAAATATGTAAAATGGATAAATATTGGAAGGAAAAAGGAATACTCTCTATTACAGGATGTGCATGTCTTAATTTGCTAGGCTCCTATAACAAATACCAAGGAGTAGTTGGCTTAAGGAGGAGAAATTTGAGTTGTGGAGGCTACAGTCCAAAATCAAGGTGTCAGCTGGACCAGCCTTTCTTTGAAGTCTGTATGTTTGTGACTTGCCAGCAATCTAGAATTCAATCTGCCTCTGTTACATAACTGCCTCTTTTCACACCTGTCTCTTATGGACTCTGCAACCAAATTTCCTCTGCTTCTAAGGACTCCAATCATGTCGGATTAAGGCCTACCCTGATTTAGTTTGGCATCACTGAACTGTTAACTTCCTCAAAATTTCTAATTACAATTTAGTTCAAATTCATAAGACCAATGTTTAAGGCTTGGCCATGTCTGTTTGGAGGAATGTGACTGACTTTATAAGAATACACCCTCTGGATCCCCCCAAAAAGACATGTTTTTCCATGTGCGAAATATACTCACATCATCCCAACATCCCAAGCATAAAGCCTTTTCTGTAAAAATTCTAAGTTCAAATTGTCATCAAAATCAGTTATGAATGTAGCCTATCTGGGCAAAATTCTTTTCCATGTGTGAACCTATAAAACTTAGAAAACAAGTTATATGATTCCAAAATACAATGGTGGAACATAGTATAAGCATTGCCATTCAGAAGGGAGAAGTTAGAAGGCAAAAAAAGGGACATGTGTCAAAGCAAATCTGAAACCCAGCAGGGAAAATTCCCGCTGATTTCAAGTCTTTGGGGTAATCTGTGGCTTAATGCTCCGTCCCCTGGTTTGCCCCAACTTCTTCAAGCACCAGGATGGCAGCCATACTTTTCCAAACACCAGGGTGAGTCTGCCCTTTCCAAACACCAGAACAGTTGTGTCTCTCTTTTGGTCCAAGGAAATCCCTTTGGCCCAGGACTTTGCACACATGGTTCTGCCATTGGGATAAGTCTTCCTTCATTTCATCCAATTTCTGTCACTTTCAGCCCCATCAGACAAAAGGACCTTCCATATATCTTTCCTGGATATTTGAATTTCCATTTTTGACTTACTTTTAGTAAGTCCGATTAGATCTATTGATTGGTTGCCTAATCCTTTTAGCAAATGTTGTTCAGCCACGCCCTTGCATGGAGCCCCAGTCTCTGTCAAACTCAAGGAGGAAACTTGACTTCCTAGAAGTTCAAGGAGGGCCCTGTTAGGGCTAATATGATCTTAAGCTCAAAACACAGCAATTGGATAGGCTGTCAAGTTTCCACATCAAGTGCTGGTTCATTTTCACTTAACAGTCCCATTCTCAATTTATCTCTTTCTTCTCACATTTTTCTATAGGCAAAAAGGAGAAACCAGATGGTACTCTTGACACTTTGCCTGGAAAACTTCCTTAACTAAATATCCAGGTTCATTCCTTGCAAGTTCTGCCTTTATCTGACATCAGAACACATTTCTGTCAGGTTCTCTACCATTTTATAAGAATCACCTTTCCTCCAATTTCTAGGCACTCAATCATTTCCTTCTCAGGCCTCACTGAGAGCAGCTTTAAAGTCTGTATTTCTACCAACGTTCTTTTCAAAGCAATCAAGGTTTTTCCTTTTGAGTGCCTCAACATTCTTTCATTCTCTATCCATTATCCAATTACTAAGACATGTACACATTTTTAGGTATTTTTTCAAGCAGCACCACACACTGGTACCAAAAACTGCCTTAGTTTGCCAGGCATTTTATAACAAATACCACAGACTAGTTTGCCTAAACAGCAGGAATTTATTGTATCATGGTTTTGGGGTTAGAATTCCAAAGTCAAGATGTTGGACAGATTATGCTTTCTTTGAGGTCTGTTGTGTTGCAGTGGTAGTCTCACAACGCAATCTATAACGCATTCTCTTCCTCTGTCACGTGGTCATCTGTGTCCTTCTATTACTGTGTCCAATTTTCTTTTGCTTATAAGGACTCCAGTCATATCAAGTTAAGGCCCACCCTGATTCACTTTGGTATTACCTTTACTGATGACTACTTCAAAGATCTTATCACAAATGGGTTCATAATCACAAAACCAGAGGTTAGGACTTAAACATGTCTTTATGAGAGACAAGATTCAATCCATAACAGTAAGATTGTGTTTGTAGTTAGGCCTTAGGAGAACACACACATACACATACACACACTGTTGTATAATAAAGAATTTGGCTGGTCTTTTTCCCAGGTACCTGATAGATAGCCTCTAAATCTTCAGAATTTCCCATTGGAGGAGTATTTTTTGTCATTCATGAACAACTCCAACTGCAACTGATACTTTATGACTCAAGGTGGGCTGGTTGTACCAATAATATTACAGTGGGGCTGGCCATGCCAGAAAGACTAAGCATGCTATTAGAGGGTGGGGAAATTATCAGACTGACATCTTGGAGAGAAAGAAGACTGGAGATTGAGTTTAACCACACAAGTGCTAACTTTTCATCAGTCATGCCTACATAATGAAGTTCCAACAAAAGCTCTAGATATCAAACTCAGGTGAACTTCCCTAACTGATTTTGGGGGCTCTCCCAGATCTTACCCTACGCATCTCTTCTTTTGTGATTTTGCTTTGTATCCTTTTTTGCTATAATAAAACTGTAAACCTAAGACTTCCTGAATTCTGTGAGTCATTCTAATCAATTATCAAATGTGAGGGTGTGGTGGGAGTACTCAAATTTATAGTCAGTTGGTCAGAGGTGTGAGTAGCCTGGGACTCCTGAACTTGGACATGGTGTCTGAAGTAAGGGCAATTTGTGGAGCTTGTACCCTTAACACATGAATTCTGGCCCAACTCCAGGTATTAGAGTCATCATTGCATTGTAGTTAATGTTAGAAATTATTGCATACACGCAGACACACACACACAATAACTAAGATAAACATGGAAATTTAACCAGGTTCCCAGACCAATGCTATCTAAAGGCAGTATGCAGATTTTTTTCCCCATAGACTGTTACCCTTGGAACAAGTTATATCACTTGAGTCTCCCACTAGTAAGGTCTGATACCTTCAGGCCTATTCCCTTACTAATCTAATAAATGAAAGCACCCAAAACTTTATATTTCTCTAGATGATTCTATTGCTATTTGCCTCCACATTTTCTAAATAAAAGGCTTATATAGAAATTCATTAATTTTCTAGGCTTAGATTTTATTTATTGAAGTCTTAGATAGGATTAGCTTTCTTTCATATACCTATCTCACAGCCCTCATCCCAACTAGTTTTATCAAAATTTTAGCTAAATATTTAGTGTTTAAATTACTAAAATAAGTAAATTCAAAGCTGAGTCCTGAGTTTTGCTGTGATTGCATTTCCTTTTCTTTAAAAGCTTGAGTTTATTCAAGAAAATAATTGCCTTGCTTTGTGACTTAGTTTTTACTATCATTATCATAAAAGCATGGTCATATTCTTTCTCTGAATTGGCAGAAATCCCCTCTCATTATGGTCAAACACATTAGTAAATCTCTGTTTTATTTCTTTCCAGGGAGAATTTCTTCCATAACAACTTCTTCTATAGCTCTCCTATTGTCTTCTTGCCTCAATCTAGGCTGTTTTTATAAGCTTGTGTCAAATGAGATTTCCTTTCACCATCATGCTTCAAAGTTATTTTCCTTCTTCCCTAAGTTGACATTACTGTATTTTAAATTGCCTATACCCCCCTTTTTTTGTTTATTTACCACTGGAAAAAATATATCTTCCAGTAATTTCTTCAAAAAGGGTACAAGGGGAATTTTAATTTTTAATCAAATGTATCCTGTAGTGTTTTGTTTTATTCTCACACTATATTGATAACTTAACTGAGTATAGAATTCTAAGTTAGAAATGCTTTCTGCTTAAAATTTCCATGGCATTTTACTATTGTTTTATGGTTTTAATTATTGCATTTGAGAAGTCTGATGCCATCTGGTTCAGATATTTGCATGTCCCAATTTTCCCCTACACTTGAAAATTTTAGGACCTTTTTGATAACCCCATGATAATCACATTTCACTAAGATGTATCTTGGTTTGGGCATTCCTTTCTCAGCTAAACAGAAAATTTTGTGTGCTTCAGGAGGCTTATGACCACTTAATAAAAAAGCAGTCTAAATTCCAAGGAACCAAAAGAAGTTATCGAAGTGTGTGGAACATTTTATTTTTTTTCCACAGGTAGTTCCCATTTTACCCAATTAAATATCTGGATCCCTCTCTCAGAAGTTCTTATACCTTAAGCCTCACTCCCTTACCCCATGTGGACAAATAAAAACAACCCCAAATTGTAATACGTTCAGATGTTTCTGTTGGTATTTGTCTCTAGATTTCTAAATAAATTCTGCTAGCATTCCATGATACTGAAATTCATACAAATTATTTCTGGGAAATGTTCTTATACACATTTTTGATACTTTCCTCTTCTCTTTATCTCTATTATCTGTTTTGGAATTTTACTTTGTTATTATAGCTCTTGCTTTGTCTTCTCTTTCATCTTCCCTCTCCTTTCTTCTTTTCTCTTCCTCTCTCCTTGTTTCTTTCCCGTAATCCTGTTTTTTCTTTTGTTCTATATTTTGGATATTTATGTGTTTATTTTCTAAATATTCCATTAAAATTTTATTTTAATTTATTTCACTAACAGGAGCTATTTTTGTTCTGTGGTTGTGGCTTCTTATATAGCTTCCTGTTATTATTGAATGTACACAATAACACTCTGCGAATGTTCATTATTTTGTTCCTTTTGGTCTTTTTATTTGAAGGTATTTTTCTACTCCTGCCTTTGGCTCATTTTCCTCTGGGTTGTTTTATTCTGTTGTTTGATCAATACCTTTCATTATGGAGGCTTTTCTCAAGCATCAGGTAACTTTTGACATTCTGATGATATTTAACAGGGATGTAGTAGAAAGCTAACTGGATCCTTTTTGTGTTGGGTGATGCTAGGTTGCTAGGGGACTTTACTGTGGGCTGAGTGAATGAAGTCCTTTAATTGGTAGGCTATTCCCTGAGAGTATTAGTGGTTCTTTTCTTTGGGGTTGATCAATTTTACCCAAAGAAGAAACCTCAAAATATACTGCCCATTGGTAAATAAGCCTAGCACCAGAATTCATACATTTGTTATGAAATTGAACTGGTGTTTCACTATTGACAATGTAGATTTTTCCTTAATTTTCCTGTTTTATTTTGAAATATTAGGCAACAGCTATGCCTTGTATCCTCAAACCTAGTTATCTTGTTTAAAATTTTCAGAAGATAGTCAATTTGCTGTTCAGGGATTTAAGCTCCACATATACCTCTGTTTTCATTGGTAATTGTTGTCTTTGCTTTCATAACTGCTCTGTGGAGTCTGAGCATGCCATCCCTAGCCAGTAATTAGCTTTCTGCTTTCACCTTTTTCTTAAGACAATTTTACTCATTCATCTGCTAAGTTTCTTTTTATTTTATCTTTTCTTTTTACATTTCCAATATTTTTTTACCCATTTGTTTTTACTATTATGGCCTTATGCCTAGTTTTATCTTCTTTATAATAGGATTTATGAGGAAACACAAATGCTTATTTGTATTTGAGCCTACATCTCTCCTTGGTAGTGTTTAAATTACTTTTATAATTATGCTTTCTTTTCTATAGTCTCTTCATGTATCCTAGAAGTAGAATATACTTGCTTCTCTGAATATAAACATTTTCATCTTTATTTAACTTATGCAAATATTTATGAATGTATAATACATTATATATATTTTATTATACATACATATTTCATATATATGAAATATATTTTCAGAATATGTTTACCTAATGTCTGCTATCCAGGCTCTTCTTACATAGCACATAGTAGCAACATCTTTTACGAAAATTAAATTATTAAATGAATTGTAGTTTTCTCTGTAAGGCATATTTTAGTTCATTGGTTTGTTTAGTAGAGTTATTATTTGGGGAAGGCTAATGCAAGAGGAAGTATAGCCCTAAATGTCATGTTGTTGTATTGAGAACAGGGACTGTGTATCATTCATCTTTTTTATCTCTAAATTTACATTATTCAACTAACATTATTTGCAACCCTACACTGAGTAATACATTGTTTGAAACAAAACCTATGACTTACTGAAACTTTCTTATAGGGGTGAAGACAAATAATAAGCAACTATATACATATGTTACATGTGTGATTAGTGGGTTTAAATTACACAAGGATAATGGGGATAGACAGTAAGTGTTTTGCTTTTTTATATAGGGTCGTCAATGAAAATCTTTCTAATTATGTGATATCTAAGCAGGTTCTGAAGGAAGTATGTGTCTGATCCAGGTTAACATTTACATAGAGAGAATTCTAGGTAATGGGAGAACAATTGAAAGCGCCCTAAGATGTAGCATACAGGTTGAATTATTGGGATTTCAAAGAGGCCAGAGTACCAAAAATGAGCAAGCAAGAGAACAGATTACATGAGGTTGAATAGGACGACTTGTTCATTAAATTTCTTAAAAGCATGACAGGACTTAGCTTTTACTCTGAAAAAGAACAAAGTTTTTAAAAGGTTTTGGAAGAAAATGACATGATGTGACAGACATTTTAGGCAGATGATTTTTTTCATATGGAGAACCCAACTAGAAGGGAAAGGACCATTTATGAAAATGAATTCAAAGATCCAGATTAAAGATGCTTGTGTGAGGACTTGTGGGTAGTAATATGAATTTTAAATAAATTTTGAAATAAATTTAAAAGCAAAGCCAAGGGTATTATCTTGTAGAATGGATGTGGAATGAGGAGATTCAAGAGTGACAACAAGTGTTTGTCCCAAGTCAAGAAAGAATGGGCTTGTCATTTACAGAAAAGAAGGAGGAAGCTGTTGATCAAGATTGGGAGTGGGGCAAGGGTAAGATAAGAGTTCAAGATTTTTACATATTCTGTATAACATGTGGTTGGGGACTGAATCATGTCCTCCAAAAAAAGGCATATTCAGGTCCCAACTCCTGGTCCTGTGGGTATGAACCCATTTGTAAATAGGACTTTTGAAGATGTTATTAGTTATTGTGTACCCAAATTGAATGGGGGCATGCCTTAATCCAATATGGCCATAGTTCTCATAAGCAAATGAAATTGGACATGGAAAGAGAAACTGAGGGAGCAGGCAAAGGCTGGCAGTCAGTGGAACCTGGAAGAGAAGGAGAAGACACTGAATATACATTGCCATGTAGCAGAAGAATAGAGGAACCCCAGAGATTACTGCCTAAGCAGAAGATACCAACCCTGGAAGGATGCAAGCCTTCTAGCGTCTGAAACATGAGCCAATAAATTCTTGTTGCTAAGTTAATCCATTATATGCTATTTTTTTTTTTAGCAGTTAGGAAACTAAACCATGAATCCATGTCACATCTAATTGATGTGACTGATTGGCTGAGTCTGGAGTTGTAAAAATAGAAGTTGATTCTTAGATTCTTAGGATTCTTGAACTTTAGAAGTTGATTCTGATTATAATATATGCTAGTTATTTTAAATACAATTGCTAATGTTGTTATTAAAGTAAATAGTTAACAACCTTTTTTGCGGACTGAGGATTCCTCAAGTTCAAATATAAAGGTTCTTTTGTATGTCAACATCCCAAGAGGTCTATGACAAATGCAAATGAATGGAATAGGACCCAACTTATTCCATGAATGTGACAACAAGCAAAAGTAGGTCCTTTCTACTGTAATTAACAGGCTTTTTAAAAATACGAAGACTTCAATTTCTGTACCAATTCTCAAAATAGGAGAAAAGTATACTAACGAGTTAGAAATAAATTGACAGGGTAATTTCTGATTATTCTATATATTCTTGTATCAACTCTTACTATAAATATGACATTTTAGTAACTTATATTTATGTCTTAAAGCTAAAAATTTTCAATTTTTTTAATAAACAGAAAGAGAAAAGAATCACAATTCCATATCTATCTCAAATCTTTCTGGTATCCTTCCTGGTATCAAGTAATTAAATCTCTTATGCAAAAATGTTTGTACTTTTCCCTATAACACAAGTTTTCATGTGAATTTTATATTAGACAGCTGAAAATCACTTTCTAAATAGATCCATAAATTCAAAGCAGCTAAATATAATTTTCTAATCTATATTTACACTATTTATCAAATGAACATATTCTATAACTCTGAAATATAATAGAGAACTCTCCTATAGTAATTATTACTATTACCTTCTTAATTTGTATAAAAATCACTGAAATTTATGTTACTCCAACTATAAACAAATAAAGTTACTTGCATAATCAGATAAATATAGTCACAGCTCTACTTTCACATTTAATGTAGTATAATAGCGATCTCTAAATGGTGCTCATTTTATTTTCCAGATACAAAAATGTTGTTAAATTACATTGAATGAATATTCTGCTTAGTTCTTTGAAAAAAAGGCATACAATTTTTAGATCTACTTATCTTTGTTTTATACATAATCAGTTCTTTTTAAATTTTTATATTAATTTGAACATTTCCATCCATATAGATGGATATATATATCTATATTAAAGTGTACATATTTGTACATGCAAACAATATTTTAATGTTGATACAACAGTTTTCATTCACAGCTTAATGATTTACAAGTCATATATCTTTGACTAAACACTTAAATATTACTTTAGGACAGAAAATATATGATGGAACAGATTTCAGTCTTTATGCATTATATGCATATACTCACAGTTTAAAATAGAAAGTTTATATGATATTTTATGTTGTGGCTTTTAGCTCAAATTCCATTCATGGGTAATACATGAGTGCTGATGAATTAATTGAACAAAACTCATTCCTGTGTAGTCATTCAAGATTATCATGGTAGTTCATTCCAAAATTGCATTCCTATTTAAGCAAATTCAAATATATGCATATACATATCTTCATGCATTCATGTCGGATCCATGAGACATAATAATCTATAGAACATGTAGGTTTGTTCTTTTTTAGGGTATCCAGTTGGGAAAAACTTGAACTTAAGATACAGAATAAATGATGGGAAGATATTTTCAATTATATTTAGATATCCTAACTATCTCCTTTCCTCTGCGCCTGGATTGGCACAAGTAAATAGAATCAGCTTTTTAAGATAAGTACCATGAATGTCTGAATAACTTTAGTTTATATTTGGAAAGTAATAAAGTGAGTAAAAATATGAGATGACAGCTAAATATGTGGCTGTTTCCCTCAGTATAAAGAAGCCATTTAAAAGATCTGAGATATGAGCACTATATATAATTATAATTATAAATATAATTCATATATTTCATGTTGATTAGTTTTACACTGATTAGAGATGAAGATGTCAATGTTAAAATGCAGTCATTATTTAAATTGTCCTTATTTTTACATTAAAGAGTTATAACTTTCTTCTAAGTGTGCTATAACATCTGTGTGTGTGTGCACGTGTGGACTCTTTACAATCTTGTAGTAAAGTATCATTAATAGATGAGTTAATTTTGCACATAATTTTATCTAACTCTAAATTTGGTGCTCTTCCATAATCTTATATCCTGCTTTTGCCTCAGATCACTTTGATCTGGAAAAGAAACAAAATATAAAAATATATGCAAATTTCTAGCCAAATATCATGGATCTAAAATATCTTGTAGAAAAGAAGTGGAAGTTCTCCCCCAACCACATTCCTCCCACCCTCCCCCATTCTACTGATACCCAAACTACCACCAGAGACAGCCATTATTAACAATTTTCTGGGCAGTACTTCTTGGCTAATTTTTTTAAGTATGCACTCACATTTTTACAAAATTGTCATCTTGCTACAGGTCTGCAGTTTTCTCTTTTCATTTTTCCCTTTATCTACCTTACATTTTCTTAAATGACTATATAATAAGAATGTACCATGATTACACAAAATTTTCTTCTTTATGTATATTTAAATTGTTTCTATTTTAAATAAAATATACAATTGAATATATATATGAATATATATAAAAACACAGCAAAATATGTATATAAAACACAGCAAAATATGTACGTATATAGCAAAAAGTGTATCCAATATTGTTTTATTTGCATATTTTTTACTACAATTGTTGAAATAGTTTCATATTCCTGTTTGTTATAAGAAATCTTTCTGAAAAATGCATTGCTTAGGGAGCCCTCCTATACCCTAAGGTGATAAAAAATTCTCCTAAAGTTTACTGTAAAATCTTTATAACTTTGGTTCTCAAAATTCTTCAAACTGCTTCAAATTTACAGATGTAAATTCAGTGATAATATTCCATTATTATACATTTACTATTTCTAGTATCTATAATTATGTCACTTCCTTCATTTCCCCTCCCCCCCCAAATTTACAGTCCCTATAAGAACTTAAAAGAGGCTGCCCATCTTTTTCTGTTCTAGATAACACTATTAAAATTCTTATTGCCAGATACCCCTGAAGGGAAAACCAATTGGATTATTTCTTTGTCTCTGCTGAAAACAATTAAGTAATACAAGTGATAAAACCAGAATTTTGCTCTTCTGAGAGCTGTTGCTAATACTTACATCAGAGTAGTATCTCATATTGTCATCCATGACAGAGATTTTCATGGATTCAAGTACTTCCTCACCATTGTCATCATTAATGCCTTGGTGAAGAGAGTGTCTCCTTGCCCTCCTAGCAAAGATTAGGTAAGTGAGTAAATCATATAGAATAAATTCACTTTCACAATCCTACTTTTCCAAGCTTATGGATTCATTATCTACATTAGACAACAAAACTTCTGGCATTTTAACCTAATTTAATAAAACCGCAGCCGATTCCAATTTTCAGTGAACCAATCAAGTACTGTTAGAAGCTCTCACAGCTTTTTAAGCCAGCACACAGAATCTTCATATTCTGGTAAATGGAAATGCATTATTCGGATCTTTGTGGAGCCACTTTTTAACTTGGACTTCAAAGATTTCTCCACTGGGTTTTAGGAACCATGACAATAAATAGTCAAATATTCATTAACAGTAGTATTAGCAAAATGTCCTCTATTGTACATTTCTATTTCTATTTTTGTTTCCTTTGAGTCAAAATCTTAATAAGATTATTGGGGAAATGAGCAGAACTTGCCCTAATACATAAAAATACCAGTGCTTCCAAATAATGCTGACCAATAGGTTTAATTAATAGGCACAAACTGATGTGCCTATTCAAGAATCCATTTATAATATAGACCAAATGAACTGAATTTTTATCTTTTTAAGAAAAAAAAATAGAAATAAATGAATGCCTTTGACTAGCAACAAAAGTATCTTGACTATACATGTTGTTTGGGGTTCTGAACTCTTTATGTGATGCGGTTCTTACCTGCTGAGAATGTTTAGATCCTGGAGTTATTGTTTCCTATACATGGAGAAGGCAGGAAGCTTTCGGCTACTGTCCTAGAAAGAGGGAATTAGGTGATGTTCAGTTCATTAACGTCTTAAATGTGGGTGATGAGTCTGGGAGAGGCTGAGGCTCTTTAAACGCAACTCCCCTTCATCTCTAGAGAACTATGAACTAAACTGAACAATTTATGTTTCCCCACACACCCAAAATACAATGGTGATACAAGAACAGGTTAACCTGTATATAAAACTTTGCAGCAATTGCATCAAATAGATAAGTGAAATTATACACAAATTCTACAGTGTAGACTCACATGCGGCTTTCATAAAGGGAAAGAAGATTGTTCGGCAGGAGAAAGGAATCTCAGACAAACATAAAATGGTCTCAGACTCCCAGGCACAGCTCCGAGGGCTCTTTCTCAGTTGCAGAAGATATGCTTTGTCTTTGAAAAGTGAACTTCCAGAATACATCTGAGATCCCTTTGTCAGGGGAGAGCCAAAGCACAGGCTTACTGAGGGTCTTTTATACTCCACTAGCAACATAGCTAAGATTCTGCTCATTAACCTGTTAAACCAGCTGCTGCTGATCAGTGTATATATTTTCATTTACAGAGTTGACAATCTGTGCCTCCAAGGCAGTGCATTTCAAACTATGAACAGTAAATTATAAATTACTTTCTAGTCGATTTCACCCTTATCTTGGCTAAAGAAAAGTACAAGTTACTGATATTTCTGATACAATGACAGAGCTCCCACAGACCATATACGAGTTAACCTATCCATTTCAATTAAAAAAGAAAAGACAGTGAGACAAAGAGCAGCCCTGCAGGGCACATCTTTCCAGATTCTCCCTTTCCAGACAAGAAATGAGTCTACATCAGAGTCTGGTTTTGCTTCTGGCAAGTTCCACTCTACTATTAATACGTTCTATTCTGCTGATACAGACTGTTCTCTTAGTTTGTCATTCTTTTCTCTGAAATGTCCTATCTTCTCCTTAAGAGGCCCTCCAGATTTAAAGCATTTAAGTAGCTTTCTAAGCCTGTGGAAAGTTAGGAACTCAGAGACCTTTTGTAATTCAATGAACCTCAACACCTTCCTGCTCAAGATAGTGGCTTTTTTTCCTGCTAATAGAATTTACATAAACTCTTTGGCGGGGGCTGGGGGGGCGCTTTGTATATTTTAGAAATGTTATCACCTCATTTGACAAAAGAAACACCTACAATTTTCTTCCTAAACAGACTTCTCTGTTTTTGAGAGGCTTGTCAGACGACTGCAAAACAATGCCCATAATATCCTTCAAGTCTTTTTTATCTATTTGATATGGTCCACTAGGCACTGCCTTAAATCTTTTGGAGTTTTTAGGGGCCTTACAACCACACGTTTGATTTGATCTTCAGCCCCAGGCTTCATATCACTTTGAAAATATTTTATGAACTGAGGAGACCAGGATGAGAGACAGTTTTATTTTCCAATCCAGCAAGTTTTGACTCCTCTATATTCCCCCTAAATTCTGCTTGCAAACTGAAGGGTTCCTTCTTTATCTCGTCTATCTCTTGCAGTTATTTATCATCCACATAAATAAAACCAAACTGAGATTGCAAACATACATTTGGTGACCTCTTTATCTATAGCCAAGCAGTCATTTGTTACATTTATTTTCAAAGTTATGACATATTTCAGTCAGGTGTCTCCAGAGAAACAAAACCAACAGGACTTGTGTCTGTATTTGAGATTGTATGTTTATATATATATAACATTTTATAGATATAAATATATTCAGTTAACTCTATACTATATATATAACTTTATAACTATAACTATATACTGTATATATATAACTATAGATCCAGATGATATTTGTTATAAAGAATTAGCTCACGTGATTGCGGGTACTGGAAAGTCTGAATCCAGAGGATAGGCCAGGCAGGACAATATGGCAAGAGTGATAATGAAGGCTTAATCCAAATTCCTTAGGCTGGAAACTCAGGAACGAGTGGAGGATTTAGCCTTGAGACAGAATTCCTTTTGATGCCTGGAGTCCTCAGTTCATGCTCTTAAGACTTGGAAATGATGATGTGGCCCACCCACCTTTTAGGGTGTAATCTACTCTACTTAAAGCCAGCTGATTGTTGATGCTAATCCTACCTACAAAATGCCTTCACAGCAGCGAATAGGCGAGTGTTTGACAACTGGACACCATAACCTAGTCAAGCTGAAAAATAAAATTTACCATCACACCACACGTGGCAGTTTGGCTATTTTTATTACTATTACATAGCATGGGCAGGCTGAGGCTAGAAAAGTATAGAAGGTGCTTTTAGCAAAAGCTGAGAAAACAGCATTCCCTTTGATAGCAGAGGATGGAAAAGCAGCGTAATGGGAAATTTTGATAGCAGACTGGGAAATATGTTGCCTTCCACCTTCTCCTCGGGGCAACACCACATGTTTTAGATTTTCGTCACAGCAGCATCCCTTCTTCCCTTACAGGTGCCACTTTCTGTATGAATTAGCTTTTGCTGAGGCAACAACCATCCCCATACTTAGTGGTTTAAAACAGTACCATTTATTTAGTCCCAAATTCTGCTGTTATTGTGTTATTCTGATCTGGACCAAGTTTTACTAGAGAGCTGACTTGCTCCTGTATCTGTTGTTGGTTTGCAGATTGGCTGAGAGACTTCTTGTGCTGGAAGGCCTCACTTCCAAGTGTGCAAGTTGGCTGGGTGACGAGGACAGTTGCACGTTGTGCTGCTCGTCACCAAGCAGGCAATTCTGAGCATCTTTACTTTGTAGTTGGGTTCCAAAAGCAGCAAGGGAGGAATTTGCAAGCCTCTGGAGACCTAGGTTCAGAACTTGCTGATAGTGTTCTGTCCATCACCTTCTAATGGTCAAAGCAAGTCACAAAGCCACCCCAGGGAGGTGAACTAAACTCCACACCTTGATGGGAGGATCTCAAATATCTTACCGCATTTTTTTTTCAATCACATCCTGATCAAACTAACCCTAGACCTGATATATCTGAATTGGGCTTGGAAACTAGACTTTACCTGTCTCACCTGATAGAAGCTTTTCCTTGATCAGTTATATCACAAAATTTGTGTTATATATTACAGTCTCCATTCTCATATGTTAAAAAAAGAGATTTATTGTAAAGGCAGATCGACTGTAAATAAAGCACATATATTTTTGTATTGATTCATTAGGTTATATGCTGTAAAATTCTAAATGTATTAGATTTATTATATGTTAAATAATTCTATTTAGCAAAGAAACCCTCTGTGTAACGATTGACTAGTGAATGAAGATGGAGAGTTGGATAGTAGAATTACTATAATTTAGCTCCTGATGATTTGTGATTTCTATAAACCTTGAGGTAAAAAGTGATGTGATGGCTCAAACTAGGTAGTAGTTTCAAAGGGTGATGTTACACATGACAGCAGTCCAATTATTATGAGCCAGGAACATGATTAATGATATAACTTCTATGATAAGAATACATAGGAACAAAGTTGACTCAATAACAAATATGATTTAAAAACTTTTTCTTCTCTATCTTCAATTTCTCTTGCTACATAAACCTCTAATCTAATTATCACAGTCTATGAACTGTTACATGGCTTCCATTAAACTGCTTTTAATTATGCATTTGAGAACCTTTCAGATAAATGTTTGTACTTTTTTCATTTTAAGTTTACTCAGAAGTATCAAAAACTATCTAGCAGTCAGAATTATAATGTAACACTTTTAGATTATTGTCAGTAAAATTAAGTTTTTCAACTGTATATTGCTGTGTGTTATACAAAATTTCATACATAGGAGAAATATCTTCCTATGTTTTCATAAGAAAAATTTGATCATACTAGACCAATGTGATAACATTATTAAAGGAAGAACTAGAATTTAACTCTAGGTCTCTTGGTATTTCAATATAACTCTTACCATTGCATAATATTACCTCTCTGGGGTAATTTTATTTTACTCCTTTACACCTTTACATTGTGGTTCAAAATATTTAAAACACCTGACTTTTATTTATTTTTATAAGTATACATACTCTATCTAAATAAATTTTTAGTTTATGTATGGCAGGGTGCAGAGACCATATGTGCTACCTTTTTGTATACCCAGGGTTATTATTTGTAAATACATCTTTATGGAAAAGTAAATAAATACAAAGATAACGTTTAATATATATATAATCATTTTCAAAAATATCTTTTAGTAAAGCATAAAAAAATAATTTATATGAAATCTGACTGTAGTGAAATCTAGAGTTTTGAGTAACTTCATTTAGGTCCTCTAAGTCTTTAAAGCTACTAAATAATGGATATTTAAGAAATACTTCCTGCTCTCTAGCCCTCTAAGCCACTCGCCTCGGCCTCCAGAGTCCCTGCCGCCGTGGCCTCTCAGTCACAGGGCATCCCGCAGCTCCTGCAGGGCCGGCGGAGAAGCGCACAGCCGAGAAGGTGTCCGAGGCTCGCAAGCGAAAGAGCAGGAGGCTGAAGCAGGCCAAAGCAACTCAGGCTGAAGTCGAACAGTGCCTCCTGCGGACGGAGGAGTTCAAGGCCAACGAAGCTGCGGCTGTGGGATCCCACGGCAGTTGCAGCATCAAAGTGCAGAAGGAGACCCAGGAGAAGATGACTATCTTCCAGAACTACTTCCAGCAGAACAGGATTGAAGTCCTGGATAACCTCTTGGCCTTTTCGTGACATCCGGCCAGAAATCCATGAAAACTACTGCAAAAATGAATAGGGAAGGAGGAGTGCCTGTGCCATGGATGGGGATTTCAGATGCCCTCACATGGAATATGAAGTTTTAGCAAAGCTAGAGTTATATTCTTGGGGAAAGGCATTAGATTAATTATGTATATTATGTAGTAGGTCCTTTCACTTTTTGGATAGTAGCAAACCTAGCCTTTTTGTACAGTCTTAGAACTTATGCAAAGAATTTCATCTTTTCACCTCCTGTTTCTTATATATATTTAATGGGTATATGTTGTCTGTTTTCCTTTGTCATTTAGCTCAAGCTATGTATGTGGCAATATTGACTTTTTCTTTCTTAGATCTAGTACCAAAAACCCCTATTTGAAGAAAAAAATGGATTAAATATTTTATTTCCCTAAGGCTTTCTTAAAGGTCAGGGTCTTTACCTATGAAAAAGTGGTAAATAATCATTTGTAACCTGTGTTAAGCAGCAGCCAGCCTTAAAGCAGTCCTTTCTGCTTTTGTTCTAAGAGTTAGAACAATGACTACTAGAATAATTGAGCTGCTTTTACTTTCTTTTAATGAAAATTAATAGATAGAATTCAAGAACTTATTACATGTTATTGCTAAATGTACAGGCAATCATTTAAAAGTCAAGATTATTTGTCATGCAAAAATAAATAAGTAAATAAATAATTCCTGAAATCTTAATGATTGCTGGACATTAACAGGGTATCATTTTATCCTAATGAGCAAGAGTAATGGTCTGCACATCAGCACAGATGTCACCCTAAATAGCCCAGCTCTCCAAATGAAGGAGAGAAGACAACTTTGAAGAAGATGTAAGTCTCTGGATTTTGATCAAGTTAACTTCTAGTCCTTATTCCATACTTCTCCTTGCTATTGGTATTAACTAATATTAAAATGTCACAATGTTAATCATTTTGTACAGAATATTTACTTTTGCTCATATTATCTTCTGTGACACAAATAGGATGAGAAACTAGCGTCAATTCCTCATCTTATAAAGAAGACAAAGGAGAAATTTTTGTGAATAGGTCCTTAGATCTTGTTTCAAATCAAGAATATGCTAATTTACTTAAATTATGTACACTGTTAATCTGGAATAAAAATAACTAGAAGGACAAAGTATGTTATATACCTGAAGCAGGAACACTTAGATATTTGTAGATATTTAGACTTGGAAGCAGCTTTATAGATTTCATTTTTCTTACCTTTAATAGGTGATAAACCTCTGAGAATCTGATTAAAACTAATGAAATTTGTTGGAGAAGATCTACATGTGCACATTGCAACACAATTTGGCAAACCAGTTCAAAGATTTCATGGATTCCCTGAAGTCCATCTGTAAACCTCTACTAATGGCTTTTATAAAAAGAAATTTTTGAAAAAATCATATTTCTTTGTAAGACTTTTGAGGAAGTTGAAATTCAATATCTTTAATATATTTTCCCTATGATACAGTGACATTTAATAAATATAATTTGCAAAAACGATTGTGTTAATTTCAGTAGTCATTTGATATAAGGTAGTATTTAACATTTAGTTCTATTTTGCTATGAAGATATAGAGAACTGTACTTGGATTCTCTCATTCACTTGCTGGAAATTGCATGCCATATATTCTAAATATAAATATGAAAATTTAAATACAAAATGGATGATCTCATGTTATCATTTTATCCATTAATCCTAGAGTAATTATTAGCCGAGCACAAAATAGTGTCCTTCAATAGGAAATATTAGAGAAACTAATTAGGCTGTGTTTGCTCTAATTAGAAAATAAATTCTATGACAGGATTTAAAAATAAAAAGGACAGAGCAATATCTCATAAAACCCTTTTTGAAAAAATAAAGATAGTTGCCCAAAAGTAAACCAGCAGATTATTAGAGTATTATATTTTTTATTTCATTTCCTCACAATTAATGTGACCTGATATGTGTTGAGTTAATCACCGAACAAAAACATACTACCAAATAAAGCTATTTAAACAAGTGTTCTGAATAATTGTATGAAAGGTACAACATTTCAGAAAGTATTGATTATAAAGGTAGTTAAGGTAGTTTTCTTAACTTTTCTTACCTTTTTCTGGGTGAGTTAATTAATCATAATAATTTTATTATTATCAAGTATATTTATCTCCACTTATATAAGGAACAAGGTAATAAATACAGAGGAGTTATTGAAACACTCTTTGAAATGAACTATGTATTAAAAATTAACATATAGTCTCTGTTGCTATGCAGAGCTAAGTACCACTGTCATTTCCATAATTATGCACCATATTCATTTCAAGGAGCAAAATTTAGGATGGAAATAACATAATCTAACATACCCAATTTAGGAAACGGTAGAATTAAAAATGTGCATGAATAAATTTCAAGGTATATGAGTTCCTGGATCAGCAGTGTCACAAAATGTCTGCGAAGTAAATATTAATATCATCAAATTAGATATTTTAAACAACCTTAAGCTCGCTCATGCTTTACATAAACCTTTATTTAACTTCAAAACAGTTAAATATAATTAATGCAAATTTTTCTACTCTGATTAGATAGATAAAAACTAGGTTTAATATTACCCTATCCAGGGGAGAATTGATTTAAATATAAGCATTATAGTCTGTATTTCAAAAACAATGCTTACTTTTTTTAATAAAACAAATTTTTAAAACAATGTTTAAAGAATGAAGGTTGACTATGCATGTGACAGGAAAAAATGAAAGAATAAATTTAGTATGTTCTTCAGACATTAACATTTCTCATTGTCCACTGAAAATATAACTAGACTTTATTAGTTTTTAATTGAACGTTGGTTAGATGACTAAAGGCACTAACTTTATTCCCTGTTAGCTAATACTTTTTAAAATTTTTTGCTAATTTTGAGTCTTTAAATAAACACAAATCATGTCATTTCTGACTGAAAATTAATGCAAAAGTAATGTCTAATTTATCTAAAATTACTATACTGTATGTGCTTAGGCAGGTTAAGTAACTTTCTGTCTTAATCTTCCTGTGAACCTATAAAATAGGAATATTCATAGAGTTGTTGGAAGGTCAATATAGTTCATTTAAAAGCACTCCTTGACTTACAATTTTATTAATAAAATCTTTTTTTTATATATCAGAAACTGTATCAGGCATCGAGCTAAGCCTGGAGGTGATTAGAAGATGGCATCATCCACCCTTGAATGTCTCACATGTCTGTTGTAAAGACCCTGATAAAATTTTAAATTAAGGCATCTGGTAAGTTGAAAACATGCATTTGTATATGAAAATTATTTTATACCATGTTCAAAAAATATGGCTAGGTACAAGATTATTTCAATCCTAAAGTGAGCTGAAAGAGATGAACTTAATGGATCTTCATGAAGAGAATACATCTTCATATGTAGAACTTTGGGAATGAAGTTTAATTTTCTTTAAGAGATTTCTGATTCAAGGTTCCATTAATTATTTTAATGCCCAAATAGATTCTAATATGAATAGAACAGTAATTCAACAGTTTGAATCTTAACACATAAAACCCAGGAAAATATAATATTTTTTATTCTACTCCAGTTCAACTGACCAGACCCCATTTTGCATTTTCTATTTCCTATGCTCTGGGCATATTAGGCAAGCCTATCCAACATGCTGATTTTTCAAAGCACTATGGATCAACACATACTACTTTATGGATAAGAAAAGTAGACAAAGTGATTGTTTCCTAACTTGTTTGATTTCAAGAGTCTTGTAAAGAAAAACATACAAACATATACATTTTCCCATCCTTTTTCCAGAATCCTAATATATTCAAACTAGCCAAAGAAAGGATTTAAACAAACAAAAACCATCTTATCCAAAACCAAAGGTAGTTAAAAATATGAATTTTCTTAATCAGTGTATTGCTAGTGTTTTTCTGTTTTAATAATTCAGTTCACTTGAATCTGCTCATTCATTTATTTTACAGGTCATTTCAGTGAAAATTGGGAAATGAAAAGAATGTTTCATTTGAAAATTGATTTATATAAAATTAGTGTTTTAAAATACATAATATATGGAGTATTTGCTTTATGTAAATTATTATGAGGGTTAAAAAGTCTTTGGTAAATTCAACATACTCTAAAACAATATCATCCAACATAATCCACCAAGAAAAACTTTTACTCCTTCCTAGAGTCCATTTTCATTGAGCATATGTTTCTAAGCTCCCATATTTTGCTAATTACAACATAGCCAATGGCTAAAAATAATTAAAAAATAATTTTAGCACTACAATTATTTCCTTTCCAGGTAGTATAGCAGATATTATTGACCCTATTTCTTAAGTGGTACACTGGTTTTCTTACTTCAGCAATAAACATAAAATACCATTAATACAGGGTCCACAGAGCTTCTAGAATGTTTTCATTGCTTGTTTCAACATGTTGTTAAAATAACATCCTAATCTGAGATACTCGGACTTGTGTCTGGCCTATCTTTAATGAATTTTTAAAAAATGAATAGAAATATTTAATGATTAAGAAAGTTCCATACCAGATCCCTGCTCTTTTTTCTTTATCTCTCATAATGGTATGATTTTAGACTTTGAAGACAACATGATAATATCAAAATCAAATGTTATAACTTTTTAGAATTTTAGAGTTGGAAGGATGATGATTAATTTGTGGCAGTGCTATTTTGATGTGATCTTTGAAATTTACCTAGGTAGATATCTAATTTGAAGGAAAAGATAAGTATTAGTGACAGAACAATAAGGTTATGAAGAATTGAACACAAAGTTCAACTAGTCCTCCTTCACTGTCTCTATCCCATGCAAAACAGAGACCATATATTTTAATTTTGCAGTGTAATTACATTTGTAAATATTTGTTTAGGTAACATCAACCATATGTTATTAATCGTGAACAATCATAGGTCCACCTTCTTTCATTTCTATTATCTCATTTATCTCAAACATAATCAAAGGTATTTCTGAGAGTAGTCAATATTGCTTGAAGTCAAATTCTATACTTAGGAAACTTGGATTACGTGGGTGTGAATGAATAATGGTTCAGAAGTTATCAAATTTTCCAGGATTGAGTGGAGAATAAAACTGAGCAGGACCTGCAATCTAATTTCCTAGTCAGACACAGCTAACTCTCTTTCAGAGAAAATTCCTTCTTCTATAATTACCTACTACTTTTAACTCTCCTAACATCTGCCAGCATGTTCCCTAATTTTATGAATGACTCCACTATTAGATTTCAGTGTTTTATTTCCCAGCTTTTTTCCAGTGCATTCTTTGAAATGAAATTATAAACATTCTTTCCTTTCTCCTATTCCTACACTCCCATTGCTTCTCAAACTGTAGTAAATAGAGAAGAGTGATGCTCTATATTATCTTTCAGTATAGTCAGTGGCAAAAGCTGGGTTGGTTGCCAGAATGATTTCCTTAAGGATTATAATCTTAAGTTTCCTAAATTAAAATATTGTTAATGGAGTGTTATTGCAAATATATGCTTAATTTATCAATTGCCCAGTTATCATGTGAATGTACTAAACCATCTATATACCATGAGGACTAAAACAACAAATATGTTTTGCCTCCTAACAATGAGATTTTATGATTTGGGGGAAGATATAATCATATAAATGAAGTAGGTACATTTAGAATATTATGTGGATTAGAAATACTCATTGTATTATGGGTTTTCACAGTTGTTTATCTACCCATTTATCTGTCCATTTATCTGTCCTTTATCCATCTAGAGTGAATATATTTATAATTGAATTTAGGTATTAAATGGAAGGAAGGACACAATATACAGGAAAAAATAAATAACAATTTGGCCTAGGAAAATATAAATAAAAGTACCCTATGAAAACAAAGTAAAGATAAACAAAAATAACAGATGCAATATTGCTTAATGATTAAGAGGAAGGACTTAATGGCTGATGATATTGGTTTAAATCCCAACTTTAACATAGCTATATGATATTGGGCAAGTTGGCAGCAGTTTCCTCATTTAACCTTACAGTTAGTAATGAAAATTAAATAAGGTAATATACACATAAAGAGATCAGAAAGTTTCTGTAAAAGAATAAAAGCAATGTGTTTCTTATAAAATATGAAGGTAATAAAAGCATCAGCTGCTTTCATAATTTAATTTAAATGTGACATTCCTCTTTCTAGAAGTAGAAGTGCAAAGAAGTTCAATTTTTAAAAGGTTTCTCCATCTGAGATTCACTTTTACCATGTAAGAATTCCTAATTTGTTTTAAGGATTATAAAGTATGAAAGTATAGTCTGGTGTAAGTCAATATTTATCAAATATTATTATTATTCTATCCTCACTATTATTAAAAAACAAAATTTTAATATATATGTATATAAATATATATGTAAAGATTGATATATATTTCTGTTATTTGTTTTTATTTGTTTTGTTTTAGTACTAATTTATATCACTAATTGTTCATGTGGTGATTGAGGAAAATAATATAAAAATAATATAAAAAATTCCAAGAACATTTCTTATAAAAAAATGTGTGGCAGTTTGGTATTCTTTATGAATTCCAAAAATAGATATTGGATTGTGTTTATAAACTGATCCATTTCTCTGGGCATATTAGATAGTATTAGACTCAAGGGTTTCATTTTTATTTTATTATATCAAGATTAGGGCTTTCATTTGACCACATCATAAGTCCCCTCTTACAGTTAGCCTACAGCTGTGGGCTATATTAATGGATGCTCAAAGACAGGGAAGAAAATAAAAGGAAAAAAGAACACAGAGATTTGAGTTTTGAATGCTGGAGCCCCGGGGAGAGCCAAGCTCTTCACCTGACAGTTTACAACTGGCCTTGTTTGAAAGAACAGAGCAGCTGACTCTGGAAGAAGTGAGACCTGGGAAGAGAGTTGAGCTTTATGCCAGCCTACAGTTGAGATTGGAAGAAGCTGGGCCCACAGAGCCTTAACAAGGAAGAAGGAAGGCTGAACCCTCTTGGACATTGCCTGCCATCTTGTTTCAAAACGTGGCAACAGACTTAGATGAGGAAGTAACTTTGAACTAGACTTTTTAGGGCCTGTTGACTGTACACTTCTACCCCAAATAAATAACCTTTATAAAAGCCAACAGATTCCTGGTATTTTGCATCAGCATCCCCTTGGTTGACTAATACAGTATATCATAAGGAATTTTCTGTTTCCTCTGATAAATGCTAAAGTAGCAGAGCTTAAATGCACTTGAGAAATGAAGACTCTGAGAAGATTAAGTTAATATATGAAAATATGGTTCAAGTATATGACAACCTTGCTTTTACATCCCTTTTACTTAGTCATCTTAAATATTGTTTCTCTCAAGATGTTTTATATAGCAATTGAAAAGCAGATAGTTTAAAACTGAATCACTAATAAAATTTTTTAGTCCTGGGATTCTTTGTTACTCAATGATTACAGATACCTATATTTTAGAAACTTAAAATGCAAAGTTTATGAGTGTATATTTGGGGTGGTTCTGAAATTTAAGGTGTTTAACAATCGTGACTAGTTTATCAATCTCTTTATTTCCATGTAAATGTTACTCCAGAAATACTTGTGAATTTTACTTCAAGAAATAATTATTAACAAAAGCAAAATGCTAATTATATTTCCCAACTTCTACACAATAGTCTAAATGCAAGATAATTTTTGTTTGAAATTTTTTCATTGCAGTTGTTTTTAGCTTCCAGCCTTTATAATAAAAGACTCCCAATAACATAATTTTTAAAAGTGAAATTTCAAGAATGAGAAATTTCTAGTCCATTCTATTGACCCAAAGACGTATTGATTTAAAATGAATGTAAAAATTACTAAAAAAATTAAATCTTGCTACATGGTGATATCAGATTTGAACCACATTTTGGAGTATATTTTAAGGATAATTTTCTTCGGTTTTACTATAGTAACAGTGTTAAATTCCTTCTGAAGTACTATAGTTAGTCACTAGATTTATTTTGGTATGACTTGCAACTCATGAAGGTAACAATTTACAAATACATGTAAGCAAAAACTATTTCAAGGAATTTAGATAGAAGTGAAAATGAATGGAGGGATTGCTGGCATAGCTCTGTTTTTCCACTATGACTTTTACCTTTTATTTTTCTGATTGTTCTATCAACCCTGAATCTCAAAATATTATTAATATTTAGAATTGAGACATGCATCAATAACCAGCATTTTATATCGAGTTACTATAGATTAGGTCATAAATAATTTTTGCCCACAGAGTCAAAAGCCAACGAAAAAATCAATAAAAGTTTCAACCACTTTCGTATTATTCTTGATGAAATTGCACAGAAATTGAGTGTGTACCTTAGACAAATAGTTGTCATATATCTAAAGTGCACGAGATTTTATTATAAAATGATTTTAAAGTATGGTCCACAGACCTATAAGGGTCCCCGAGGTTTTCTTTCAAGAGGTCTGCAAGGATCATTTTCAGAAACATATTAAGAGGTTATTTACTTTTTTCACTGTATTAATGCTTGAATTCATGGTGCAAAAACAAAATGTGGCAGCAAATGGTACTCAAAATTGTACTGCAGTTTCGCCATGCATTCAAGGTAATAAATACACAAAATATAAATCTCACATATATAAACAGTATATAAACAGCCTAAGACTTTATACAGCAATAAAAACCATTGAATTATTAAGCACACTAGTCAAATGCATTCTCTTTTCCAACTAAATATCTATATGAGGTGCAATCTTTTCATGTATACCAACTGATATGATATATGACAAATAGAATGAACATAAACAGATATGAATTTCCAATGCTGTAGAGCCTGAAAAATTATTTTCTTTAGGTTAGCCAATACCTCTCTGGCAAAATACATTTAAAGATACATAAAAAGTAAGCTTTTATTAAGCCAGACATTGAAAAAATTGCAAAACCATGGGAGAATACTACTCTTTTCATTATATTTTTAGATATATAGATAATTTCCATTAAATATGTTCTCTTAACATGTAGTAGATCTATTATTGCTTTTAAATAAATTAATAAATATTTTACTCTATTTGGATCCAGTGTGTGTTAGTTTCCTATTGCTGTTCTAATAAATTACCTATAAACTTAGTGGTTTAAAATAACACAAATGTTTTATCTTAGAGTTCTGGAAATCAGGAATCTACAAAGGGTCTTCTTATTGGTCTTAAATCGAGGTGCCAGCTGGACCGCATTTCTTCTGGAGTACTGGAGAATACATTCCCTGCCTTTTCTAACTGCAAAAAGGTGACCACATATCTTGGCTCAGGCACTTTTCCTAATATCGCTTTACTTCTACTTCTGCTTCAGTCATCACATCTCCTTCTCTCCCTCTGGCTTTTCTGTGTCCCTCTTTTATCTTTTAATGATCTCTGTGATTCCATTGGGCGCATCCAGGTTAATCTCCCCATCTCAAGATCCTTAACTTAGTCATATCTGTAAAAGCTTTTTTATTTTAAAAAATCTTTTATATTAAATTTACCATTCATATACATCAATAAATAATAAGTATATAAATAAGTTGTGAACTTAAAAAGCAGGCGTAGTATCATACAGGGCTCCCATATATTACCCCACCAGCAACACCTTGCATTGCTGTGAAACAATTGTTACAAACTATGATTCTCTAAGTATGCTTTCAGCCATGTACTCAATCTAAAAGTCACTAATGTGATCATATGTATCTACACAATGTGATGAAAATAACACTCTACTATGGAAGTCTGTAGCTTTTACATCTTTCACTTTCTAGAAGCCTCAGTTTTCCCATGTGTGATGAAGGTGATTCCTTGCTATTCTTTTAAGGTTGTTGGAAAAATGGGTGTCATCATTTGAGTGAAAGTATTTATTAATGTTAAATTGTTACCATTAAAGTTACTGCCATTAGTCAGGGAGCTTCTATTTATTCATTTTCCTACCCTCTCTGTAAATATTATTGCATCAAGAATTTCATAGACGATGTTATCTACCAAAGGAAATAGATGGTAATTATTTCACAAGAGACTGAGCCAGAATTGTAAGTCATCTATAAATCAGATTTTATTCATATTCCAGATGCTTTCAATTACTTTAAAAGATAAAATTATTATTTTAAAAAACTCTACAGCTATGTGTTCAAAAGCTGAGTTAAAATTCTAAAGTAACTGTGTTGCGAATTATTGCAAACAGCATGCACAATATGTTCTATTTAAATGTAATTCATTAAACAATTTTGCTTTATTTTAACTATAAATAAAATAATTATTTTAATTATGTATTTGAATTATAAAAATAAGTTGTGTTCATAGGTGTAGAATTTTAAATGAATAGTGTACAGGTAGGTTATTAGAGTAGAAATTATTCTTCAGTATTGATGAACTATCAACCTGTAAATATTTTCTTTATGTATAGATTTATTAAATATTTAAATAATTATCCACAAAATATATAATTTTAGCAAAATGGTCTTATGAAAATAAAAGTAATTGTATGTAAAGCAAATCTCTTCATCATACAAAAAGTCACCTTTCCTATGCACTACCTTAATGAAAAAAAAAGTATCTGTAATAACCCAGCTATTAGAGTCCTGGCATGCAAACTATATCAAGTACTACATATTCTCTCTAAATGTGAAATTAGAGGAAAAAAATCATAAATCTTTCCAGTGATTATTACCTTTTCTAATACATTAATATTTTCAAATAAGAATCATAATTTGCTAGTGCTTCTCTGGTAGAATATTTCAGGAAGCAATTTCTCATAATATTTTCTAATTGATAACACTCCAGGTTTATGCATTTTTATCTTAATACAAAGGACTACAGGGAACCTTATTTCTATTACATTGTTGAATGGAATATATGGAATATATGAGTTAATCATATACATACTTTCCTATTTGTAATCATAAAATTTATTAAATTTTGTATAAACAAGTGATCATTATCTATATTACCCATGTACCCTAACATCCCTTCCATATTGAGCATTACCTGGGGGTAGCCAAGAGGAGATGATCTCTTTGTGGGGAAGACAACATTTATTGAACAAACTGCGTGGATCAGGAGGAGGTGGGAGGGGCAGAGTCAAATCTTTTCAAGGTATTTTTAGAAAAGATCTTTTCTTTTCTACAGTAAAAAATACCAGATGACTGGTAATGGTAAGAAATGTGGAGGATCCATCAGTTACTCTGATTACTGTTCTAAGACTGAGTGGCCTTTGCAACAATGTAAACAGATTGCCAGACTAGAAAATATAAAACATGACATAGATTATTAGGAGCCACAAAGGTAGAGTGAGAGGAGGCTGAATTGAACTGGAACCGTAAGATATGTGGTAGGCAGAATTTTAGGATTTTACCTAAGATTCCCCACCTTCCCCCTTACGTCTAATTTCTGGTACTATAAATATGGTGGATTTTATCCCAATGATAATAAATAAGTTTTAATATAATAAAATAAGTTTTATTATATGGCACAATGGAATTTAAAATAGGAGTAGTATCCAGGTTTGTGTGACCTAATCAATGGGTTTTCTCTGGCTGATGTTAGAAGTCAGAAATTCAGAAATGGAAAGCATGAGAAAGACTTGGCTTATAGCTGTTAGGTTGAGAATGGAGGTGACTCTGAATCAAGGAATGGGAATGGCCTCTAGAACTTGAAAACCACCCCTGACTGACAGGCAACAAGGAATCAGGGATTTCAATCATACAATTACAAGAAGCTCAATTCTGCCACCAGAATAATAACCCAGATACACATGAGCAAGACTTACGACTCACAGCTGCTATGTCTGTAATAATTTACTACACAGCAATAGAAAACAAATATGATAGAATAGCCAGAAAAAGTACCAGAGCAGGTGAGGCAACATCAATAATCCCCAGAGTGGTCAAAAGTCCTATGTAGTCAATTTGCTGGGAGAGGAAATGGGTCACATGTATCTTCCTTCCCTATGGGGCAATTAGGCTGACATGGCAGCAGTCACAATTCTGGCATTTCTTACATACAGTGGTAGCTCTGGATGAGGAATATATAGTCCTTGCATCGGCCAAGGTGAGTGCAATAATGAATCCAGATGGCAATGGCTGTGATCTGGGCAGTGTGGATTTGATCGGCAGTTTGCTTCCATTTAGTCACTTTAGACAATAGACCCGTACTATGGGGGTCAGTATGAGATATCTAAACTTTCCAATTGGCATGCTTAATTTGTTGGAAAAATCTGTAGCCCCACAGAGCATGCCTCTAATATGCCAGTTTTTAGTTTTTCAAGTAGTAAACCGAACAGCTAGATCATTGACAACTGGTCAAGAGCAAGGAAAAATATGACAAGGAAGTTCATCAATATTTATCAGTATTGGCTAGAGATGTGAAAATGTCCTTGAGTTCTAACCAGTGAGCAGGACAACCATGACTGTTTTTAGTTTTACATAGTAAATACTGAGGTTGAGCAGCAATAGTAGCAGAATGGCCACCTTCATGTTTGAAATTAACCAAATCAACAATTCCTCGAAAAGACATGCTCAAGTCTTAATTTCCACTCCTATAAAGGTAAACTTATTTGTAAATAGGATCTTTGAAAATGTTATTGGATAACAAAAGAGACCAAACTGGATTTAGGTTGGGTCCTAATGCATTATGACTATATTCTTAAAAGGAGAGGCAATTTGGACAGAGACAGAGAGATGGTCGTGTGCTAGAGGCAGAGACTGGGTTATGCTGCCACAAACCAAGGATAATCATGGATTGCCAGCCACCCATCAAAGGATAGCTGTCGCCCAATTATGCAAAATTGAGATCAGGCTCATCATTTTGGGCCATTTTTTGGGCCCTGCTTATTCATTAGATTTGTTTTTTTTTTAAAGATTTTATTTTAATTTTCTATTTCTCTATCCTTCCCCCACATTGTCTGCTCTCTATGTCTGTTCACTGTGTATTCGTCTATATCCACTTGCATTATTGTCAGTGGCACCAGGGATCTGTGTCTCTTTTTTGTTGCATCATCTTGCTGTGTCAGCTCTCTCTGTGTGCAGTGCCACTCCTGGACATGTTGTGCTTTTTGTGCAAGGGGCAGCTCTCCTTACAGGGTGTACTGCTTGCATGTGGGGCTCCCCTATGTGGGGGACGCCCTGTATGGCAGGGCACTCCTGGTGGGCATCAGCACTGCACATGGGCCAGCTCATTCTTTGGGTCAAGAGGTCCTGGGTTTGAACCCTGGACCTCCCATGTGGTAGGGAGACACTCTGTCAGTTGAGCCAAATCCACTTCCCTGTTCATTAGTTTTTGAATCATCTGAATTGAACCATCTTGAAACAGCAATATCTGGTCAGAGATTCATATGGCTTGCATGGATCAAACATTGTGTTTCAGTTTCAATGGGAGCCCAGTAACTGGCCAATAGTTGCTTTTCAAAGGAGAGTACCTGGTGTCTGTGTCAAAGAATCAACCTGTCCAAAATCCCAATGTATATCTCTGGTTAGAGGTTGACTTCTTTAACCAGTGGCACCAACAAGTCAAATCATTAGCCTAAGACAAATGTAGCTCACAAGGCTCACTAGGTTCCTAGTCCCTCAAATACTGAGATCGAACCACCATTTACTGGTCAGCTTCTAGCACACCCTGTTAGTTGGGTCCTACATGAAAAATGATGATTTGTGGGTTAGCCAATATAAAAGACCAAGTAAATGCCCATGGAAGCGACATCATGTTTCCAATGCTCAGATTCTATAAGATATTGAGCTAACTTTTGGTGGTGGGGACCTAAGAGACAGCAGGCTTTCTTCTAAATTGTCAGAAGTATTGATCATTGTAAAACTGTGACATGTTCACAAGAAACCACTGTATTTAGTGAACAGGTGCCTATATTTTGTTAAGATTTAATATTTAGCCATTAGGATGACATGAGAAAATGCTGTAGTCAGAACTGAGACTGAGGCCTCTGACCTGTAAACAGTTATAGATTAAATACATTCCTTCATGATGATATGAAGTCTTAACTTCCAGTCCCATAAAGGAGAATATGAAAGAGGCCAAACTGCTGTCCTTACAAGGAGAAGAAATTTGGACAGAGATACAGTGACAAAGATTGCCATTCGGTGGAGGCAGAGATTGCCTCCACAAACAAGGGAATATCATGAATTATCAGCCACTCAAAGCCAACAGAGGCATGAAATAGATTCTCCCTTATAAGAGGAAGCAAGGCCTTGCCTACACCTCTATTTTGGACTTCTAACCTGCAGAACTGTGAGACAATGTGTTTTTGTTGTTTAAGCCAATTCATCTCTGTGCTTCGTTACAGCAGCCCTGGCAAACAAAAACATATGGCAACAGGACCTAATCTGCACAGTAGAACATTTTGACATCAGCAAGTACAGGCTCTTGCCCAAGTCCTGAAGTCTCCATGCTGGCAAATGGCAGGGAAGTTTAAGTATCCTTGGGGTATCACTGAAAATGTGTTTCGGAGACCATGCCACATGAACATGCATTAGTTTTTGTCCCCAAGTACCAGTGGAATAGATGAAAAGGTGTTGGCGATGTCCGTGGCAGCATATCATGTGCCATCAATCTGTGCAGTCACCTTGTCTGGAACAGGTAGGACTCTAGGAGTTGCAGCTGAATTGAACTGATAATAATCCACTTTCATTTTCCAGCTCTCATAAACCTTTTTCACTGTCCATGCAGGGCTGCTGTATTGATAAATTGCATCCCTTATTACTCCTGCTTCCCTTAATTTCATAATTAGGGATGCGATTTCCCTTTCTTCCATATTGTTTCTGTTGGATGACATGAGGGAGATCAAGGATCATCTCTCTATAGACAGCACTTTATAATCACTTAAAGTGCAAGTATATAAAGCACATAAATGTCAAGATAGTTTCATAACAGTACATTGAATCAGCACCAACAAAGACACTTTAGTTTACCAAATACTAGGAGGTGAATTTCTGTGTGTATGTGTGTGTGCTTTTTTTCCCTACAGGAACACAAAGGATTTTAATATTCTTCCCAAGGGGAATTTGGAGCCAGCAGAGGCCCAAGGAGTCTAGTCTGTGCGAAATGGCTGGGAAAGCTTTTTATCTTTTGGCTTCTTACTTCAGAGGCAGCACTGCCTTCCTGTGTTGTACCTGATGGCTCTTACAATGGCCAAGGTTTAGGGGTTCATTTTCCCTTTGCACACACATTGGTGGCTTCACCCTGCAGCCTTCAGACCTTCCAGAGCCTTAAGCCAACTCTGCACATAGCCCCTCAAGGACCACAACTACTTTGCCTGTCAGATGGGAAGTGGGTATTGCTGTCCTATTGAGATGATAACATCTCTTCTTTCTCTCATCCAGAGGAGACTGATTAAAAACCAAACCAAGCACCATACTGGTGGCTTGTTGTAGCTTCAACTCTTCCTGTAAACATTCACAGGCAGCACAGTAGGGGATCCTTCCTTCATTTGGTTCCTGCAGGGTAAGAAAGGAGATGGTTTGGAGATCACATATTTATTCTAAACATTATAAGGAAAACCACACTGTAGCAGACATTTAGTCAGACTTAAGACCTAGGGCTGCAGATATCAGGAGCAATTTCTACTGCTTTTGGAAATATTTCAAAGGTAAAACCCACAGGACTTCTTGATGGATTGGATGTGTAATGTGAGAGCAAGTAAAGAGTGAAAAATGACTTCAAGGATTTTTGTCTGATCTGTGCCATGGATGGAGTTTATTTTTAAAAGTTGAAATATATTGAAGAGAGGATTTAATTTACAGGTGGCAGACCTAAGGATTGGAGTTTTAACAGACCTACATAGTGAATTCATAATGGCTCAAATAAATTGAGGTTACATGTCTTAGTTTGTCACAAGGCTGCCAAAGCAAAGTACCATATATGTGCTGGTTTTTTTTTTTTTTTAAGATTTATTTTTTATTTATCTCTTTCCCCTTCCCTACTCCCCCTCCCCAGTTGTCTGCTCTCTGTGTCCATTCGCTTTGTGTTCTTCTGCATCCGCTTGTATTCTTGTCAGTGGCACCAGGAATCTGTGTCTCTTTTTGTTGCATCATCTTGCTGCATCAGCTCTCCATTGTGTGGTGCCACTCCTGGGCAGCCTGCACTTTTTTTGTGCTGGGCGGCTCTCCTTACTGGGCACACTGCTTGTGCATGTTGGCTTTTATAAAGGGGATTTATTTGGAGTAAAAATTTACAGTTCTGAGGCCATGAAATGTCCAAATCAGGGTACCATCAGAGATGCTTTCTCACCAAAGTCAGCTACTATTGATCCTAGTGTCCTGCCACTTGGCAATCAGACATATGGCAGAGCTCATCTCCTCAGCCTTTAGCTGCTCTGTGGGCCCAGCCCTTCGGGGGTCTCTTTCCATGTCTCTGTGCTCTGCTGGTTCCAGACTCCAGGATCTCTCTCAACCTCTTGGGAAATCTCTGTTTTCCTGCAGTCATCTCTCTCACATGGCAGGATCAATGTGGCAGATTCTTCTTTCTGTGTGTGTCTCTCTGTGTGTCTCCATTTATACAAGACCCATCAAGAGGGTAGTGACTCAACATGAGTCACACCTCACTGACATAGTCCAGTCAAAAAGGTCTCCCACCCACAAGAATGGATTAGTTCAAAACATCATCTTTTGGGGGTATTCACCGAATTCAAACTTTCACATTAAGTGTGGGATTATACAGATTAGCCATGGAATTAAAGTTAGCAAAAGGGAATTGAGAATCTGGAGAGATTTAGGAATGATGAAAAGAGAATGGAAACAATGAATTGTAAATTCTAATAGACTTGAAAATAGGTAATGAAATACTAGAAGGAATTTTCTAGAAATACAAAAGATGATAATCAAGATGAAATGATGAATATTGAGAACATAAATAGTGCCAATAATGAAACTGAGCAGGCTGTTAGTTGCCAAGTGTAATTTTTGTTGCAGAATAACTTATTATCACAAATTTAACAGCGTAAAACTACCCACAGTTATTTACTCAACAGTCCAGACACAGCCTGAGTCTTCTTCTTAGTGTCTCAAAATGCTGCAAGGTGTAGGTCATGTTACTCTCTCAGCTGGAGGCTCAAGTAGGAAAGGAAGAATCTGCTGCCAAGTATATTTGGATTGTTGCAGAATTCATTTTCGTAGGGTCCTATGACTGAGGCCCCTCCTCTTATGGGGTCTAGTCTGGAGAATAACCTCATATCCTAGAGACTGCCTGCAGTTCCCTTTCAAGCAGTCTTCTCCAAAGACAATTCCCAACATGGTTGTTTGCTTCTTCAAAGTGAGCTGGAGAATCTCTCATACCAATCTGCTGAAATGGAGTCTCAAGGAAAATATAATCATGCAAGTGACATCCCATTGTCTTTGACATACAATGTACCTAATCAAGGCAGCAACATTCCTTCACCTCTGCCATATTTGACTGATTAAAGCAAGTCTGTTCCACTCACACCCAAGAAGGAAGCACATTTTAAGTCACTTCAGGATACATCTGCCACACAAAGTGTTCAGGGTTGATTTATTTATAATTGACCAAAAGTAGATAAGTTGATGAGAAGGTATTTTCAGGCATGTAAATATGTGACTTTTCCTTTTAACTCTATGAATAGTAATTTTTCTTTTTGCTGTTGTTATTCATGATTAACACCTACCTTCTCTGACACTAGTGGTGACTTTGAAATAATATCTTACCCTCAAATGAGATTCTTAATTTATTTAATAAACCTACCTTATTTGTTATTTTTATTGAATGTTTTTGATACAATGTCCACAAACCGTTTCAAATTCTTAACCATATTATTTCAGGTAGAAGGACAATATAAAAATATTTTAAAAATTAAGAATAAGAAAAGGAAATGGGCCAAGATTTTGTCAATTACCCTCCTTATAGAAACAATCTCTAAAGGGAATTTCTGACATTGTATGAAATGGAAATATACTTAAAATAATATTCTAATATATTGAATTGTATATTGATGACACACTAATAAAACTTTTAGAATTCCTCAAATATAATTCATATTGGAATATTCCTAAGTTTTCAAATCTTGTTCCTCCTAGTTTCTTCTTCAGAAAGGAAATAATATCTATCCTATGGGAGAGATTTTAAAATATTTTCGTGTAAGTAAATAGTTGCATCAAAGGAACATGGAAATATAAGAGTTATGGATTTCATTGCCTGCCCCACCCATATAGGTATGTTTAAGTCTTAACACCTGGTTCCTTTAATATGATCCTATCCGGATGATGTTATTAGTTCAGATGAGATTAGATTAAAGTGGGTCCTAATCTTATATAACTGATGTCCTCATAAGAACAGCCATGTTGTTCTCTCTAGAGAGAGAGACAGAGAGAGAAGGGAGATTGTCATGATGGGCCTGGAAGCCACCACCAGAAGCTAGAAAAGGCATGGGACAGATTCATCTCTACACACTTCAAAGAAAGCATAGTCCTGACACAGCAGTTTTGGACTTCTATCCTCCAGAACTCTGAGACAGTAAATTTTTGTTGTTTCAAGTCACACAGTGTGAGTAATCTTTTATAGCACACTGAGAAAACTAAGATAACAATGAAGTGGTTTTAATTCTTACGTCTATCTAAAGCACGCAGTAAATTAAACATGTAGCATTTAGGCCCTAATTTCAAGTGGTACAGGCAACCAAATGAGGTTGCTCTGCTATATTGATGCCTGCCTTTTCATAATAATAGATAACACTTCTATGGTTTTATTTTTTCAAGCTAAATACCAGTCATTGTTCTATGTTTGTGACATATAAAATAAATCAATTTGCAACAGACATATGAGTTATTATTACACTCATTCTATCGATCCAGAATCTGATATTCTGAGAGTTAGTAGTATGCTCAAACTCGTACTGTTGTTAAATGGCACAATCGAGATGTGCCTAAATAGTCAGACACTAAGGTCTGCATTGTTAACACTATGCAACACCAAGCAGCAATACCTTATGTTAACAAAGACTACTATTTAATGGCATTTAGTATCAGTAGCTAGCATTTAGAGCTAACAAAAGGTAGGATTTAAGCCAAAGCTCTACTAAATTTAACTTTATTTTTCCATTACACACACATAATATATATATATACATATATATATGTTTAAATAAATATATGTTTATTTAAATATATATGTATATGTAACTTACTGATAGAATCTATTTGAAATTAAAATGCTAGGAAGATAAAAATTTCCTTGTATTAAGTGCTTCTGCTTAAGATGTCTTTTTTATACCAGATAAGAATGGCATACCCAAATGCCTATAACATTGAATGCCTGAGTGATTCTGACTTTGATCTTGGACGGTGGGAGGCTGGGCTCATTGAAAGAAAGTATTTGAGAATGAGCTACAAGATTTTTATCTGATATTGACTGGTGACTGAATTATGCACTCCAGTAACAGAAATGTTATAACTTTCAATCCACATTTTCCTGTAGATCTGAACTGATTTTTAAAAGGACACTTTGAAGATGACTTTTTAATTAAGATGTCGACTCATTTGTGAATAAGATCTTCTGAATTCTCATTTAGATGTGGCCAACTTGAGTGAGGACAAGTCTTAATCCACAGGAGTGGAGGCCTTATTAAGAAAGGCAGTTCAGACCCAGCCAAAGGAGCCAGAATTTGGAAATCAGCAGAAACTAGAATAGACATACAAGGAGACCTGTGATGGGAGTCAGAAGCATGATTTATGAGAATCCCAAATTTCTTATAATCTGAAAATTGCAGTACTTTCTTTATATATTTTCAACAACTGTCTATAGTTCAATAGATTCATATGACTCAAGAAAGAAGTGAGGCTAATAAAACTGGGAACTCATTGAGTTTTAATAGGTGATGGCCATGGAAATAGAAGGGCAGTGTTTCAAACTGACAGAGTAGTATAAATCAAGCTCTGAACACAGACATGTCACATATGAAACTGTAGACCTAGTGAGAGAGAATAACTATCTGGAAGTAGCCTCATCAGAAGAGAAAAACTGTGTAAAAAGGAAATTCCTGTAAGTGATGGTGCTTATTTTTTTTCTTCCTAGTCATTAAAAGAAAGTCAATCACTTGATTTTATTATAAACACTTCCAGTGTCTAATTAACTTCTTGAAAAACTTATTTGGCACCCATTATATTAGTTTGAGTTTACATTAAATTGATGTAGTCTCTATGTTGGGGAAGGGGTTTAACCATGTACACATGTTCTGATTCAGAAAACATATTTATTTTAGAAATATGTTTAAATACTGGATTTTCATTTTTTAAGCTTCTTTCACACTTAGAAACCTTTCGTATTACTCTTGGTTTTGTCAGTTTGCTTGCCTGTGATGTTACTGCTTTTAAAATATGCTACAAAGTTAATGGCTTAACACAATACAAATTCATTATCTTACGGGTCTGGAGTTGAGATGTATAAAATTAGTTTCCCTGGGCCAAAACCAAGGTGTTGGCAGATTCCCTTTTCATCCAGAGGTCCTAGGGAAAAATCTGTTTCTTTGTCTTTTCCAGCTTTTAGAGCCAATTTCTTGCATTAGTTGATTTATGGCCTTTTCTTCCATCTTCAAACTTAGCACCATAGCATCTTCAAATTTCTTTCTGCTTCCACATTCACATCAGCTTTTCTCTTATAAGGTTCTTTGTAATTACACTGGGTCTATCAGAATTATCCAGGATAATCTCATCTCAGGATCTTTAATTTAATCACATTGGTGAAGTCTCTTATGATACATAAGGTAAAGTATTCACAAATTTCAGAGATTAGATTAGAGTAGAAATATTATTCAACCTATCAGACAGTGCTAGGCATAATTTAAATAAATGTATATAAACTAACTAATTTCTAGTTTACTTGATTTAAATATCCCTAAGAATCATAATAAATCACTTCCAAAACTAAAGGACATTTTCATGTAGTTAATAACAGTTAATAGATACACTCTATTAGGTTTCTTTTACATTTTCAAAGACCTTTTTTTTCCTTTCTCTAAATATTTATATAAAGCATTTTACTCATTCAGACATTTTAGGAAACACACATTAATACAGAAAGGAAGAGTATTTGAAAGAAAAAGTAGGCAATGATATTTCTTTACATTATGATGGTTTTTGTAAATAATATGCACATAGATGACCATATTACAAAGTCATATTTTTTCATGTGCAGCTTTAAATAAACTCTTAGAAAGTCGTTATCAAAAGTTGTTACACAATTAGCAACTAAAAATATCATAGAAACACATATGTTATATATTTGTGGGTGAGGGAATAAAAACTTAAGTATTTGAAAGCTTTGAAAAGAATAAGCACAACGAACTGCAAGCTCCAGAGAAGTAAAAGAAACGTAAACCTCAGAAAAATAAATTGTATCCCAATTTAATTATTTAAAATGGGTTTGTCAAAATATATCATTTGTGTGACTAAACAGTCAGCATTCCAGAAAGTTATATATGTAAAATATTGAATTTAAATGTGTTATAAATTGGTGATTTATTAACATATAGTAAAATTATAATACCAATATTAATTTTATTTTAAAAGTGTAAATTCCAAGTAATAAGCAAATTTGGAAAGATAAAAAACCTTAAGTTCCAAATCAACAGGGAAGAAAAGGCAAGTTTTTAATCTCTGTTAATTTTCACATCTAAAACAGATTGATAGTATAGTTTGCATTCTTAAAAAAATTTTTATGTAAACCAAATAGCTATTACCCTATAACTGTACAATTTAGGGAAATAAAGTATTATTCTTATGGCTACTAAAATTACCTTAGCTAAGTACTTTATTTAAAGAGTGAGAACTCTCATTTTTGAGACATTTTTTATGTATTCAAAACCAGTAAAGTTCACATAACAATAAAAATTGAAGATGAACATATTAATAGAGTTTTGTGAGGAGCACCTTCCATCCCTTCCATTTAAAAGGTACATTGAATTTTTCCAGAATTCTGGTCTACTGATAGTTTATTGCTCTACTTTACGCATGCAAAAGATGCATCTTTTTAATGTGTTCACTTTAAGATCATATTAAAGTAGTTTTTTCTTTAAGGTATTATTTCTATAAGGTACTGTTTACCATGGATTAAAAAAAAAAAACTGTTTTCTTACCTATCAGCATATTCCTGTATCTTAATAAAACCACATACTAGGTGTAGCTATAGATTGTTAGCTCCCTGAGGATTTAAATCTTTACCTTGCATGATGTTTTGACCAAGAAGAAATTGAGTCAATGTTTCAATGTTTGGTGAGTTACACTGAAATTATTTTAAGTGATGAATTTAAATTTGAATTCTTTAAAAAATCAATTTTCTTAGAATTTTCAGGGCACGTTTTCTGCCTAATTTTACTTTCTGAATCCTAATGGAAAAATTCCCAGAGCATTCTAAAGGAGAGCATGTCTTTACTACAGTTAAAAGTTGTACAGTAGTTCCAAAGCTATGAAGAATCATAAATATATACTATTTTAAAATTCTACCAGTCTAACAAGTCAATTTCAATATTTCCTTAATAGCATATTTTGTAATTTGTCTAATCACAATAATATAGAAAGATTCTTAACTATATATACAGTTTGTTTCACCTAAGACACCATGTATCAATTATCCTGTGCAATTCAAATTGGTAATTATACCTTTTAATATATTATCAGTCAATATACCATACAATATTCATTTAGAGAAAAATTGAACATTTTACAAGTCATGATTGAAATAAAACTTTAATTTTGAAGAATAAAAGACAAGGAAAGATAAAAAGAAGCTCCAGCTAATGTCAGCGTCAGAGAAAACAGCCATTAATTTATTCAATTTATTCAACAAACACGTATTGAAATCTACTCTCATTGTTTAAGGAATGTACTACTGCATGATAAGAGAAAGAAGGTAAACCCTGTTTTTATGGGAGCCAATTTTTCAATGGATGAGGCAAATATTTCTTAATGACCATATTATGTATTAATACATTGTGAATTTCTTGTGTGTATATGTATTAGGTATATACACATTTGTTTCATGCAGGCGTGTGTATATTTGAAGTGTGTATTTGTGGAGTTTGTTGATGTGGATGTGGGTGTAGATGTATGTGTGTGTGTGCATGACTGACTATGTGGCTATGGGAGATGTGGATATGTTTGTATATGGGTATTTTGGGGTCATGGGAATGTGTGTGTGCGTACACATGGATGTGTGGATGTGGGCACGTGATGCAACAAAAAAAAAGTGATATAGATTCCCAGTGCCACTGACAAGAATGCAAGCAGACACAGAAGAACACACAGAGAGTAGACAATAGGGTGGGGGGAGGGGGAGGAATATATAAAAATAAATCTTAAAAACAAGAGATTTAATTGTGTGTATATATGAGGAATATGTTCATGCCAATGGTACTCAACTGGAGACAAGTTTTCCCCCAGGGAACATTTGGCATTGTCTGGATTTATTTCTGGTTGTCACAAATTGGAGGTTTGATACTGGTTTCCAGTTGGCAAAGACAAAGCATCTATTTCCTAGACTGCTAACCTTCCTGTATGCAAGGGGTAGTCTCCCAGAGCAAAGAATTATCATACAGTGTCAATAGTACTCAACTGAGAAACACTGGTGTGAGTGCGAGAGAGAGACAGAGACAAGGAGATTGTTCATTACAAGGATATTCTAAAACTTGCAAATAATAAGTAATCAATAGCCTTTTCTGTGATTTTATGTTCTATATCCTAAACCAAAACTGAGGCTATCTGATCCTACTCATTTTCAACATTGTTATCCAACACCTGTGAGAAGGTCCTTGCTCTTCTTGCCTGAAAAACCGTCTACAAAGAAACATTTAGTATTTCCTTAATGTGAGTTGGAGACATGAATTTTTCCATAACTGCTCCGACCGTCGGGGGCGAGTCCAGGGACCTGTGGGAAGAAGCAGGGTGGGGCAGGAGTCTAGAGAAGAATGGAGGCAAGACAGGGTTCTGATTAAGCCTAGTTTATTGGGGGTAGAACATGGGAATATATAGAGAGGGAAGGGAACGTGTACATAGGTGATAGGCTGGTCTTGTGGGTGGCAGATGTCCAAGGAGGGGATTGACCGACAGTTCGCACCCGGTCTGTGAAGTTTCGCGCCTTGTGCATGCGTATTGCTGTGGTCACCTGAGTAGTGGCGGGAGGGGGAGAACAAAGAAGCAGGGAGGAGAAGAATAAGGAAATGACAGGGCAGATTTGTGAACTCTGCCATGTTGTGAGAGGCTGTAGATAAGTCTCACAGTAGGTGGCTTCCTACACATAACCATAAACAAATATATCTCAACATTTCTTTCAACAGAACTTCAGAGAAGGACTTTTTAGCTGCTGAAATAAACCTATTATATTTTGCTAACAATAGAATAAACTTATTTAAATAAGAATTCTGACCTGTATAAAATTGTCTATGGAAATGGTAGAATTATTATTTGCTTTATTACTACAAAAATATATTTTATTTAATATCTGTGTATATTGGATTTAGCATATTAAATAAATCAAATGTAAAATTGTCTTTTATTTACCCTATTTTTGTTCATAGTCCATGAAAAGCTTTCTAGTATTAAATATCCTGTCATTTGATAATTATGTCTATTTCTGGGAAAGTTCTCCTTTTCAGCCACATCATAAGCTATGCACTAGGTAGATGATTTATTGCCACCCATTTCATTATGATTTCTATTTTCTCACTTTCTAGCTTGTCCAGGCTCATCCTTTTAGAAGAAAAGGCTGGAGATGATATCTCCAATTTATTACTGCATTTGTCTAGGGGCACTTTTATGATTGAAATGACACTAAATCCACTGGGAAGTAGAAACTGTAGGCTTGATGAGGATGCTGCCCACACAGCTCTGATCAAACCTTTGACTCTGTTACTACAGCTGTCAAAATAAACTGATATAAAAGATATTAAAAAAAAAACACTTCTCATCGTTAACTGAAGATACACTGCTATAACTCTCTCAAAATATTTTCTGTTCATTGTAAAAAAGATGCATATTTTTCTGTCATAAAACTGTAAAATATCTACTATATTGAGATTTAATATATGTCAAAGGCAAGTTTATCAACACAAGGACATGCATGTTGCATAAAATCTCATGGATAAGGTTATTTCTGGCAGCCTGCATACAGTTTATTTATTAAAGCATATATTTATAGTAGCTGTGTACTGTCAAATTTTTCCTGAAATGGTTATGCAGAGTGTCACAGTTGATACTTAGCTATTATCACTATATATTCTTCTATTTATCTATATTCCCTGAGGTTTAAAAGAATACTAATTGCATGCCTTTCAGGTGTTCAGAGGAAAATTTACTTTATTTGCACTTTATCTCACATCTCTAATGGGATCCAAATGGAAATATAATCATTAGGGTAATTTTGCATCTATTTTCTAAGAAAGTTACTGCTTCCAGTCAACTCACTATGCCACCCTCCCTCTCCTACTAGGGTTCCTCTGTTCCCTCTCTCTCTCTCTCTCCCTCTCTCTCTCTCTATATATATATATCACACAAACACACAAACACACACACACTCACACTCAGCATTAGGGAATTTCTTTACATCTCTTGATTATGTTCCACTTGTCCAGAGTAACCCATCGATGTAAGTTATTTGATATTCTGAGTTTGTGGTTGTCTTTTGATTTGGCTAAAATGCTACAGCTTCTTCTCTTTAACAATATCTCAGGAATGCTCTAAAAAAGAATTAAGAGTGGACAGAAAAATCAGACTAATCTTGTGTCTGTGGGCTCATCTTTAATACTTTATTATCTGTCTAGTTTTTCATTTTGATAAGGACAGCAACCCAGACAATACCAAAGTCATTTATCTCTTGAGGCTTCAACCAGTACACTGCTGCATTCTTGATGAGCAAACATATTTACTGGAGGCAAAGATACAATGACATTTTAATTTAGGTTAAATATGATGAGACAAAGTAGTTATCAACTGTCAATCACAAACCACTGGAAATAAAATTGTCCTTTTTTTCTACTGAAATTTAAGGTTTTAGGCTTTCTTAATTGTGAAAATTTGGCACAAAAAGGGATAGCAAACATCGAGTTCATTGAGTGGGGACAGTATTTTCAATTATGCAAAATGGTGACAAAGAATATTAGGCAGCATGTGAAAAAATAGCTTTCAGATAGCAATGAGCAGATGCAGAATTAGAGAATGCTGAACCTTATTCACAAATACCTTTTAATCAGTGCAATAAAGTATCTAATGGATGATAGAGGAGTCAGTAACATACTGATATTCAATTATCCATGCTCTATATGTACAATTTGGCTGGTGTGGTCTTTTATTTTTCCTATTTCTTTCATATTTACCAGGTTCTTGGGACTGATTTTGCAGTAAGGGGTTAAAGAGAGCCCCAAGTATACAAAATGGACCAATGGAGAGTGAATCTGTTCTAGTTTACCTAGAACTATGCATGTTACCACAAAACACTTTAGATTCAGAGGTTTAATTTTAAAATGAGACAACAAATATTAAAAATAGATACTTCCTTCCCTTTTAATAATATATCTAGACTAATATTTAAGAAAAATGTATTTAAAGCAGATTAATTTCATTTAAGGTCCATTTAAATACATAATGAAGACAAAATAAATAAGAAAACCATGAGAATACAAAGTGCTGAAAGCCATTTTCATAATTTGGTGGGAAGTAGAACAAATTTAAATTAGTCAGATTTATGTAAATATGAAACATGATCACTACCATGAAATAATTGGTAGTTCCTTCATAAAAATTTTATATTATACAAAGTCATTAATAATTGAATTAAAATTTATTTTAAAAATAGCTTAAAGATTGAAAACTCAGAGACAGCCAAAGTAGATACAACCCCAAGTTGTGGTGCTCCTGAGGGCTATGGAAACATCCAGGTCCTATGGCAGATAGCTCTGGAGTTCAGTGCCTTGCCAGTGGGCCTTACTTTGGAATTTGTACTCCTGAGTGTGATGGAGTTGGATTCAGATGTGACTTCTCTACACATGTTTCTTCTGTCATTTTACTGAACCTGTGGTTGGTGCTGGTGTTGGTATATGCCCAGGAGACTTGAATTTCTGGACTGTCCATATGCCAGCTGGGGTCTGAGCCTCAGCAGAGTTGCAACATCTACTCTCAGGTTCGTTGGACTTACCCAGATCTGCTAACAAGGAGGTGAGGATGGTCAACCACCATATCAAGGAACCGAGAGAGTCTACAAGTACAAGCAGGAGAATCCCATCCATCAGCCATGTGGGATCTAAGCCCCCTTTCAATTTAGAGGTAGAGTGGGCATTACCACCCTAGGATCCTCAGGATAAAGGAATAAAATATGGATTAGACTGGACTTACAGATATTCTACTATAGAATTATTGTGACTCTAGCAATGGAAAAAATTGTATCATTGATATGGAGACAGTGGCCATGAGAGTTGCTGAAGGCAGGGAGAGGGAAAAAGAGGTATGATATGGGGACATTTTTGGGACTTGGAGTTGTCTTGAATGATACTACAGGGACAGATTCAGGACATTATATATCTGGCCATAACCCACTGAATGAACTGGGAGAGAGTATAAACTACAACATAAAATATAATCTATGCTGTATAGCAGTGCTCCAAAATGTATTCATCAAATGCAGTGAATGTACCACACTAATGAAAGAAGTTGTTGATGTGGGAGGAGTGGGGTGTGTGGGGAGTGGGGAATATGGGAACCTGTAGCAGTTTGATGTTATTGGTGAATTACAAAAAGAAATATTGAAATATGCTTGCAAACTGATCTTTTCCTCTGGACATATTAGATTATATTGGATTCAGAGGTTTGTTTGACTATGAGTCTCTAAAAGAGTCTGGAGGTTGTCAGAAGGATTGCCCTTATGCACACCTGAGCAGAGTCTCAGAGACAGATAAAGTAGATACAACCCCAGGTATTGGTTCTTTTGAGGGCCAAAGAGACCCACAGGTTCTATGGTCATGGCAGATGGGGTTCACTGCCATGTAAGTTGGCCCTTCTTTGGAGCTGGTGTTTCTGCGTGATGGAACTGGACTCAGATGGGATCTCTTTTCACAAGACTTTCATGCTACTTTACTGGAATTGTAGTTGGTGCTGGGGTTGAAGATATATCTGGGGGATTTGAATCTCTGGACTGACAATATGATAGCCAGGCCCTGAGCCTCAACAGACTTCAACTCCTACACTCTGATTTATTGGACTTACCCCACTCAGCTAACATGGAGTTGAAGAATGTCAACCACCACACCATGGAGCCTAGAGTGCCTACAACTGAAAGCAGGAGGATTGCATCCAGTATCCATGTGGAATCTAAGCCCCCTCTTGACATAGAAGTGCAATGGACACAACCAATTCAATATCCACAGAGAAAATGTGGAAATGGTGTGGGAAAAGTGGCCATTGTGGCTGCTGGGTGAGGGGAATGGGAGGAAGGGATGAGATGTGGAGGCATTTTCAGGACTTGGAGTTGTCCTGGGTGGTGCTTCACGGACAATTACGGGACATTGTAGATCCCCCCAGGGCCCACTGGATGGAACGTGGGAGAGTATGGGCTATGATGTGGACCATTGACCATGAGGTGCAGCAATGCCCAGAGATGTACTTATCAAATGCAATGGATGTGTCATGATGATGGGAGAGAGTGTTGCTGTGGGGGGAGTGGGGGGTGGGGGCGGTGGGGTTGAATGGGACTTCATATTTTTCGAATGTAATATTTTTAAAAAAACGAATAAAAAAAAAAAGAAATCATGTAAACCTCTTGTGCGAGTAGTACATTGAGTCCCCAACTCATGCCTTAAGTCCAAAGGCATGGCAAAGGACAGATTTAAGGGCCTTTAATGTTGGAGTTTTGATGTTGGAGTTTGATGCTGAAGCTGGAGCCCCAGGGAGAGAGAGACACAACCTTTTGCCTGATAGTCTACAGCTGACCTTGTGGAGAAAACAGAGGAGCTGAGCCCAGAGGAACCCAGGAAGCCTGAACTCTCACAGACATTAACGGGCATCTTGCTCCAACACGTAAAATTGGAGTTTGGTGAGGGAAGTAACTTAAGCTTTATGGCCTGGTATATGTAAACTCTTACCCCAAATAAATACCCTTTATAAAAACCAACCAATTTCTGGTATTTTGCATCAGCAGCCCTTTGGCTGACTAAGACAGAACCTCTTATATTTTTTAATGTAACATTGTTTGTGATCTATGTATCTTTAAAAAAATGATAAGTAAATTTTTAAAATGAAATTCAAAAAAAAAAAGATTGAAATCTGTTGGTGCAAATAATTATAATTAATGGAGTGTCTGCGTACTTATTTTAGATTTAAAACACATCCTGAATATATCTTCTCTCAGTTGTGTATCAGAAGGAGCACTACCCCAACCCAGATTCCAGCATTTTAGAGCAATTTCTAAAGCAGTAACTTGGCATGCTGCATTGGGTCTCCATTTATTCATCTATAAAATACAGAAAGTGGTAATGAATTTGCATGATTATTGTGATGACAAAATGAGACGATATGTGCTAAAATATGCACATTATCAGAGATTGAAAAATGTCAAAATTTTAACAAACATTTATTAAATGCATCTTATGTGGCAGAAACTATGCTAGATGCTGGGAGACACACAGGTAAATTAAAAATAGCTCTTACAATCAAGTAAGCTTACATTCCAGTGAAAGAGGTAGGTTCATAGACAAAAATTTCATCAAAATTTGTTAAATACTCAACAGTTACCAGTTAAAGGGCACGAGCAATGGATGACTATTGCTATTTCCCTGCCTCCTCTCTAACACTTATTTTCTGTTTTTTAATAGCAGCAGTAGGTGTGAAACGGTATCTCATTGTGGTTTTGATTTGCATTTCCCTGATAATTGATGATGTTGAGTATCTTTTCATGTGCTTTTTGGCTGTTTGCATATCTTCTTTAGGGAGATGTCTGTTCAGCTCTTATGCCCATCTTTTCTGTATCTTTCTGTCCTCTATTTTCTCCATGCCTTAGTCCATATGTTTTCTACTTACCAACCATTGAGTTTAGTATTTCTCTTAGAGAGAGACTAATTTACTTTTAATTCCTTCTAATTTCAGTTTTTTATATTCAGTTCTAGAAATTCCATTTCTTCTTTTTTATTCTGTAAACACTTTTTATCAAAATGTCTGTGTAATATTGCCATATATATATTTGAAAACATTAATACAAATTTTGTTAAAATCTGTATGTCATTATTCAAATTCTTGATGTCTGCATTTCTTTTTATCATCTTTTATGTCTCTTCATTTTGGTAAAATCTTGTGGTTTTTTTTTTCCATATACTTGGCTACTTTGACACAATGTTGGGGTATTATGTATAAGTAAATTTAAGGGTAATTTAAGGTCATGGATGATATTACTTTCCTTCAGAGATTATTACTTTTTCTTGTATAACGCAGTTAGGCTAAAGGCAGAATAATTAATCCAATCAGGAGTAAGCTATTTGAATATTTGTTTCAGTCTTTATGACAGCTAGGCCCTTACAGGTTGTTCCTTACATCTTGTGTGTAGCCCTTCCTCGAAACCTGAAAATATGGTGGTGTAATAGCTTTTTCCTGCTTCCTAGATCCTAAACTCAAATTTTGCCTTTCCAGTCCTATGAGATTGCTGGAAGCTCTACCCAGGATCTCAGGATCTCCATTTCTGCTATTTAATTGGCAAAAACCTCAAGGGAGTAAGTGGTACCCAATGTTGTTCTCACCTTCCTAGATTCCTCTTTTCTTCCAATTCTTGGCCACTGTCTTTCTCTAGCTTTGTAGCTCCTAAATGCTCTCAAATACATTTTTGAAAAAAATTGTCTAGCTTTTCTTCATGTTTTTTGCAGGGGACTTGGACTTAAAGGAGTCTGTCTACCATTTTGTAATTCCATTTTACACTTAAAAAAAATAACATACCTCTAGATTGTTGGAAATAGATGGAACTTATTAATCATTTTATGGAAATGTTCTATATCTTTGGTTGTGTTCGAACAAGGAAAATATCTTAGTTTTACATGAGGGGATTTTATTTCTGTAAGAGATTTCTTTACATAATTTATGATTATATTAGGAGCAAATTTCTTTTGGGGGGGTAACAAAAATGTTCTAAAAGTAGATTAGGCAGATGGCTGCACAACTCTTCCGTATATTTAAGAAATATATGGAAACCCATTGAACTGTATACTTTAAATAGGTGACCTTTATGATATTAAATTATATCAGTTAAGCTGTTAAAATTTTTTAAATTTTAAAAAAGATAAAAATATGTTCCAAATTTATTATATCTTTTTTTCTGCCAATCACTTTTTAAAAATTTTTATTCCCCCTCATCCCCCCAATGGCTACCTCATCTGTTTGTTTGCTGTTTTTGCTCATTGTCTGTTTGTTGTTCTTGCTTGTAATTTGTTTTGTTTTTGTTGTTTCTGTTTTTGCTTGCTATCTGTTCATTATCTGTTTCTTCTTAGGAGGTACTGTGAACCAAACCCAGGACCTCCCATAAGGTAGGCAGTCACACAACTGCTTGAGCTACATCCACTCACTGTTCATTTTTATTTTTGCTCACTGTCTGCTTTGCTCACTGTCTTGCTTGCCATTTCTTTGCTCGTTGTCTAGTTATTGTTGTTTTTGTTGTTTTGCTCAATGTCTACTTGTTGTCTGCTCATTGTTTGCCTGTCTTCTTTAGGAAGCACAGGGAACTTCCTCTGTGAGAGGTGAGCACCCAACTGCCTGAGCCACATCTGCTCCCGCTACTGTCTTTCCAATAGTGTAGGGAATTCACCTTTTTTATCCACACTGATTACCCCTCAAGTTACGTTTTGTTTGATGTTAAAATTGGTAACCCAAAAATTTATTTAATATTGGTGGTACATCTTTTCCTATGTTTTATCTTTCTTATCATTTTTTAATTGTGTCTTATAACTTAATAAGTATATTTCTGGGATTTAAGTTTTATCTGAATTTTGAACACATTTTCTAAGAATTATTAATAACTGTGCACTTTGTATTATATTTTCCATAAATTTTTTTCTTTGTTTTTCCCCTCCTCTTTCACCAAATTTTGCTAAATAGATCTGATTTTCTTCTCCAGGTTTTAAAGTTAAACAATTGTTAGTTTTTAAGTTGCTATTGTTCCTACTTTAGTCAAACCCATAAAATGTGTTCCAAACTTATAGCTTATTATTTTGTATCAATGCTTAATGTATCATACTGTTTAGGAAACCAAATTATCCAAAAACTTGGATAATTTGCCTGAAAATACACACAGAAAATGCCAAAACCAGAGCTACATATCTTTACTTTTCATTTTATATTGTCTCCTTTACATACTCCTATAAATACATGTGACTTTCCAACTCCTATAAATACATGTGACTGGGCAAAATATAATCTAGAATTGCTGTCCTAGATGATATGATCAAATCATGTAAAGTAGCATATTGGGAAATAATGTGGCTCTTATTTTAAAAGCAATGACAATTTAGGAAGTAATTAACTCTAGACATATAATAGAAATTTAATTATCTTCTTAAAAATAAGTTAATCACTAGACATAATTTAAAATAAATTAACATTTGTTTAGGTAACATGTTAAAGAATTTGAGAGCTGATAATTAGAGAAATATATATAAGTAATTAACATTTATTGGTCACCTTTTGCAAGATATTTTCACATGGCCAGTCATATAACTCTGAGAAAATCCATGAAAAATAGCAATTATCACGTCTATTTCTACAGATGAAAAGCTGATGTTTATGAGAGGTGCATGCATTGTTCTTATCAAAATGCCAGTAAACCAAAACCTGAACTCTTATTTTGTGTTTCAAATCCTCCAGATACTTATTTATTTTTGTTTTTTGTTCCTTTTAACATCTTATTGCTTTTCATTATAGATGCATGGGGGCTTCTGAATTTTTCACCCCATTTTATTCATATTTCTCCGGAAGACTCTTTTCTAAGCCATGTTCTTTTTTTTCCCTTTTGCTTAAATTAAAAATTTCCATCAAACACCCACTCATACCAAAAGCCCAGCAGACGTCAAGCTGTCCTCTTACTGCCAGATTCTTCCCAGGAAATATTCTCTCAAGAGACAGCAGATCATTTTTGTATGAAAAATCAAATGAATGTGTCATATGGGAGGAGACTGTCAAGCATAAAAAATGCAGGGAAGTACCTTCCTCCAATTCTATGTTATTTTTTTACTTCCTACATAGCAAGCTTTATTTTAAGGCATTAGACAAGCTTTTAAAAATATTTAAGAATTAAAAAGACAATCATGTTATTAACAGTAAAAATGAAAATTGTTTGACTTTTATGTGTATTTTATTTAAGTATTGGCTACAGGATAATTTTGGACATAACAACATATATTTGATTACTCAGACTACATATTTTGATATAACTTGTGATGCATTCTGCTGCAAGCTATAAATTATTCTAGAGCAGTACTCAATGAAAGGGATGTTATACACATATAAATCAGTCAGCAACTCAAAAATTTAACATGTCCAGGAGTAAGGGAAGAGTTTGAAAAGTGTTAGTCAGCTTTATTTATCTTATGATGCATTTCCAACAATCTAAGCATCACAAGGGTTTAAAACAACAAATAGTCATTTCTTGGACTATAATATAAAATTTATAGACGACTTCACATCTGCTGGTCTCAATAAGCTTGCTTGGTTTGGCTTCACATTTCCCTATTTTGTTCCCAAACCTAAGCTGCCTGAGAAGCTATGGAAATGAAGACCAAAAAAAAATCTCATTTCTGATCAGTCTTTTCTGAACAAAGGATTGGGACCTAAATAAATTATAAGACAAGTTTTTAGAACTTGAGAAATATCTATCTGAATAGATAGTGAGAAGTTTTCTTCCCTTGAAGAATAAGTTTACATATCAAAACGAGCTAAAACCCATAGCCATGGTATACAGTGTAAAGTATCCTAAATGACTAAGGAGCAAAGGTGTCTCTCTTCCTGCCAGATAAGGAATGGGAACAGCTGTTTCACTGCTAAGTTAACTGCTAGATTCATAATTTCAGGTCCCTCTCCTGTGGTGCAAGAAACCCACTTAATACATGCTGCACTGGCCATCTGGCTTTTATCACTTTGCCAATGGAAGGTAGAAGAATTGGAATGTGGCGAACCAATGTTGTTAATACTCTAAGCAATAATGATCTGTCTCCATTCCAAAAACCTTGTGTTTACTTTCAGGATAATATAAATAAATATAGATACTAAAACTTACTGGTTGCCACTGGTCTTACAGTGAAGAAAAGGAGCAATGAAAGTGGCACAGATATGGAATATTTCTTAAAGCTTCAGCCTGGAACTGTCACGCTATGATTTCTGCTTGCATTCTAATGATGGAAGTAAGTCACCTGTCCCAGCACAAAGTCAATAGGATCAGAGAGGCATGTCAAGTGGAGGTGGTGGAAATGAATATTAAGAACAAATATTAAAAACAATCATAGTCTGTTAGTCTTAAATATTTACCTCCATTCCGCACACAAAATATACTTACACTCTTTTAAAATACCTCCCAAAGTCATGTCCAATCACAACATAAAATTTACGATGAATGCTGTGGCTCCATCAAGTCTGGATAGAAATCATGTCTGTACTGGTGTCTCTTGATCAGAAAACCAAGAACTAAAACAAAAACAAATCATCTGCCTCATACTTACCCAATACCCTTTAGGGGAAGAGAAAGATACAATGAATGCAATAAATTATCACAACAATAAAGGTGAATAGCAGAAGGCACATAACAGTATCTGCTTCATAGAAATTTAAAAATCCTGTTGGGGAGCAACTTTTGCAAAGCCTTCTTAGTCTGGAGTTAGTATATGATCTTTGAAGGGGCCCTGGTTCTGCTTTGTGCTTCAGAGCTCTTGGTTCCACACATCCTCTTATTTCTATTATCCATTCTGGCCACATCTGAAAAGAGCGCTGGGAAATAAACTTTCTTGGCAGCTGAGCAGCTATCTCTGCCTGCTTCCTGCCAGAGATATTTGAGGACTCAAGGTCATTATACAAAAGACAAAAAAGAGTCAGGGTCTCTTTTAACCCAAAACGAAGGCACTTTTTACAATAGAATTCTTTAAAATAAATAGACACTTTCAGGCGTCTATAATCCATTCAACATTATCTGCAAATATCCATACCTGTAATTCTTTTCAAATATCTCTTTCTCATCCTTCTCTTTCTCTTTCCCCTTCTCGCTTTAATAGAGCTACTTTGAGCTTAATAAGTGTTCATAAAATGCCACTTTTTCATTTATTTATTTATTTATTTATTTGGGTAAGCAAGGGAATAGTTTATTAAGAAACAAGAAAATGAGAAAAGTACATGGTCCGAGGTATGGACTGTGAGTGTACTGCAGGGTGAGTTGCACCACAGTGACACTTTTTGACTCTCTTTCCGGACCACTTTATTCAACTAAAAGATGTACTATACTTACTTCATTCAAATAAAGACTTCTTAAGACCTAAGGGTCCTGACCTTGATTTAGCCCTCACTCTTATGTTGTATCATAATTTAGAATTCTTGAAGAACAATCTTTTAGTAAACATATACAATAATATTCTTTGTGTTTAAACATGAATAAGCGCATGCATGGAAAAGTACACAATCTAGATGTTAACCTAGGAAGGATAATTTGCCTTTCAGATTTTCAGGTGTACTTAGACTAAATTTGGTAGACAAATGCTTTCATCACAGTTTTATATTAATTAAAATTTGGAGAATATTTAGACAAACATAATTATTCCTGTTGTTGTTCCTTTAAAAGTTTGATGAAGCAGATCTTTGTGTTACCTACTGGCCATTATAAGAAACCAAAATATAATTTTGGCATAAATGATCTTAATGGTTTTATTTTTCGGCATTTAAGAAAGGCAAAATCATGACTAATTATTAGAGAAGATAAAACATAAGTCATACTTAACTAAATACAGAAAGGTAAATAATGAAAAAACAAATAATGAAAAATGGTTATTAAAATCTTAATCATTTAAAGAAAGGGTTATTTTTAATAATGTTTTAAAAGTATGTGTAAAAGTACTGAGAGTTAACAGAATAATTTGATGAGAAAATAAATTTCTACTAATCTGAGCATAAAATAGCTTCACAGAAATGAAGACCCCACTTCTAATCTTATTCATTTTTATTTCATTATTTGTGTAACAATTTCCATGCAAGATTTATTATTATTCCTTTTTAGGCCTGTTTAAGTAGACTCCGTAACATAAATATATAAACTATAAAAATTTAAAGCTCTTAACTTTATCTGTGAAATATAAATTTATCAGTACATTAACTAAAACAGTGTATATTTCATATTAAATGTAGATCTGAATAAACTACAATAATTTTTTTCAATAGACAATAAATATATCAATTTTCTTATATTTATGTTTAGGCTTTTCTCAAATTATTGTATCAGGTATAATTAACTATTTATATTAATTATCATGTTTAATGAAAGTGAGCAAAGTTTCTTTTTTCCAGACCCAAGGGAAAACTGGAGAATATAAAATTAAAAATTGCTTTGCTATTTTTTCCTCCATAAATACTTACTTTATTTTATAAAATTTGAGTGAGGCAAGGTAAACAATTTAAACAAGTTAGTGGGTGATTTTACTATAGCAAACACTTCTTGGTACACTTACATACTACAGTGCAAGTAGAACAGTCCATGACTAGGCTAAAAACAAAACAAAAACAGAACAAAACACATTTTACTCCGTAAAACACACACAGTTGAATTCTGGGCCATATTTTTATTGCCTTCATTACCTAGGACCCTAGCTTCAAGACTTGTTCCACAAACCAATAACTATATTTTGTTTCTGGTAATTGCCCCTGTCACAGTTGACCAATGTATTGTGCCCAGAGTCTTAAATGTCATTAAATAGCCACTGTCACATCAGAAGTTTCGACAACTCACCTGGGAACAAAAGTAGCAGGGGAAATTAATCTGAGTCCAGCAGCAGACAACGTTCTCTTATCAAACTCCTGATCAGCAAAATCTTGGTGATGGTGAAAACTTAGAAACCATAGATTAGTGTAATGGGGTGTGACTTCATCTGCCTTTGACCAAAAGGCAAGGTAGGGTTGAGAGGAAGAAAGGAGGAAAGTGGGAAGGACTGAGAAAGAGAAAAACAGCTTCTGATTCCAAGAACTGCCGAGACATTAACAATTCAGTTTTGGTGTTGTGATAAGCTGGCTAGGTATTCATACCTAGACTGTGGTGGTGTATTGATGATGATCAGATGAGGTGATGAAGAGAAAGAAATGAAGAGAAACAGAAACACAGGAATAAAAATTATTCATGTTTAATCGCAGCAAAAATAAGGTCATTATGCAAATCACAAAACATTAATACACTAATATAACAACTAATATAATTGCTGCTTCTTTACCAAATAAAACTTGAGCCTTTACCCCTTCTAGATAGATATATTAGATACCCAGTTGTGGAATTACCTATCTTTCTGACAGCATCCAATAAAAAGCAAAACCCCTTTTATGAAAACCCTCTCCCAAAGCACCAAACATACCCTAAATCCTAAAATAAGCTTTTCTGATGTCCTCTAACTGAAATATCCCATACTTTTCTTTTGGCAAGTATTCTTTATTGCAGAAAACAACAAATCTAACTGTCAACTATAGATATGTAATTGGTAGTCTTTTTGAGGAAGGTTTTGACTGCATTGGATATTTTTTCCCATCTTTTATTTTCATTTTTCCTCTGTTTAGATTTTGTCTCTCTTAACCAGCATGATTTCTGTTTCTGATAATCTTTCCTTTTAACTGAAATATTTTGTCAATTTACCTTTAACATAATTAAATTCATCTATCTGTTTAAATATATAGTTTTACTATTTGTTTTTTACTTGTTTTATCTGTTCCATGGTGAATAGTGGGATGAAATAAGACTTTGTAAATTAAGAGTTTTTAAATTCTAGTTTCTCCCTATTTGATTTATAATTGCACATGGATTTACTATCATTTACTATTTTTTAAGTGAAGCAAATATTTTATTTAAATCATTGTCAAATCACAGTTTATCCAAATGAACATAATGCAACATTGTTTGTAAAAGAAGTGGACATAATATGGTACCGACACAATCCAGCATCTATCAGAATTCTATCTTATAAAGAACCTGCCTCATTTCATGCTGTGTTTGTGAATGTGATCCAGATTTCAGAGTGAACCAAAAAACTTACAACAGTCACTTCTTTTCTTCAGAGCATGTAAAACATCTTTAATTCAAGATTAAACACTGTCATCTGTCCAAGCCACCATAATAATCAAGAGGCAAAGGCTTAAGGTTGCCTGCTACTGAAAAAAACTTCCTTTCAGCCTCCATTGGGCTAGAAAGAAAAATTTAACTCTAGCACCAGGACCTTCTGTACATTTCAAAAATGCTTGATTTTTAGCACACTGTGTATTAGGAAAGTGACCAATTTTAGAGTAACGCTAAATTGACCTAATCATTAGTGGATTTTAAAGTCGGTATTGTATCTTCTGATCAGGAATGTCATTTCTTGGAAGCTCTGTGTTCACAGGCTGTAACGAGGTGTGAAACTTCCTTGAGCTACTCCCATGGCTGTGTGTCCCATTATCAACTGTGTGGTACAAAAGGCATGGACTACACTGCACAATTCCTTACACACTAGGAAAAATATACAGTAGACGTGGAAGAAAGATATTGAAGATGTACGTACAAACACATAAAGATGGGTACTCCAGTTTGAGAAGCAGAACTAGGTATTGCCAACTCCAGTTCCACGTCAAGAATTTAGGACATTAATCAGAATCATTATACGGTATCAAGGGAAAACAATAGGATGATCTTGGAACAAGGAAACGATAAATGGCCCGAGGATTTTCAGGGGTTCTCTAGACATGGGATCTGTGGATGGGCTTGCTCTTTGATTCTCAAAGTTCTAAAACATTGGTCTTGTGTCTCATCAGCAGCATCTGTCATCTTCTATCACTCGTCTTCACATTCTGTTCTCAAAAAGGTACAAGGAGTTTAAAGGATGCTTTATTTAAATGGTTATTGTGTTGATTTAAACAAGTACCATTACAGTAGGATGTAAATTAGTTTTTATAATTTTCTGTACAATACAAGATCCTTATGTCATTCTACTGCCATTTATCCCCTGCCTCTTTTTTTACTATAATTGCAATATATTTTAATTTGTATGTATTTTAGACTGCCAATATCTTATTTTATAAAATTATTTTTATTTATATTTCTTCACCCATTTATCATTTTGTTTTTTATTCCTACATAAATCTCCATCCTTCCTCTCTATACCCATTCTAGCTAAACAATTTTCTCTAGGTTTTTCTTTCATGCAGGCCTGGTGTTGACAAATTCTCACAGGCTTTGTTTATCTAAAAAATTTTTTTCACGAATCATTTCCACCCGTTTTTGAATTCTAGGTGTGTGTTATTATCTTGTAGCAGTTTCAAGTGTCATCCCATCACCTTCTGGCTTCTTTTGTTTCTGTTGAGTTAGTGTGAAACCGGGCCTCAGCCATTATATAAACTGTTATATTTCCAGTTGGTCCTTAATCTTAGGACTTTATATTCCTATTGAATGTCTGGTATTTTCACCTGAGCTCCTCTTCCTGGTGGTTGTCTACAGTTCTCCTCAGCTTATGTTCCGGTGAGTTTCTACGATGCTAGTCCAGTTAATTTTCTACCTGTTGTTTTGAACTTGAGGATGCTGCTTATTAATTGATAAATGCCTCAAAGCAAATGCTGGGCTGCATACTATGCTCATCTCTGTACTTTCCTGTTTTCTGAAATCTTGGCCCCTTAATCTTTGCTGCCTTGATAGTTCTCTACTGCTTTCAAGCAAATTTAAGTTTATCTGTATTTGTATTGTTTTCAGTGATTGATTGATCGCTTTAGATATAATACACCAGACCTGGAAGCTAAACTCTTACTTATTTATTAAATATCAAAGTATTCAACTGAATTTGTTGTAAATTTATATAAGTTCCCTAATATCTTTATGATAAAAGTATAACAATTCTATCACTACCTTTATTTTTGTGAAAGATCTGCATGCATGATATTAATACCTAATAAGTGGAAATCATTAAAGAGAGAATTGATACCTTGTTCTATTAATACTAAACATTTGCAGTGGTAATTTGACTGTGATTCTTCTATGATTTTTCCTAGTAGAATCCTTTGCATCACTTTAAACTTTTGATTTTTATACAATTTTTTAAATCTTTGATTGTCAGAATGTTCTATTAAAAGATATTGATTAGCTTGTCCTTTAAAAAGAAGAATTAAGAATCATGAGAAAGCGGAAAATGGTTATGCTTGGAAAATATGTATTTAAGTGAAAAGAAATTAGGTAAAGTTTTATATTTATTAGGGAATTCTCCTATCTCTATTTAATGACACTAACCTTTGTCTAAAAGTAAACTAAAACTAAAAATGAACACACAAATAGTGAAATAAATAAAAAAGGACCTCAGCTTCCAATATTTTAGCATTAAGAATGTCTAAACCATTTAGGGGTAAGGTTATTAGGAAATATGGGCCTTTGAGAATCAATTCCTACTTTTAACAGGCAAGTATGAGGAATAAAGAAACTGACACAAAGGTTTTAAACTCTAATCATAAACTTAAACTGGTCTAACTTTTAGTTTTAGCCCTAGAAAAATTTAGTGAAGTTGTGATTTCACCAAATATCAGGTACAGTCTATAATTAATATTATAACATTCCTCATTTACTATGTTAGTCCCGAAAGAAAACATCTACACCATGAAACCAACTTGTTTGACACTAAGGTGAAAGAGTAGTGTGAACAGGGTAGATTTCACTATTGACTGGTTCCTCCTCACATTTTAATCAACAAATATCTGTTTAAGAAATCTGTATGATGGATGTATACATTGATCCTCTCATACAGGTGGATCAGGAAGGATAGGGACAGTCTGGGTTTGTTCCTTTTGAAAATTTAGGATCACCCAGAAAAAAATATCTATGCAATCAAAAGAGTTATAGTGTTTGCTCAAGTTGTATGTTATTAGTAATACTATCTTTCATTTAAAATAAACATTTTATTTTACCTAATTACTTCTATAATATAAGCTCTTTCTCTTCTACCATTTGTTTCATACTATATCACTTTTCATCTTAGATAAGATTATTTGTTTAATGAAAATTTTATGATTGTTGTCAATGAGCCACCACTTAGTCAATTCTCTATGATGATTTAGCTTTGCAGAAATCTGGAATGTTCTTAATATTGAGGAACCGTCAGAAAAAAAAATACATTTTGAATTAAATAATATACCAGAATTTGTAAATTTGGAAATACTTGTCTCATGCAAAATTACATATTTATGGAATGAATGGTCAAATCTTAATATTTATGACAATCATAATCATATGATTAGATTGAGGTGAAATACTTCAGTAAAACATATTTTCTTTCTTTAAGTCCACTATAATCAAGAAAAACAATTTAAGAATGACTAAAATAATAGGATTGTTTTGTAAACAGCTTTAGGTACTTATCTTTATATTTACACATCAAAATCAAGAGATTTAATCATCAGTGATGCCATTGTTTTGACTTACAAAGAATTTTAGCTAAGCAAAATCAGCGTTACTGAGTATGTGTTATATCCATAGTTATGATATATACAATGCACATTTTGATGAGGAAACCTACCAAAATCAATCAGGAAAAGTGGCCTTTTTAATTTGTTTTTTTACATGGCAATCACATTCCTATCTACATGAAAAATATCAATAATGATAATAATATCTGCTAAGATATATTGAGTGTTCCTTATAAACCAGGAATGCTTTCGACTTCTTAATCCTCATAAGTCTGAGATAAACACTATATTATACCAATTTCAAATAATTCAAAAATGAAGAACTGAGGGATTACATAATAAGCCCAGGCCACAGAGAAAGTAAATTGTAGGATTCAAAAGCAAGCGGTTTAACTCCATGCATCTTACTCTTGTTGTACCATCTTTGAGAGAACTTAGATCTAGTGGATCAGCCACAGACTTGGAAAAAAGAATGCTCTATTTTTACTGACCTCATGTGAAATTTATACTTATTACTTATTAGTTAACAAAGGATTTAACAATTAGAATTTTAGGACATAATGGGAAGAGTCTTGTAGCTAAATCATCACCTCTGTATTTATGACAAGGGGCAGAAGTCAAAGAGTGATTCAATGGCTTACCTACTATCATACATTATGTAGTGGTAGAGTCACTAAATGATTTAGTGTACCCTATATTCCTTATGAGAAATGGTCAAACAGAACATTTGTTATGGACAAAAATGAAAAGCAAGACCATGTCTGACCCCTCTTTCTAATATATGTCTTGTCATACTTCATCTTTCTTTCATTTCACCTTAGCCCTAGCCCCCCATACTTTGCATTCTTTTGTAGGTAATCAACCACCTCCTTCAAGTTCTGAACCAGCCCTCTATCCTATCAATATTCTGTAGCTTTCTGCAAGTCCTTTGTTTAGTAGCACATGGTTAACGTGTCTCCTGAGCCTTCATGACCTTGAGAAATCAAACCCAAATACATGCTTCTTGAAAGATCACAAAGACCAACAGCATTGACTTATCCAAAAAAGTTAAAATGTTCTACAATTTTACATCAGTGCTGTTCAGTAGAACTTTCTGCCATGATAGGCATATTCTCTGTCTAATATGGAAGCTAGCAGTCACATGTGCTCATTGAATATTTGAAATGTGGTAGCACAGCCCAGGAAATGAATTTTTAAACATGTTTAATTTTAATTAATTGAAATATAAATAACCACATATAGCTAGTGGCTGCTGTATTGGATGACACTGCTCTAGATAAGCAATTTTAGGAATGATTTCCTAGGAAATCATTGTCAAATAGACAAATATATTGAAATGGACCCCCTCATACTCGGGATTTTCCCCTAAATTCTTTTAAGTATGAGAGCAGAATTAAAATCAAAGACTGAATTTCGGATATTAATATCATGGCTGTCTTCTTTCCCTACCCTAAAATCAAATGCATGGGTCCGTGACACTAACCCTGAGTATCACCAAAGCCAATGGTCAGATGGCAGAAAAGTAGGGCAGGGGTAAAGTGTTTCTCTGACCTATTGATCAATTGCCTTCTATGTACAACATCAAATATTCGTTATACAGATTCTAATAAAGTTATCCTGTGTATCTTAGCTAAGCAGTTTAAGTTTTATGTCACATATAATATTTAAATTGAAACATCCACAATATAAACTATCTCCTTTCTAGATTGGTGTTAGGGAGATAACATCAATATTTGTATTTTATTATATTATTTTCAGATCTTATTATAATATATTATTTTATTTTCAGATATTATTATAGGGATTCTGGTAGCATTTTACCCATAGTGCATGAACATCTTGAAAATTTTCATGAATGATGTATACTCTATCTCTAGTCTATAAATCAAAACAATAAAACCAAAGTTGGTTAAATATTATATAAAAGCAAATATTATATTTATATATGTATACTCACTTCTCTATAATTATCACAGTTTTTAAACACTCTTGTCCTTAGACATCCTTATTTATCTTACTCTTACATCCTTATTTGCCTTAGTCTTTATAACCATATATGCTTTAGGAAGAATAACAAATACCTAGTTTCTATGGACATGTGAATTTTCCAATAAAATAATACTTTTATGAATCTGATACATTGTATTCTCAGGGTTAAATTTATCTGGTTAATTCCTAAAATATGTCAGCTTTTAACCTTTATTTACTTTTGTTTGTTTTCTTTTAGAATTTTCTAATTTCTCAAATAGAATTACAATATGGAAGCATATTTGTACATACTCTAAAAATAATCTTAACTGGTACCAAATATAGACAAATAATTTTTCACTTCTGTAAGTTATACTGCTTTCAATAAATTAAATTATCATGCTAGACTCTTCTGGAGAGATTATTTTTTAAGGAAGCAATTCTGTACTCCTACGTCCTCAGGCAATTTTCTAATTCCAATTATAGTTAAAAAAAGTAAAATACATAAAGTGATAAGAAGAAAAATAATCAACTTAGAATGTGATTTGTAATTAATTCATACTGTTATTTGTTTTGTAGTTGATCATCCTTAACTTAATGTTGCTCAACAGGAAAACTGACATGGTATAAGAAACATTCTTAAAATTCTATACAGATGAATGTTTAAAAATTCTTTAGTTTGACATTTTAAGAATATTTTCATACATGCATCTCTCTATCCCATGCACAACCTTGGCTTTCCTGACAAGTGACATTTCATTCAGTGAAAAATTGAACAAATGTTTGAAAACATATTTGTAAAGATAAAGGTATATAGATATATATTGCACTGATGACAAAAGATACAAACACATCTAAAGATTCTTAAAAGTATGGCTAACTTGTATTGTCATCAGTGTTTGTGACTTTAAATGACTTGTCTTTCTAATTATAGGTTATTATCACAGATATAAAATATTCCTCTAAAACGTACCTAGTTCTATCTTCTCTATCATATCCTTCCTAATGCAGTTATTATCTAAGTATTTCTTTTCTATTTTGTTTGTGTCACTGCTATAATACTTTTATTTTCTTCTTTGTATTATAAGAGTTTACGAATATATATTTATGTGCAGATCAAGGCTTGTTTTAAATTATCTGACACAAAGACACTCTACCATGGCAGGATTCGTGAAGCACACATTCACACATAAGCCACCCATATATGGCTTACATGGCTGCTGTCTAGTTACCTAGTTGGATCACAGGTTCACAAAGGCTCATATTCTAAGGCAGGTGCTTTGAGTTTTCCACTGTTGTCACTAGCATTAGATTAGTCACAGGATGACCTTATCAAGGCTGTATTTAGCAAATAATATGGTCTACTGACATTATCTGCTTGCTCTGCAAATTCCCTATTTCACGGATGTGTGGTCTCTTAAATTGTATGTACTCTTGAGTATTTAAAAAGGAGCTCATTTGGTGGGGTTTGATGGATATAATATCAAGTTCTAAGTGAAGCAACTGAGTGTGCATAACCCTCGTGGTCTGGGGAAATAAAGCCCAGGACAGATGCTCTGAGCCCACGAGTGATGGGCTTGAATACAATGATAGACATTCTCCATAGACATGGGCTTAATTAGTATTTAATGATTTACTCTTCTAATGGTCAATGGAAGAGGTAGGAGAGTTAAATTATCCCCCAGATATTTCCCTATAGCAGGACATGGCACAAGTTCAGTCTCTGATCTGTTTCCTGAGTTCAGGATTCTTATTCTTTTTTTCTAGTTTCTATTGTCATAAATCTGAGTTAGATTCTCAGTGAGTCATCTTTCTCAAGTAAAGGCTTATTTCTTATTGGTGCAACTATTTTTTTAATATTTCTTAGAATACCTACATATACCAGCTTATATTATACACATGCATAAATGGATAGCTATATATATATAAATAATTTTTAACATGAAAATACAAGAGTACTTCTGGAAATACAGAGGTTTGTTAGGCTCACTCGTTTCTTCATCTCCAAGGTAAGACATGGTAGTCATTTTTCTTTTTTTACTCTAGCCCACTTTCTAAATACACTCTCCACATTTATTTATTTATTTATTTATTTATTTATTTATTTATTTATTTATCCCCCCCACCCCCGAGGCTTTTTCCATTCTTTGCTGTTTCTTCTCTGTGTCCATTTGCTGTACGTTTTTTTCTGTGCTTGTCTACTTTGGTACGTCATCTTGCTGCACCATCTCTCTGCTGGTGCATGGGCAGTCAGCTCTCTGCTGCACACAGGCCAGCCTGCCTTCACAAGGAAGCCGTGGGACGTGAACCCAGGGCCTGATTGAGCCACAGACGCTTCCCTCACTCTCTGCCTTTCTTTGTCTCTCTCAGAGATTGATTTCCATGAACTACATCTACCAGGCTCATCTGCTTTCTGGTTATGTTCTGTACATTGGAGTTATGAGCAGAAATTAGAGGGTGGGCAGAGAACACAGTGGTAGTATATTCCCACTCAACCTGGAGACCTCGCCACCATCTAGCAGTGGCTAAACCTCCCTTGCTCTGTTCCAGTCACTGTTCCCCTCCCCTTGTTCCCTCACAGGTCTGGTGGTAACAACCCTGAGGTCTTGCTAGCTGCTGGGTACCTCATAGTCCTTGTCAGTCTCCCTTTACTCTGATCACTCCTTTATCTTTTTTTTTTTTTTTTTTTGGTCAACAGGCACTTTAGTAAATTATCATTTAGACCTTTGACTATTTCAGCTGCTTCTCACTGGCTCTAACTGCACATTAATCCAAAGATGCAGCTTTCCAGAGAAACTCCTTAAACTTACATGCTAATGTTTCTTATTAGATTTTAAACTCCATTAGAATGTGCATAATTATTTGGTTACATTTATACCACCCATGACCTATAACATAGCTTTGCATGTAGGAGATGCTCGATAAATTTTCATTTGAATTACTTTACCTTCCTTTTTATCACTTCTAATCACTCATTCATCTCATTTTCTCTTCAAGCCATTCTCTTTATATTCATCTCCTGATCTCTAGTATATTGATCCTCTCACTCCATTATTTATATTGAGCCCTAGAAACAGACTCAAAGCCTGAGATGTGGCATGCAGAAGCTTTATTGGGGATTTCTTCCCATAAGGAAAGGAAGAGAGCAGGATGAGCATGGAGGGCATCTGCATACCTGAAGATTCTTTGCTTTTATAGCGACTTCTGAGGCTGAAATGGCCTTTCATAGTTGTTTCAAATTTAAGCCACAGCGTGGTAGGGTTTTTTACCCCACATCAGTTATTCATTGGATAGCACAGTCCCCCATGTACAAGGACTGTTCTCAGTGAGGGGCACGACTCTGAATATTTGTAAGCAATATCAGGGGCTGGGTGTGTAGGTCCTAATGAGGGCATCTGGTGGGACATTTTCCTGTATTTTAATTATCCATTAAAACACCATTTTTAGGGTGCACAAATTTTCTATGAAACCTCTGATATTAGTTAACCATTGTTCTATCGTTATGTATTTAGATTATTATATATCTACGTAATTTCAGTATCATTTGTGATTTAATCAATTTTACACAATTTAATTTACAATGTTAGGCCTCTGCTTAATATTTGAGATTACAGTGCAGTGTACTGTGTTTGCCCTTGACTGTGAGAAAGGACCAACAATTGCTGGAAAACTAGATAAGGCAGAGAACCGAGAAAGTAGGCTCAAAACTAGTACTAAATGAACCTTCCTGTAACTAAGAAAATGAAAGAGGAAGCATCAGACTCATGCTACAGAATCTGAGCTAGAGGCTTACAGAGGGAGTGGGCTTGTCCTGAGGAGCAGCTGTCGCTTCACGCAAGGGGGCCCTCTATGAGTTTTGTTCAGATAACATTTTTCTAATACTTCTCTTTATATATCATATTTGATCTGTTATTCGCACAGTCCATATGGGTGAGTCATACTAGTAAGATATAAAAACAGAAAACACTTTTTAAAATGTAATTGTTTCTGGAAATACCTGTGCACATGTATTGTGCACATGGAATGTATCCATAAAATCAGCCCGCTGAGTCTCAGGATCAAGGAGCCACACTGCCTCTTGCTCCTTGAGAGAAAGTCTAACAGGAATTCTTCAGTGACAGCTCGGCTGAAGCAAAGAGAGATTCTTCTCTTATTCTGGACTTTCTGAATATTGGGTGGTGTTCACCGACAATTTGAGATCATTTTCTTTTTCTTTTTAACAAATCTATTTTGTTGACACATATTAATAAAACATAAACACATCCAAAGTGTACAATCAATGGTAGTCAGTGTAATCCCATCACTTCAATCACTTGAACTCATTGCTTCAATCATTTTTAAGCACTTTCATTATTCTAATAATAATAATAAACAAAAAACAAGCAAGCAAACAAAACTCATCACCTCTCAATCTCTCTGTTTCCCCTGCCGTACATAGCTTATATTCTTTTTCCTGCTCTCTAGCATATTGTATTTATATTTTGTAAAAACAGTCATATATGCCATATCACCCATATTCATGTTTTTCATGAGGTTTTAGTATCTTATAGACTCCCATGTTAACAGTTTTCAGCTTTCCTTCAAGTAATATGCATGACCTTAGGCTTTCCCTTTCACCAACTGCCCTACCCATACAATAGCCTTGTTGGTTACAAACACCAGGATATGCTTTAAACACTTCCATTCATTTCCAAAGATTTACAAACAACCCTTATATCCATTCTGCCAGATCAGCCCTTAGCTTTCCATTCTCTACCCTCCTATTTTCTGGTGACCTATATTTTGATTATTAACTCCATGAGTTTACACAATATATTTAGTTCATAATAGCTCAATCATACAGTATTTGTGCTTTTGTGTCTGACTTTCTTCACTCAACATAATGTCCTCCTGGTTCATCCTTATTGTCGTATGCTTCATGAATTCTTCTCTTCTTACCGTTGCATAGTATTCCATCGTGTATACACCACAATTTGTTTATCCATTCAGCAGTTGCTAGACACTTGGGTTGTTTCCAACTTTTGGAAATTGTGAATAATGCTGCTATGAACATCAGTGTACAGATGTCTGCTAGTGTCTCTACTCTCAATTCTTCTGGGTATATACCTAGTAACGGTGTTGCTGGGTCCCTTGGCTGGTTTATATTCAACTACCTTAAAAACTGCCAAACACTACTCCACAGTGGATGTACTGTTCTACATTCCTATCAACAGTGTTAAGCGTTCTTATCTCTCCATGTCCTCTCCAACATTTACAGTTTTCAGACCTTTTCTTCCTCTCCCCTCCCCCCCCCCCAGTTGTCTGGTCTCTGTCCATTCACTGTGTGTTCTTCTGTGACTGCGTCTATCCTTATCAGTGGCACTGGGAATCTGTGTTTCTTTTTGTTGCGTCATCTTGTTGTGTAAGCTGTCCGTGTGTGCGGCACCATTCCTGGGCAGGCTGCACTTTCTTTCGCGCTGGGCGGCTCTCCTTATGGGGCGCATTCCTTGCACATGGGGCTCCCCTACGCGGGGGACACCCCTGCATGGCACAGCACTCCTTGCGCGCATCAGCACTGTGCATGGGTCAGCTCCACACAGGTCAAGGAGACCTGGGGTTTGAGCCACGGACCTCCCATGTGGTAGGCGGACGCCCTAACCACTGGGCCAAGTCCGCTTCCCTTCCGATTTTTAACAGTGGCCAGTCTCTTAAGTGTGAAATAATATATCTCATTGTAGCTTTGATTTGCATTTTCCTAGACTCTAGTGATGTTGAACATTTTTTCATGTGTTTCTTCACCATTTGTATTTCTTCTCTGAACAGTTTTCTTCTCACGTCTCTTTCACATTTTTAATTGGGTAATTTGTCTTTTTATTGTTGAGTTGGATGATCTCTTTATATATCATGGATATTAAACCCTTATTGGATATGTGATTGCCAAATATTTTCTTCCATTGTGTCAGCTGCATTTATACCCTTTTGACCTTTGAGGTGCAAAAGTGTTGCATTTTGAAGAGGTCCCATTTATCTATTTTTTCTTTTGTTGCCCGTGCTTCAGATGTAAGGTTTACGAAACTCATGCCTACTACAAGATCTTGAAGATGTTTTCCTACATTTTTTTCTATAAGTTTTATGATTGTCACTTTTATATTTAGGTCCTTGATCCGTTTTGAATTAATCTTTTTTAAATGTGTGAGATAAGGATCTTTTCCCTTTCCTTTGGACATGGATATATATCCTTTTCTCCCACACCATTTTATGAATAGACCATAGATTTAAGGGTCTATTTCTTATTTCTCAATTCAATTCAATTGGCCAATGTGAATGTCTTCATGCCAGTACTATGCTGTTTTTTACCACTGTAGCTAAGTAATATGCTTTAAAGTCCAGAAGTGAGAGACTTCCAAATTCATTCTTCTTTTTTACAATCTTTTTTGGCTATTCGGGGCCACCTACCCTTACAAATAAATTTGATAATTTCTGATAATTGGTTTTTCCACTTCTGCAATAAAGGCTGTTAGGATTTTTATCAGGATTACATTGAATCTTTAAATCAGTTTGGGTAGAATTGATATCTTAATGATATTTAGTCTTCCAATCCATGAACACAGAATGTTCTTCCACTTATTCGTGTTCATTGGTTTCTTTTAGCAATGTTTTGTAGTTTTCTCTAAGTGGCGAGGGGACTTAGATCCCACATGGGGGATGGATGGAGTTCTCCTGCTTGCAACTGTAGACTTTCTTGGTTCTCCGGTGTGGTGGTTGACCATCCTCATCTCCCTGCCTATTAATCGTGTATCCTGCCACTTTGCTGAACTCCCCTATTAGTTCTAGGAGCTTTGTTGTGGGTTTTTCAGGAGATTCTTGATATAGGATCACATCACCAAAGTTTTACTTCTTCCTTTCCTATTTGTATGACTTTTATTTCTTTATCTAGCCTAATTGCTCTAGTTAGAACCTCTAGCACAATATTGAATAGCAGTGGTGACAGTGGACATTCTTGTCTTGTTCCTGATCTCAGTGGGAAAGCTTTCAGTCTTTCACCATTAAGTACATTGCTAGCTATAGGTTTTTCATATTTTTTTCATATTGAGAAAGCTTCCTTTCATTATCAATTTGCTGTCTTCAAAAATCTAGAGGCAATGCCGCTGTCTTTTGCATTTCACCAGGAATGTTTTGAAATGTTCTGAGTGGATGCAAGGAGGGAATTTCTGATGAGGTTTCAGGTTGAAGTTGTGATTATGACTCTGAGAAATTGGGGTCACTGTTTAGGGTGATGGTTGCCAGGTTTGTTAACATTGGCAAAAATCAAAGACTCTGATGAAAGGCTCCTGAGTGGTAAGTGCAGCAACATAGGTGGTTTTTTCAGAAGATATTTCTTGCCTCCTTAAATTGCAGCCATCTGTCCATTTCATTGACTTAGAATGGATATATATTATTTCTCACATTGGTTTAGCTATTCCAAAAAGGTAATTTCTTCTAGCATTTGATAGCTATCATAGCAATACCCTTAATACTGTTACTAGTACCATTGATAGCTAGCATGGTTTTGTAAACTTTCAGGGATATCCCAATGGACATGGACAAATTATACAAAAATCTCCAGCCATTATCATCAATAGCGTTTCACAAATTGTTTGATATGTAGTCATACTCTTGGCCAAATCGCATTAGAAGTAAATTTTCAAGGTGGGAATGGCAAATTAAAGTAACAATTAATTATGACAGAAAAAAGTGTACTTGTTTCAGAAGAACATAATTTTAAGTAGCATAAAGTGATTTTTTTTTTTTTGTAATGGCATTTATTGGTCTCAAGAGAATATGTTAGTAATTAACTCAGCGGTTCCAGATAGTAAACATCTTTCACATGTTAAGCAGATTTTTAGAATTTTCTCTATCCCTTGAGTGACTTTAGGATATGTGTGAGCCTGTGTTACATTCTTTAATGTTCTGCCCTTTTAATGACCAATACAGATACACTTGAACTCCTGAGTGCTTGTATTCTGATGGTCTTTTGTTCTCAATATGATCTAACATTTTCATATTTTAATCTTTCACATACAAAAAACTTTTCATCTATCTTTTAAGGTCTCATGATTTACACAATTTTACCAGAAAAGCTTAAATCCTTCCCACACTTATAGCTACTTGAGAGGCTATTGTATGCTTCCTATGACTACAGCTTTTTTTTTTTATTTTTTTTATTGATTTTGTAAAAATATTACATTAAAAAATATGAGGTCCCATTCGACCCCACCACCCCCACCGCACCCCTCACCCCCCCCCCCCCAGCAACACTCACTCCCATCATCATGACACATCCATTGCATTTGGTAAGTACATCTCTGGGTATCTCTGCACCTCATGGTCATTGGTCCACATCATGGCCCACACTCTCCCCCATTCCATCCAGTGAGCGCTGGGAGGATTTACAATGTCCGGTGATTGCCCCTGAAGCACCATCCAGGGCAACTCCAAGTTCCAAAGTCGACTACAGCTTTTTGGTCGCTATGATATAATATTCCAAAGAGACATAGAGATTGAGAAAGAGAGAGAGAGAGAGAGAGAGAGAGAGAGAGAGAACTATTATTTCATCCTGAATGCAAAGGTTAAATTTTACTTTAACCAGAAGAGAGTGTAATATCTTTAAAGTCAAAGTTCTGTGGGAAAATAACTGTCAAAATGTATGTATGTCAGTAAAATCTGTTATTTAACAAAGAGGGTAGAGATTTTTTATTTAACAAAAATTAATAGATTTATTTTCACCATATCCAAACTGAAGTGACTTTCAAAAGGAAAATGGTCCCAGAAGGAAAGTGTCAGAAATTATCTCCAAAAGTAAAGGGTGAACATGGGGTAAATTTTTTTAAAGACTAGGAAGAGGAAAAATGACATCACATTTCAAAGTATAAACCAATACATGGAAACAATAACACATAAATTATAAGAAAGATGGGATCAGAGATTTTTAGCAATCATCTTACCCATATTTTTATGATCTTCTGTAACAAGCATTGGTAAATCTGGTCCATCAACAGTTTTTGGATAGCCAAGAAAAATATTTTCATAACATATGAATATTATATATAATTCAAGTGTCAGTAAATAAAGTTGTATTGGAGCACAACACACTAATTAGTTGTGTTGACTAATTTTGTATGACAGCAAAATCTGAAATATTTGCTGTATGGTCCTTTAGGAAAAAAAAAAAAGTCTGTCTGCTCCTGTTCTATAATCTCAGCTTCATTTGCTGATATTTATGATAAAGTTCTGAATTCTGGCCAATTCAGACTCACTTATCATCAAATTTCCACTGGCTTTGAACTATACCAAAGGTGTAGATTCGAATAAGATTTAGAGAAATATAACAAAGACAGAAGTTATTGGAAAAAAGTATGTATCACAATTTCAGACCAGGTTCCACATATCTTGCACAATATCAAAATCTCTCTGTCCCTTGCCACAATTGGTGGACTGAAAGAAAAGTACTCCAGGATGGAAGAACAATATGATATAAGAAGCACAGATCCCTTAGATAAAAGTTACCCAAGGTATTGTCTAATCTCCACTGGACTTTGATGTTAGAAATAAACTATTATTTTATAAGGCCAATTACATCCTGGTATAGCTATAGCACCTAACATATGTATTTTGAATAATCAACTAAGAAAAAATGAAGTTCACATTCTTTCACAAAGCTAGTAATGATCAGTTTCCCATGATTTATCATAAAAAATACAATAGAAAAACATGCAGATAGAATATGAATATAGGTATGATATCATTAGAGATATGGGGTTACAATATAGAAGCAGAGCTTGGGAAAGACTGGCAAGAGGACTGTTGAAACTCTCAAGAACTGTAATAAAAATCTAAAGTATTTCAAAATCTCATGAGAAAGGTATATAAAGGTGAATAGAGTCTATTTTAATAATTCCATATGGCACAAGAATGAATGAATTAGCAGAGAAGATGGTTAAAGCCATATGCAACATGATACGATTTACAAAAAAAGGAGCAAGCAGAATCTAGTGTAAGAAAAAATATATGTATAGCAATTAGGGATAATAAATTGGAGATTTTATAGAGAATAAATTGTTAGGAGGCAAAATATTATAGTAACTAAGACTGAACTCTTGCCAGCCACATCAATCTCACTTGGTTTCATTGGCTTTATTTTGAAAATGAGGTAATACATTCCTTGTGACAGTTTTAAGATTTTTTATGAATCCCCCAAAAAAATCATGTTCTTAAATGCATCAGTTCCTATGGATGAGGGGCCCTTTGATTATATTAAGGAACATTTTGATTAGATTACTTGATTAGATCACTTTAGTGCCTTTGATTAGACTATGTCAGTGAGGCATGGCCCAGGGTTGGTCTCTACCCTCTTGCTGGGATCTTATAAAAACTAAGAACTCACAGAAAGACAAAACTCCAAGAATCTGAGTGGTCCTAGAGGCCAGAGGCTGTGCATGCTCTACATCAGCAGAGCACAGAGGTAAAGAGGCCCACAAGATGTTAGACCCATGGAGTAGCTCTAAGCTGAAGAGAGGAGCACTGCCATGTGCTGGATTGCCCAAAACTGAGCTCCAAAAGGAAGGGGTCTGAGAGAGAGGGCAGAGACCCAGATGAAGAGCCACCATTTTGCCTTGCCACATGGCAGGACTCCAAGATGCAATCAAGATGGTGAAACAACATCTCTGGTGGTGCCTTGACGTATACATTTTCACAGATTTGGAACTGTAAGCTTTTACCCTACTACATTTCCCATTAAAAAATCCAACCCATTTATGATATTTTGCATTGGCAACCTTACCAAAGTAAGACATTTCTCAAAGTGTTGCACAATTTTAAATAACACAAGCAATGGTTGTACTGCAAGCATACAACATATATTCATGACTATTTCATTTAAACTTAAAAATGAGATACAGAGAAAGTAAAATTATTTTAATGAAAATATTGACTCCATTGATAAGAGGAATGCTGCTTAGAAATCTCTTAAACTGCTCTTTAGGAACATTAAAAATATTTAAATACTTTTCAACACTGAAAAAATCACATTCAGGTTTAAAGCTCAACATTATATCCACTACTAAATTTTCTTTATCTACATGAGTTTATAATTATTTAAAAACACAATGCAAGCATATTTTTAAAACCTTAAGTGGTATATTAACTTACATAAGATGAATTTTCCCAGTAAGAACAAAGGATTTGAACATTTTCTCATGAAATAACTTGAGGCATTTAAGGTTAAATTTTATTCACAGACTAAATATCAAGTTTTGTAGTCATTTGCATTTAAGCTGCTCTACTACCTTTACCAGGTTTTATTTGATGTTAATCGGTAGAAAAAATGTCTCTACTTTAAATTTTTCCTTAATTGACATTTTACATTTCATCAATCAGCATAATATGTGTGTGTGTGCATGTATGTATGTGCATATATAATGCAAGTATTCTGGCAGAAAACAATAAAGAAAAAAAATTTTTTCTTAAAAACTTCAACTTCAGGTTTTAGCTCTGACTTACAGAATTGGAAGTTGTCATTCCCATTCATACAACAATAAAAAAAAAAGTGAACTAACTGCAAATGAATGAATTTTCTTGGACCCATTAGTGACTTGATATTGCTGGAGAAATTCCCTCCCCCAAATCTGAAATGATAGGTTAATCCAGAAAATAACAAGTGAGATTTTACCTGGAGTAGAAGTCTTTGAAGTCATAACTGGTAGTAAACTTTAAATGGCAATTTTGACAATTGGTAGAGGATTAGTATGGACAGGAGTAAGAGTGAGAAATCCTAAAGGCTTCTGTCTTACTGGGGACCATCACATTAAGGGCATTACATGCAGGAACCCTACAAGGTTCTCACCATTAATAGATGAGAAAGACCTCTTCATGATACTGGCAGGGAAGGGAAAGTGTAGTCATTGTGAAATAAAACCAGAGCATTCTTTATAATAAAGGGCTAGTGTCCATGGGAAAAAGCTTTGCCGGAGCTTTATCCCAGCTGAGTAAAGGGTATTGCTCTCACCCTACAGCCTCTAGTATCCCTGTCTCGCCTAAATGAAAACAAAGAGCTATGCCTCTGCAGAGAAACTTGCGAAGGTCACATCCCACACAGGTCCACAAAAAAGACTGATAATCGTAAAATTCTGGAATATTTCTCCTCCCTCATGCCTTACTACAACACCAACAGGGCTCCAGTATGCTAACAGTGCATTTACAGTAAGAGCTGTATAACACGAAGGTCTGAACAGAAGTTCTTAGGGAAGACTAAAAAAGAATAGGGGAAACTAAACAGCAACACCAGAGTAATCTGAAGCCTCTTGTACCTAGAGCTACAGCAAACATTAAACATGGTTCGCCTCCTAACCAAATTATCCTGAAGTCTCCCACTAAAGGCCTATTTTCCTCAGTTCTTATTACCTGATAGGTAATGTCTACTTTCAACAAAAATTTACAGGTGTGTCAGAAGTCAAGGAAAAACACACTACGAAGGGACAAAACAAGCCCTAGAACCAGACTCAACTGTGACACAGATGTTGGCACTATCAGACATGGAATTTAATATAGCTATGAATAACATCCAACTTAACAAAGAACTCAGAATTTTAAAAATATTATTTTGAAAAAGACTTATTATTGAAAGTATATAGGATAAAAATGGATGATTGTGAAATGATCTGGAAATACTTAATGAAGAATTTTGTAAGAAGAGATAAAAAATGAGATTAAACTCAATACAGTAGTGCTTGCCTATATGCAAATAGTAAAATTTGTTGCTGAAAAATCTTATATGTTGGTCAAGTTCTAGACCTATGCACTTTTACACACATAGATTTAGATTAATTACAAAACGACTTTGAATAAATTTTAAACTGTAGAAGTAAACTGAAACTTTTAGTACAGAAAATTATGGGTCTTAACTATTATTTTAGTCTTATAATATATATGTATATAGCAAGTGTTTCAGTCTACTAGGCTGACAAAACACAGTATGCCAGAAATGGATTGGCTTTGACAATGGGGATTTTTTTGCTTTCAAGCTAACAGTTCTGAGGCTGTGAAAATGTCCAATTCAAGGCATCATCGTCTGATGCTTTTGTCCTGAAGACCAACTAGTGGTGATTCTGGGTTCCTCTGTTATAAGAGAAAGCACATCACAGCATCTGCAGGTCTCTCCCTTCCCCTCTGGGTTTCACTGCTTCATCTTCCTGTTTCTATGGTTTTCTCTCTCTTTGTCTGAATTCGTCCCATTTTTAAAGGACTCCAGTAAAGGAGACTCACCCTGGACCATGCCCTAGATGAAATAATCTGATCAAAAGGCCCTTAACTGTAGAAACCTAATCAAAAGCACAGATCCACAATAAGTTCACACCCACAGGAATGGACAAGGTTTCAAAACAGGATTATCTGGGGTACATTCAATCTCAAACTACCACACTTCAACCTCTAGACCCCAAAAGGACATACTCTTTCCATATGCAAATACTTCATTCCATCACAATATTTCAAATAAATGCCTTAAATTTTTTCAGCAATAATATTAAGTACAAAATCTCATGAAAGTAAGTTATAAGTATGGTCTGTCCTGAAGCACATTTCCCCTCAGGCTATTGACCTGTGAAATTTAAAACAAATTATCTGCTTCCAATATGCAAAGGAAGGGCAATCATAGAATAAACATTACCATTGCCATAGGGAGAAATTGGAAAGAAAACAGGGGTCATGGGTCCTAAATAGTCCCAAAACCCTGCCTTGCATACCCCATAGATTTCAAGGCCTGAGAGTCACCTATAGAATGAGGTTTTGTCCCCCAGGCTTAATGGGGCAGCAGCCCCAACTTTGCAATTGCTTGCAGTGTTCATTTTCTTGGCTCCACCTTCAAGTATCTGGGTGGCAGCTGGGCAATATACAAAAAAATGACCTATTGACCATCATATGTAAAAAATGACCAAGTCAGAGATCTTGCACATTTCACAAAAAATTACTCAAAATGAATCATGACCTAAATGTAAAATGCAAAGCCATAAAACTTCTTGGGGGAACAGTATATGACCTTGTATTTGATAACATGTATTAGAAAAAACACCAACAGTACAATCCATGGAAGTAAAAATATAAGTTGGATTTTATTAAAATATAAAAGTTCTTCTTTAGAAAATGCACTGTTAAGAAACTGAAAACGTACCATAGACTGGAATGTATTTGCAAAACCTCTATCTGATAAAGATCATGTGTCCAGAATATAAAAAGAACACTTAGGGAAACGGACTTTGGCCCAGTGGTTAGGGCGTCCGTCTACCACATGGGAGGCCCGCGGTTCAAGCCCCGGGCCTCCTTGACCCGTGTGGAGCTGGCCCATGCGCAGTGCTGATGCGCACAAGGAGTGCCGTGCCACACAGGGGTGTCCCCCGCGTAGGGGAGCCCCACGCGCAAGGAGTGCGCCCCGTAAGGAGAGCCGCCCAGCGCGAAGGAGGGAGCAGCCTGCCGAGGAATGGCGCCGCCCACACTTCCCGTGCTGCTGACGACAACAGAAGCGGACAAAGAAACAAGACGTAGCAAAAAGACACAGAAAACAGACAACTGGGGGAGGGGAATTAAATAAATAAATAAATAAATCTTTAAAAAAAAAAAAGAACACTTAAATGAAACAATAATGTTTAAAAAGTAAAAGTTGGTAGAAGATCCAAACATATATATCATTAAAAAAGATTTACATATGGCAAATAAGCATATGAAAAAAATGTCCAACATTGAGGGACGAAACGGGGTCCCTGTTATGGGACGAACAGGGTCCCTTTTGCGGGATGAGTGGGGTCCTGTTGTGGGACGAGAGGGATCCCTGGCGTGGGGAAGAAAGCCTCGTACGGCCACTGAGGCTTCCCTCGGGGGCTCCGAAGGCATGGAGGGTGCACGGCCCAGGAAGGAGTCGGGGAGACAGGCTGATGGCACAAGTCTGGTTTATTGCGGAAGGGGATGCAGATTTATAGGATTGGGGAGTGGTGTGGCGGGTTCTGATTGGCTAGGGCAAATGCTGTTTCCATATAAGGCAATGTTCTGGCATTGGGCTAGTGATTGGCCTGTAGAGTATGTGCTAACTCTTGATAGGCTGACACTGTTACTAAGCTGATAGGTGGTTGTAAGCTGTTGCTGGGCAAACAGCGTACTAAGAGATTAGGTTTAAGGGAGGGGGGAGGGGAAGTGAGAGCTGGGCTAGGCGGGAGATAGGAAGGGGGAGGGCGGTGCCGGCTAGCCGTTAGCAGCAAAGGCCTAGTCAGGCGTGGTCGCCTTGTCTAGGCCCAATGGGCAGAGGCGGTGTCACCTCTTGCCGCACTGTTTGCCACTGAGGCAAGCCGGGTGCCCCTCCTCCCACACAACATCTTTTGTCATTAGGGAAATGAAAATTACAATAATGAGATATCACATTATACCTATTAAAATGGTTAATATCCCCAAAACTAACAATACCTATTGTTGGCATGCATGCAAGACATGAACTCTCATTCATTGTTTGTGGGGAATGCAAAAAGGTACAACTATTACACTTCAGAAGACATTTTAGCAGTTTATTATAAAACTAAACATAACTGTACCATATGATGCAGTAATTTCACTCACAGGTATTTCCAACTAAGTAGAAAAGTTATGTCCATAAAAAAATAATGCACACAAATGTTTATAGCAACTTTACTCACAATCACCAAAAACTGGAAGCAGCCAAGATATCTTTCAATAGTGAGTGGATAAGTAAACTTTGGTTCATCCATGCAGTGGAGTCTTATTCAGCAGTAGAATAGAATGTACTATCATGCCAACCACAGAAAGGCATGGAGGAAGATTAAATGCATGTAAGTGAAGGAAGCCAGACAGACAAAGTACATACTAATATGATTCCAAGTATATGACATTCTGGAAAATGCAAAATTTATCTTGACAGTAAACAGATTAGTTGCTTCTATCATTTTGTGGGAGAGGGATAAGTTAAATAAGTCAAGCATAGGGAGTTATTTAGAGCATTGACATTATATTATATGATACTGTAATAGTGGATATGTCACCTTTTCTAAAACCATGAAACATTACAACACAAAAAGTGAACCTTAATGCATGCAAATTTTAAAAATCATTCAGAAAATTGGGGGACCTGGAAGAAATGCAGACTGTGACAGTAGAATGTAACTTTAGGATAAATTTGTGCAGCAACCTCATTGAAGCAGGTGGGGTGGATGGAAGTTGCTGATATAAGAAAATTTAGTAAATGAGTAGAGTCTGTAATACTAAATTCAAAACTTCCTGAACATAAGTACTATACTATGGAAGGTAAAGTTGTTTCCCACTGGGGTACAGGCTAACAATTCTGATTCTACTATACATGCATACTGGATTTGAACAGTTAAATAAACAGATGATAGATGATAGATTTCAGGTTTCTTACTGTTGGTGTGGTTATTCATAGATAAGCTAAGGGAGAAGTCCATAATAATATATGTGGCTGTGGGTTAGAGTTGGAGATGTCCTTAAGAATTCATATTTAGATGAATATAGATATGGATGTTACATAGAGAAATGTTTTTAGATATTTCCTTTATATGTAATGAGAGGGCTTAGAAGCAATGAGAACCCAGTGCCAACAAGTACACCTGAGCACAGATCTTGGTTTCTAATATCGTTCTTCATTAAAAGACATGGCTTGTTCTAGACTGGGTCAGGATATACAAGATAAGCTTTTAGTACCGTCAGAATGTAAGAAAGTGCTAAACAAACACACATACACAAACCCACAACGTTGGAAGTATCCTACAGAGATACAAGAACCAATTAATTGAATGAGCTCCCAATGGCCAAAACCAGAACAATCTGAGCAACTATTAAATAAAATAGTATAGGATTATAACCCAAAGTATAAATAAATATCCATGAGTCCAGACTGATATAGGTAAATGATTGAATAAATAAAGAAATAAGGGAGAATAGACAAATATCTTATGCAGAAGAATTCTAGGTAATTTTTGCTATTTCATCCTCAAGGAGGTGGAGCAAACTCCCCGCTACTTAAGTGTGGGTTGCATACAGGGACATCCTTCCAAAGAATACAGAATGAAAAGGAGTAAAAGAGGACCTTTACAGTAAAGAAACCTATAAAACACTGTTTGATCCAAGTGGTGAAGATTAATACCAATAGTCACGTTGACAGTGAGAACACTTGATTTGAGATGATGAAAATGGATTTTGCCTCTTTGATCTTTCTTTCCAAAAAACATAATGCTAGCCTATCATGAGGAAAATATCAGGAAATCCCAAGTAATACTCATTCCACAGAGTGCCAGACAAGTACTCTTTAATATTGTCAAGGTCTTCAAAAATAAGAAAAGTCTGAGAAACTGCACAACCATATGGAGCTTAAGGAGAAGTGACGACTAAGTGTAATATGCTACCCTAGATGAAATCTTGGGACAGAAAAAGAACATTAGGCAAAAACTTTGGAAATGTGATAAATTATGAACTTTAGTTAGTAATGTGCAATATAGCTTCATTAATTGTAACAAATGTACCATATTAATGTAACTTATATTACATTAATAATACAAGTGGGTGTGGGGTATAAGGGAACCCTCTGTACTATATTTGCAATTTTCCTTTAATTCTAAAACCATCCTAAGCAAAAGTTTATTTAAAAAATAATTCGTTACTTATAATATGAATACATGAACTACATGAGCTGCAAAAATGCCATTGTATGTTGTTATTATTATGATGATTAATTTATTTAATGAAATTAATTTCTTCATTACTGAGAAATTAATGCTTTTGAGTAGTAGGAGATAACTTTTGCTGGTGAATGCAATTCGGTATTTTACCTCTGTATTAATAATTCATCTTTATGGAAATGTAATATTAAACTGACAATTAAATGTGTATGATGGATGTCTATCTGAAATTACTCTTGAGCTTTAAATTATGGATTTCACACCTGATGTGTTCCAGTGTGTGCTGATAACAAATGGAAAACACCTCTGTATCACGGCCAGCTAAATGATCTCTATTAACTTGATGGTAAATATCCCTTCATGCTGTGTTTGCACAAAGCACAGTACACATTATAGATCAGGTGTATGAGAAATACATTTAATTGGATATTAGTGAGACTGACATGCACATGAAAAACACATCATTAACTTAGAAGATAATTTGAAGGTTACCTAAGTCTTTTTTGTACAAGGAATTTGTATGAATTAATAATGTTCCTTTGTATTTACATAATGTTCAAGAGGGCCATGCTTAAATTTAAAACAACCACGACAAGGCAAAAGATTTGCCAGTTACTCAAGTCAGCTTCATAAGTCTGTACCAAACGACCTACTTTATTGCAGCCAATACCTTTAAATGTTGTAGGTACTTATTGTCAGCAAGTATAAGGTAATTATATAATTGATAATTCTATTATCAAAATATACAAGTAAATTATTAAATGAATCCGTATCACAAAAGTAGGAAATTGCTAGGAAGTAGAGTAGTGTATGTCTTTTATGATAAGCACATGGAAGAATAGATAAAATAAATAAATTGTTCAAATATCTAAGTACCTTAAAGAATGCGGGAAAATATTAGGTATCTATTTAAAAATGCTCTTATTTTTAAATGGTAGATCTTGTTTCATATTATGGTCTATTATTCCAAGAGGTTAGCAGGCTGCCCTTTTAAAATTGCAATCAGATTAGATTCCAGATCAAATATATTTAAGGACTGGTTTTATACTCTGGTTATACTCTGGTTTCTCTTCAGGTCTTATAAACCTTTCAGCTTTCCAGTATATTCTTATAATTAGAAAATAGCAGATTTTGCTAACATCTGTTCCTCATGGATCCACAGAGAGGAGAATGGCAAGAAAGAATTAAAAAGACCTTTCTGGTCAACACAGCTGGTGGGGGAAAGGGCAGTAGTAGAATCTGTTCAGCTTCCCCTGAGCCCCTAACTCATTTAATTTTCCTTTAGAATATAATTTGGACTTAAATTTATACTCTATTTTCGAATTATCCTGACTAAAAATGAAAAAAAATAAAACCAGTTAAAAAGTTCTTTTAAGAAATTAAGTCATCTTGGGAAATCACTCTAAAGTTTATGTCAGTATTTCCCAAATTTACCAACGTACAAGAATCACTTGCAATACTTGTTAAACTCAGATTTCCAGACGTGGCCTTAGATGTCCTTAATCAGAATCTTAGGGGAGGGTTCTGTACACACAGGTGATTATTATCAACCTATAAGTTTTAAACTCCTTGATTTTCCAATACATAAACCTAATCAATTACTCTAGTGCAATTAAAATGCTTTCAATATTTTTAAGCATTAATACCGTACCCAAAATATATACTATCCCAAATCTGCTTGACAAGCTATTTCTAGCATCGGCTGGCTACTTAGCCATAAGTTTTTGTTTATGGAGTGTCCATAAAATACATATTTCTTAAGTTACCAGGTGTGCCCTGGTACAGAATACTTTTGAAAGAACTTTCTAAGATAACACAGGGAGCAACATATCCCCCCCCCCCCCGACGTTCTTTAATAAACTTGGTAATCCAAGTTCTCCATAAAGTTAGATGTCTTGATTCGTACTTTACACCAATAAAATTTACCCATTTTACATACACAGTTCTATGAGTTTTGACAAATTTATACAGTTTGGTAACTACCATCATGTTAGAAACATACAGCATTTTAATCATCCCCCAAAGTTCTCTAATGTCCTTTCTGGTCTTACCTTTAAATTATAAATTAGAATTTATATCACCTCTGTTATTGATTGAACCGTGTACCCCAAACAGGCATGTTCAAGTCATAACGGCTATTGTCCTCACAATTTCACTCTAGAGTAGAAACTGAGACTCACCCATATAGTCCAAATTACTATAAAGTACTTGCCTTCAAAAAAGTTCCGGTTACTCCAGAAACATTGTTTTTTAACCCCAAATGTAAAGGGCAGTGTTCTCACATAGAGGGGTGTGCTTAAGAATGAGAACATTACCCTACAAGCAATGGTGTGCTAGCAAATGGACTGCTTCTCTGAAAAAAGAAAAAGAAAAAAGCTGTGATTTGTAGTGCTTGCCCAAATTCCTTAGTGTGAATTATCCTGTTGTGGCCAATGTCAGGTTAACAATAGCCAATGCCACCAGAACACCACTGTTCATACCTCAAAATAGAAGTACTTTTTCTGATATAAAAAAATTAAAAGAGCAAGTGAAAACATAAGAGAATAGTACTAAGAATTAGGGACACTTGTACCCATAGAACTTTGCCATGGCTACAGAGAAATGAGACCTCCTGTAACTAAATTTTATAATTGATAAAACGGAGACTATAAAGCAATAAATAGTTTCACTGCTCTATCAAGAAATTCCCACAAACAAGTTTGTTTATGAAAGTTGTTTGCACCTCTTTACAAACATCTCTCCTACTAGAACAATATATTTCTCATCTAGATAAGCAGCTTGTTTATTAGACAAGAGTTTACACATCAAGACTCACTTCAAGACCCTTATTTCAGTGTCCACTGATCCTAAACTATTATGTCACAATCTGTGCCCTAACCTAATCAGTTCCCCCAGCCTAATGACATGTATAAAATCACTTGTGCCCATTAACCTAAACAGCACATGTATCCTTCCCTGAACAATCCCGAATGCATAGTAATAAGACTTTGTCCCAGTGGTGTCATCCCTTATAATATTTTAAAAACAACACAAAACATAGCTTTACTTGATCAAAGGGTTTCCTGTTGGACTTTTGGGGATTCAACAGTTCACAATTAAGTTTAGTCAGGCACTGTGACAGTTTGAGATTATTTTTATGAATCCCCAAAAGAGAAAGATCATGTAAACTAAACTATTCCTCTAGGTGCAATACTGTTTGATTGTATTAAATCCAGTGAAGGACCTCTGATGAAATTTCCTTGATAAAATCAATTTTGGGTTTCTGACTGGACTACATCAGTAAGGCATAACCCAGGTTGAGTTTGGTGGGCTGAAATAAAAGGACACTCACTCAAGAAGACAAGTAGGAAGCAAGAGAGCTCTCTCATTTTTTTTTATCCTGGTGACCCAGGAAGATGAGCCGTTCATCCGATAATCTGCAGCTGACTTTGGGAAGATAGTTGAGACTGATACAGGAATCCCTGAGAGACACACCCTATGCCAGCCTACAGCTGAGATCAGGAAGAAGCTGGGTCCATGGAGCCTCGAGAGGAAGAGGAAGCCCAGGAAGGAGAGACCAGGCAGAGATCAGTTACCATCCTGCTTCAACAGGTGGCAAATGACTTCAGTGAGGAAGCATCCTTGAGTTGGACTCTTAGGGCCTTGTGACTATAAGCTTTTATCCTAAGTAAATAACCTTTAAAAAAGCCGACAAATTTCTGGTACTTTGCCTCAGCGCCCCTTTGGCGAACTAATACAGGCACAAAATATTGAAACTTACATTGATACAACTCTTGCACTCACTAATCCTGGGACCTTTGGATGCCCTTTGATGAAATGCTCTTGACTGCAGAATGTCCTTTGCTATTCTGATTCCCTTATCTTTCTTGTCATTGAAGGGAAAGCTGAGCACTGCCACTTGTTTGAGCACGGAAGATCATAGAGATGAGGCACTGTTGAGTTGTCTAGCCTGGTGATTGTTGATTCCACCTCTGCTTCCAGGTTAGAACCACACAAATTCACACGATCTCAATCATCCTTCAAAGGATATCCTGTCATTAAATTAGACTTGGCCAATGATAAAACACATCATAATCCCTGGGCCCCAAAAGTTACATCTCTGGATATACATTTCACAGCCAAACTCCGTAAGGAATAAAACCTTCTTCAAGATGTCAGAGTTGGGACAGATTTCAGCATCAGTTTACCTTTCAGAACCAGAACGAACAATCTCATGTGCTGTTGGCCTGGGTAGCAGCCAACTGGGTGCCCCTCTCTTCCAGTGATCATACTGAATCCTCTATATTTGGCCTCAGATTCTGTAATCGCGCCTTGGGACATACCTCTTCAACCTGTCAGATAATTTTAATTCTGAAAAAAAAGAAGGGGTCATATTAATGTTCCTTTCAGATGTTCTGTTCATTTCTATTCTATGTAAATGTGTGGATACAAATAGATTGATGAATAAATGGGCTACATGCAACTCATCATTTACTCTCAGGTAGCAAATCATTAGAATAATACATATAGGCAAAATAGGTCATTTGCATAATAATACACATAGGCAAAATAAGCTGATTCTATGCAGATCCAATTCTTTTCCCATGGTAAAAATAATGTCTACTCCTGGATGGATAAAAGCAGAATTAATAAAAACTAATAGTCATTCATGTTCCTTGTGACATCATTCACTCCTCACAACAGTATTTGGTTGGTATTATATCCTCCATTTTTATAGAAAAGAAATGGAAAATAGCAGAGATAAGGTCACTATTTTCATTGTATCAGTTAAGTAGAATAGGTTAAGCTGCAGGGTAAAAAGCCAAAAATCTCAGCAACTTCCTCGAATCTAGGTTTATTTATTTTCTTTTGTTTTTTTGGCTCACAATTTGCACCTATCTCAAGTCAGTATGAAGGAAGTTGGAGGGGTGGGTATGTACAAAGAATATGATTTACATCATCTTCATTCAGGACCTGGGTTGGCCTAGCCTTCATTGGGATCGTTGTTGAGTACTAGAAAGTTCAAAGGGAGAGAACAAGGAAAGTCACACCCTGGAACTGCTTTCATACCACAAATACAAACTAGAATGGGCTAAGAAGTGACCAGCACCTTCCTCTTCATTGGCTAAAGCAAGTCACAAAATCATGGTTACCTTCATAGTCTCAAGGAAGTATAACCCTATCACCCATATGTTCAATAAAAGGAGAATGGAATATATATGTTAATAGACTTAACAAGGTCCATAGGTAATGTGCAAAACTATGTGTGAAGACAGGAAGACACAAATCTATGTGTAATATAGAGGTAAAATGCCAAATTGCAGTCATCAGCAAGAAGCCCAGGTTAAGAATACTGATGTCACTGTCACATGAAGTTATAGAGCTAAAGATCTTATACTTCCAATGAATCTCCATATATACAATTTCTATACTCCTAGACATGTTACCTAATCAACAGTAATATACTGAGTAATTCTTAGAAATTAAAAAAAAAATAGAATATTGGTGGCAGACTTACAAATAGGAGAGCATTATGTACTAGCAAGAATCAATTAGGTGGCCAGGCTTGCTTGAAATCTATGAAGGCAATGGTGAGAAAAGAAAAGCCCAGCAGGGGGAATCACAAACTCAGTCACTGGTTCTGATATATTACAGTTAGTTTTGTATTAAGCCAATCTCTTGCTTAATATCACACCACAAATACAAACTAGCATGGACTAAGAGATAGAGTTGCCCCTTCCTCTACCATATACTCCATAGTATAATTTCACAAGACTCCATTCTACATACTCCATAGTATAATTCTAGAGTGCTACATTCCATTGTTCCAAATATGGCTGAATCCTCAAGAGTACCTTGGCTCTGCCTTATAAAATACCCACTGATTTCTCTACACACTCGGGAGATCAGGAATGAAAACTTCATTCAAAAATTTTCATTTAAAAATAGATTCCATGTACCCTCCTAGAGAAGGAAATAATGAAAGATGAAGCAGTCAAGCTCCCTGGAGGAGCTTTCTGTGAGGTCTGCAGGAGAAAGGCAGACATATTACAATACAATTAGTCAGTGCTATAACAAAAGTTCAAACCACTACTAAGTTGACAAAAAAAGGAAGGAACGATTAATTTTTCTTGGAGGAGTTCAAGGTCTTTTCCATGAAACTGATTCTCTCGTTGGAGTGGGGGTTTACCAAGTTGAAAATGTGGAGAAGGTCTTTACAAGAAAGAAACCAGTATATGCAAAGATACCTATTGTAAAACAATCCTGGTGGTGCAGATTGGAGAGTAATGAGTGAATTTGAATTAGACAGGGAATGGCAAAGAAATTGGAGAGAGGAAAAAGAAGGAAACCAGAGAAATGAGGATAAAGGGTGAAGAGTTATATTCAGACAGTCTGTGAAGGGCTTTATATACCAAGCATCTGGATTTTATCCCTCATGCCATGAGGAATTACAGAGGTTTTATTGTTGCTGCTAGTAATATTGTAGTTGTTTTAATTAAAGGATCTAAATGATCAGATTTTTTTCAAAGGAAAATAACTTTCTTAAGATTTACCTTTTCTTTTTACATAACTCTGCTGGCAACTTTGTTCTGCTTCCTGCTGGATCCCTCATAGATTTCTGCAGTGTCCCCATTTTATGATATTAATCCCTATGGATAATGCCACATCCACAGACATATATTTTGTTCCTTGCTCACTGTGGCTGCAAAATTTCATAGGTAATCTCCCTCTTCCTTTCCATAAACCCACTTGCACTCTCTGCTGTTTCGATATCTCATTCCTCATCCTATTTCCCTTTCTTGACCCTCTTTTTGTTTGCTTGTCAGCTTTGGGACCACATGTGTTTTACAGTTCTTGATCAAAGCTGCCCTTGCAGATTAATTTATCTAGATTTTATCCTGATAAATTATACCAGTGGTAAAGCAGATAATATCATTGTCCCAAAGTTTTGGAAACCAGGAAGGCGAAATACTTTTTGAAACACTATACCTTATTTGCAGGTTTTCCTCTCAAATAATTACCTGCTTACTACTTTTGCTTTAGTGAAAACCAGAGAGTGAAAGCAAATTTGCTTCCATCCCAACACACACATACATCACTGCTAACAGCACACTGTGTCAAACAGGATTCACAGATACGAAAGGTGGCCAAACAATTGCAAGAAATTCTGATAAATAGTACAGAACATGTTACAGTTTCTATACCCTTGGACATTTTATTTTGCATATTAATGCATCCAAGTGTGATAAATATTTGCTAATTGATTATTTAACACTACTAATATATTACAGAAATATTATTAATGAATTTTCCCTTATAAACATGGCACAACTATTTAATATTAGAGTTTACCTCCCTTTTCATCACATGGAATATTCAGTATTCATTTACTGTCCTTAGAAGTCAGTTTCATCCATAAGTGATCAAAAGTGTAATCGTGTTTGCCCTTGAATCTCCAAATGCATGTTAAAAGTCTTTTTCAAAAAATCAATAAATATGTATTGAGTTCAAACTGGACATGAGGTATATTGTTATATTTGGCTTAAAAGGCAGGATTACCACATCTTATTATCCTATTCACGACCAGATGGGGCATTAAGTCATTTTCCCAGGAAATATTATGTGATGTGAATTTACATTTTATATGCTAACAAAGATTATCTCTAAGACCCATTCCCTCTGCCAATGACCTATTTCCTCAAGGTTTGAAATGTCATGGAATCTTCCAGCATCCTCTCTTATGATGATGTGCTCTTCACATGAGTATATCAAATACTATGCAGGGTTTTTTAAATGGAGTCAGTCCCTCACTTAAAAACTATTATTATAAACACTTCATCCCTGCTCTATAAAATAATCTCTGCCAAAACCATCCCTGCCATTACTACGGAAGCCATCAAGAAAATAAGCACAGTGAATGTAGCTGCCCAGGAAGGATTTGTCTACCTTTGACATCTTATGTCATGATTAGTATGAAAGTGACAGAGAGTTACATAGAAAACTAGAATTCTACCCTAACCGTTTCTGGGCATGATGCCTCTTTCTTTCTCCTAACATCTATGCCAGGCTTGTTGCTACATCCTCCAGGTGGCAATCTCACTAAAAGGCGGCCTAGAATTCCAACTTCAATCTCTTTTGATAACCTGGATTCTCTAGATTGATGTGGTCCTAGACCATAGGAGAATGGTTATTTGTTTGAGTTCAGTGCTCTCCCAGTCCGCCTACAGCAGCCCACACAGGCCAAAAGAGGAACACAATGTTTTGTTTTCTTTTTCCGTAAATTTTACAAAAATGCCCTTGTCCTTGCACTTAGCCTTTTTAAATAAGAATGCTTGGGTGATAGTAGGAAATGACTGGAAAATAAGCCATGTTGTACGTACTGGAATGGGATACACTGATTTTGTGGTAGTGTAGTGAGAATAAAGCCCCAGCACCAGGAGAAGAAATCTAGACCCAGGACATATAGGGAAAGAAAGATCTTTAATGACATTTGTCCAGACCTTTGTATGGAGCCCTCCTCATGAAGAAAATGCTTTGCTCTGTGTTTCCTAAACTGTTTCAGTCCCCTTAAATGTAACTCAATCTTGGGACTGCCATCCCCTGTCAGAAGGCTCTGACCATGATTTTATTGCTAATTACCTTAACTTTGCTGAGAAATCTATCAGAAATAGCAGAGTATGAGATCTAGCTCCTATCCTTCCTTCCAAATACCTGTCAAGATAACTGGATGTCTCCTATACCCATTCTCATAACCATTGTCTAGTCATGCCATGGAGTGGATAACACGGACAAAAAGGACAGTTTGAACAGATTTTCCTCAGCAGTCCCCCAAAAACAAAGTCTAGTCTCAATTATTTGAAGTAAAAGGGAACGCTTAGACAAACCACCCAGTTAGCAGGCCATGTTGGAGTTACTGCGTCCTAGCAATTTTAAGCAACACTTTCTTTACAAGGCTACCATGTGCCCCCTTGGGACTGTATTTGTGTGGAAGCCAGGCATAAATTTGCCTCTGACTTAAAAAGTGGTGACATATATTAGGGATGTCACTAGAGACCTATAAGTGTTTAAGAATATGCCACCATATGATCATGTAGTCCTCAGACAGCTGTAGAGACCTCTTCAATATGTGACCATCTTACTCTGGGGAGGTTCCTGGAAAGATTACTTCCTCTATGATTATGCCTACCCTGGAGGCAGTTATACTTACAATGGAAGGAATTCAATTACAAAAAGTGGTACAAATTTGCCCCTGACTTTAGCTTAAGTGATCAAAGAACTTCAACATGGAGAAGACATTCAGGTCAGCCTCAACTCACTGGCCAGGGCTGTTATGGATGGTAGCATTAACAAAGACTTCCACTTTGCAAGCCAAGGTAAAGCATGAGCAACTGGCTGGTATATCCTGGTCTACCTCAATTAATGCCTTGGAAGAAATGAAAATGATAACAAAAGAAATTTAAAGGACAAAGCCACCAGGCTTTAGAAAGAACAAATATTTTTTAGCTATTGTGTCTGGGACTCTGGAGGTCATGGATGAAATCAATAATGCAGACTGGCCACATTCTGCTGCTGGTAGCCCTACTGACAGCTGCCTTAATTAAATGCTGTCAAATTGAGTAAATTTGGTCGTCAGTCAGATTAATGAGAGTGGCTGAAGGAATGGTGTACTCATGGGGAAAATTGTCAGAAGCTAACGCAGTGTAGAAGGGAAGGTTAGAAGTTCCTGGAAGACAACTGTCCATATATTTTTCATGTTTCTGCATATCTTGGGAGAAGAAGCACTCATTGCCTTTTGTTACAAACTATCTTTTCAAGGATGTTCATGTAAAAATACAGTCTTAGAAAATGAAGATTGTATCTTCTCTAGAGCAAAAGACAGGTTTTCTTACTGACCACTATAAAACTTTTTGAGTTCCCCAAGCCCAGGGATTTCTTCTCTAATGCTCCCCATTGCATGTGTAAGTGTCACCTGACCATCGTCATGCCACCCTACTGGAACTGTGACTCAAGAAACTAGCCCAAGAAAATGATATGGTTTTGGCTACTGCTATTGCTGAGTATAATAATGTCCTTTGTCTTTGATCTAGGTTTCTTGCATTTTCTGTCAGCAACCATTAAACTGTGACAGGCTAGCTTTTTAGCTTGATGTATAACAAATTCTGAGACCTTTCACAATTACTCTTATGGATCAATGTCAAACTTCAAGACCTTTTCTTCCTCCATAGGTTTCAATTCCATCCACTGTTTACATCTCCACTACTACTACCTATTCCAAACCATCACCTCATCTCTGAAATTCTACAATATCCTTTCTTTCTTTATTTTTCATGTCTCCCCGATTTATACTCAATAAAACAAAAAATTAAAAATGAATAAATTATATTATTCTCCTTGTTATAGCATTTCAATGCTTTTCTAAAAATTTAAAACCTAACTCTCACACTTTTCATGACCAAAAATGCCCTGTACCATCTAGTTCCTGCCAGTATTTGCCAAATTATAACAAAGTTAAATTATAATTAAATCATAACTTGCTCCTCCTTACACACCAGGCTGCTCTATCAACACCAGCCTACATTTATGTCTTTGAGTACAAGCCATCTTTTTTTTCCATACCAGGTGTCCCGGGTCATTGAATGGCTCATCCTACCTCATTAACTCCTTGGAGAGAATTTAACTATTCACACTACTAAATGTATCTGACATTTATCTTTACTATAACATCCAATTCTTATTTATTTCTTTAATAACTCTGATCACAATAGTTTTTTTTTTTCCTGTGTTAACCTACATATTAATATCCTGTCCCCATTCAAATGTAAAAAGTGTTCTGGAAATTATCACATCTGTTTTATTGCTGGCTATATCTCCAGAGATAAGTACAATGTTACTAGATAATAGTCAATATATAATTTTTAAATGAATTAATAAAAAACCAAAAGCATAATTCAATAGCATAGAAGCTATTCCATAATACTGATCTGAACTGCCAAAAATTCACTCTTTTACTCTTCATCATACCTAAATAAGAAAGTAACTCTTTTCATTAAAAAATGTTGCCAAGTCAACATCATCAAAGGGAGATTGATAATGTACTCTGTGTTGCTGACAATACAAAAGATGGAGTCTGTGAGATAGCACGGCTCTTGATAAATGATGATTCTCTTTTATCTATAAAATTTTTGAATGATGGGGCTTACAAGCAGTGATATCAGAATATTTCCTTTTTTCTTAAGGCACTTTACAGAAGTAAATCTAAATTTTATCAGCACAAACAGTGTCTGGCTTAATGAAAAGATCCCCATTTTGTTTTTAAAAAATCATTCCCCAAGATATTTTATTAAATGCAATATTTATGTTTTTTTTTAATCATCTCTACTTTTAGGAGCAAATTTTGCTGGGGTCAGGATGTGATTTTGTTCTAGTTAAGTCTTTAAAGACTTTTTTCCATTCTTCATAGTTATAATTGCCCAACATCCTCTTCTAGTCCTTTCACTTGATAACATCTGCCTTCAGGAAAGCATCAGATATCAGATATTTATTATTAAATATCAATTACTATTTAAATGTTCCTATGGTTGTTTGTGTGGTAGGTCATATATTTAACTGCAGAATGAAGAGGTCCTGTTATGAAAAACTCAGGCATCAGGTTCGGAGATTGAATGGCTCCCTCGAGAATACTGAAAATATGTAAGAGTACCTTTTTCTTTCTAAATATTTAGCTTAAATCTAAGGAACTCTATTGAAAAGAAAAGAGCCTGACAGTTTACATGGCATTGTTTTTTTCAAGGTGACTCAGTCTCTGCCATCTAATGGCTACTCTTGACACAATTTTGTTGCATTGATCAATCTGCCACCACGGCCCACAGTTGATTAGACCAGGAATAGTCAACTTATAAGAAGAGGCAACTTCCATTACCTGATGAGGTTGCAAATGGAAATTATTTCCTGTAGATTAACTTTTCATGAGGTTATAACATACAAAAGTGAAAATTTTCTCTCAGAGACTTTGGAAATGAGACATGGATGAATGTCAAATGGGCAGACAATGGGACAGGAAGAGACACATACTTTAAAATAATACAGATTAGAGACATACATTTATTTTACATTCAGCAGATTCTTCTTGTGTGTATGAAATTTACTAGATACTAAAATTCAAGAAAAAATAAGAGACTTACCATATGCTCTAAGTAGGAGACTCCATGATGCAAAACAAACAAACAAACAAAAAAAAAAACCCCCCACACACCAAAACCATAAAATCTAAATATTTGCTTAAAAATTAAAAATGACATATGCTTTTTTTTTCCATTTTTTAAATATGTATTCAGGTATATCACTCATAGATAAACATACATAAACAATAAGTGTATAGTAATAGTTGTGAACTTACAAAACAAACATATATAACATCATACAGGACTCTCATAACTCAGCCTTCCACCAACACCTTACATTGTTGTTAAACCTTTTTAACTGATGATTAAAGAGCATTGTAAAATATTACTATTATTTTCCCCCAATCCACCCTATTATTATCTTTATATCATTTATATATGAACATACATAAATAATAAGTGTATAGTAAAAGTTGTGAACTTACAAAGCAAACGTGCATAACGTCATACAGGAGTTCCATACATCAACCCTCCACCAACACCTTGCATTGTCATGAGATGTTTGTCACAAATTATAAAAGAATATTGTCAAAATCTTACTACTAATTATAGCTCTTATCTTACATTTGGTGTATTTTCCCCTTAATCCACCCTATTATTATTTTTTAAATATATGTTTATGAAAGAGGTTGTAAACTTATAAAACAATCATGCACATGTGCAGAATTCCCAGTCAACACCCCTCTATCAACAAATCACACTGTGGTGGAATATTGCTTACAGATAAGATAATATCATCTGATTGTTACCATGTCCATATTAAACATTTGGCACATATTTTCCATACTACCCCACTATCAACACAGTACATCTTTGGCATAAATGCAAGAATTATTACTGCTAACCATAATCCATAAATCACTCCAGTCATATTTTCTCCAAGCTTTTCCACATTCCCACCACCCTGCAAAAGTGATGTACATTTGCTCTAGCTAACAAAAGACACCCTTGCTTCTGTACTATCAACAACAATTCTCATCCACATCTTGGTTTACTATGCTATTCAGTTCTTATTCTGTAGCATTCTATCAATTGGCATTTACATACCTAGACTATCATTTTCAGCCACATCCCCATTTATAAACTAACTGTTACTATGCATTACCATCTACTCTATACATTTCCAGACTTTTACAGTAAAGTTAATTAAAACTTCTACATACATTAAACATCAGTAATCTATCTCAATGCTCCTCTCATCTCCTTTAAGAATCCACCACCCACCACCAAGTCTTAAAGATATTTTTCTACAATTTCTTCTAGAAATTTTATGGTTCTTGCTTTTATTTTTAAGTTCTTGATCCATTTTGGGGGGGTTTTTTGGATAAGGTGTGAGGTACGGGCACTCTTACCTTTTTTGGCTATGGCTATCTAGTTCTTTCACCATCATTTGTTGAATGGACTGTTCTGCCTGAGCTGTGTGGGTTTAACAGGCTAGTCAAAATCACTTGACCATACATGTGAGGGTCTCTTTCTGAACAATCAGTTTGGTTTCATTGGTCTATGTGTCTGTATTTATGCCAGTACTATGCTGTTTTTACCACTACAGAGAGGTGACATGATTTAAAGTCTAGAGATGCGAGTTCACTTTTCCTCTTTAAGATGTTTCTAATTATTCAGGACCCTTTAGCCTTCCAAATAAATTTGATCATGTGTTTTCAATTAAAAAAAATGCAGGTGGAACTTTTATTGGGATTGCATTGAATCTGTATGACAATTTGTGTAGAATTGACATCTTAATGATATTTATTCTTCTAATCCATGAGCATGGAATGTTCTTCCAGTTATTTAGTACTTTTGAAATTTATCTGTCATACTCCATTTTAACCAATCTTTTGACACTTTTAATTACTTTTATTGATTGAATCTTCATTTCTAGATTCCCTTCCAGGGCTCTCTCTCCTGTCTTTTCTTTTCAGGCTCTAGCACATCCTTTAGTATTTCTTGAACATCTGGTCTCTTATCTTTAAGTTTTTGTTTATCTGTGAATATTCTAAACTTGCTCTCATTTTAAATATATCATATCACTGTCTTCTTGCCTCCATAGTTTTTGGTGAGAAATCAGCACTTAATTTTATTGGATATCCCTTATATGTTATATGTTGCTTTTCTCTTGCTGTTCTCAGAATTCTCTTTATCTTTGGCATTTGACATTCTGATTAGTATGTGTCTCAGAGGTGGTCTATTTGGACTTTTTGGGTGGGAGTACATTGTGTTTCTTGGACATTGATATCTATCTCCTTCAATAGGGTTGGTAAGTTTTCTACCATTATTTCTTCAAATATTCCTTCTGCTCCTTTTCTCTTATCTTCTCCTTCTGGGATACCCATGATATGTATGTTTGCATGCCTTTTGCTGTCATTTATCTCCCTGAGACCTTGTTCAATTTTTTCCATTCTTTTCTTCATCTTTTCCTTTGCATGTTCACTTTCAGAGGCCATTTCTTCAAACTCACCAATCCTTTCTTCTGCCTTCTCATATTTTTTTAAATTTCATTTACTGCACCTTTCATTCCCAAAAGACCTGCTATTTTTCTATGTATACTTTCAAATTCTTCTTTGTGCTCATCCAATGTCTTCTTAATATCCTTAATCTCTTTAGCCATCTCATTGTATTTATTAAGGAGATTTGTTTGAACATCTATGATTAGTTGTCTCAACTCCTTTATGTCATCTGAAGGCTTATCTTTTTCCTTTAGCTGGGCGATATCTTCCTGTTTCTTGGTGTGGATTGCAATTTTTTGTTGGTGTCTTGGCATCTGGTTTACTAGAGTATTTATTCTGAATGCAGTTTTTCTCTAATTTAGGGCTTCCTGCCCTTTCTCCCTTACTGGTTGTGCAGGAGAAGCTAAGGATGTAGTTGGTGCTATAAACTGTGGAGGCTCAAGCTGCCTTCATTGCCCCCAAAACTAATGAAGCTTCTTCCAACTTTCTCCTTTGCCAGGAGTAGGGATGGAGTCACAGCTGTGTGGAATAAACCAAGTTATGCAGGTGTAGATTCTAGTTATCCAGAGAGACTGAAGAAGCTTCATGTCCATTTCTTCTCTGCCTGGGGTAGGGATGGAGCTGCAGGTGTGGGCAGCAATCTATGCAGTTTGGGTCCAGATGACCGCAGTTGCCCTAGTGGACTTCTGATTATTCTGTCTGTGCCAACCAAATTTACCTGCAGCTACCTGGATAGGTCTGCAGATTGATCTAGGTGAAAGAACCCAGTTCCTACCATTTCTGTCATTTTCGGTCAGGGCTTCCCCTCATGCTGGGGGTGCAGTCAAAATGGCAGCTGCCAGCTTCTTTCTGACTTGAACAGGCTCAAACCGAGCTGTTCCCAGGGCCACACTTCAGCCAGCTGAATTCATCAATCAGTAGCTGAAATCAGCAGCCAACTGTCTCCTTCTCCCCCATTTTTGGGCAAGAGAATCCCAAATTCCAGCCACAGAACATCTCCTGTGGTGGCCCACACTACCAAAGTATGACAATCACTAGCCTCCACAGCGTAGCCAGTAATTTCCCAAAGAGGCTGTTGCAGGTCTCCCAGCTTCTTCCATGCTGGAGGTGGAGTTGGGGCTTAGGCTAGAGATGTTCTGATCCGGATAGAAAGAAGCTGGTCCTTACCAGCACTGTGATTTTCAGTCTGCCCTGCCTCCCCTTGTGCCAGGCACAGAGTTAAGATGGTGGCTATCAGTCTCTTTCTGACTTGGACAGGTTCAAATTTAGCTGTTCTTAGGATTATACTTTAGCCTGCCACATGTACTATCATTAGCTGAAGCTGGTGCTCAGCCATCTCTTCCTCCCCCATTTTTGGAAGTGGAGCTTTCAATTCCAGTTGCAGAACATTTCCTGAGGTGTCTTGTGCCTCCAGTGGAGGATGGGCACCAGCCTCCATGGTGTGGAGCATTCTACTTACAAATCTCCTCTGCAGAAGAGCAGTCTCCTCCTTCCATTCCTTCAGGGATGTTGCAGTCTGGTCTTCTGGAGCCCCCAAACAGGTGCTTCAACTAGGGTCAGATAGCCCTAGGTGTTTACTAACTGCTCTGTAGCAGGAGCGGACTCTAGGAGCTAATAACTCTGGCATCATCTTGCTGGTTGTCCCTGACATGTTTGTTCTTATTAAACAAAATTAAATATGCAGTGGGAGGGGCAAGATGGCAGCCTAAGTGCTCCAAGAGTCAGATCATCCAACAGGGCAGTTAGGAATCATGCAGAGCTATCTAAAGCATATGTTTGGGGCTCCCAGGAGACCAGAAGAGCATCCTGCAACATCTTTGAAAGAATGGAAGGAGAAAATTGCCTATATGCAGGGCAGATATGTGAGTAGAACACTCTGTGCCACAGTGACTGGTTAACTCTTTAACTCTGTTAACAACAAAAAGCATCTCTAACAAGATCAAGGATGGAGTGCAACCTAATAAAGATTGTCTCTGAAACAAAGGATAAAAATATGAATATCTTTTTAAAAAGTAAAATTCTCCAATGTTGTAGAAAACATGTCCCAAACTGATTGCAAACCATAAAACAAACAAACAAACAAACAAAACTGCATTCAATCTAAGCTGCTTTGAAAACTAACTTTGTGTAAATATAGTAAAAACATTCTGAGAGCAGGAAAAGAAAAGCAATGCATCACAAACAAGGGCTAGCCAATAAAATTAGGTGCAGATTTTTCATCAGAGACAATGGGGAAAAGAATGCAGTGTATGACCTATTTGAGATACTGCAAGAGGAATTTTCCAGTCAAGAATTTTACATGCAGCAAGATTATCTTTCAAAAATGAGGCTCTAAAGAATATTCAAAGATAAACAGAACCCAGGAGATTTTGTAACTAAGGGACCAGATTTTCAGGAAATACTAATGGGAGTGCTACTGTTGGAAAAGAAAAGACTGGTGAGAGAGGCTTGGGAGAGTCTAGAAATGAAAATTACATCAGGAAAAGCAGCTGAAAGTGTAAAAATAGTAGTAAAAATAAAATATGACAGACAAAACCCAAAGTTCAAAAGTGGTAAAGACATGCCTTCACAGTAATAACAATGAATGTTAATGGATTAAACTCCCCAAACAAAGGTACAGAATGGTGGAATGGATAAGAAAATATCTACAAGAGACTCACCTTAACCCAAGGATAACAATAGATTGAAAATGAGAGACTGATAAAAGATATTTCACACGTGCATGCAGTAACCAAAAGAAACCTGGAGTAGTTATACTTATATCAGATGAAACAGATTTTAAGAACAAAATGTTTAATATAGACAAGGAAGGATATTATGTATTAATAAAAGAGGCAATTCGCCAAGAAGAAATAACAATCATAAATATATATGTACCTAACCAGGATACCCCAAATTACATGAGGCAAACACTGGCAAAAAGTGAAGGGAGAAACAGACATCTCTACAATAATAGTTGGAGTCTTCGATGCATCATACTCAGCTTTGGATAAAAACATCTGGTAGATGATCAATAAAGAAACAGAGAGCTCAGATAATTTGAAAAATGGACTAACCCTAATAGACATATACAGAACATTATACACCAAAACAGAAGGATATATGTTCCTCTCAAGTTCTCATGGATTTTTCTTCAGGATAGACCATAAAGGATAGATCACAAAGCTCATCACAATAAATTCAACAAGATCAAAATTATACAAAGGACTTTCTCTGATCATAATGGAATAAATAGGGAAAATTCACAAATATATGGAGATTAAACAACATACTCTTAAATAATCAGTGGATGAAAGAAGAAATTGTGAGAGAAGCCAATAAATATCTCAAGACAAATGAAAATGAGAACAAAACATATCAGAACATAAGGGATACAGTGAAGGCAGTGCTGAGAGGGAAATTTATAGCCCTCAATGCTTACATTAAAAAATAAGAAAGAGCTAAAATCAATGACCTAAATATACAGCTGGAGTTACTAGAAGCAAAAGCAAACTAACCCCAAAGCAAGCAGAAGGAATGAATAACAAAGATCAGAGCAGACATAAATGAAATTGAGAACCAAAAAACAATAGAATAGAATTAACAAAACCCAAAGTTGCTTCTTCAAGAAGATTAACAAAATTGACAAACCCTTATTTGGAATGACCAAGGAAAAAAGAGAGAAGATGCAAATAAATAAAATTGGAAATAAAAGAGGGACATTACTATTGATGCCACAGAAATAAAAGAGATCATAGGAGGATCCTATGAACAACTGTACACCAACAAACTAGACAATGTAGATGAAATGGAAAAATTCCTAAGAACATATGAACAACCAGCACTTACCCTTGAGGAAACAGAAGACCTCAAAAAACCAATCACAAGTAAAGAGAATGAAACAGTCATCAAACAACTCCCCAAGATGAAAATCCCTGGGCCAGATGGTTTCACAGGTGAGTTCTACCAAGGATTCAAAGAAGACTTAATACTAACTTTAATCAAATTCTTTGAAAAAATTGAACAATTGAAGGAATGATTCACAACTAATTCTATGAAGCCAATATCACCCTAATACCAAAACTAGATAAAGATATTATGAAAAAATAAAATTGCAGACCCATGTCCTTAATATAATACAGATGCAAAGATCCTCAACAAAATACTTGTTAATCAAATCCAATAACACATAGAAGAATTATTCATCTTGATCATGTAGGTTTTAAACCAGGCATGAAAGTATGGTTCAACATAAGAAAATAAATCAGCATAATGTACAACATTAATACATCAAAGAAGAAAACACATGATCCTATCAATTGATGCAGAAAGGGCATTTGACAAAATATAGCATCCTTTTGTGATAAAAATACTACAAAAGATAGAACTTGAGGGAAACTTTCTTAATATATATGAAAAACCCACAGCTAACATTGTGCTCAATGAGGAAAGACTGAAAGCTTTTCTGTTGATATCAGGAACAAGACAATGATGCCCGCTGTGACCACTGTTGTTCAATATAGTGCAAAAGGTTCTAACTAGAGCAATCAGGGGAAAAAATAATAATAAAATGCATCCAAGTTAGAAAGGAAGAACAAAATCTTTGCTGTTCACAGATGATATGACCTAGAAAGTCCTGGAAAATCTGTGACAAAGCTGTTGGAGCTAATAAATGATTCCAGCAGGGTTGGAGGATATAAGATTAATATGCAAAACTCAGTAGTGTTCTATACACTAGAAATATACAATGTGAGGAGGAATTCAGGAAAAAAAATTCCATTTACAATAGCAACCAAAAGAATCACATATTTAGGAATAAACTTAACCAAGGATATAAAGCATTTGTATTCAGAAAACTACAATGCATTGCTAAAAGGAATTTAAAAAGACCTAAATAAATGGAAGGGCATTCCATGCTCATGGATTGGAAGATTAAATATCAGTAAGATTTCAACTACCCACATTGATATACAGATTCGATGCAATCCCGACAAAAATTCCACCAGTATTTTTTAAACAAATGGAAAACACAATTATCAAATTTATTTGGAAGGGTAAGGGGCTCAAAATACCCAGAAACATCTTAAAAAGGAAGAGCGAAGTTGGAGGACTCTCATTTCTGGTCTTTAAATCATATTACCTATCTACAGTGGTAAAAACAGCATGGTAGTGGCATAAAGCTAGACACATAGACCAGTGGAACTGAATTGTTGGTTCAGAAACACACCCTTACATCTATGGTCAAGTGACTTTTAACAAGACTGTCAAACCTGCCCAGCTAGGGCAGAAGAGTCTATTTAATAATGGTGCTGGGAGAATCGGAATATCCATATCCAAAAGAAAGAAAGGGGACACCTATCTTACCTTACACAAAAATTAATGGAAAATGGATCATAGACCTAAGTATAAAATCTACAAAGCACCTAGAGAAAAATGTAGGGAAACATCATGTGGTGGTGGATTCTTAAACTTTATACCAAAAGCACAAGCAATGAAAGAAAACATGGATAAATGGGATCTCCTCAAACTTAAACACTGTTGTGATTCAACGCATTTCACCAAGAAGGTGAAAAGGCAGGTCACTTAATGGCTGTAAACATTTGGAAACTACATATCCCATAAGTACTTGATTTCCATTCTTTATAAAGAGATCATTCAACTCAACAATAAAAGACCAAGCAATCCAATTTTTAAAAAACGGTCAAAAGACTTAAACAGACATTTCTTGAAAGGGGAAATACAAATGACCAAAATCCACAGGAAAGAATGTTCAATATCACTAGCTATTAGGGAAATGTAAATCAAACAACAATGAGATATCTCACACTGCATAGAATGGCCATTATTTTAAAAAATCAAAAAACAAAACACTAAGTGCTAGATGTGGAGAAATAGGAACACTCCTTCACTGTTGGTGGGAATGTAAAATGGTGTAGCCTCTGTGGAAGACAGTTTGGCAGTTCCTTAGGAAGCTAAATATAGAACTGCCATATGATCCAGCAATTCCTCTACTAGGAATAAATCAGAAGAACTGAAAACTATGACACAAATTTACACACTGATGTTCACAGTGGCTTTGTTCACAATTGTCAAAAGACAGAAACAACCAAAGTGTCCAATGAATGGATAAACAAAATGTGGTATATGGTATGATGGAATACTATGCTGCAGTAAGAAGAATTGAAATTGGGATATGTATGATAATATGGATAAACCTTAAAGACATTATATTAAGTGAAATAAGCCAGACACAAAAGGACAAGCATTTCATGGTCTCACTAATATGAACTAAATATGAAGAACTAAATATGAAGAATAAACACATGGAGTTAAAAGCTTAGTAAAGGTTATTCGGAGATAAAAGGAAGGCTAAGAAGGTGTAGTGATGCTTAATGTACGTGGAAGTTTTATTTAACTTTAAAAGTGTGAAAATGGATAAAGTTGATGGTAACATATTAGAGTGAGTAGAACTGATGCCTCTGGTTTATAAATGGGATTGTGGCTGAAAAGAGTGGTCTAGGTATTTAATGTCAATTGAAAGAAAGCTAGAGAATAATATAGGGACTGAATAACATAGTGAATCCAGAAGTGGATGACAATTGTGGTTAATAGTACAAATACAAAAATGTCCTTCTATGAACTAGAACAGATGTATATCACTATTGCAATGTAGTATGAATGTGGAGAAGCATGGGAAAAATACAATTAAGGTAATCTATGAACTATAGTTAACAGCAACACTGTAATTCATGTATCAATGCCAAAGATACACTGTGTTAATAATAGATGGTATGGAAAAACATACCAATATACCAAATGTATGCTACAGACCATAGTTAGTGGTAATAGACTGATGATATTACTCATAATCTGTAACAAATGTTCCATAACAATGTAGTATGTTGGCGGAGGGTATATAATGGGAATTACTCACATGTTCATGATCATTTTGTAAGTTCACTTCTGTAATAAAAACATATTAAAAAATTAAATAGACTATTGTAATAAATATCCAAGTATGTATCACCCTGATACAATATTTAAAAATCTACAGCCAGTCTTATTTCATTTATGCATTCACTACATAACTATCCGTCTCCCCACATTATTTTCAATCGTATCCCAGAAATCAAACTACATCATCCATTTCTAAATATTTGGGACTCAAAAATAAAAAGCTACAAAATTGTTTTAGTTTGCTAAAAGCTGCTGGGAGCGGTATATAGAAATGCATTGACTTTTACCATGGAAATTTATTGGGTTGCAAGCTTACAACTTTGAGGTCATGAAAACGTCCAATCAAGGCATCATCAGAGATGCTGTCTCACCAGGGTCAGTTGCTGATGATCTTGGACTCCAGCCACATGGCAAGGCACCATAGCAGTTCTGCCAGTCACTGCCCTCTCCAGGCTCACCTTCTCCCTTGGCTAAGCCCTGGGCAATCAAGGCACATGAATAATCTCTCCCCTCTTCTCCTGGCCTTTTCTCTTGCAGCCTCTTGAGGGCTTCTTTCTGTGCCTCTGTGCTCCAATGATTCCAGCCTTTGGCCTCCAGGCCTCTCTCTTAGTCTCTTGGGATTTCTCTGTCTCTGCTGCTTTTTTCTGTGTCTGCTTTCAGTTCTCTGTTTATATAAGACTCCAGCAAGAGGACCAAGACCCATCCTGGGTCATACCTCACTGAAGCAATCCAAGCAAAGTTCCCCCAACTGAATCCAAATCAAGCAAAGGGTCCCATACCCATAAGAGTGGATTAGCTCCATTTTTTTTTTTTTTGGTAAATCTGATTATTCAAATTTATTGCCATCATGAATTTTGCAATAATGCTGTAGTTTTTCTTAACAAATAGAAAACAGACTGTGTACAGTAGTGGACTCTACAGCACTAGCATCCACAGGTAAAAATGAATGTTTCATCTGACATTACCAAACCTGGATTGTTGATTTTGACTAAACCTAGCTAGTTTTTGTGGCATCTGTATTCACATTCCTCAGCTAAGCAGCTGTGCACCGCACCCTTCCCACCCCAACTTACCTACCTAGATAATGCTGCCCAAAGCAAAGGCCCTCTCCTTGCCCCTTAGCAAACCAAGATAATAAGAATTGATTACAGGGAAGCAGACTTGGTCAGTGGATAGGGCGTCTGTCTACCACATGGGAGGTCTGCGGTTCAAACCCTGGGCCTCCTTGACCCATGTGGAGCTGGCCCATGCACAGTGCTGATGCACGCAAGGAGTGCCCTGCCACGCAGGGGTGTCCCTGGTGTATGAGAGCCACACGCGCAAGGAGTACGCCCCGTAAGGAGAACCGCCCAGCGTGAAAGAAAGTGCGGTCTGCCCAGGAATGGCACCGCACACACGGAGACCTGACACACAAGATGACACAACAAAAAGAAACACAGATTCCCATGCCGCTGACAACAACAGAAGCGGACAAAGAAGAACACACAGTAAATGGACACAGAGAGCCGAAAATGGGGGGTTGGAGGGGGAAGGAGAGAGAAATAAATAAAAAAAATAAATCTAAAAAAAAAAAAAAAAGAATTGATTACAGTACCATAAGAGAAGTCCAGGATTCTTACCACATTGGTTTATGAGGGCATTTTGAAGGAGTGGATATAATGAAAACAGCTGTGAACCAGGGAGGGAAGTCATCTGGCCCCTGCTCTGAGGACAGACATGCTCCCAGGCCCAGTCGCCTGAATCTGAAGGGCAGCTGCACCCCTGCATGGCCCTGAGGTACAGAGGATTGGGTAGGGGCCAAGCGCTGATCTGTGCCAATTGCCTTGGCCACGTGGCCAGACCCCACAGCCTACACACACCATGCCTGACTTCAATATTGGGAACAAAAGCAAGGCTCAAGGGTCCAGAGGTCAGCTGGACAGCTCCTGCCAGAACCCCAGGGCAAAGGACACCCTGTCCTCTCCAGTTTGAAGCACAGACCAAGGGATGACTGTCTCTCTCTGACTCTCTCTCTCTGTGTCTCTCTCCCTCCCTCCCCTTTTTTAACTTTTGCAAATGTGATGGTGATGAGGCAATGTTTTGGACATACCTACACACACACATGTCTAACACACTGTAATAAATGACTTGGGAGGACTGTTTCTTATCTCCTCCCCACCCACCAGTCTCTGTGGTCTAAAAAAAGGCTCTATGGAAAAACAAAACCAAATTAAAAAAAAAAATGTTTCTCTGCATTTGGGTGAAACAGGATATTTTCTGAAGGGCTGGGAGAGCAGCTGGATCAGCGACGCCTCCCGGGTTGGCAGCTGAGCCCCCACTCCGCAGGAAGGCAGGCATGTGTTGGCCTTCAGCAGGAGAAGTCTTCCAAAGAAAGAAAAAAGTAACCGACGTAAACTCACGGAAGAAGAAGAAAAAATTACCCTCACTCCCACAATGGCCCATTCTGCAGAGAAGGATTTACATAAGGAAAAATCAAAGTGAAGGAGCTAGAATCCCTTGGTCTCCCCACTTAATATATATAAAAAGGGGACGCTTTGCCCTCATCCCCGCCGCATGAGAAGAAGCACGAGAAACGCGGCAGCGGAGAAGAGCTTGAAGCAGGCTCCAGGCAGACCTGGCAAAGACGGACAGTGGCACCCGCTTGCCTGCAGGCTGCTCTCTTCTCCCAGGGGTGATGTGGCTCTTTGGTGTGACAAGTTACTGAAACGCTGTGATCCCGGTGGGCTGTGCTCTGTCAGCTACAGCATCAGTGCAGGAGGACTGGACCATGGTCGGTAGCCTAAAGCCTTCACATATCATTTTTTCACCTAAAATATTTCACAATGATTTTTCAGTAATGTCATATCCTGGGTCAGTTTTCACATATCTGTGATTATTTACTATAATGGTTATAAATTATGTAGTTTCAGGGAATCTTTACGCTCTGAAAATTAATGAAGACCCCAAACATATTTTGCTTAATGGGTTATATCTAGCATATTTATTTTTTACTAGAAATTAAAATGGGGAAACTATTTATTATTTAACAAGTACAAGAATAAATCAAATCCATGTTAATACAAATACCAAACCTCTAATAAAGGTAACTATATCTGTCCCCCAAAGGTTACAAGAGTGACATTACTGCAAATGACTCTAATGTCTACAGAAGACTGCTAGAGTCTCATATTTGCTTCTGTGTTCAATAAATTGCCACATGTTGTCTAAGAAAATATGAATTCCCACATATATGTAGTTAAAAAAGGCAGACATACTTTGAATAGCCTTTTTAGTTAGTTGTAGATATTTTCCTTTAATGCTACACCAAACCAGGACAAGTGGGAATTTTTTTAAAGATTATTTGCCATGTGAAATCTAAACAATATGAATAAACTATTTGTGGTATGCTAATTTAAAATCCATTGGGCTGTTTTGTAATTTAAATAGAAATTTTTTGCACATGTATTATTTTATAATATCAAGCAGTTGTCATTTGGGCCCATTTGTTTATTGCATTATGCAGTTCTTCCAAATGTTAACACATTCCAGGATACAATATTCAAATATTGCATTCATTGCCATTATCTGGTCTCATCCTACATATATTTAAGTACAGGGAGGATGTCAAGTTCATGGTGGTGATCCAAATAAAATTCATTTGTTTGAAAACTCAAGTGGTATTGTCCAGTTGTTTTCTTTAATATGATAGGTTCACTTAGTTCATTTTCAAGAAAGTATATGCCAAACAACCAAGTAAAAATAACACCATTTGTCTGTAGTACTTCTTTCAAAAATTTTGGTTCCAGGAAAAACATGCAAATTCAGATCACATCTCAATTACAAGTGCTTTTTCCTCTTGATGAACCGAATACTTCAGCAGGCAAGAAGTGATTTTTTTCATAACTTCCATTTATTCATACAGAATATTGAAAAGATAGATATTCAGCTCCAGTATTAAAATTTAGTGGAATTAAAGTTTTTTATGGGTTCAAAAGGTATGGTTCAGTGAAGCTTGCTTTTTTCAGGTGGTTAAAACATTTATTATTCAGAATCATTTTAAAATAAACTTATACCTTAGAATAATTTTAGATATTCAGAAAAGTAATGAAGACAGTATAAGAAGTTCTATTATATCCCAAAACCATTTTCCTCTGTTATTAACATCTTACACTCAAACAGTACCTTTGTCACAATTAATGAAACAACACTGATAGACTTTTTTATAACTAAAATGCATGTTATTCAGATTTACTTAGTTTTTACCTAGTGTCTTTTCTCTATTCCAGGATCCATCCATGATACTACTTTACATTTAGTAGTCATGTTTCTTTATGCTCCTCTTGACTGTGATGGTTTCTAAGGCATTCTTGCTTTTTGATGACCTTGAGAGTTTTGGGGAGCACTGGTTAAGTATTTTGTAGAATGTGCCTCAATTGGGATTTGTCTGATGTTTTCCTCATGATTAGACCAAGGTTATGGAATTGGATCAAGAGAAATTTCCATCGCAACCTGTCAAGGGTATATGCTATCAACATGATGTATCACCCTTGGTTACCTAGTTGAGATAGTGTTGTAAGGCTTCTCTATTGTAAAGTTAATCCCTTTTCCTCCTTTTCTCTATAGTACTCTTTGAAAGGAAATCACTGTGTGCAGTCCTAACTTATAGCCTGGGTAGTTATACAACTTGAGGGAGGAGTGACTATATAAATTATTTGGAATTCTTTTGTATTGAAGATCATTCTATTCTCCCTTTTTATTTACTCATTTAATCACTTATTTATAAAACTGATATGTTTGGTCTTTTGCTTTGATAAATGTTAAGGTATCAGCACGTTAACCCACCTTTGCTATGCAACTATCAGTACAAATATCAACACAGTGGTAAAAGGCAAACAACAACTTTTAATATTATTATGAAAATAGTTTTGATCTCACGAACCCTCTGTAAGGGTCATACATATTCTTGAGGTCTGTGGGCCATTCTAAGAACTACTGACTTAAAATATGTATTTTGGTTATATTGTATTTGTTGGCTTTGTTTTACTTTATTGTCTCTACATTTTGCTTGGTTAACATGAAAAGTCTTTTAAGTTAACAGTGATACCTTGATACTCAACTACTTTGAAACTCATCAAATTTGGTACTCGGTACATTTTGATGTGAAAATTTTGTCCCAGCACTTTGTTTGGTACATGACACACAAGCTAGTACTTGTCAGTGTTGGTTGCCTTGTGACTCACTAACCTTTCCAGTCAGGACAAAGGGTCATGCATTAGTCACGCAGTAACTCTTGTCCTGTGCAAATCCCATTGTGGTCTCATCTTAGCTTCTGTGGTCATTTTATGTATTTTTATGGGTTTTTTCCTAATCATGGGTCCTAAGAAAATGAGCAATGGTAGTGTCGAGCAGAAAAGAAAATTATTTTGCCCCACCAGTGAGCAAAAAAAAGAGAAAGAACAGGTAAATATGAGAGCAGTATTTGCATTAGTGATCTTGCTAGGGAATATGGTATGCCTAGAATAATGGTCTCCACCATCATTAAGAATAAAGAATCAATAAAAAAGACTGAAGCTGTGAAAGGAGTTAAAACAGTAACAAAGCAGCCTTCCCAAACACTCCAGAGAGTTGAAAAGTAGCTATTAACTTGGGTAAACAAGAAGTAGTTAGTGGGTGACAGTATATCAGAAGCCATGATATGTGATAGAGTGAAAGTGTTGCATGCTGATCTTTTGAAATACAAATTGGAACCAAGTAATAAGAGTGTTGTTTTTAAGACCAGTCATGGCTGATTTGATAATTTTATGAAGAGGACCAGCATCCATAGTATTATGAGGAATGGCGAGACAGCGAGTGCTAATAAAAAGCTTTTTGATGAATTTGTCAGTGAATTTCAAGACTACTTAGAAGATGAGGGTTTTATTCCTCACCAAGTTTTTAAGTATTGAGACTGGAGTTTATTTTGGGAAAAAATGCCAAGTAGAACCTACATCACGAAAGAGGAGAAGGTATTACCAGGCCACAAACAAATGAAGGAAAGGCTATCTTTTGTTGTGTGGCAATGCTGGTGGGGAATTAAAACTCAATCCTCTACTAGTCTATCAGAGTAAAACCTGTGAGCTTTTAAAAAGTACAGTGTCATAAAAAGCAAACTCTATGTGATGTGGAGGGCAAACAGCAAAGCTTGGGTCATGAGACAATTTTTCACTGAGTGGATAAGTGAAGTATTTGGTCTCTCAGTGAAAAAATACTTGCTAGAGAAAGATTTGCCTCTGAAAGCTCTCCTACTTTTGAGCAATGCACCTGCCCACCCTCCAGGCTTGGAGGATGCCTTACTGGAGGAGTTCAGCTTCATCAGTGTAAGGTTTCTGCCCCCCAACACTACTCCTCTCATCCAGCCCATGGACCAGTGGGTCATTTCAAACTTTAAAAAGTTGTACACGAAGGTGCTTTTCCAGAAATGCTTTGAGAGCACCTCTGACACCCAGTTGACCCTCACAGAATTCTGGAAGGAACATTTCAATATCCTGCACTGCCTTAACCTTATTGACAAGGCCTGGAACGAAGTTTCTTATAGGACAATGAATTTGGCATGGAAGAATTTGTGGCCAGAAGCTGTAACTCAGAAAGACTTCAAAGGGTTTGAGACTGACCACAAGCCTGCAAGTACAGAGGGTACAGTTGTTCAGGACATAGTATCTATGGGCCAATCCATGAGTCTGGAGGCTGATGGTGCTGATGTTGAGGAGTTAGTGGAGGAACATCGTGAAGAGCTCAGCACTGAGGAGCTGCAGGAACTACAGAAGGAGCAGCAACAAGAGGTGGCTGAAGAGATTTCTTCAGGTGAGGAGGAGATAAGAGAGAATGTTCCCAGTTCTTTGATAAAAGTGTGCAAAATGGACGGAAGTCTAAACCTTTGAGGAGAAGTACCATTCAGCCAAAGCTCTGACAAAAAGAAATGTGAATTTATTGAATGACCAAACAATTTCACACTTTTGAGGAATTTTGAAAAGAAGACAAAACCAGTCCTTGTTGGATAAGTTTTTAGTGAAGGTAACAAAGAGTGTGCCAGAACCTGTGGTGCAAATTGAAGAAAAAAGGCAGAAAAGAGAAAGAACACCTGAAGTTCAGGTGCCTAATGTTCTGTTGGAGAGGGAATTCTCCTTCCAAGCAACATTTCATGCAACCTCGCCTTCTCATCTCTCTTCTCCCACCATCCCATTAAGCCATGGACTCTTCTCAGTACAAGAAAAGTTAAGTTTTTATTTTATTTAATCTTCTATTAATTTTTAGGTTTGTTTCTCATATAAAGTAATGATATACAACCCTATCTTTTTATATATTGCCTTAAAAATGTTCATTGTCTCTGGTTTGGGAATGCATTAAATTTATTTACATTATTCTTTATGGGAAAAATTTGTTTGGTACTTGTCATATTTTGGTACTTGTCATGCCACCCAGAACCAATGAACTATGAGGACCAAAGTACCACTGAATAAGATCTTCTCGATTTCTCTTTTATTTCTCTCCGTTAATTCTTCTTTGCCGCTTTTATTGAAATAACTGAGTAGTTAGCACCATAGAGTTTCTCACCTTGTGGATTATGCAGATTGCCTCTTTGTGATCCCATTTAACTTATTCTTCTGTCCCTTGCATGCATGCAAATTGATTATTCCTGCTTGGCCAGTTTTATGCTTGATTTTTATTTTTCGACATTGCTTCATAAATATTATGTGTTTTTATCAGGAATCAGATAATGTATGAGACCATCTCTCTTTTCCTGATCTTGACAGTCATATATGATTATTGCTTAGACAGGTTATGATTTTTCCTTTTAAACCATTAAAATGGAAACTTGCCTGATTTGTAACAAGGGTTCAAAAAGATTAGACATGTTGAGATTTTGACATTCAAATTTCAACATAATCCTTCCAGAATAGGTCATGTTAGATCCCATATTTTACAAGCGATAAAACTGAATTTAAGGGAGGCTAAGTGGTTTACCTCTTACAATTACAATTATAACTCTAATTAGGGTTAGAGATGGGACTTGAACCCAGTGAACATATTCTTTCCACTCCAACACTGGCTTTTAGGAAGGCACATGGAAAAATATGAACAGTGTATTAGATGTTGATGGACTAAAATAAAATTGCAATATTACTAATGTAATGGTATATGATTATGAATGATTATGTAGAACAAATGAGGTGGATTGATTTAATATGATATGATGATTTTTAACACTATTTCCTTTTCATTCCTAGTAATATTAAAATAACTTGATCTTTAGAAGCACTTTGAATGTAGAAGTCTGTGGAATTTGAAGGTAGTAAACAGACATTCAGAAGTGAAGTATCCCTTTCTAACAAAAAGATGGATGCTGACTGAGAAACTATCTGATTTTATGATTTGTTTATTTTGTTCATGGTATAAAACTGTATGCTTGACTGATTGATATTTTCCCCACCTATAACTGACAGCAGAAATAATGTGACAAAAACTGCCAGTAAAACTATCAGTTATATAAACAAAGGACTTTGATTTAGACTGTATAGGTATAGGTACAGATATATAGATATAGACACATAATTTAAAGCTAACAATATTGCAACATAGCTACTGTTATATTCACTTTGGAGTGAAAGAAAATGAAATGTAGAATATGAGGTACTGAAATGCTGAAGGTCACTCAGCTAGTAAGTGGCAGAGCCACAATGGCATCCATAATTGTCAGATTTCAAAACATTTGCACTAAAGCAGAGGTATTATAACCATCATACAATTTTAAAAGATTATATGCAGAGCTATAATTACTTGGGAGAAAAAAAACAAGCTTTCTTCAGCTATTTTGGTTATTATTCCAGTGTAGTTATAAGAATTATGTGTATACTATATAAGTTGCATGCAAAGCATTTGATAATAAAAGAGCCTTAGGACACTAGGAGGGAGAAATTAATTTCATTAAACATTAGCTTTATAGGGACAATTTCCTTTTTTATATATCAACCAATAATTACATTCCATATTGTGAGTGATTCATTTTAATCAACCTAACAAGCTTGTTCCTTTATTGGGAATTTCTCTATGATGGAAATTAACTGTCAGTAGGAAATCTATAAAGGCATAACACAGTGTGCTGTGAAGAAATGTTGTTCTGTTAGTTTGTTTCTATAAAACCCTTTTAGTTTAGACCTCAGAATGGGAAACTGAAACAAAACAAAGAGATGAGATCTTACTGACTCTCTGAATTAAATAATCAAAATTGTTTTTGGAAAGAGAAAATCAGTGAAAGATATGAGCTTTATGTAGCCACAAACCATCTATTTAAGGATATTTTAATGTGACTTTAATAAAATATAAACAGCATAAGAATAAAGGCAATTTTGGAAAATAAATGAGTCATAAGTAATGCCTAATTTCGTGAATTTTCGTTCCCTCTAAATCTATAAGTACATTCCTGTATACTAGTTTATTTTATTTTACTTTTTTTTTCTCTCCCTTTCCCCGCCCCCCCCCCAGTTGTTTACTTTGTATCCATTCGCTGTGTGTTCTTCTGCATCTGTTTGTATTTTTGTCAACAGGCACCCAGAATCTGTGTCTCTTTTTGTTGGGTCATCTTGCTACATCAGCTCACCATGTGTGCAGCGCCACTCCTGGGCAGACTGCACTTTCTTTTTCTCGCACTGGGCGGCTCTCTTTACGGGGCGCACTCTTTAAGCGTGGGGTTCCCCTACACAGGGACACCCCTGTGTGGCACGGCACTCCTTGCGTGCATCAGCGCTATGCATGGGCCAGCTCATACATATCAGGAGGCTCTGGGTTTGAACCTTGGACATCCCATGTGGTAGGCGAATGCCCTAACGGTTGGGCCAAATCCTTCCCCTATATACTAGTTTAAATCTGGGTTTGTTTAGGAAACATAAATTATAGAATATTTGGGAAAAATATTTATTACAGAGGAATAGAGTCTTATATAGTTAGAAGTGCTGAGAAAAAGAGGCCAGCAAAGTTGTTTTCAGGAAATGTGGGAGTGCTGGGATTCACAGATCTAGGGAAACCATGTTACTGACAAGAGTAGGGAGGCCCAGGTCCCTTGGAAGTTGACTTGTCAGATAAAGTGCAGGAAGCCCAATTAAATTTGAATTTCAGATAAACAACAATTTTTATATAAGTAAGTACCAAATATTACATGGAGCATATTTATACTGAAAATCATTCATTGTTTATGTGAAATTCAAATTTGTGCATCCTATATTTTTATTTAATATATCTGTCAACCTACCTAGAAGCCATCATAGGCAATCCCATCTGTCTGCAATTCTGCAGGGTACAATACATAGAAAGACTTCTGGGAGCTTGAAGAAGCCACTACCAGTGATTTCAGCTCATTGTCCATAGCTACTGCCAAAAAATAACTTCTCCTTATTGGAAAAGGATTTTTAGGCTTCTCACCTAGGTAGAGTTGAGGCAGAGATGTCAATAATCAAACCTATATAGTAGCTTAAATAGTTTAAAAATAAATATGTGTTCTGATATTTTGCTTAAATTATGCATTGGCATTTCTTTATTTTTCTACTTCAAATTATCATTTTAATGAATGAATATTATCTCATCAGCCTGAGGATTAATAATTGTAACCTCTTCCTATTTTATTAGATATTTAGATTGCTATAAAAGCCATTTAAAATAAAATGAATGGAATTAAACTTTAATGATTAAAAGCTGGGGGACAATTACAGATTATTTTCTAAGTGAAATAAAATGTGAGAAAGGCACGGAAAATAGCACAAAAGTGCAAAAAGCATAGAAGGCAGTTAAGAATTGCAAACTAACATTAAATATATAAAAGACACTTAAATCAGTTGTTTGGGAAAGGCAGAGTTAGAAAAGCTGCAGGAGTCATGCAAGGCATGAGAAGCCTTAAAAAAGAATATTTGAAAATATTAATCCAAAGGAGTTATATAATTAATTGGTTTTTAAGTCTTTAATGTCAAGGATATCACAGAAGAGTTTAATGTTTAATATTAAATCATTAAAAACATTTGTGTTTAAGGGGGTTAAATATAGAACCATGCCAAAAGAAAAAGAGGGTGCTAGTCTCAGTATACTCATTAACAGTGTGACACTTGGTCAATAATTTAACTTCTCTAAACTCTAATTTCACTTTTTATTAGACCTGCAGCACATTTTACCATAGAGAAATTTAATGTGCACAATCTTGGCATTACTTAAGATAATTTAGGTCAAGTTAACTTCTTTGTATAGGATGTTTTTCAATGGAGCCTGAAAAGGGTCACAAAAGATGTGTTAAACTAATCAATAGGATACACAACACTTCACTAAAAACTTAGTTCCTTATCTTTCTTCATGTCCTACCTTCTGATAACTCTTAATCATTGATTCCAATTTCATGTTGAAGCATTCTTTAACATCAGAAAAATGGCAGACTTCCAGGAAAGATGATGGAGTAGGGAGCTCCAGGACTCAACCCTCCTACCAAAGCAACTATTAAAGAACAAGAACAGTCTGAAAGAACTATTGTGAAACTCCAGAGGCCAGAAGAACCCTGAACAGCACACAGGGAACCATGGGAGGAAGTGACTGTTAAATTACAGAAAAGAACTGTAAATTGCTCTCTCTGCATTTGTGGTGGCTACTGGCACACATACCCCATTCTCACTGCAGGCTGCCATAAGGTCCAGTCACAGGTTAGCTGCTGGTGACAGAAATGGATGTAAAAATCCACTTCCCTAAGAACAGGGGTGGGCATGGCTCATCATTGATCATGACTTCACAATAGAGCATTTAGAACACTGAGTCCTGGCTCTGAAGGCAGCTATTGTTTCAATCTGCCCATGACAAAGGTGACACCAGCCATTGTTCCAACCCTTCCTGGACAGGGGCTGGCACAATGAAGAATTAAAGACACTCCCTCCTCAGGGCTGTAGGGGACAGTTAGCAAAGGGCTGCACTTATGTGCAACCAGAGAAGCTCAGCTTTGGGGAGCTATTGGAAAGTCTGACATTCATCCTGAACTCCTCTCCAGGGCACTTTGTAGCTAGTCTGTGTTCCTTTTATGGATCTCTGTCCCTATTTTGGCAGGGAAGTACTGACCAGTGAAGGTCTTCTCAGGGTGACTCTCCTGTCAGAATTTAAACTCCAGGCAAAAGCAGAAATTTTACATAGGAACCAACAGAAATATTGGAGAGGAAGACCACAATAACTGAAATGAAAAATGCCTAGGAGGGTTCAAGAGCAGACTGGAGACAAGACACTTGAAATGAGTAAGGCTGAGGAGAAGGAAATAAAATGTAATATTAAATATTAAGAGTGCTTTGGGATATCATTGTTTGCACCAATATATGCATTATGGGAGTCCCAGTAGGAGAAGAAAGAAAGCAGCAAAAAGATTTGTAAAAGAAATAATGACAGAGAATTCCCAAGCTTAACAGAAGACATGAATATTCACATCCAGGAGGCTCAGAGAACACTGAACAAGATACTTGAAGAAAAGTATACCCCATCATATATTGATTACACTATAAAATGCAAAGAAAAAGTGGAAAAGGAGAGGGTTCTGAAAGTTGCAAGAGAAAAGCAACATGTTACATACAAGCAAATCCCAATTCATTTGAATGCTGATTTCTCATCAGAAACCATGGAGGGAAGAAGATACTGGGTTGAAAAAGAGTGCTGAAGGAAAACAACTGTCAGCTAAGAATTTTATATCCAGTGAAAATCTTCTTTCAAAATGAGGGACATTCTCTGATAAACTAAAGCTGAGGAAATTCATCAACACTAGACCTGACTTACAAGCAATGTTAAAAGGAGTTCTTCAAACTGAAAGGAAAGGATACAAGACAGTAGTTCAAAGAAGCATAAATAACCAATGATCTGTAGTAAAGATAACCATGTGGGTAATCATAAATGGCCAGTATTATTGATTTATATTGTGTGGTGACATCACTTCTTATTTCCTAAAGGAACTAAAAAGCAAATGCATCAAAAGTAATGATAAATCTAGGTTTTTGGACATACAATGTATAAAGACATTTGTGGTAACAAGTACAAAAAAGGTGGAGGAACAGATGTATATCAATAAAAAATGTGTTTGCTAGTGCACTTGAGTTGTTATCAAAACAAATATGATCGTTATCTATCTAGTATATTAAATTTTAACCACTGGGTACATTAGGGAAATAGATGAAAAATATATACAGCTAGAAAGGAGAAATCACCCACTATGGTACAACACAAAAAAGCAAATAAATAAAAAAGTAGGCTTTAATGGAAGTGAGGGCCAAAAAGGATATAAACTTACAAAGCCTAAATAGTCAAATGGCAGAAGAAAGTCTTATAGCATCAGTAGTGACATCAAAGGCAAATGCATTAAATTCTCATATCAAAAAACAGAGATTGGCCAAATGGATTAAAATGAATGACCCAACTATGTGCTGTCTCCATGAGACTCACCTAAAATAAGGTTAAGGGTAAAACTATGGAAAAAAATGTACAATATAAGAAGTAACCAAAAGAGAGCTGGGGTCTCTATACTAACATTAGATAAAATAGACTTTAAGTAAAAAAATGGTTACAAGGGTCATAATCATTCTATACTAATAAAGGGGACAATTCAACCAAAAGAAGTAACAGTTATAAAACAACAATAACAATAACATGCATTTATTGCATATGCACCTAACAACAAAACCTAAAAATACATGAAGCAAATACTAATTGATTTGACAGTGAAATTTATGGTTCTACATTAATAGTAGGAAAATTAACACATCACTCTCAATAAGGGATTGAATAGCTGGTCAGAAAATCAATAAGGAAGTATAGGACTAAACCAACTAGATCTAACAGACATACATAGAACCCTGCACCTAATGTAAACAGAATACATATTTGTCTCAAGTGCACATGGATCATTCTTCAGTATAGATGGTATGTTGGTTCACAAAACAAGTCTGAATAAATTTAAAAACATTGAAATCGTATATGCATATTCTCTGAATACAATGGAATAAAGCTAGAAAGCAATAACAGGGAGAAATGGAAAATTTGTAAATATGTGGGAATTAAACAACATACATTTAAAAAATCAATGGGGGAAGTGGATTTGGCTCAATGGGTAGAACATATGCCTATCACATGGGAGGTTTCAGGGTTCAAACCCAGGGCTTCCTGACCCATGTGATGAGCTGGCAGTGCTGATGCAAGCAAGGAGAGCCATGCCACTCCTTGATGCATAGGGAAGCCCCACACGCAAGGAGTATGCCCCATAAAGAAAGCTACCCAGCATGAAAAAAGTGAAGCCTGCCCAGGATTGGTGCCATACACACAGAGAGCTGACACAGCAATATGAAGCAATGAAAAAAAGAGATGCAGATTCCTGATGCTGCTGACAAGAATACAAGCGAACACAGAAGAACACACAATGAATGGACACAGAAAGCAGACAGCTGTGGTGGGAGTGATGTGGGTGGGGAAAGGGAGAGAAATAAAAATAAATACATACATACATACATACATACATCTAAATAAAATAAAATCAATGAGTTAAAGAGAAAATTGGAAGCAAAATTATGAAATATTTTGGGGTGAATGAAAATGAAAACACAACAAAACAAAACTTACGAGAAGCAGTGAAGGCAGTATTGAGAGGGAAATTGATAGCTCTAAATGCTTATATTACAAAAGAAAAGATTTCAAATCAGAAATCTAATCTCAAAATTGGATATACTAGAATAAGAAGAGCAACTTAACGTAAAAGGAGCAGAAGGAAGGAAATAACAAGGATTAGAGTGAAGGAAAAAGAAATAGAAAACACAGAAACAATAGAATCAACCACACCAAAAGTTGGTTCTTGTAAAGATCAATAAAATCAACAAACCTTTAGCAAGAATGACAAAAAGAGAGAGAAAAGATACAAATAATGAACATCAGAAGTGAAAAGAGAGACATTACAACCCATCCTGCTGTAATAAAAAGGAATATAAAAGGATATTCTGAACAAATGCATGCCAATAAATTTGATAACCTAGATGGAAAAGACATAGTCTTAGAAACACACACACAACAATGTGACTGGTTGGTGTATGGGTGATGTATGGGAATTGTTTTGTATGCTCACAACTTCTCCAATAAATATATGTATTAAAAGATAGATAGATAGATAGATAGATAGATAGATAGATAGATAGATAGACAGACAGACAGACAGATTAAAGCAAGGCAGAACTATCAGTCTTGCTGCCTGATTTTAAACAAATAAAACAAAACAAAACAAATTCCCAACAAAGAAAATTCCAGAACCGGATGGTTTCACGAGGGAATTCTACCATCATTCCAAGATGACTTAAATCTAATTCTGCTTAAACTCTTCCAAAACATTGAAGAGATGGGAGCACTCTGTGACTCATTCTGTGAGGTCAAATCACCCTAATACCAAAATAAGAAAAATCAATTAATGTAATACACCACATTAACAGAATGAAGGGGAAAAGATACATGATGTCTTAGTTTGCCAAAGATGTGCCATTGCAAAGATCAGAAATGGGTTGGCCTTTATAATGGTGATTTTATTTAGGGTAAAAGGTTACAGTGTTGAGGCTGTCAAATGTCCAAATGAATACATCAGCAGAGATGCCTTCTCAGGGTCTTGTGAGAAGCAAGATGGCCACCAATTTCCAAGGTCTCTGCCTTCCCCTCCAGAATCTGCCATCTCCAAGACCTCAGCCATGGGCAATGAGGCAGAGGGCCCATCTCTTACCCAGCCTCCTCTCTTAGCTTTCGCTATTTCACTTGCTTCCTGAGTTCATCTGTGAACTACTAGGCATATGTCTCATCTCCTCTTGAGCTTTTCTGTGGGCCCAACACCTCAGGGGGCTCTTTTCCTTCCTGTGTGCTCTGCTGGCTCTAAGCTCTGGGTTATCTCGTAGCCTCTCAGGGAATCTGTTTTCCTGCAGACCCTTTCACACATGGCAGGATCATTATGGTAGCTTCCTTCTTCTCCTGTGTCTACTTTTATATCAGACCCAGCAAGAGGGCAGAGGCTCTACCTCTGACACATCACTGACACAGTCCAACCATGAGGTTCTCACATGCAGAGGAATTAATCAGGTTAAAAACACAATCTTTTTCTTTTGGGATTCACAAAACAACTTCAAACTGTCACACTCAAAAAGATATGTTCTTTCCATATGCAAAATACATTTATTACATCACTGTTGCACTTTGAAATAATTTTATGAATTCCAAAAAGGAAGAGATTGTTTCTAAACAAATACAGTCTTGTGGGTGTGATACTCTATGATTGCATCAAATTCAGTTGAGGGTCCTCTGATTAGACTGCTTGATAAGATCGTGTAAGGGCTTTTGATTGGACAACATCAATGAGGTATGAGCCAGCTTAGGTCAACAACTTCTGAATAGATCTGATATAAACAGAGGAACAGAGAGAGATAGACACAGATGCAGATAAGGGAAAGCTGCCATATATCATCTGGCCATGCGAGAGAAAAGAAAATCGATTCATCCACAGCTGAGCTGCAAGGAGAGAAGCCCTCAGCCCGGGGTTTGAACCGCAGACCTCCCATGTGGTAGACGGACGCCCTAACCACTGGGCCAAGTCCGTTTCCCCATGTGTTCTTTTGTATATTCGCTTTCAGAGGCCATTTCTTCAAGCTTACCAATCCTTTCTTATATGATTCCAATGTATTTTTAATTTCATTTACTGCACCTTTCATTCCCATAAGATGTTCTGTTTTTCTATGTATACTTTTAAATTCTTCTTTGTGCTCATCCAGTGTCTTCTTTATATCCTTAATCTCTTTAACCATTTCATTGAATTTATTAAGGAGATTTGTTTGAACATCTATAGTTAGTTGTCTCAACTCCTTTATGCCATCTGGAGGCTTATCTTTTACCTTCAACTGGGCCATAGCTTCTTGTTTCTTGGTGTGGATTGTACTTTTTTGTTGGTGTCTTGGCATCTGGCTTACTAGAGTATTTATTCTGGGTGTAGTTTTTCCCTTATTTTAGGGCTTCCTGCACTTTCTCCCTTGCTGGTTGTGCAGTGGGAGCCAAGCATGTAATTGGTGCTGTAAGTGTGGAGGCTCAAGCTGCCCTCATTGCACCAGGGACCAATGAAGCTTCTTCCAACTTTCTCCTTTGCCAGGGGTAGGGACAGAGTCAAAGCTGTGTGGAATAATCCAAGTCATGCAGGCCTAGACTGTAGTTGCCAGAGAGACTGATGAAGTTTCACATCCATTTTTCCCCTACCTGGGGCAGGGATGGAGCTGCAAGTGTGAGCAGCAATCTATTCAGTGAGGGTCCAAGTTGACTGTAGTTGCCCTGGTAGACTTGTAGACTTTCAATTTTCAGTCTGTGCTAGTCAGTTACCTGCAGTTACCTGGCTAGGCTGGTGCAGGGCCCACCAGCCTCCTCCCTGCCAGAGGCAGGGCTGAAGCCTAGGCTAGGGCTGTAGGCCAATTGGGGTGAAAGAAACCATTTCCTATTATCCCTGTGATTTTTGGTCATCCCAGCTTCCCGTCAGGCTGGGGTGGAACCAAAATAGTGGCCAATGGCCTCTTTCCAACTTGGACTGATTCACACCCCAGCTGTTCCCTGGTTATATCTTAGCCAGCCGAGTCTACCAATCAGTAGGTGAAATCGGTGGCCAACCATCTCCTCCTCCCATGTTTTTGGGAAATGGAGCTTCCAATTCAGCCACAGAATAGTTCCTGGGGTGGCTCGTGCCCCCAGAGTAGGATAATCACTGGCCTCTGCAGCTTGGCCAGTAATTTCCCAGAAAGGGTGATGCAGGTCCCCAAAGCTTCCTTCCTACTTGAGGTGGTGCTGGGGCCTAGGCTAAAGCTGCAATTTCTGGATGGGAAGAAGCTGGTCCCCACCATTATTGTGATTTTCAGTCTGCCCCTCTTCCCTCATGCTAGGTGGAGAGTTAAGATGGCAACTACTGGCCTCTTTCTGACTTGGACAGGTTCAAACTTTATCTATTTTCAGGATTATACTTTAGCCCACTGAATTTACTCATCAATAACTGAAATTGGTGCCCCACCGTCTCTTCCTCCCTTGGTTAGGGGGAGTGAAGCTTTCAATTCCAGCCATGGAACAGCCCCCAAGGTGGCTTGTGCCTCCAGTGGAGGATGGGCACCATCCTCAGTGGTGTGGAGCATCCTAATTACAAGTCTTTTCTGCAGATGGGCAGTCTCCTACTTCCATTCCTTCAAATATGTTGCAGGATGCTCTTCTGGCCTCCTGGATCCCCCAAACTGGTTCCTCAGCTAGTTTCAGATAGCTCTTGATGTTTACTAACTGCCCCGTAGCAGGAGCTGACTCTAGGAGCTCTTTACTCTGCCACCATCTTGCTTGTTCTTCCCTGACTGATTTTTGACAAGGGTGCCAAGTCCACTTAATTGGGGAAGAATACTTTCATCAACATATGGTGCTGAGAAAACTTGATGTCTATATAGAAAAGAACAAAGACTACTACCTCACTCTATCTTAAAAAATCAACTCAAAATGCATCAAAGACCTAAATATAAGAACCAGAACTGTAAATCTCTTAGAAGAAAGCCGGGAAGTATCTGCATGAACTTTTGTTATGCAAAGGTTTCTTAGACTTTACACCAATAGCACAAGCAACAAAAGAAAATAATGGGACCTCATGAAAATTTTTTTAAAAATTGTGCATTAAAAAACTTTGTCATGAAAGTAAAAATACAACCAACACAATGGGAGAAAATATTTAGAAACCACATACCCAAAAATGGTTTAATATCCAGAATTTATGATGAAATCCTAGGGCTCAATAACAAAAAGACAATAAACACAATTAGAAAATGAGCAAAAAACCTTGAATAGACCTTCCTCCAAAGAAGATATGCAAATAGCTTAAACAGGCATGTTAAAAAAAAAGCTCAATTTCATTAACCATTAAGGAAATGCAAGCCAAAACTATAATGAGGCACCATTTCATACCCACTAGAATGGAAACTACTAACAAAATAGGAAATTACAGGTGTTGGAGAGGATGTAAAGAAATAGGGATGCTCATTCATTGATGGTGACAATGTAAAATAGTGCTACCACTGTGGAAAACAGTTTGATGGTTCCTCAGAAAGTTAAGCATAGGATTATCCTATGACCTGCAATCCCAGTTCTAGGTATTGTTGTGCTGAAAATAAAATAAGCAGATTAAAAAAATATGTGGTGAGTGCAAGTTTATTTAGCTTGTTGTGCTGAAAATAAAACAAACAGACTTTCAAAAGAGCAAGTTTATTGAGCTGAAGTTGCATTAATACAGGAGCAGCACCAAAAGAAGTATCTCCTCAAAAGCTTGAGTTTCTCTTTTATAATTCCCTGAATAAAGTGGAAGCTCAAGCAAATCAAGATGGTTATTAAAATAATTCATCACTCCAATTTTACATTTCCTCCTTTTGGTTGAGGGAGTCTTTTGACTCCACAAAGACCAAGTATGACTAGTTTGTGACCCAATAGACTAATACTTTAAAGCTTCAGGGAACAGGAGAAAGAATTTGGTGGCTCTGAGGAGCTGTGCAACAAAGTCGATGATGATACAGATGAGAAGAGGTCCCAGGAGGAGGAGGATGATTAGGGTGATCAAGGTTGAGACTAGAAAAAACAACCAAGAGGTGTTAGGTGGAAACTCCTTAACTGATTCTCATGTTTCTCTTCATTCCTGGTTTATGCTGTGAAGCCATTCAACTTGTATGAAGATTTCCTTGATGTTAGTCTCAGATTGTTAGGTGGTGTTGATCCAAGTACAACAGGATGTGTTGGCAACAGCACAGATGCCTTCTTCTTCTGCCACTAGGTGAACTGAAGTTAATCTGTTTTCCATATTATGACTGTGAGGGAATTGAGAGAGGTAGGTAGTCCTTGCAGGGCTTGCCCTTTTTCTTGAGCTACAGCTTCCAGGGTAGAACTGAAGTTGCAGATGACTGTGTTGTTTGTTTTGTATCTGAAACCTATCCAGGGAGCTAAAAGTTTGAGTCTGAGCCCTATTCCAGCAAGAAATAAACCAATAGCCCTTGTATTTCATATGGGAGAGGTAGTTATAAGAGTGGAAGTTGGGGTCTATTATAGAGTCAATTGTGCATTGTCCACTGGCTCTGGGGCACTGAGAAGGCAAGGAAACTCTACAGGTCCTAAAGTGGTGTTACACAGGAAAGAAAAACCCAAGGAGAGACAAAAAGCCTTTGATCCATAAAAGAATAAGCAAAATAATAGAGTGGGGGTCATTTTTGTTAGACAATGGGGCTAGGTAAGACAATGCCTGCTAGATAAAAGCAGTGGGATTAACTGCAGGAAGAGAGCATAAGAGTCCCTAGGGGGCCAGTCAGGGCATTCTTTCTTACTGTGGTGGGCGTGGGTAGAGAACTATGCATTAGTTAAGAAAGGTGACAAAAGGTAGTGTACTCAGCCCACTTCCAGAGTCTTGAAGGAGCTGTGTGAGTCAGATGCCAGTGGTTCTGGACCCAGTGGAGTTGCAGGGTCAGGTCTATGATGTTTTTGGTGGTCCACTAGGGTGATTAGGTTAGTTTTAGGTGCAATAGGTGAATCCAGGATTAAAGTTCTTTAAGCTTTGTGGCAGTCAGAATGGTAAGGAGGACTGGAAAAGGTCCTTTCCACTGGGACTCAAGTCTGTGTTTTGAAGATGCCCTTTCTAATACACTTAAATCTGGTGGCACAGGCAGTAGTGAATTGGGGAAATCAGTAGAGAGAGACTAAGAAACAGTTTTGTGGAGTTCAGAAAGATTTTGTGAGAGTTTTGGGCAGTAGATAGCCAGTTAGGAGCTAACTTCAGCAGTTTACAACCAGGGAAATAAGGGCATGGGTCTGCTAGTAACTGTTGAGTCTGAGCTTCTAGACCAGAGTAGGGGAGTCAGGGCTGTTAGCAATGAAAAAGGCTGGGGAGCCATGGGGTGTTTATGGATATTGAGTTTATTCCATGCTCTTACCCTTCTTTTGCTCTTTCTCTGCTCCTATTCCTGTAAGCTTTCTTTGTTCTCTCAGCTGCTCTGTTTACATGGGAGTTGCTTTTATGTTACTACTATCAGAATATATGATTGTAGTAACATAACAGTTATATACGTATCATGTTACATATACTGAGTAGCTGATGCATGTATTGGTAGAGATTCAAGTTCATCCCCTGGAAGCTGAGTGCAGTAATGTGGTATTGTTGTAGAATTTGAGAGAGGTTCAATTATTTGCATATAGAGAGGCCAGGACTCAGGAATGATTTTGAGAAGGAAAAAGGGTTTATTGATGGCTGGCTGGACTTGGGAGCTTCCTGTTGCAAACCCGAGCCCTGAACAAGACTTCTGAGTTTCTTTTATACAGAGAGGAAAGGTTAAATGGTCCTTTTGTTTCAGTTCTCAATAGGCTTGAATTAGCATATATATCTTCCACATCTTAGGTAAGCTTTTAGCATAGACTTCATACACTCTAGATAAGCTTTTAGCACATTTGGTTTGCATTTCCCCTGAATATTTAAAGTTTATAGACCTTGCATTGTTAAACTGTTTCCTGGGACTGGAGTCGTTGCCATGGACACCAAGGGCAGGACTGCAGCCTCTTACCATCTCACACCCACAAGTCACAGACAGCTTAGGGTTTCTCTGAAGAGACAAAGAGCCTCCCACCCACAGCCCACATCAGTATTACTCCATCCCGGATATGACAAAGAAGTATCCAGGATGCCTAGGTCATTTAACTATTGAGTTCCACCTGCCCCCATACTACCTCATATAGGAAAAGATGGTGAATGCCAAAAGAGTGTCCATGTGGACTAGGACAACTTTAACTCAGGGGATGGGAATGAAATTGTTCAGTAAGTTTCCTTAGCTGTATCTTGATTAGGCCACTGCTGCATTCATCTAGCCCTGATGATTGGGGATGATAGGCACAGTGTAGGTGCTGCAAGATGGGTGGAGTTGACAGAAATTTAGAGAGAACACTATAAAGTGGGTGCCATGGTCACTATGGATTTTTACCAGAGTCTCCATGGCATGAAGAATGAAAATTGTGAGAGCCACATCTAGGGTTACTCCGGAGACTGCCTGAGCCAAAGTCACAGTGGCAGTGACTGTGCCCAGGCAGGAAGAAAGGCCTTGAGTTACTGCGTCCAAGATCTGGCTGTAATAGCCTATGGGGTGATAATGATCAGCATGTCTTTGGGTTAATACCTTGCATCCATTCCCTCCTTTGAAAAAAATGCTGCTGCAATTTGGGGAGGAAAGGACTGGAAGGGCTGGAGGAGAAAAAGCAAAGTCATATATGCCACAATCCATATTGTCCCACAACTTCTACAATCTTTCTGCCACCACTTCCACAAAAGGTTCTGAGCATGGAATGGGGGCTTTATAAACAGTGGTATGTGATATAAGGCCACAGCTACAATATAAACAACAAGACAAGCAATTAAAGGAGTTCCTGGGCTCTGGGAGTTGTCACAAAAAAGGGGGGCTCTTATCTTAAATTTAAGGGAAGGATATTCCAGGGGATACCGGAGGTGCTGGATGCACTTCTGACGGTCTGATTGATTATGGATTGTTGCTACAATGGCAGCTCAGTCAAGGAATAAGTTTGAAGAAGCTGAGTGAGTCTGAAGAGAAGCCTAAGGACTCAAGCAGCTGCCCAGAGGAGGAGGTTTTCTCTGGTGAGTAATAGGAGTGGAACTTTCTTTCATAGGCCCAAGGACATTTGCTTCGAGTGGGCAAGATCCAAGCTCACAATATCACGCATGTTAACCCACCAAAGAAGCAGCCCATAATGCCAGCTGTGTTTTACCACCCCGTGGCAGCTCCTCTGTGGTCACTCCTTTTGTGTAGCCATAAGGCTGTTTCTTGATCACTTTTAGAGCTGGCTAACTTTAACTCTGATTTCCAGGTATCATACAAACACTTAAAAAATTCTAGGGATCTATTAGGTTATACACAAAGAGTAAAGCATCTCAGGATTTAGAAAGTAACAATTAGAGATAAGAGCCTCGGGATAAACGTGCAAGAGCTTAAAATCTAGGTCCTAATTTCCTTAAATAAAACTTTCTAGAGATTATTAACTACAACCTGTGTAGAAGTTTTGTTTCATTTTACTTTTACATCTTTTCTAAGATTATGTTAATCAACAGGTATTTTAGTTAAGCAGTACAGGAAAAAAATTCTTAATTACTTCATGAAAACTTACGATTTTCTATGGAATCAAGATTATTTCCCCCCTACCACCACCTTAATATGCAGACTGAGGTGGCCTCTGGTAGCTTACTTTTTGTTATGAATATTAATTCAGATTTCTAACTTAATAATGACTTCCTGGATATAGCCATTTATATTGAAATACTTCAGTTTAGAAGTGCTTCTATAAAATTCCCATAATTATGCATGTATTAATTAGCCAAAGGGGTGCTGATGCAAAGTACCAGAACTCTGTTAGCTTTTATAAAGGGTATTTGTCTGGGTTAGAAGCTTACAGTCACAGGGCCCTAAAGAGTCCAACTCAAGTTACCATAAGAGGTACTTTCTCACCGAAAGTCTGTTGCCACGTGTTGGTGCAAGATGGTGGGCAATGTCTGCCAGGTGCAGTCTTCCTCCTTCCTCTTAAGGTTTCATGGTCCCAGCTTCTTCCGATCTCAGCTATAGGCTGGTGTAAGGCTCATCTCTCTCCCTGGGGCTCATTTGTTTCCAGGCTCAGCTGCTTTCTTCTCTCCACAGAGTTAGCTGTAGACTTTCAGGCTCATATCTCTTCCTGGGGCAAGTCTATGGAACACTCTCTCTTCCTGTGTATCTGCTTCTGTGTGTTCTCCTTCTCCATGTGTAAGTCTCTTTTATCAACCCAAGGGGACTGGGGACTTGATGCTGCACCCTAATGATGTGGTTGGGTCAGAGCTCTAATCTTAACATAGTTTAGTCATACATCTCAGCTGAATCAAATACAATCAAAGGGTTATCACATCAGAGGAACCAATCAGTTTACAAACATAATTCATATTTCTTTTTGGAATTCATAAATAATATGAAACTGCTATAATCTATAACTACATAGACTAGTTATTTTACTTTAAGATAAAGTTCCCCTTCAACAGATGAAATTTACTTTCAGAAGCCCTCACAACTTTTTGCATTGATTCAGTTTTTATCCTACTTATTCCTGCCATCATGAAATCCAGCCATTTTATCTTAGGACAAAAACACACTCCCTTAAAAAAGCTTATAAAATTTTAGTAAGCATTGTCTATGAATTCAGTTCCAAAATGTTTTACTTCTTTCTATATCCATTTAAATCTTGTCTTACATCCTTCACTCTGTTTTGTGAAAATGAGACTTTTTGCTTTAGGGCAGATTTACATTTTTTTTCTTTTTCTTTTATTAAACACAAACTTACAATTTTCTTATTTTAAATATCTAATATATATAATGCTAATTTATTTCATTAGTATTCATATAAACCTATGACGATTACACTCAAGTTGAGTAAAATTAATACTATAGCTTATGCAAGAAAATTCTTTTCCTTTCCTCCATGGCAAATGACAGCCTCTTTCTTCAGAATATTCTTGAAGTTGTGAACAACCTAAAAGGCATACTGACTACTAGACTCTAGAATATATTATAATTGTTTAATCTGTTTCTATCACAATTTAGAAAAAACTTTCTATAGCTTTTAAGGATGCATGTTTTTTGTTTGTTTTTTTTTACTTACTGAAATTTGGCAAAGTTACTCTCAACCCAAGGCTGTTGAAAAGCTTAAATTAGAGAATTACAGGCCAAACTTTACAAACTAAGGTTGATTTGGTAACATTTCCTCTGTCCCTATCATTCTTAATTTCCAGGCCTGTTAGATGGAGTTCTAAGCTGAGCTTACATTTCCCTACCTTATTGCCCTAGCCCTTCCTCCACAGCTCTGTCAAAGAAGGGGCCCTAGGGGAGGAGGGGAGTTTAAGGAACCTAGGAAAACTTTTTTTCTTTTTATAAAGTTACTCAATTTAAAAGTTACTAACCTTTACCAGTGTTATAGACCAGCGATACTGACCAGACTCAGACTTTGAATAAAGTTCCAATTGAGAGCTTTATTAGCCACACGGCGACTGCCTCATCCTACGCAGAGGAGAGACCAGCCCCGAGTCTAAGGGAAGAGGTGTTTTTATAGCCTTTCAGGAGTGGGGGAGTTACTAGTAAGCGAGCAAGCGAGCAAGCAAGCAGGCACAGAAGCGGAACACTGCGGTTAGCTGAAGATAGCGTATCTATTTTTTTCTTTTTTAAAAGCCCTTTCTTGTGAGCAGTCCCATGTTATTTATTGGCCCTTTTCTTGAGAGTGGCCTTAAGTTATTTATTGGCACTCTTCTTGGGAGCACTCCTAAGTTATTTATTTATCTGAAGGCACTTGCAATTCCTATTCCCTAATGTAGTTCTATTCCTATTTTTCCAGTGTGGCCTTACCCTTATACCAGCACAAGTGTTATTAATGTGGCTATCCATGTCTAGTTAGATTTAACATGGAAATGGAACAGAGAACACTAATGTTGTTAAGTTTTTTACTATTATTTCTTATTTTTTCTAAATAATATAATGAAACTGTTGGAGAAAATATGGCTCCTACTGGGACACAGAGACTGATTGACCATAAGCAATGAATTTATTTATTGAGAAGCTCTCCCAATGGAGGGGGTCTGAAGAACAGACCAGCATGGTGGGGTCTGGAGAGAAACTTCTGCCCACTCCTGGAAAGGGGGGCTTGAATTTATACAGAACTTTCCTAAGCAGGGAAATGATAGTGGGAGGGGGATTGAGGGTCTGAGTTAGGTAGTGGGAGGGGGTTGAGGGAGTCTATGAGTTCTTGGAATGCTGCAGGAGCAGATGTTTCTTTTGATCTGTAAGGTTTTAAAGGGTTTGTAAATAGTGAAGGTTTCTGTCTCCATCTCCTTCTGATATGCAGGTAGAGGTAGTAAAGATCTCCATCTCCCTCTGATATGCAGGTGGTGAAGCTCTCTATTTCCCTTATTACTGTCTCTATTGGGTTCCTTTGTTTAACCTGTGGGAAAGTGCCACATGGGGTAGGGGGTTTACCTTTTTCCCAATGCATATCAGGGGAAACTGAGGTACAGCTTGTTAATTATTGCAAATCCCTAACAGAAACTATAAAAAAGAAACTATGAAAACACAAATTGTACTAGCAGATAGGTTGAAATACTTGAAACACTTAACTTAATGGAATATACAATTTTTTTTAACAATGATTAATGGCACACATAAGTATTACACTGTTTTCAAGAAAAACAATATAATGTATACAATTTAATTCTATATGAATTTTGTCTTTACAGTTTTGTTAACTACTTTGTAACTGGGTATATACGCAAATTTAATTTATACAAAGCTTGGAGAGAAGTGGTTTCCTTAAATGAATTATTTGTATTTATGAGAACATAAATAATAAACATTTAAAATGTTTATTTTATATTATACTCTATTTTTATTATAAGATTTTTAGATTACAGTGTTTTGAAAAGCACCTTTGCTTTTCTTTTTCAGATAGTTTTTTTTAATCTAAATTTTTGTATGCAGTCCTATAAATTAATTGACAAAGGTTTGCATACATAAGGCTTATAAATCTGAATGATAAGATTGAATTCTTTACAAGGTTCACTGACTCTTCATTAGGATTTGAGAAATCTTATTGTTATAGAAGGGGAGTTCAACTAATTTAGAACCCAGAGGGAGAAGGCAGAAGGAATTTAAAGACACTGGAATTTCAACTTCTCTAATTTCTGGGACTTGAGGAATATTAATTTATCTTTAAGCAATTTGAATAGAGCTCTCTTAAGAATTTTATTTGTTAATTTAGCATTACCATCTGGAGGTAGGGAAATATACATTAAGCAGACAGACACAAACCATAGAAACACAGAAGTACAGAAATATAATATAAAACTCACTCGCTGTTTCCCACAATGGAAGAAAAACAGTAAAGAAACAGAAGTGAAATTTTCTGATGGACAAAAACAGTGGCTGTGACAGAAGGCCTGACCAAACTTTAGCTCAACCAATGGATTTTGCCCTAATCACAACATGGCAAGAGTTGAAAGAGTTGAGAGGTGTTGACCGGGTGAGCCAGGAGATGACCCCAGAGAGGATGGAACACGAAGGATTCCTGCAGGTACCTTGCTCCCTTTTGAGACATCAAGGCATCATCCCAGCATCCATCTTTGGGCCCCACTTCTGTACACCAAGTACTGTTATGCAAATAATAGACAGACTCAAAACTGGTGATGCAGAGCAAGTTTATTGAACTAAAGTTGCATTAAGCAGGAGCAGCACCGAAAGAGGTAATGATGTGGTCAAATCAAAGTCCCAAACTTGATTTGATAAAGTAAAAGTGAAATCCAATACAATCAAAGGGGTATCACACCCAGAAAGACAGACCAGTTTACAAATATAACCTATACCTTTTTTTTGTAATTAATAAATAATATCAAACTGCCACACTTTACCCTCTGAATTCCAAAAAACACATTACAATATTTTAAAAAACTTAAATCAGTTAACATGCTAATTACAAAATCATATCACAATGATTCTATGGAAATACTAGTTGTATTGGAAAAGCCCTATCTGGCTGTAGACCTGTGAATCTTGCAAAATAATTTATCTGCTTCCAATATACAAAGGAACAGACAAAGGATAAACATTTTTATCACCATAAGAGAATTTTAGAGGAAAACATGAGTCACTGGGTCCCCTACAGTTCTGTAAACTTGTGGGTCACACCCCATTAGATTTCAAAGTCTGAGAGTCATTCTCAAGATGATGGTTTCTTCTCCCTGAGGCCTCATGGGAACATGCCCTTTCCACAGGCTTGCGCAATGGTCATTTTCTTGATTCCACCCTCAAGCATATTGGTGGTGACCAAGCCCCAGACCTCACCCTCCAAGAATGTTTCAGCAGTGGCCACACTTTACCCAATCTTTGGGGTGGAGCCTCAAGCCTCTTAGTTCAGTGAGGGTGAGGCAACATTCTCCTTAATCTCTGGCCTACAGGTCCATCCCTCTCAGAGCAATGAGTTGGCAATCTGGCCTTTCTTAATCTATGGGCGGCAGGTTCACCACTCTCCGACCTATGGGGTATTGACTTTAGGGAATGTGCGCTACTTTCTCCGTAGCCTCGGGTAGCAAAAGCCCCTGAACATCTTGTTGGAACATCCACCCTCTTCAAGTGTTGGAGTAAAACTCACCCTCTCCATACATATAGGTGGGACCTTTCGCTTGCCCCAAGGAGTTGTCTTAATTCCAGACTTCAGTTTCCATGATTTTAATCTTAAACCCACTTTCCCTTCCAAATTTCTCCTCCATATCCCTTTTAGTACGGGATGACAGTGGTTTTGTTTATACAGCTCTTGGAAAAAGCTTGCTGGTTTAGAATGCAGGAAGCAGGGGTTAAACCATCAGACAATAAGACTTTCCACAAGTTTTTCCTAGATAAATGTATTTTTAATCCTGGTTTACAAGTTCCAAGTTTAGTTAAAGCCTCAAATGGCACACTGTTGTCTAGGGGCTTGATTTCCAGAAGCTTGGAAATATCAGAATCAGTTTCTATTTTTTTTGTGCCCAACAATTAAGTTCTCAGCTTATTTCGCTCACCTAGCATTTTACTACAAGCTGCAAGAAGAAGCCATGCTGCATTCTCCAAGTTTACCTTGAAAGTTCTTCAGCTAAATGCCCAGGTTTGAAGTTTTAAAATCCTGCCTTCCATAAAATATCAGGAGTTAATCTTGATAAGTTCTCTTCAACTTTAAAACATGAATGGCCTTTCCTCCAGTTTCCAATAATATTTTCTTTTTTCTTTAAAGATTTATTTGATTTATTTCTCTCCCCTTCCACCCTGTTGTCTGCCCTCTGTATCCATTTGCTGTGCATTCTTCTGTGTCTACTTGCATTATCCAGCAGCACTGGGAAACTGTGTCCCTTTTTTGTTCTGTCATCTTACTGCATCAGCTCTCCATATGTTCAGTGCCACTCCTGGGTGGGCTGTGCTTTTTCCAAGTGGGGTGGCTGTCTTTGTGGGGCACACTCCTTGTGCATGGGACACCCCTACATGGGGGTGCCCCTGCATGGCACAGCACTCCTTGCATGCAGCAACACATGGGTCCAGAGGCCCTGGGGATCAAACCCTGGACCCTCCATATGGTAGGTGGACACTCTATCAGTTGAGCCACATCTGCTTCCCATCCAATAAAACTTTTATCATTTATTTCTAAGGACTCATAAAAGTGTCTTTAACATTCATATTTCTTCCAACCATCTCTTCAAATCACTCTAGGTCTTTTCCATCAAGCATCTCACACTTTCTGCAAAAAAATTCCCCTTACCTATTTATAAAACATTCCAACATTTTGGTAATTGCAAAAGCACCACCACACTCTCTGGTACCAAATTCTGTATTAATCAGACAAAGGGAGCTGATGCAAAGTACGAGAAAACTGTTGGTTTTTATAAAGGGTATGTATTTGGGATAGAAACTTACCTTCACATGGCCCTAAAGAGTACAACTCAAGGTACCATGAGAGGAATGTTTCCACCAAAAGTCCTTGGCCACTTGTTGAAGCAAGATGGCAGATGATGTCTACAAAGGTTCAGCCTTCCTTCTTCTTAAATCTCTGTGGTCCCAGCTTCTTCTGATCTCAGCTATAGGTTGGCATAAGGCTTGTCTTTCTCCCTGGGGCTCATTTCTCTCCAGGCTCAGGTCCTCTCTACTCTTCACAAGGTCAACTGTATACGATCAGGCTTGTCTCTATTCTTGGGGCCTCTGCCATGGCTAATGGGGCCTACTCTCTTTACTCTCATATCTGCTTTTCTGTGTGGCTACTTCCATGTGAGAATCTGTTTTACCCCACCAAGGGCATGGGGACTCAACTCCACATGCCCTAACGACATGGACAAATTAAAGCCCTGATTTTTTGGGGGTTGGGGGGTTGGTTATAATGAGAATTTTATTTAGGGTAAAAGTGTACAATTCTGAGGCCATGAATGTCCAAATCAAGGTCTGCAGAGATACTTTCTCACTAATGTTAGCTACTAGTGATACTGGAGTCCTCCCAATTAGCAAAGCAAGATGATCACCATTTTCTATGGAAGCCCCTGCCTTCCCTTACAGAATCTACCATTGCCTGAGCTCAGCTGTGGACAAGCAGTCATAGGGCTTCTCACTTTCAGGGTATTCTCTCAAAGCTCGGCTGCTCGACTTTATTCTCAAGTTCATCTGTTGGCTATCAGACATATGGCTCATCTCTTCAGCCTTGAACTGTTCTGTGGGCCCATCCTCTTGTGGGTATTGTGCTTAAATTTGGCTACTAGTTATCGAGTCCTCTCGCACATGGCAGGATCAAAAGTGGCAGCTTCCTTTTTCTCTCTGTCTCCATTTACCAAAGAACTTATCTTGATCTAGCAAAGTAAAAGTGATACCCCTGAATTTATTACAATTGAAAGGGGTGTCATGCCCAGGACAGACCAGTTTACAAACATAATCAATATCATTTTTTAACTTCATAAATAATATCAAACTGCCACAATGCACAATGATATTCATAGTGGCATTATTCACAATTGCCAAAAATTGAAGCAGTGCAAATGTCCATCAAATATTGAATGGGTAAATAAAATGGTATAAACATACAATGGATTATTTTAGGGCCATAAAAAGGAACAAAATTCAGATACGTTTGACAACATGGATGAATCTTGAAGACATCATGCTTTGTGAAATAAGTCACACAGAAAAGGACAAAAATTGTCTGATCTCACTGATATGAAATAATTAGAATAAGCGAAACCATAGTCAGAAACCAGAACATAGTTTACCAAGGGCTGTGGTGTGGGTAGGGACTGGGTAGGTAATGGTTATATTGTACAGCATTTCTGTTTGGGTTGATGGAAAAGTTTTGTTAATCAATGGTCATTACAGTGTCACAGCATTGTGAACATAATTTAATATAACTGAATTCTATATTTAATGCATTTAAAAGGATAAATTTTATTATAGTTACTAGAATAAAAATTTAAAAAATAAAAACACCATGGGACTGTAAAACACAGTTAACCCTAATGTAAAACATTGGCTATAGTTAATAGTACAATTATAAAAATGTTCTTTCATCCTTTATAGCAAAGGTACCACACTAATGCAAGTTATTAATAATAGAATGATATATGGGAACTCTCTACTTTATGCATGATTTTTCTGTAAACCCACAACATCTCTAATAGGAAAAAAACAAACTATTGAACACTAAATACAACTTTAAAATTCCAAAACTATCACTTAATATACATTTATCTGAATAAAGAAAGGCTTTAATTAGGAAGAGTCATCAGATTGACTTTAATCTTCAGGCACAACCCACGATACCTGATCCTGCATTTACCTACTGGTACCCTACATCTCAACCACACACTTATAGTACTGCTTTCCCATAAATTCTAATGCTTATTTACAGTGATCGCTGGAGTAATACCACTCTGAGAAGAATAAAACTTAGTAAAGTCGTATATTTTCTTTTGACTAGTCACCAAAATGCCCTAAGTGTTTGTTTTCGCTTAGAAATTTGTGCACACAAAGAAAAGTAACCACATGCTTGTATATCATCTGGTTCAGTGAAGAGAAAAATGCTCCCTATGAAACATTTATTTTCTCTTGGAAGCCATAAAGTGTCCATTTATTTTATTGTGCTGTAGAACTAATACAACATGAAGTTTCATGGAAGATAAAGATAGATGGGTGAAGTTGCAAGACCCCTAAGAAAGTTGTGCAGAGAGATTGATGTAAAAAAAAGTATCATATATTGTGGTTAACAAATGGCTCCTGTAACAATATTTTCTGAATAGAAATGGGTTTGATTTCTCATCACCCCATTTCCAGATATGATTATTTAAGGCAATATTCAATCTATAAGGAAAAAATTGTGTAAATTGAGAGTGCACTCAAAGTAAAAACATATGAGGAGTCTATGTTTATTCCACAGGTAGTTATATCTAAATGACATCAGTTGTTAGTTAAATTTAATTTTGTCTACAATCTCACCATCCATCAGTTCCCTTAGAGCAGGGGTTCTTAACCTATCTATTTTGTTCCACGGATCCTTTTGCAAGTCAGGTGAAAACCATGGACCCCTTACTAAGTCACTCTATATGGTGTATTAATAAATAAATATATGACACCTGTACCGAAGAACACAAGAATGTATTTTTGAATTTCAATTCAACCTCATGGACACTTTGTTAAGAAACTCTGCCTTAGAGGAAATTAGAATATAAGAAAATTTATTTGATGTACATTTTCTTCAACAGTGAGAATTTAAGTTTCAGTAGATATGAAGTCAGTCAACTTTTGGAATAGGAAGCAGGTTATAAATAGATAAAGAAGATAAACAAGAAAAGAGATTCTTTTTTTCCCCTCTTAAGTTTTAGGAAAAATCAAAGTAAGGCAGAAGAAAATGAATGTGAGACCTAGAACTAAGGAAATGCATAATACACAGTAGACATGAAAGACTGGAGAAGGGGCTGACTAGCTGCTTTGATTATGCTTTATAAGTTGAGGGAAAATAGCATGGGTTTAGAAAAATTAACTTCTCAGCTATTCTGAGTTACTTAAGTACCATTTATCCATATATATGTATATATATATTTTTTTCATATCAAGGATCTAAATTTTCCTATATATGTAGGACCATAATGGGACTTAGAAAGATGGTATAAATGAATCCAAATCTTAAGTATGTATTGAGGACCAAATAGAAAAGAAATCATTAAATTTGATGTTAAACATGAAAAGCATATACAATTTATAAGCAATATATTACAACAGAGGGAAGAAATGTAATAAAAAAAAATTTTGGAAAAGAATACATATTAAATGTAAATTATCATTATTACTAAGGTACATATAAAATATTTGGTTATATTTGTTGAGTGGAACTTTACTTATTTATTTTATTGGATAATGAAAACCATGTATTAAAGGGCCTTCATAGGTTTACTGACTATTTCAGTCTTCAAGATCTTATGTTCTTTCATTCAATTTTTTTAATGAAGCATTTATTGAATACTTAACATTTACCAGTCACTAGGGGTACAATGATGATTAAGATTACATACTTGCTTTCATAGAGCTAATCTTTTCTTTCCTTGGTAATTTTTTTTCAGGTTTTGGTATCCGGGCTATGCTGTTCTTTTCTTGATTTATTGGAAGCATGTATTTTAGTAAAGATTTACATTATTTTTTTCCTTAAAATGTGTGTAACATCGTTTTTATTAAAGAAGTTTTTATACTTTTATTGACTATATGATGACTCTAATCCCATTTAATAGTTTCCTTTTCTAGTGTTATCCAAGTATTTCTTGTATGTTTGCAATTTTTAAAATAATATAATTATAGAATAAATAATGAATTAAAGTAGATAATGCCAAATAGCATCAATGTTTATAAGTCCATAAAAATTTATTGATATTTTCATTGGAATTTAATTATATAGTGACATATTTCTGAATATCGAATTGTCCTATTGACCTCTAAGGAATTATTTTTATTGATTCAGGTCTACTTTTATTCCTCTAAAGGGTGTTTTAAAGTTACTTTCATAAAGTTTTGCACATTTTTTGTTAAGTATATTCTTAAGTAGTTCATCATCATTGTCATCATAAATGGCATTACCTCTACTATTATGTCTTCTAAGCATTTAGTGCTTTCTGCTTGAAAGACATTGATACATGTGATTTGATTTTGCATATCACATATTTACTAAATTATTTATTGCTTTACTTAATTTTGCATTGATTTTCTTGTTTTTTAAGGGTATACAATCATACAATGAAATAATTTGCAAATAAAAATCTCTCTCCCCTTTTCCTTCCCCTTCCTCATTTCATAGTCATTTTTATACAGTTTGCCAGTTCTTATGGACCTCAGTTATTTTTCTTGTCTAAGAAACTGTTCAGAGGTAAACAGCACCAGTCAACATTAGAGAGCCATTTGAAACCACATAAGTGACCACAAATGAAAATCATCCACCTGAAGCAGGTCAATTCATTGAACTGTAAGAGATATAAATCAATTGTTGTTTTAAGCTGCTAATTTTGGGATTTTTAGAACATATCTTAAAACATAAGTGACAATAATTTAAGCCATAATGTGAAAACACGGCTTGCAAATTGTCAATTAGATATATTTTTTATGTATCTTAAATTATTCAAATATACTAATATACAATAAATACATATTACAATGTATTTATAATAATATAGCATATATTAATATATTGTGATGATATGTTATATTGTTTATATCTATTAGAATATTTGAATATATATACCTGTGTTTCCGTGTATATATATTCAAGTTCAATAATAAGACATAGAATTAGAAATATATATACAATCAAAAAGTTTATTTTAATTTATGAAAATATTCACTTATTTAAAATCAGATATTTGTTCTTAAGATTCATGCCTGAAGGAAGTCAAATACACTTCAAACATCAAATCTTTAATTTTATATATTAAAGCAGTATTATAGATTAGGAGATAAATTATACCATGAAAATTCTGTCAATCTGTGGTTTTGTTTAATTTCCTGTAAACTTAGTTCAGTAACAATGATACAAGAATGGTATAAAGGTTTTATTGTCTAAAATTGTGATTAAACAGAATGGATATATATTAGATAGGTAGATAGATGATAGATAGATAAGTATAGAGATGGGTTTATGTTTAGAGGAAGAATAAGGAGAACGCTATTGTAAATTATAATAAATAGTAGCAAAGACCCAAAATATATATCATTTTTTGTATATGAATATTCATTGAAACTATTAAAATATATCTTAGAAAGGAATAGGATGGGACTTGTCTAAAACAATGTTTATATTTGAATTTTCCCCATGTCTTAAAATAAAATTGAAATTTTTCTCAGGGTTTTAAGAAGACGTTTTTACCCAAATGGCAGGGAATGCCATCTGGTCTATATTAGATAAAATTTGTGAAAATAAATGCTAGTGTTAAAACTCATTTAATGGACTTAATTACATATTTGATATTTCATTAGTTAGAGTAAAAACATTTGGTTTGATAGCACCTTCATCTTTTTGGAGATGTTTTCTAACAAATAGAGTTTGATACAACACTAGCAATGCTTGCTTTTTATTGAAATGACTTTTCTATCATTAATATTTAATCAATTAATTAATGTGGCTTGGTAATAAAATCAAGAATCATAGCAGTGGAGCAATAGAGCATTATATTTTGGCTTCCAACAATAAAATTATTAATAAGCAGGATTGTTTACAACATCTACAAAATGAAGTAAGAGCACAATTTTTCAAGTACATCACTAAATAAGCCATGAAAACAAAACAAAGTTTGCAATTTAAATTCTGCAAAAGCAATTTCAGTCTAACCAATAAGTCTTACTGTAAGAGAAGACTCATTTAATGTTGGTTAGTATTATGATATCATGCTAAGACCGGGAAAGGTAAAATTATCAAAAAAAAATTAAATAAGTTTTGTCTTCTGTTAACCTTGAATTTGTATAAGTAAATCGGTATATCAGTCAAGAACTTTAATATTCCTTTAAAACTTAGAAACTTTTACTATGTTAAAACTATTCATGATACTATACAGTAATAAATACATCAAAATGCATTTTCACTTATATACTAATTTCATTGGTCCTCTGATAAACTAATTTCTAAAATTTTAGTTAAGGAATCATATTAGTCAAAGTTCTCCAGAGAAACATAACAGGATATGTATAAAGCAATGGGTTACTGTGACCATGGAAGTTGGGAAGTCCAAACTCCACGTTAGGCCACAAATTGGAAACACTCAAGGTAAATTTTAAGTCCTTAGTCCAAATTTCCCAGGGGAAGCTGTCTGGCTAGAAATTTCAGCAAGAACCAATGAGTAGTTGAGGCAGAAATTAATCTTCTAACCCCCAAACCATCAACTGATTAGGTGAGGAGACTACCCACATTGCTGAGGGTAATCACCTTTATTGAATATAGATGCAATAAATGACTGTAGATGAAATCAACTGTAATACATGCAAATCACCTCTTTAAAAACACTCACAGTAACAAGCAAACCAGTGATTGACCAAACAACTGGACTTGCATAAACTAGCCAAGTTGTCATATGAAATTAAGCATCATAGGCACAAAGTTAAGTTACATTCAAAATAAATACAAAACTACATTCTAATAAAAGTCATGCTGATGTTTAATTGTACATTATTCTAAGCACTGTTAACAGAGAGACGCATTTATGAAGTCTGAACATATGTAATGTTCCTAAGCTTTAGGTATCATAATATCCAATGAGATATAATTATATAGTATATGTATGTTTTTATATATTTATATATTATTATCTGATAAGATAGGGAGATCATGAATAAACTAATGTAACACTACCAGTTAATATAAGAACAAGCAAGTAAATCCCTGTGTCTGCTAGGAAGTAAGAGGTGTATTGTAGGAATTTTACCTTATGTGAGACACTAGAGAAGATATCTCAGAATGGTATGGTTGGAATATCAGAGAAAAGTCACCCCTCTAGACCCTCAAAGTGGATCAGGGGAAGAAGGCAAGGCTGTCGCCTCAGCATTTGGTGATGGGCCTGACATTGCTTTAGATCAGCAGCACTGATGGTCAGTCAGAAAGGCTGGATATGAACTGAGGGAGCATAAGAGGAAACAGAAATCCGCAAGGCCAAACCAGACCCATAAATACAAATTGAAACACAGGCCTCTCTCACTAGCTTTATTCTCCATGATACAAGTAACCTGCACACAAAGCTGGTGCCTCTCAACACAAAGCTGCACAGGAACCTGCTTGAGGACTTAAGAGATACTGAGAGCTCTAACGGGAACTGGAGGAGCTGCAATCCTGGTTGCTGTCCACACCAAGGAAATAAGCTAGCAGATCAGTGACACATTCAAGAACTGCAATGATGCCTGACTTCCTACCTGACTTTAGAGCAGAATGGCAGCTGCTTCCTTTTCACCTTTGAAACCTTTTACAAATTGTTCTTGTGGTCAGCTCTAAACTAGTACAATACAGAGTAGGAAATTCTGTAATGTTGACACAAAGCAAGAGCACCAGAGTTTACCCATTGTCAACATCATATAATACTTCTTGTAACCATAGGTAAATTCTAAATGAATATAAAGGCAAAATCATACTTCTGCCTAACATGAAATTACAATCTTTTGTAAGCAAAAAGATGCTAATCTTTTCATTACAGAGGCTACAGAGTTCTGTTTGTCAATCTTTGAGTGATCGCCATTCCTCATTTAGCAAAGCCACATAGCTTGTGATACCTGATAACTGTAATAATGAGGTTAAAAGTTAAACGGTAGCAACGTATCATATTTTAGATAGAATGTAAATGGGATAAGGGAGAAGAAAATAATAGATTAATAATGTCTAAATATATTCTTAGTCAAAACAGGCAGTAATATCCATAACTATGAAGTCTTCATTTTCATATTTTCTCATGTGGCCCCAACTGGTTTTATAGCTTCCTTTTTAATACCTGTTCCAATATCCTTTTGCCCCTTAGCAAAGTCTGGGAATGGTCATGGCTGCTTGTCTAGTGATATGACCCAATTTTTTCTTCCTGAATGTTCTGGGCATTAGAAATCTACCTGTATTGGCTTATTTTAATTTTTTGGTTTACTTTGCTCTCAGGTCATGGAAACCCCCTGCATTACAGATATACAGTTTCTTGCCCACATTGTATAGTAGTTACGTGATTTCCCTTTTGCAGTTAGAATCAATCATCCCAGCCATTACAGGAAACCCATATTTTACAAGTGGTTTCACCTGCCTGAGGAGTCCAAAGTTGTTAGGTGGGAATCTTAACTTCTAGTTTAATGGTCTCATTTTGTTTTTCCTGAATGAAGATTTCCTTCTTTGGGAACTAACAGTTCTGATTATCAGAGTCCAAAGTTGAATTGACTTCCAAGGCTATGTGTAAGTCTGCTTCTCCCTCTTAGGCAGTAATATCTCTATTTTCCAAGATTGCCGGTGATAAAGACAGTCATGAAAAGATAGTCCTGACAAAAGGGGAATCAATTCCTTACTCATTAAGACATATAGAAGTATTAAAAATATATGTAGAATAATATTCTAACAATATTCTCCTCTCATTTTTACATCATTTGACTCCTGGTGAATTTTCACAAAAGTATGCCACTACATTGGATGCCTTGAGCAACCTGATAGACAAAAGCAAAGGCTGGGTCCAAAATGATTCAATTTATCTCATACAGCATTTAGTTAAATCTGCTATCAATTGGATGTCCATCAGCAGCTTGAGGCCAACTTGCAGTATTGACCTCAACCATGTTTCCCAGTGCCTTCGTCCCAACCAACTATATAAATCTCATACATCATTAGTGTTTACCTTAGAAATCAAGACAGCTTTCTCCTTAAATTTCTGAATTGACCTTGTCCCATGGCACTAGTCCAGTTACAGAAGGAAGTATTAGCAACTTCCCAGACTCCACCTTGACTCACAAGGAGAGACTAAGACAATTCTTTCATCCATAATTATCCTGACAAGTCAGTCGAAATCTGACATAAATGACTTCCAAGAGGTAGCAAATATCACTTCTGGTAATGTCAGGGACACATTACATAACAAGACCTCCAATCTAAGGATAACTGCTTGAAAGACGTACATAAATATCCATTCAGGAATTTCCTCTGAGTCACCAAAGGTAGCTTCATGCTGAGATCTCTGGAGGTTACTTGATCTACTGGTGCTATTAACTTAAACAGTTGAAAGTCTCTTATGACAACCTCTAATGTATGTCATCAAGTTTTCAGGAGGAAGTTGAAGCCTGGTTCCCATATAATAATTACAGTCCTGAGGGTAGACCTGAAAAGACAGTGTTGTTTAAAATTATCAGGGGTCCCCTAGTGGGAGGTACATTAATTGAGAAGCAAAGGTTGCCCTTGACTTTCAGCCAGCTGGTAGCCTTTGGGGTTTCAAGCTCAGTTTGAATAATTGATTCTAGTCTAATTCTTAGAGGGACTGCATAAGAGCAAATGGCATGCTAACAATTGGATAGCATTCTTCCACCTCACAGAATGTCTGTAAGAATGGCAATATGGAAGATATTCAAAGATAATGACAGGTGTTTATGCTGGAAATCCCGGGTCTGGGGTCCTCCTAAGCTGTTTCTGATAGTCTTCTAGGTAAAGATAAGGGAAATGATAACCAAAATATGATGAGTGCTAGCTGGGTGGCAGTTTAATTCAAGGCTTTGCAACATTTGGATAGAGCTGAAACACGGTGTTTCATTCGTGAAGAAGATTCCAGAGACTGCTCTAAAAGACCAAGATTATTACTGAACCTCACTTTCTTCAGGTTCTACCAACTCTCAATAATGCCAAATGAGTATGAATGGTAGGAGGTAAGGAAATTCCAGAAAATACCTTCACAATCAGCCATTGTTGAGTGGCTTTTGCCATAAAAGATACACCATTATTGCACTGAAAATGATGAGGAAAGCTGAAAACATAACACAGATTAGTTTCAAGGGTTGTAATGATGGGACAAGAATCAGATAATTGGACTATAAGAGAAACTCTGATGTATGAATAATAAGTCTGAATACATAATTTTTCTTGTGAAGAATATTCCTATGATAAAATCAGAAAGCACAAAATACATGTTTTGAGGAATGAGGGAGTATGTGCATGTAGCATTCTCTGAAAAGGAAAAACAATAGATAAAATTATTTCCTTTTTAGCTGTATGATCTGTCATGTATCAGAGACTTGGTTAAGAAGTCAGATTCAAATAGGTAATCAAAATTTTGTTGAGTAATTATGTGATCACCTCACAATGTTTCAGTGGCTAAGAGTGCAGATTGTTCATTACATTAAATTTAATCATTTTCTGTCATACATTCAAGGATAATATTACAAATATTTTACAACTCTTACTGTATTGCACAGTTTATTAAAAATGGATTGAACATCAGCTATTGAACAACTAGCCAGTGGTAGCAGTGAGTACAGGATAATATGAAATCAGAATGGCAAAACAAAGTCCTTATTCTTTTAGAAATTTGCAGTGATGATTTGTTTCACTGATGAATCTTAAAAATCAATCAGATGAAAACTATTTTTAGCATCCCACGAAGTATTCAGGACAAAATGTCATCAGGATGATGCACTTAATAACACTGAAATTTAGGAGCTTGATGACACAGGAAAATAACATTTCAGGTGATATTTTAGTTTTTAGTAATGATATAATATGACTTGAGCATGGTTCCTTTTTAGATTCATCTTACTTTCTCTCAGACACTGGTTGATTAGCACAGGTGTCTAACTAGAAATTTTGTGTGTGTACATGAATTTATAACAAAAGGGAGGTATTGGAAGCATTCTAATCATACCTTTAACACTGATGTAATAGGAGCATAATGAAAAAGTCTTTTCAGCAGAGTAAAATATGAAAAAATAAGATTGCAAGTTTTCAGTTTGGTCTTAAAGATGGATGGGCTTGAAAAGAATTCATGATATGTAGAGATGGGAAAGATTTTTATTATAGTCATTTACACAACCTTAAATATTTTTTGCAAATTTATATCAGAATGATAATAGATGGATAGGATGCAAAGATCAGACATTTACTCTCACTTGGTTTGATAAAAATGTGTTTTATTAAATTATATAATACCAATGTTAGAACGTTATCTAGCATCAATTATTTTAAAATAATTTTAATCAGACTCGTAGTGAAAGAAGTTGGATTATGCTACTCTGACTCTAACAGTCACTAAGTATTAGACATACTAAAAAGTATGTAAGTAAGCTACAAAGAAAACTCTTATCCACATAGAGCAGGTATATTCAAATGACCATCAAAAGAGATTCGGGAGCAATACATGAAATTACAAAAAGCACCTTGAATATTTTTACATAAATAATGTTGGTTGTTTTTGCTATTGTGAGTCAAGTAGATTTTATAACAGTGTGAGAAAAAAGAAAAAAGAAAAAGTAAGGTCTCTTTAATCTATAAATATGAGTATATTATTACCATTATAGCCAGAAACATATGCTTCAGTGTTTGATAATAGGTATATTTAACTGGATAAAATGGTGTCGATATCCTTATTTTATTAAATGTAATTTCACTATTAAGGTTAGAATTACAGGACATTTTCTTATAAATTTTATTTGATTTGTCTTAATTTCTATCCTTAGACAAATTAAAATATTTAATAGTTTCACAATATACTAAATATTGTTTCTTATTTGAAATTATTTTACCACAAATGCCTGATAAATTTCCTTCAATTAACGGTGAGAAGCAGGTCCAATGGAAGCTGATAATAAGACTGAATATCATGAAATAATAGCCTTGAATATGGTTCTAATTCTATTCCTAAACAGGTGAGGTAGCCATGTGACCTGAAGAGAAATCACTTCTTTTATATTTTTCAATTTTTGTTACTTGTAACATGAGAGAATGTACCATTGTATATTTAAATTTCTATCCTTCTAAATTATAAATTAAAAAGGGATGTGAAATGATTAACATCTCTTTAGAGTTACAGTTTAAAAAATCAGGATATTTTGGCACCAGTTCAATTCCCTACCATGGCCTAAAATAATTTTGCTTCATATAAAAATAGGGAGTCAACAAGAATGATGCTAATTCCACTGGCTATCTACCAAGCCCAATCATTTTTCTTCTTTGTGAATAGGAAGTCATCAACAGAGTTCTACCTCTGGAACTTAGACATGACTTTCCACCTGATTAAAGTTTCTCAGCCCTTAGAATAGTTATAAGGATGATTTCTTCTTTCTTAGAAAATGTTGTACTATTGAACTGTCATTTAATTCCACCATCCAAATATACCTATGTTATTTTAGAGCAACTGGTTTTCTGGGGTTCTACCAAATATGTGGAATAGATTCCCGTTATTTGTTCTGAGATTAGTCTGTTAATCATTCTGACTTTTGTTAACCATAAGAGCAGTCACCTGGGAAACGGACTTTGGCCCAGTGGTTAGGGCGTCCGTCTACCATATGGGAGGTCCGCGGTTCAAACCCCGGGCCTCCTTGACCCGTGTGGAGCTGGCCATGCGCAGCGCTGATGCGCTCAAGGAGTGCCGTGCCACGCAAGGGTGTCCCCCGCGTGGGGGAGCCCCACGCGCAAGGAGTGTGCCCATGAGGAGAGCCGCCCAGCGTGAAAAGGAAGTGCAGCCTGCCCAGGAATGGCGCCGCCCACACTTCCTGTGCGGCTGATGACAACAGAAGCAGACAAAGAAACAAGACGCAGCAAATAGACACCAAGAACAGACAACCAGGGGAGGGGGGGAAATTAAATAAATAAATAAATCTTTAAAAAAAAAAAAAAAAAAAAAAGAGCAGTCACCTATTCCAGCTTGTGTGTTCACTATCCATAACTATCTTCTACAATCAACTAAAATCCTGACCTTGACCAGCCCCTGATAGCTGCCAGGTCTAAAACATGTGTATAAGGATTTTTGGCCAGGCAGCAGTTTCTTTTACTGAGGTCCTAAAATTAGCTATTTGTGAAGGCTCATCAACATTATGCTTATAATTAATTTTTCAATGTCAGTCTTCTTAACTGAAAGAAAAGACTCGTAAAAAAGTAGATTCTCTGCCTTGTTCATGCTATTCCTCCAGCACCTGTCATAGTGTGGGTTCTCCATACACATTTGCTAACATGAATGAATCACCACTGAGTAAGAAGTTCCAATGGTAATCTACCCCCGAGATATGTTCTACGTTTCCCATTGGGTGGTCCACATACATAATATTTTGTTGTAATTATTGCTGCAGGTTGTTTGTGACTCATTACTGATATGACAAAATAGAAACTGGAGTAGACTCAAGGTTTTGGAAAATCCTTTAGTTTTCGGATGCCACTAGACACAAATATAGAGATTTAATAATCTAAATAAATAAGTGAGCATCACTATCTTTTCAAATTGTAATTTAAATTGCTTCAATGTACATTAAATATATTAACTCATTTCAATCTCACAGCAACTCTAAAAGTATAGATGTCATTTCTTTTGACTTACTAAACAATATTCAAATTTGTGAATATTTAGTCATGATTACCAACAGCCTGCTGAAAATTTTAATGTTTTTATTTGTTTCACTCACATAAACATTTTATATTTGTAATTACTCTCCACAAAATATACATATATTTTATGGTCACTTGCATATAAGGAATCATATTTTTGCATGAAGAAATTGATAAAAAGTTAATGCATAAAGTGAAGTGAGTATAAAAGCATGGTAGATTTTAGAAGATTATTAATGATTGTGTATTTCAACATACTCACTTTAAGAGATAATCAAAACCGGCAAATTATATAGCCCAATGGTAGTAGAAGTGGGACTAAGACATACATATCCAAACAATTTATTCTTTTCAGTATTCCACAATCACATTTTTTCCCTATGCCATATTTTTCAACTTTCTGTGTTCATCTGTGGCAGCAGTTTGATAGCACTTTCTATTTTTAATAGGTTAAGACTAAAAATTACTTCGCCCGTATCTGTATCACATGCCAACATTTTCAAATGAATTTGCTAAGGAAACAAAACTTGTGCTGTCTGGGTGGAGAAGGCAGAAAGTGGAACTTACCCACGGCATGACCCAAGTTCAAGTATCTGGGGGCATCTTTGTTCTTTGAGCTCATGTGGCCAACATCAGACGCTTAATACTCATGTGGCCCAATTAACAGTGCATTGTACCATAGCAGCTGGTGGTGCAATTCATTTCCTTCTTTTTAGGATGATATCTTTATATGGATTTTTTTTTTTTTGGTTTGTTAATTTCTTTTATAGTGAACTTTTGATTTCAAAAGGAAATTGTGTTCAGAATTAATTGCTTTTATAATAAAAGAATACCACAGAAGTGATATTATGCAATGGCTAAAGGAGGATTGAAGTATTTTAAGCATCAAAACTCATGTAATATGTGAAGTTAGACATATAAATAAAAAGATGCATTTCTTCCACCTTCTAGGTTGGTACCATAACATCTCTGAAAGACCTGTTATTCAATGGTGCATGAGTGAAGAAATGGAAATGTTCATTTTCAGCTGTGAACATCAGAGAAGAATTTTTAACATTTATATAGATAGAAAATTTTATTAATTCCAGGCCACATATTTTGTTCATATGTAGAATATCAAAATCTATAATAGGATTCTTTATGTGAATAGCTTAAGAACTTCAAAGAAAAAAGAGCTTAAACTATGTTTCTTAATTAAGAGGAAAATAATTGGAGCAAATTGAAAAATATATCAAATATTATTTTTAAAATGTTGTATAAGAAAATAATGACTATGTATTTCCTCAAAATAGAAATCTACATTCTGGACAAATAAGAAACTTTATCTAAAAATATTTAAATTGCTTCAAAAACATATTTGACTTTTTTTTCTAAAACTCCAATGGGTTGATTGGTATCATGCACATTGATATTATAATGTCATTGTGAGGATCTTATTTATATACATTTTAAGTTAAAAATGGAATCTTTTCAACTGAGGGATTATAAAATATCTATGATTTCCATGGTATTAAACATTGACTAAATATTAAAAAGCATGACACATATATGTGATTTTTAGAGACACAGGAATCCCATTTTATTATCAATCTCTTACTCTTCCTTAATACAGATGCTATTTTACAAGATCTAATTTTATAAATGGTAGATCTGTGGCAAACATTCCATGAGGATTTCATACCTTTAAATTTTGCAATTCAGTTATGTTGATTTTCTTTTCTTCACAGAATAAGAGATGATCATAAAATTAATAGCAATTTTAGACTATCTACAATTCTCAAAAAACAAAGCAGCATATTCTTTAAAAGCTGCATATTTTTAATATATCAAAATACAAATTTAAATTGGACTTATACTTCAGACAGCTTTTTTGTACCATTTCTATTAGATAAAATATCATGTAGTAAAGTAAGAGCATCTAATTGCCATATTCTTCTATAAAGATAAAAGAGGCCTGCTATAAAGATTACATGTAATCAATATGAATGCAGCTATAAAAGTCACTACACATGACACCCCGTAATTTAATTCTTCTTCATAATTACTATTGGTAACAGTCTTATATTTAGAGAGTGTACTTAAGTTATGAATGCTTTGGTGTCAACCACAAAAACTCTATTGTTTTATGATTTTAAACAAATAGATTATTTCTCAACTCAACATGTTGCAAAAAATAAGTTTCTTTTGGAGAAAAAGCAATTTTGTGCTTAGTTCTTTTTAGTTTTTTTTTTAATAGAAAAAATAGATACTTCCTCTTATATAAAGGGAAACCATAGATTTATCTGGGAGAAACCTTATAGAAATCATTAGTAAATATTTTTAAAACTCAAACTAGTGGAAGGTACAAAATTAAAAATGAAAAAACTAGTTTTGTGTGGAATAATGAGATTTTACTGAAAATTAACCAACACATGTAAATAAGGTTCACTTTTACCATGTGACTAGCCTGAGTTTTAGCCTGTTTAATTTAATTTCATATCAGTCATTTACAATGGGCTGTTTTGCAATTGTCTCAGTTAATCACCTGGTCTTATATGTAGTCTAAAGAAATTTTTACTACTTAATGGTTTTCTAAATATTGTTTTCATAAATCAACACTTTGGCAACAGTTCTATGAGGAAATCATTATCAAACATTGAACATATATACCCCATGCCAGGCATTTTGCTAACAATATTCACATATCTATGAACAGATATTATAATAAAGTGAATTTTATACGGGGATATCTGACAGATCAAGAGAACTGAAAATTTTACAGAGTAGGGAAAAATGGGAAAGCAGTAATTCCATCTTAGGCAATCTAATTTACTGGATCCACCTAATTAACAGTGGTTTTAGTAATATTTATGCTATGTATTCTATAGTTTTAAAAACAAAAGTTGTTTGAGACCATATCCACTTTAAATTCATTCACACAGATCTTTATTCAAAATAAGAAAAGGAGTATTACTTTCAGAATGAAAAAATGCTTGCAAAAGTCAACCACCCTGTTTGCGGATCTGGTAAGTCCAAAAAACTGGAGAGTAGATGTTGAAACTCTGTTGAGGCTCAGGGTCCAGCTGGCACATGGATAGTCCAGAGATTTAAGCCTCCTGGTCAGCTAACAGGGACATAAGGATGGTCAACAACCACAACAGAGAACCAAGAAAATTCACAACTGCAAGCAGGAGAGCCCCATGCATCAGCCATGGGATCTAAGCCCCCTCTCAAATTAGAGGTAGAGTGGCATCGCAATCCCAGAGCCCACAGGATGGAGGAATAAAATATGGATTAAAGTGGACTTACTGGTATTCTACTATAGAATTATTGTGACTCTAGCAATGGAAGAAATTGTAAGGTTGATGTGGAGACAGTGACCATGGGAGTTGCTGAGGGCAGGGAGAGGGAAGAAGAGGTGTGATATGGGGGCATTTTCGGAACTTGGAGTTGTCCTGAAAGATATTGCAGGGACAGATGCAGGACATTAAATATCCTGCCATAACTAACTGAATGGACTGGGGGAGACTGTAAACTACAATGTAAACTATAATCCCTACTGTGTACCAGTGCTTCAAAAGGTATTCACCAAAGGCAATGAATGTGCCATATTAATGAAAGAGGTTGTTGATATGGGAGGAGAGGGTGGGGATGGGAGGAGGTATATGGGACCCTCATACCCATTTTTGTTTTGTTTCTTCAATTTATTGAAGTATATCACTCATACATAAACATACGTAAACAGTAAGTGTATAATAATAGTTGTGAACTTACAAAACAAACATATATAAGATCATACAGGACTCTTATAACTTACCCTACCACCAATAACTCCCATGGTTGTTAAACCTTTTTAACTAATGACTAAAGTGCATTGTCAAAATATTACTACTAAACAAAGTATTTTCCCCCAATCAATCCTATTATTATCTTTATATCATTTATATATAAACATACATAAGCAATTAAGTGTATAGTAAAAGTTGTGAATTTATGAAGCAAATGTGCATAACATCATACAGGGATCCTATACATCAACCCTACATCAACACCTTGCATTGTCATGAGATGTTTGTTACAAACTATGAAAGAATATTGTCAAAATCTTACTACTAATCATAGTCCTTATGTTACATTTGGTGTGTTTTTCCCCCATCCCAACCCATCATTATTTTTTAAATATATTTTTTATGACAGAACTTGTAAACTTATAAAACAATCATGCACATGTACAGAATTCCCAAACAACACCCCTCCATCGACACAGCACAATGTCGTGAGCCATTTGCTACAGATAAAGTGATATAATCTGATTATGATCATGTCCATAGTGTACATTTGGCTCACATTTTCCATACTGCCTCAGTATTAACACAGTACATCTTTTGCATAGATGCAAGAATATTTTATGAATAATACTAACCACAGTCCATAGGTCACTCCGGCTATATTTTTCCCATTTTTCTACACATTCCCAACACCACACAGTAGTGATTACATTTGTTCTAGCTAACAAAGGACATTCTTGCATCTGTACCATCAACCACAATTCTCATTCACCTCTTGGTTTATTGTGCTAACCAGTTCCTAGATTATTCTCTAGCATTCTGTCAACTGGATTGACATAACTAGACTACCATTTTCAGTCACATCTCCATTTATAAACTAGCTGTTACTTACTGTGTGTTACCATCCACTCTACACATTTCCACACTTTTACAATAAAGCTAATGAAAATTACATACATTAAACATCAGTAGTTGACTCAGCCCTCCTCTTATCTCCTTTAAGAATCCACCACTTACCACCAGGTCTTGAAGATATTTTCCAATAATTTCTTCTAGAAGTTTTATGGTTCTTGCTTTTATTTTTAGGTTTTTGATCCATTTTGAGTTAATTTTTGGATAAGGTATGAGATAAGTGTCCTCTTTCCTTCTTTCAGCTATGGATATCCAATTCTTTCAGCACCATTTGTTAAATGTATTCTCTGCCTGAGCTGTGTGAATTTGACAAGCTAGTCAAAAATCACTTGACCAAACCTTTAAGGGTCTGTTTCTGAACCATAAATTTGGTTCCATTGGTCTATTGTGTCTGTTTTTAGGCCAGTGCCATGATATTTTTTACAACTATAGAGAGGTAATATGATTTAAAGTCTGGGGATGAGGGTTCACTTTTCCTTTTTATGATGTTTCTTATTCAGGACTCCTTGCTCTTCCAAATAAATTTAATGATCATGTTTTCAATTTTTTCTTTAATCCTGGTGGAATTTTTATCGGGATTGCATTGAATCTGTATATCAATTTGGGTAGAATTGACATCTTAATGATATTTAGTCTTCCAATCTATGAGCATGGAATGTTCTTTCAGTTATTTAGGGCTTTTTTGATTAGTTTTAACATTGAGTTGCAGTTTTCTGAATACAAGTGCTTTAAATCATTGGTTAAGTTTATTCCTGACTATTTGAGTTTTATCTGCCATATTTTATTTTCACTGCTCTTTTGATACTTTTAGTTACTTTTATTAAAATAATCTTCATTTCTAGACTCTCTTGCCACTCTCTCCTGTCTTTTCTTTTCAGGCTCTAGCACACCCTTTAGTATTTCCTGAAAACCTGGTCTGTTGCTTAGAAATTTTCTCAGTTTCTGTTTATCTTTGAATAATCTAATTTCACCCTCAGTTTTGAAAGACAGTCTTGCTGGATATAAGATTCTTGGCTGGAAGTTTTTCTCTTTAGTATCTTAAATATATCAGACCACTCTCTTCTTGCCTCCATGGCTTCTGGTGAGAAATCAGCACTTAATCTTATTGGATATCCCTTATATGTTTTGCATTGTTTTCTCTTGCTGCTCTCAGAATTCTCTCTTTGTCTTTGGCATTTGACATTCTGATGAGTATGTGTCTTGGAGTTGATCTATTTGGATTTTTTCAGATGGGTGTACATTGTGCTTCCTGGACAGGGATATCTATGTCCCTTAGTAGGGTTGGGAAATTTTCTACTATTATTTCTTCAAATATTCCTTCTGCCCCTTTTCTCTTCTCTTCTTCTGGGACACCCATGATACATATGTGTGCATGCCTTTGGCTGTCATTTAGTGACCTGAGACCTTGTTCAATTTTTCCATTCTTTTCTTCATCTCTTCTTTTGTATGTTCACTTGCAGAGGTCATTTCTTCAAGCCCATCAATCCTTTCCTCTGCCTCCTCAAATCTGCTATTATATGATTCCAATGTTTTTAAATTTCATTGATTGCACCTTTCATTCCCATAAGATCTGCTATTTTTCTATGTATGCTTTCAAATTCTTCTTTGTGCTCATCCAATGTCTTCTTAATATCCTTAATCTCTTTAGCCATCTCATTGAATTCATTAAGGAAATTTGTTTAAACATCTATGATTAGTTGTCTCAACTCCTTTATGTCATCTGGAGGCTTATCTTGTTCCTTCAACTGGGCCATAGCTTCCTGTTTTTTGGTGTGGATTGTAATTTTTTGTTGGTGTCTTTGCAACTAGCTTACTAAAGTATTCATTCTGGGTGCAGTTTTCTCTTTAGTTTAGGGCTTCCTATCCTTTCTCCCTTGCTGGTTGTGCAGTAAGAACCAAGCATGTAGTTGGTGCTTTAAGCTGTGGAGGTTCAACCTGCCCTCATTGTGCCAGGGACCAGTGAAGCTTCTTCCAACTTTTTCCTTTTCCAGGGGTAGGGACAGAGTCACAGCTGTGTGGAGTAATTAAAGTGCCAGCCTAGACTGTTATTGCCCAGATAGACTGATGAAGTTTCACATTCCTTTCTCCCCTGCCTGGGGCAGGGATGGAGCTGCAGGTGTGGGCAGCAATTTATGCAGTGCGGGTCCAAGATAACTGCAGTTGCCCTGGTAGACTTCTGATTTTCAGTCTGTGTAAGCCAAAGTTACCTGCAGTTACCTGTATAGGCTAGTGCAGGGCTCCTCAGACTCCTCCCTGTCAGAAGGGTGCTGAAGCCTAGGCTAGGGCTGCAGGCTGATCTGCATGAAAGAAACTGGTTCTTGCCAACACTGAGACTTTCAGTCAGCCCTACTTCCTCTCAGGATGGGGGTGGAGTCAAAATGGTCGATACTGGCCCCGACTTGGGCTGTTTCATACCCCAGCTTTTCCCATGGTTATATCTTAGCCAGCCGAGTCTACCAATCAGTACCTGAAATTGGCAGCCAACAGTCTCCTCCTCCCCTGTTTCTGGGAAATGGAGCTTCCAATTCCAGCCACAGAATAGCTCCTTGCCAGAGTAGGATAATCACCAGTCCCCATGGCTTGGCCAGTAATCTCCAAGAGAGGCTGGTGCAGGTCCCTGCAGCTTCCTCCCTGCTAGAGGTGGCACTGGAGTCTAGGCTAGAGCTGCAATATGATCTGGGTGGAAAGAAGCCGGTCCCCACCAGCACTGTGATTCTTACTTCCCACTTCCCCTCATGCCAAGTGCAGAGTTAAGATGGTGGCTCCCAGCCTCTTTCTGACTTGGACAGGCTCAAACTTTAGCTGTTCTCAGGATTATACCGTAACTGCTGAATTTACTCATCAGTAGCTGATATTGGTATACAACCGTCTCTTCCTCCCTTATTTTTGGGAAGTGGAGCTTTCAATTCTAACTGCAGAACAGCTCCTGTGGCGGCTTGTGCCTCCAGTGGAGATGGGCACTGGCCCCCGGGGTGTGGAGTGCTCTACTTATGAGTTTCTCTGCAGATGGGCAGTCTCCGCCTTCCACTCCTTCAAGTATGTTGCAGGATGCTCTTCTGGTCTCCTGGAACCCCCAAACAGGTGCTTCAGATAGCTCCAGAGAGTTCTGGGTGTTTGCTAACTGCCCTGTAGCAGGAGCTGACTCTAGGAGCTCTTTACTCTGCTGCCATATTGCTGGTTCTCCTCTCTTATATTTTTTAATGCAATATTTTGTGTGATCTATATAGCTTTAAAAATAAAGACAATAAAAAAAAAATCAGCCAGCATTTACTGTGCTTCTGCTGTGTGCTTAAAGGTACAAGACTTTCTCAATTTTAATATAGCAATCTCAATTACAATTAGGACTTTAAGAGAAATAGTTAAAATAATTATCAGTGTATTTTTGGTCATTAATATTTCACAAAATAAGGAACAGTATATTAAGCTAAGCCTACCTTTAGCATGTAGTTACTAAACTCTTTTTATTTGTTCTTATATTTTATTCATCAAACTTGAAAAACCATCCCACTGCTCTGGGAATGGCATAGCCTTTCCCACATTAGCCTTCACCTTTCTTTTATCTTATGCATGCATTCTTATCATTGTTTTATTTAAATATTTTTAAAACTACTATGTAACCCCAGTGGAGCTAGCATACTCATTATTTCTAACCAAGTACTCTCAAGTCTTTGACTTTTATATAATAGCATCACCATCTATGGTCACTTAAAATTTTTCGTTCTTCTAAATGCCTTTATTTGGTACTGGGCACTTAACTAAACATTCCTCTATATCCACCATTTTTCAGTGCCATGCTATGAGAACTAAGCTGGCATTTGTACCTCACAATCATTCTTATTAAAATTGTTCTTATCTGGGTCATCTACGGTATTTTCCTGCAAACCTCTGGCAATTGCTTAGTATTAATATCCTTCAAAATATTATCCTAAGCCCCTTACATCCCAAATATTGTGACTTACAACTCATTATGTCAGTAGTGTGGTCACGTGTTATAACGTAAAAGAATTGATGGAGAACTTAAGAGAAATAAGGCAGAATATCTAGAAATTGGTGAGTACACTCTGATTTTTCCCATTCATTTTTCAAAATGGCAATCTTCTATTTGAGTAGTGGAAGACATGGACACAAAACTGAATGCAATTGTCGAGTTCTGTAGAATCTTATTTCAGCATAACTAACTCATTAAGCTCCTGCTCTTCATGCTAAAACCTTTCCATATGTTGCTCTTTATATTTCATTGCAATTCCTTGGGACAGTAGGAGTGGGGATTCCTTTCTTATCTTTATTTTTGCAATTGAAACGAGCAAATTTCTGAAAAGACAGTTATGACAACAGGTACAGCAAATGAATAGAACAACAAGCCTAGACATTTAGGAGTTGATGTATCAGAGGAAATTTCTCAGGCATAATAATTTGAAAATTCAACCTGTCTGTATATTTTGAAATTTTTTAATGCTTACAGGAAAAAAAAAAAATTGAGACCTAAGGTACATGTGAAAATTGACTACAGCTTTAATTTTTTCTCATCCACCCAAAATTCATTTAACATAAGTATGCTAATAACTCTATATGTGTATTTGTTTCAGTTTTAAATTACATCATTCTCTTTTGTTATTTGATTTGCAATAAAATATTATCATATAAAAATCAGGGAATATGAGGTTAAGTTACTTGTTTGATTGGTTAGTGACTAAATAATTGAGCTTATCTAGTTTGAGTCTGGAATTTGCAGGTGACTGAGGCATATTATGATGGGTTTACAATTTTTTATTGAAAATAGTAATTTTGAATACAAATCACTTGCCAACCTCAAAATAACCTGATATAAAATTACTACCATGCAAATGATTGATTATTCTCAACAGGAAGTGTAGCAATCTAATGTGGGAAATAATTCAAATCACTTATATTGATATTTGTTTTACACTCAACAGCCATAAATCTGATGCTAAATAACTCATTTTAAGAAAAACAGTGATTCAGAAACCATACAGAAAATATGACCAGTTTACTCCTACACAGTATATCCTCACATCCCACCTTACGTTGGAAATGAATAAATGTATTTCCAAGTCTGCATAGACCTTTCTCTAGCTGTTCCCAGAGTTTCTGGCTTAAAGAAATGTAATTATTCCGAATTCAGAAGGTCATTTCATAATTGGAAGCTTTAATTTCACCATATAAAAATGCTGACTTTTCCAATAACAATATTTAATGTATGGCAATGTATTATAAGATATATAAGGATAATGTTCTCAAATTCTAACAGTTTTACTTATTTTCTCAGAATTGCCAATCCAAGAAATTTCTTTCACTAACAATGGTATTATTACATTTACCAATTTCTTTTGGGTATGCTTTGGAAAAATTCTTTCTCTCTCTTTCCTCCCTTTCTTTTATTTGTATAACATAATATGTTCTATTAATATACTCTGCTTCTCAGAACCAATGGTAGGGGAGTGGAGAGAGAAGATAGGAGAAGTTTCCTAAATGCTCAAATAAAATACTGGCAAAAAAAAATGTGTGTATATATATATATATATATATGCAACTTAGAATTAAAGTGATATGTGTATGGCATAAAAGAAATTATATTTGGTGCCTCTTCATCCTACCAGCCTTAGCTGTAAGTTTTCCTTTGAGCTACCACCTCAGTAAGCCCTACCCCGGGCAAAATCACAATTAACGGAGACTGTACCTTCAAATAGAACTGTCCTTAGCGTCTCCAAATGACCCCTGCTACTTCTTCTCTGAAGGACCCCTTGCCATTTTGCACTGTTTAATTTACTAACATAGAACATAGAAGGGGCCTTTTCCAGGTCTTTGTGTCTTAGGCCTGCATTGGCAGTGCCTGCCAATCACCTGGAGGCCAGAGGCCAGCCATATATGGAGATGGGGGCCTCTTTTGGTCTGCACTGAGTCTGCTAGACCTTGTCCAAGAGTAATATACCATCCCTGGGTTTACGGAATATATCCCTTCATGTACTAAAGACTCTGAGCCCCTCCCAGGCAAGGCAAATGCCCACTGGCAAACAATTAATGAGGCCAGACTGTTCTGTATAAAGATTGTGATGATGCAGTGGACAATAACATTTCTTTGTGAATTCAGATAAAAGACACTCAGAGTTTGGCACTGGCTCTGGGAAGGCCTCCTTTGACACCGAGTCACAGAAAATTTTTCTTACAGAACAGACACACCTCATTTTATTTTACTTTGCCTTATTGTGTTTTGGAGATTTTGCATTTTTCACAAATTTAAGGTTTATGGCAAAACTGCATTGAGCAAACCTATCGGCCCCATTTTTCCAACAGCAGTGCTTACTTTGTGTCTCCATGTCACATTTTAATTAAGGTATACACATTGTTTTCTTAGGCATAATGTTATTGCTCATTTAATAGACTGCAGTAGAGTGTACGTATAATTTTTATTTGTATTGGGAAAACAAAATATTCATGCGACTGCTTTATTGAGATATTTGCTTAATTGCAGTGGTCTCGCAATTTCCCAAGTATATCTGCAGTGCAAAATTTTCTAACAGGGGCTCCCTCCCCGCAAATTAACGGGCAGCCTTGTTCAGCCTTATCAGCAGGACTCACAGTTAGGAGCCTGTGACTGGGTGGAGCTATTGGCAGGACATGAGGGGGCTCACATCAGAGTTACAGATCCTGGATTATCAGACCTTGGAGTGACCCTACAAGGGGCTACTGCCTCATTCTGCTACATATCAAAGACACAGTCTCTGGTCCTCCTGGGATTTATAATTAATAGAACAATTCTTGTTAAATAGCTGCCGCGAATGGTGGCCCTTTTGTTCTTACTTTCCCCAATACAGGTATTGATGCTTTAAATGTTGCCTGAAATAAAATCAAATCTTTGTCTCCCTTAGTGGGCCATACCAAACTGCACCCCTGTGTAACTGCTCTGATGACATCACACCAGCCCAGGATTTCCTCGCTGGCCAAGAATTTGCTTCCTGTCAAATCCACCACAGGAGGTGGAGTACAGGATTTACCACACTGCTTGCAGCCCTGGAACTCAAACTTGGAATTATAACCTGCTGAGATTGTCAATTGCCTCCCAGTGAGCCCCTGCTGTACCTTAGATTCTGTGAAACTATAAGCCACATCCCTACAACAACAGTTATCCATCCTCCAGGCCAATCAACAGTTCTCTGCCAGGATAGCTCAGGAAGCAAATGCAACTGGTACACCAGACTCTGAGCCTCATGGAACAACAGCATTGCCCCCTAGATTGAAAGGTCTTTGGCAATTGGCTAGCATAAGGTTACCTGCTGGCCAAAGGATGGCCATAGCATGTACAACTCAGGACAAGTCCAACATAATTTACAAAAGATATAATGACATACATTATCATCTCCAAAACCTTTGTTAAAAACGTACATTACCTTCCAAATCCTCACTATCTTCAAGCCCGCTCAGAAGCTTTTCTCATGGCAAAGCCCCACTATCTGGAAAGACTGGCTCTGTCAGGCCTTTCAATTACTGGTCAGTTAGTTATGATTATGGAGCCCTTGTTCAGGCTGATCATTTGAACCATAATGAACAGCTTATACAGGTCCTCAAATATCTTGACTACTCATGCCATAGCTTTTTAAAAAATGATGCCCAGTCACCATAGGATGAATTGGAATGGAATTTTAAAAAATTATATTTGGTGCCCCATCATTTTGCCTGGCTTAGTCATAAGCCTCCATTTGGGTAACCACCCCTGTTAGCCCTGCCGTGGGTATGACTGCAATTGGCAGGATCCACCCATAGATTCTGCCACATTTGGCCCAACAGCCTTTACCACTATTTCTCTGAATGGCCCCTTACCCTTCCAGGTCACATAGTTTATTTGCAAGGACTGTATCTTCGTATGGCCTGTATGGTAAAAAGTAGCCCTTCTTCAAATTGTCATTGCTGCTTGTGCTTTTCATGTGGTATGGTTTGAAACTTGTAACCCCTAGTAGCCATGGGAAAGCCCTACCCCTTTCTTCTGGGTCAGTATAGAAGGGAGAACCTGGAAGCTACATGTGTGCCCTCATCCCCCATGCCCAGTGACCCTCATAGGATCATAGGTTACGTAAGCTTCAAACCCTCCACTGCAATCATTGTTTTTTCCACCTCTTTGATCTAAGAAAGGTGTCATTTCATGCATTCTTTTCTGTCTGGTTTCTGGGTGTGTTTACACTTCATCACTCAAAGAACTTTCACCTAGTACCCAAAACAATATGGCCTACATATCATGGAAATTTTTTAAGCAAGTGAGTTGTGGCTGTTTTAGTTTAAGATTTTACCTGGAATTTCATGGACATAAATCCAAAGGTGGCTTTGAACATTGCACAAACAAAGCATCTTTGTTCATGCTTCTTGTTGCTTAGTTTTCCTTTTTTCAGACAATGATAAATAAATGGGTCTAAATTTCAATACTTTATTGCTTTGTCATTTTCATTTCCATTTTGAACATTTTTGAAGATAATGTTAAAAGAGACTAATTGTATATGTTTTGCATGTGTTTTACTTAGAACACCGGGAGGTTTAGGTTTATAAAAAGAACCTAATTAAGGACAGCATGTCCACATATCTATCATGGTACTGATCGAGATATGGTGATACATGGGCGATTCTTTATAAATCTTGTTGAATATTCTTTATTTGAATGAAATGAATTAGGCAAAAGCAATTTTTATGTTAAGTTAATTTTATTTTTCCCAGTCTCGTAAAATTGTTGGAAATAATTAAATTTGGATACTCATTGTTGAGGTGTCTAATGAAACTATGATAAATCTACCTATGTAGATACTTTCTGAAAATTTAAAATTGTTGCATAAAAAAATTATTGACCTTCATAATTTTCTTTAAAAAATATTTAAATGATCTGAAATAGAACAAAGTGAGAAATTATATATTTTAAATTTCTTCTTTCAAATAAATTGGAAAGCTATTGTAACCTATTACTATATTGATCAAAAGCTCCTTTAGGGCAAAAAAACTCTACTTAAAAATTAATTGAATAATTTTACTAAAAAGGATTTTTTTATCATAGCATTTTTCAAGAGGAACCACAATCTAATAGATGACAAATGAAATTGTTTGTGTTACTTATTTAAATGGAAAAATTAATGACTAATGTAACTTCAACATAAAAATAATTTAAATGTCTTACAATTCACTAGACATTATCCATCATATATATATATTTTAATATGTTCATGACTGTTATGATCAAATAAATTTCATAACTTCAACTAGCGATGGGATACAGAAATGGTAATTTGTCTTTAAATATTTTATATACTTAATGGAATGCTGAATACAATGTAAATCAAATCTTAAATGATAAAACTTACCAGTTCTAATGAAGTTGAAAATAAGCCAAATGCCTGAGAAATAGAAAGCACTTCTTAAATAGATGTTAAATTAATACATAATTGAAAAATACTATTGACCCTTGCTAGCTTAAGGTACCAATAACCTATGAGATTCTATTCTCCTCCGTTTGTAATTTAATGTTTAACCAGGTCTTTAGAAAGTTGGGAAAAATTTTATAAAAAGAATGGGTAGAGATGTAATAGATTAGACTATTGTTCAACAAATATTTACACATACACACACAATTTCCGTTGGCTGTGTCTTCCATTTTGGATTTGGCCCTGTGACATGTGTAGCCAATGTGATTGTGGGTAGAAATAGAAGGAAACTATGTCATGTTTTTTCTTCTGACCTTCTCCATGAGCCCTAGAAATGACAATCATGGAGTGGACCTAAAATCTCCACAGAATTTCGAGCGAGAAATAAATAAATAATTGCTATTTATTTCTTGCTTGCCATTCAGATTTTGTGGTAATTTCATATTCAATGAAAGGTTGCATGCATCACAAATCTTAGAATAAAGGTTACTTCATGGGGGAGGATAGAGAGGGAACATCAGGAAGGAACACATAAGTAGATACAGGGTATTCTTGGTATTTTGGTTTTTATCTTCTTAGATGGGTACACAGGATTTCATTTTACTATTACTACTTATACCAAACATAAAATATACTTTTTTGTTTGTATGAAATATCGTGTTACAAATTTTAAAAGAAAAAGTAGATGGTGGCAAAGTGAATTTCTAATTTTAAAAGGAACCCATGAATCAAAAGCATTATGCCTATTTATAAATCATTTTTAAAAGAGATGTTTTTGTGAAAGTACATGTCTATATTACCTGTGATTTTTATAGACATACATATGTTACCATATATTATGTATTTTTAAAACCTATTTGGGACAATTCAAAATCATTAGAGGTTATAGTTTTCTATACAATATATAATAGCTTAGCATCTGCATATATTTTCAAAATGTTATTCTTATGATGGTACCAAAACATTTTATGGACTTGGATGGAAGAGTTATGCTCATAATTTCATGCAGGTAAACTTTGCAGCTTGGGTGCTTTTTCAGCAGAAGCCCACAAACTTTAGAACTCCTATTTGGTGAAAAGTATGGCTTAACAAAAGTTTTCTTAAGCTACTGTAGGATCATGAATATCTCCTGAATTCTTTTTAAAATCCAATTAGCCATCAAGAGATGAATGGATCAACAAAATGTGGTGTATATATACAATGGAATACTACTCAAGTGTAAAGAGGAATACAGTACAAACACATGAGATAACATGGATGATTCTTGAGGGCCTTATGTTGAGTGAAGTAAGCCAGGCATTGAAGAACAAATACTACATGACCTTTCTGATATGAAATAAGCAAACCAAGCTGTCTTAGAGAACTAGAGACTGGATGATAGGCTTACAGGAAATAGAGGAGGAAAGAAAGAAGGTAAGCTTATGCCTACATGGGTGAAATATATGATAAAGTGGAGGTAAGTAGTTGAACAGGGAAGGGATAAGATGGGGACATAGGGATACTATTGAGTGGATATTTTTAGGCTTGAGGGGGGCTAGGGTTGGGAGGATGGGTTCGATGGCCCAAGGAATTGGGGGGGGGGGAGGATTGGGAGGAGCAGATGAATATGAGTGATTGTTGAGTACGTGGTTGAAACTATGATGTTGGGAAAACTAGGAAATTTATTAAGGAAGGGTTACTTGATTAAGGGGCTTAATGGGGGCATCTGACACAGGGGCAGGCTTCTAGGGAGTGTGAGTGTTCATCTTGTCATAGTGTGTTATATCATTGGGTGGAGATCCATACAATGAGGGGGAAGGTGTACCCTCATCCAGGGGAGGCCTGATAGTTCTCAAACATAGAGAAAGGTGTCTTGAGAGAGAATTAGTGGCTCCCAATGGGGGAGGACAGTCTAGTGTGTCAAGCCCTCAGCAATGTTGCAAGTATCTGTGAATTTGGTCCTTGAAGCAGTGAAGATTGGTTGTCACTGTGCGCCCTGAGGTGAGGAGGAGAGAGGAACAGAATAGATGGAAGCAAATACAAGGTCAAAGACCAGTGAAGAAGGATGGTCCAATGATTAGCACTTGATACTGTTGACTACACTTATAAGCCTGTGTGCCTGAAAATTCAACTAGGCCTAGAGCTGCAGGGTGCCTAAGAGTTACCTCCTGAGAGCCTCCATGTTGCTCAAATGTGGTCACTCTCTAAGTCAAACTCAGCATGTAAATGCATTACCTTCTCCCCAGTGTGGGACATGACTCCCAAGGATGAGCCTCCCTGGTGCCAAGGGATTATTACTAATCACCATGTGGTGATGCCACTAGAAAAAGACCTTGGATAAAAGTGGGAAATGGTAAAGACAAATGAGTTTATATGGTTAAGAGACTTCAAAAAGAGTCAGGAGGTCACCAGAGGGGTCGTGCTTATGCATGTCTCAGCAGAATCCCAGACACAGCCAAAGTAGCTACAACCCCAGGTACTAGTGCTCCTGAGGGCTACAAAACACAGTTTCTATGGTCATGGCAGATGGTTCGGGAGTTCAGTGCCTTGTCAATGGGCCCTACTTTGGAATTTGTGCTTCGGAGTGTGATGGAATTGGACTCAGATGAGACCTTTCTACACATGCCTATTCTGTCACTTTTACTGAAACTGTTGTTGGCACTAGGGTTGGTGTATACTCAAGAGACTTGAATTCCTGGACTGGCCATGTGCCAGCTGGGCCCTGAGCTTCAGCAGAGTTGCAACTCCTACTCTCCTGTTCTTTGGACTTACCCAGGTCAGCTAACAGGGTAGTGAAGATGGTCAACCACCACACTAGGGAGCCAAGAGTGCCTACAACTGTAAGCAGGAGAATTGCATCCATCAGCCATGTGGGATCTTAGTTCCCTCTTGAGTTAGAGGTGGAGTGGACATCACCCTGCCATGGACCACAGGATGGAGGAATAAAATATGGATTAGAGTAGACTTACTGGTATTCTACTATAGAACTATTGTTACTCTAGCAATGGAAGAAATTGTATCATTAATGTGGAGACAGTTACCACAGTATTTGCTGAGGGCAGGGAGAAGGAAGAAGAAATGTGACGTGGGGGTATTTTTGGAACTTGGAGTTGTCCTAAATGATATTGCAGGGAAAGAGGCTGGGCATTATATATACAGTCATAGCCCATTGAATGGACTGGGGGAGAGTGTAAACTACAGTGTAAACTATAATCCATGAGGTGCAGCAGTGCTCGAAAATGTGTTCACAAATGCAGTGAATGTGCCACAATGATGAGAGGTTGTTGATGTGGGAGGAGTGGGTGGGGTGGGGTGTGGGGTATATGAGAACCTCATATATTTTAATGTAACATATTTGTAATCTATGTATCTTTTAAAACAAGACAATTTTTAAAATATCCTATTTATTAATTACTTACCCTGCATCCTTCCCACTGAAGATTTTGAAGTGGGTTTTAGCAAGTAAACCAAGTTAAATTATAAAAATAAAAGGAGCCTTTTTTTTTTTTTTTTTTTTTAGGACAAATAAAAGACCCAAGAGAGACAGTGGCCACTGGAGTTGCTGAAGGCAGGGAGAGGGAAAAGGAGGTGTGGTATGGGAGCATTTTTGGAACTTGGAGTTGTCCTGAATGATGTTGCAGGAACAGGTGCAGGGCATTATATATCCTGCCATAACCCACTGAATGGACTGTGAGAGACTGTAAACTACAACGTAAACTATAATCCATGCTGTGTGGCAGTGCTTCAAAATGTATTCATCAAATGCAATGAATGTGGCACACTGATGAAAGAAGTTGTTGATGTGGGAAGAGTGCGAGGTTTGGGGAGTAGGGTATCTGGTAACCTCTTGTATTTTTTAATGTAATATTTTATGTGATCTATGTATCTTTTAAAAATAAATAAAAATACAATTACTTTAAGAAACGTTTTTGATGTTTTCATTATGCACTAAATATTTTTAAAAAGTAAGTACCAATTAAAATTATGTTTACCTTAACCTACATTGCAAAATACTTTGTATCTAAAAAAACTGAACGTTGTAATTCTAAGCTCCTAAAACCTGCTTAGGGTTTAGGTCTCACAGACATTGCATAACTTAGGATAGTAGAAAGAAATTGCCTAATTCATATTTATAGATTCCATTTGGAAACTGAAAATGCAATCTAATATTATGGACACAAACTTCACTTAGAAAGGAATGCAAATATATCAAGTTTCTTTTTGTTTCCACTTAATGGGAAAGAAAAGAAAAAAGAAATGAAAATCAATGACTGCATGTTTCCTGTACTGTCAGTATTTCTTATTATTATTCAAAGTCAGGTACCTTATTTTGCATTCTCTGCCACATTCAAGATTTGGTTTTGTTTTTTTCCTATTTCAACATTTTGAAGCAAAAAAGGGGAAATGAACTCTCATTAAAGAAAAAAACTAAATCTCATTTATATTTGTGTCAACTGAAATAATTTTAGAGTATGAAATGTGAGGAAATTCATTAAGTGTTGTCATTTAGCAATTGTTTTAAAATTCCAAGAAACTTCAAGATGAATGAACTCAGTGCATTTGAAGTAGGCTCATTTTTAAATGAGCATGTGAATGTACTTTGATCTTTACCTTATAAATAATGTTCTTTTCCCTTAAAGGCTAAAAGGCTACTGTAGACTTCAAAATTTTTTGGCAAAAATCATATCCACATAGACACCTTATTTTAATGTATCAAGATGTTACTTTCAATAGAAATTTGAGGTTACATGATAAAAATGTTTTACATTCTTATCAAAAATTATCTTTTTGCTATAATCTACTTAAATTTATATGAACTCTCTGCAGATTTCTAATGGATCTAACTTAATGTAATTGCAAATGTGCCTGGCTAGGTAACAATATTTACTATCTATTTCTACAAGTCAGGACTGAAAGGTGATCACATACAATCCTAAAAAAATCTCTGTTCTTTTTGATGAATATCGTCTTTATTTTTCCCATTGTGGAACTTATACAATATATATTCTTACATTGCTTCTATATCTTGCACTTCTGATTTCTTCAATACCCATGTATGGTGAATGTCTATTTTATTTTTAGTTGTCAAAAAGTAGATATATGAAGAAGCTATATCTGATCTTGTATTCTGTTCAAGGAATATGAGAACCAAGGACTAGTTATTTTATTAAATATAGATAGAAATCATAACAACTCTATAATATTCACACTATTTGAATTAAGAAATGGCATTGTTTCTAGGACTTCATATATACTTGTTCCCTTTTTCTCAATGTTTCACTTCTAGTTCCAAACTAACTAACACTGAGATTAACAAAGATAACCATTAGACTATAAGTTTTCATAAATCATGGAGCAAATATAAAATTCTAAGGACATTGTTATTCACAAAGACATAGCAATCTTTGTGTTTAACAGCTATTTTGGCAAATTGAATTAACATAAAACACCAAGGGCATATTATTTTTATAGGAAATAACCATCTTTTTTATTTTATTTGTTTTAAAAGCCAGAGATTATTTCATGTATATGAGAGCACTTGCTTGTCTTGCTTTACAATTGGGTTGTCTTTTTCTTGAGTAGTAGATGAACTGAAGTTATCGTTGGAATTATAGCCTGATTGGCCCCCATTGCAATGTATGAGCATCTGGAAATAGTGAATGGACTAAATATCTGCAACCCTGCTCCTCAGGAGGTTTGCACCCAAGAACAAACCCAGCTTTCTCTTTTGCCCACCATGTTCCCCTAGTCTTCTGTAAGGTTCTTCCTTTCCATTGCCATTAGTGAGTTGATATGTATCCTTGACAATTGCTCAGTTTTCTTAACCCACACTCTCTAGTGGTTTAGTTTTGAGGACAAAGGGATTTCTCTAGGGGTATAACTGCCACAGGTGTTTTCGCAGGAATGGACAGGTAATAAAATTCCCCTTATATATAGTAGGTTTATAACTTATTTGCTCTCAGTCCCAAATGCAGGTAGTCATATCCAAAAGCATATATAGACAAATTATTTAATATTAGTGACTATTATATTTTCTAATTTCTCTTCATTTCCTATCCACACTTCTCTGAAAATTAAGGCCATCTGAAATAATGAGCTTGGATAGAAAAGCAAAAATTTAATCTTATCTTTGCTAGCAGGATCACAATATATCTGGGGCTCAATACTGCTAAAGGTGTGCCTTATCTAAGTATCTATTATCTATGTGTCTATCCACACATACATACATCATATCTTCAGGCATGAAAACTATTGCCCTTTTCAACTTGCAAGTCTACAAAAGGAGGAACTCCTAACTCTAATTATAGATGAAGTACTCTTAGGCTGAGTTCATCACACTTTTTTAGGACTATACAAAAAGCAACAAGCAGCCATCATTAGATAATCTGAAAACCTGCTACAAATCCACTTGATGCTATCACATTGATTATCATGTACTATGCCCTTCAAAGTACAGAAGGAGACAGTTTGCCAAAAATACTTTGCCATTGCAAAACAAAGATTGAGATCGCTAGCTATTTAGACTAATTTGGTATCTGGGTCTTTGCTTTCACTACAACTGCGTAGTTAACAGGCATTCACAAGGCAATCACTGAAACCTGTCTTTACATACATATTACCACCAGCAGGTAGGGAAAAGAGGAAAGAAGAAAGATGGATCACTTCTTCTCTTAAGAAAGATACCTGAAGGTACCATAAAATTGACACATCTCATTCACCAGATTTTAGTTAAAATAGCCTGCCTAGTTGCATAGGAGACTTTGAAAATTTGTCTTTTTGACTGGGTCCATTACTGCTCTTAGAAAAAGAGGTTCTGTTAAAAAAAGATGGGAAGAATAGATATACCATTAGGCAACTAGCGAATCTTTATGGGCAGGACAGAAGCTGGAAATTCTGTTAAGAGTGATGATGAATTCTTGGGTCTAAATTCTTCAGGCTGTAAACTCTGGGAGGAGGGATGAGTGTAATCTGAAGGCAGAATTCCTTCTCATACCTGGAACTACTGGTTCTCCTTCCTAAGATCTCCAACTGATTAAATGAGACCCACCCACATTAGTGAGGGTAATCTCAATATTTTCAGTAATTTCATTGAACTTAGAATCTTTCCACACTGAAAAGGAGAGTTAAAGAAGAATCTAGGTGTGTATGGGTTCTGTTTCCCTAGAGAACCCTGACTAATACAATGAGCAAAGAATACGAATGGAAATTTCACCCAAGGTAAACAAATGGACAATAAGCATATGAAAAAAAAAATGCTCAAATAATTAGCCATTATTGAAATGCAAATCAAAACCACCAGAGTCTAAGATCTGACCTCACACCTACAAGAATGGCTATCAGTAAAAAGATGGATAATATCAAGTATCAGCAAAGATGTGGAGAAATTGGAACCCTCATACATTGAAACCAGTTTGGTATTTCCTTAAAAGGTTAAATATAGAATTACCACATGACCCATCAATTCCACTCTGACCCAAGAGAATTTAAAATATATGTACTCACAAAAACTTGTACAAGGATCTTCATAGCAGCATTATTCATGATAGCCAAACAAATATCTTTTAAACAAAAGATATCACTAAAAACCTTAAAATAGGATTTTTTAAAAACTCATTTAGTTGTACAAAATCCATTGAAGTTTATAAGGATCACATAAAGTGAATACTTTCATTTCAATAGAAAATTATTTTTAAAAATCTATTATATAGAAGAAATTGTTTTAGGCATTCAAAAGGTTTATTTAAAAAATAATAATTTAGCAATTTTACTTTCCAAAACTAGCCAAATGATACCTTTTACAAAACTTGTTGTGTTTTAGAGACAAAAGACTGATCTGTATTACTCAGTATGTCATGCTTTTCTAAATGTTAATGTATACTTTCATGATTAAAGCATAGTTTTTCTACTGGTGTACTTGCTCACAGACCCTGCACCATTTGCTTGATTTACTATTTTGACAGCATAGTTATTTGGAGTAATTATATATCATATAATCAACTTTACTTCCTGAAAGTAAATTTTCAAGAGCTCATACATGATCTGAGTCTTTTAAGCTTCTGTGTTAGCTTGAATAATGTCCTCCACAAAGACATGTTCAAATCCTGAACCCAGGTCCTGTTGGGATGAGCTCATTTGTAAATAGCTTCTTCAAAGATCCTATTAAGAGGAGGCCAAACTAAATCAGAGTGGGCCTTACTCTAGTATGACTGGAGTCCTTATATGCAATGGAAATGTAGACATGGAAGTATAAGCCACAGGAGAATGCCATGTGAGTAAGGCATAGATTTTTTGCCATCAAGTCACCTTGGGAATGCAGTAGAATTGGGGAGTAGACGTTGACCTGTCATTTCCTTAATTTTGGAATCTTAGCCTCCAAACTGTGAACCAATAAATCCCTATTGTTTAAGTCAACCAGTTTATGGTATCTTTTTATAAAAACCCAGGAAAACTAAAATACTTGTTTTATGTATAGTTTCTTTTTCTTACTCAGCATTCATATTCTGAGGATTAAAGGGGTCTAAAAAAATATCTGGATAATACTCCTTCCTCTGCTCAATTTTATTTCTAAACAAATATTTAGATCAACCACAGTCAAACACTAGTCCTGTGATAGTCTACAGAAATTTACTATACATATGTTCTTTCTTTAGTAATGAGCTATTATAGTCTTGATGGTGATATTGCTATCATTTGTGTAAAGGTATAAGCATTTATGTATTGGCATACATCTGAAATACTGAAATTTATGTTCTGAATATATAAATCCATTTCATAATCTTTTCACTGTTTTCAGTACTAAATATTTTAGGTAGTTAAATTATGTTTCCTATAGTGTACTAAAATCAATTAAACCCTTCCTGGGAATTTTATAAAGGCCACATAAACACTTAATAGGAAAAGGGCACATCAGGAATACCAAGTACAAGATGTAAAATTTTAGCCTGATACAATGGGAAGCCACTAAATTAGTGTGAGTAGGAATATCACACTATGAAATCTTCTATTTAGAACAATTTTCACACCAGGAGGCTTTTGAACATCAAAAGAGAAATAAGACTGAAGGTAGAAATACTAATAAAGAGGATACAGCAATATTCCGAGTGAAAGAAGATGCAACAACATGGATAAAACTTGAAGATATGATATTGATGGAAATAAGCCAAATACAAAAGAGCAAATATTATATGATCTCACTTGTATGAAATAATTAGAATAAGCAAATTTATAGAGTCAAAATCTAGAATATAGGTTACCAGGGACATGGGGACATGCTGAGAGTAGCAAAGAGAGAAATAAGGCTTAAATTTTACAGAGTTTCTATTTGGGACTATGAGAAAGTTTTGGTAATGGATGATTGTGATGGTAGCATAACACTGTGAATGTAATTAATGGCATTGCATTATATATTTGAATGTGGTTACAAAGGGAAATTGTACATGTTACAAGAATAGATTTTTTTTTTATATCTATGAAACATAGAATGAACCCTAAGTTAAACCATAGACCTTACTTAATGGTATAAATATAAAAAGGTGCTTTCGTCAATTGTAACCAATGCACCACTCTGAAACAATGCATTAATAATAGGATGCTACATGGAAATCCTGTATTTTATGCATAATAAAAATAAAGATGATGGGAAGTGGATTTGGCCCAGAGGTTAGGGCATCTGTCTACCACATGGGAGGTCCACGGTTCAAACCCCAGGCCTCCCTGACCCGTGTGGAGCTGCCGATGCATGCAAGGAGTGCTGTGCCACGCAGGGGTGTCCCCCGCGTAGGGGAGCCCCAAGCTCAAGGAGTGCGCCCCATAAGGAGAGCTGCCCAGCATGAAAGAAAGTGCAGCCTGCCCAGGAATGGTGCTGCACACACTGAGAGCTGACATAGCAAGATGATGCAACAAAAAGAAACACAGATTCCTGTGCCGCTGACAACAACAGAAGCGGACAAAGAAGAAGACACAGCAAATAGACACAAAGAACAGACAACTGGGGTGGGGGGGAAGGGGAGAGAAATAAATAAATAAATAAATAAATCTTTTTTAAAAATGATGAGAATGTAAACTGCTGGAATGTCAATTGGATGGATAGGTGGGAAATTTTTGAAAAATATTTCAGGCTTGAAATCAATGATATATGAATTATGGTAATATAATTGAATTTAGACTCTGCACTGAAAGAGTTAAAAGTAGTTGTGTGGGGTTATTTGAAGGATGAGGGAATTTTTTTGAGTGAAATATGTTGAGCTTCAAGTAGAAATATGCAGCAGAATTTGGAGAAGTAGTCTGAATTTCACAAAAGCAATCTGAGTTGGACTCGTCTGGTAATTAAATACAGGTAGCTGCAAAGTCATGCTGGGTAGATTTCATGAAGCAGTAGAAAATAAGGGAATCAAGTAAGAGCTATGAGAAAAATAATGCTGTCAATGACCTTCACATTGGTAACTCTGTCTTCATCTTGTTAATATATTGTTTGCCATAGCACTTGGCATCTCTTTCCTTGAAATTTTTCATTCCTATGACTCTTTATCACTTTCTCTCTTGGTTTTCCTCCTCCCTCATTTCCCGTCTCCTTTGCCACATTCTCCTCCTACTGAAGGCTTAGTGCTGTGACCTCTTTCCTTCTCAAGTTATTTGCTCTCTCTTCTTCTACCACTGACTCATGCCATCTTGGTCTGTTCTCCATAAATTTGTCAGAGGGATTTTTAAATCAAAAGTCAGATGATGTTATTCCTCTCTTTAAAATCTCTTATTCTTTCCAAACACATCAAGAATGAAATATGGATTCTTACAATGTCCTATGAGGTTTTATGTGATCTCCAGCAGCTAACTTTTGGTCTCCTCTTCTGTATCTTTCTCTCATTAGCTCTACTCACCCACATTGGACCCTTATTTTTTCAAAGCACTTAATTCACACTTCCTATTCAGGACCTTTGCACTTACTGTCTAGAATGTACTTCCTACAGAATGTTACAGGCTGACTTCTATACTCTAATTTTTCTGGTTTCTCGTCAAATGTCACAAATCAGAGAAATATTCATATTGCAACTGTATAACCCTAGTCACTGACTATTTACTTATTTGGGTTTATTTTTCTTGAATACAATTATCACCCATGATATATTATTATCTGTCTCAGCCCATAATGTAAACAAGACCAGAGCAGGAAATGTTTCCATTTTGTCCTCTGAGCAATTCCTGGCATCTGTAATAGTACCTGACATCTAACAGGTAGTCAATTGATAATTCTTCAAAGACTAAATGAATAAATGTCATTAAGTCCTAGGAAGAAGGAGAAAACTCTCCAATTGGGGCAGATATGATGACAGGCTATATCTGTCAAAGCTTGTAGTTGCTATAAACAAAATCCACTTTAACTAGCTGAAGCAGGAAAGGAATTCATTTAAGGATGTCTGGTAGCTCAGAGAATCTCCTTAGAAGGCCGGAATCATGCTCAGTGACTGATCGTGAATGATACTCCAAACACACTGCAGTGTTGCTCCAGCAAAAACTTCCCTGCCACCAATAGGCACATATATTAAGTAGACTCTGCTCTTATTGATTTGTACACTGCTCTAGAAAGACTTACCAGAAGAATGGATTTCGTGTGCTGCCTTTTTCTTTGTACTGCTGGTTACTGCATCTAAGTCTCACTCAGATGCATTGAATTGGTGATACTCAGGTCACAAGCCTCTATATGTACAAAAGAGATAAGGGAAAAAGTGAGTTTTTTGGATTTTACAATGGAACTGGAAGTTTTATAAGATGGGAAACTAATATATAAGGGAAGGGCATTCAAAGAATATTTGGAAACCACTAAAGGAAGGATGAGGAGACTGGATTCAGAAAGTTTGGGCACCATAATAAGAAATACCTGGCGATCAAATGTGAATGTTATAGGCAAGCAATCATTTTTTCAAGAAATATTTATTGAGTACTTCTTAGTAAGCTCCTGTTCTATAGGAGCTGGCAATAAGGTAGGAAAGAAACTAAGTAAACAGTTTCCTGAGAGGTATAAATTCTTTGCCATGATATCTACATGTTGTAGAAGCATCTAACCAAGTTTGTAGAGGAAGGGAAGACTTTTTCACAAAAATGATATTTAAGCAGATCACTAAAAAACTGACTGGGTTTTGGTTTAATAAAGAGACAAGAAAGAGGAGGTGGAAGTGATAGAGATAAAGTTTGGATGAGATACGGTATAGTTTTGCCCTCAAAGACCTGACAGTGAGAAAAAGCATGGAAATTTTGAGTAAATACTAGAACATACTATTTATGAAAACTGTCCTTTGGGTTTCACAGCTAAGTGGTGCTTATTGACTTTTTCCAGGGTACTTTTATGGAAAAATTCAAATAGAATAACTCAGTGTATTAGATAGTAACCAGATAGTAACAATGAAATGTATAGAGGGCAGTTTATTTTAAAAACTTGAATGATAAATGAAAGAATGTGTAGTGAGATGAAGGGTGAGATTGATTTTAAAGGATGTATATATGTTAAGAGGAAAGAGCCAGTAGTGGGAATATTTTAAGGTAAGACATTTTGGGAGATTAATGACAATCATTTAAAATTCTCTTTAAAACAAAGGCAACATGAGCCATATTAGCAGAATTCACTAGGTAAATTAAGGAAGTGAAATCATCACTGAAATTAGGAAGATGGGAAATATGATGAAAGCCTTTAAAAAGTAATCTATTTCAGAACACAACCAAGTTATGGAAATCATATCTACATCTTCACAGATTCTCATTCAAATTTATTTTGTCTTACACATAGGGGTAATCCTGATTTGTCTCTCATAGTGTGGATGTTTCTAATAAGGCAGTGCTGATCACAGTTTCTCCTCCAGTAGTGATCTTTATACTTTGAGTTATATTAGAAACACCTGGGGAGCTTGTTAAAAATACCAGAGTAAATACCATGGCCTTAGTATAAAGCATACCACTAAATCTTAGTTTATGGAGATTTCTAAGCTAGTTTTTCTTGAAAGTGGTTCAAATAAGTTGACTGCAAAGGGGAAGATTATTGCCAACTCATTAAAAAAAAGTGCACTATGTCAAGAGGTGGAGGTTCATAGGGACATAGCCATCCTAAAATATTATGCTCCCATTATGCACTATAAGGATGCCAAAGGCTTCCCCCAAAAGAGAGACTATTGCCCTCTTATGATTTTATTTTCTTTAAGGGTGATTTTGATTATCTATTTAAGATATATTCTCTTGATAGAATACTGATAGTATTGAGAATATGCAGAGTGATTTACTGTCTCATGCCAATGCACTCTTTTCTTTTCTCTCATCCTCCAATTTTCTTCTCTGCTGTGAAAACCTCACATATATCTCACTGATGTATGATGACATGTAACATAGTTCTCTTAAAATAATATTTTTAGAATTTTAATCATCTCTTTGCAAATGAAAGGCAAACAGAAATAGGTGAAGGTGGAATGGAGGAGTCATTTGTACATTTAAACTACTGCAATATCCTAAATTCCACAAAAGGTGATGCTCACTTCTAATTTGAGTTATTCATTAATCCTTTTGAAACAAATTTATTGCTAGATGCTACTATACCCTAAGTTCTGTGTATGGCAAAGATTAGCAAAGAAGAGTAAGGTACCAAGTGTGTATTTAAGAATAATATGGCCTGTGCATGAATTTAAACTTATCTAATTCTGTTTCCGAGTTTGCCTAGTTTCCAGAATGCCAATTAAGTGATATAGGCTCTATAGCCTTTGAATATTCAGGAAGGATGTAGACTGAATGTGTATTCAAACTTACATCCAGACGGAATGTGGGTGATATGTTAATCCAAGTCTACCTGGTATTCAAACAAACCCCTAAACTCTAAGAAACTAATAAAGAAAGTACTTTCTGCATCAAAGCACTACTTAACCTCCACTCTAAATCCTCTGTGTAAAAAGGACCTGGAAATATTGCTCTGGGCTCAGTTGTTGGATAGAAGTCCACTGGGCTTGGCCAGATGTTAATAAACCTTCCTTCTCAGAAAAGTCTCACATCCTGGCCCTCAAAACTGTGATCACTGACTTCTCTCTGCTACTACATTTCTGGGATAGCTGCAAAGGCTAGAGATGGCAAGAGTTGGCTGCCCCTCTTGGATGCCTCTGAGGAGACCAGGAGGGCCGAGGCAAACCCCAATCCTGGGCAACCCTGGACCTCTTTAGATCAGAAAGAGGTTGTGGACTCCACCATAGCACCCCCCAGAAGAAACTGGAGGCACTGGAGTGTTCAAAAGAGACTCTGAGGACAAAGCAAGGAGCTCCACACACCAGATGGGTAAGACCTCCAGGGGGCATAGTGCAGGAAAAGCCTAACTCAGGAAGTTAGAAGAGGAGCCTGGTCAGCACTTGAGTAGGCCCTAAGACTCCCAAGGAGAAAGGAGGAAGCCATCTTCTCTATGTCTGAGAAAGAAAAGGATGGAGGGTGGTTGTGTTCCTGTGATTGTGGAGACTGAGTGAGATGCAGAGACACACTTCTGTGGGGCAAGTGCGCAGTCCCAATTTGTGGTTCTGTGTTGACCTCATCTGGTCAAGGGAGGGCTGGGGAGTCTCTCTACAAAGGGACCCTCTTCCAACTTGTGAGTTTATACTGACCCACTAAGGATAAGAGGTGCTGTAAGTCCCTGTGATGGGTGTGGCCGGAGACTGAAGAAGCAAAAGGTGGAGTGAGTGTTGTGCAGTGTTGACACAGGGTGGAAACATGGGAACACACAAAGTCGGATCCCATTAGGTTGTATGATGAAAAACCTTTTCCAAGCATTTCATGGAGGTGTATATAGCATAAAGTTCCACCCAGGAAAGCTTAGAATGCTTTGTGAATTGAAATGGCTAACTTTCAGCATGGGTTGGCCCTAGGAGGGCACACTTGACCCCAGTTCATCTGTAAAGTCCATGACATGGTAACCAGAAAACCAGGACACCCTGACCAGTTCCCATATTGATGCCTGGCAGGACACTGTGAGTCAAAGTCTGCCCTGGTTAAGGAAATGTACAACTATAGAAGCCAGAATTTGGCTGATACAAAAGTCCAGAAGTGTTGTCCCGGGAACCAGGCCAAACAAGCACCTTGCAAAGGGTCCAGAGAAAGTGAGCTTGAAGTCTAGTTCTGAACCACTCATTCTAGAAGAGACAGATGAAAAAGACTTCCCGTTGCCTTTTGTGGTTGCCCCTACTGCACCAGTGCAAAGGAGTAGGGATGAGCCACTTTCCCAGAACAGCATGGCCTCACTGTTCCTGCAGCTGTACTTGCCACTGCCTTCCCCAAGCAACATGGTCCTGCCACTCCCACAGCCACTTACTTCCACAGCCGCTTTCTCAAAGCAACATGGCCCTACCACTCCCGTAACCCATTTCTCCAAGCACACGCCCCACCCTGCTCCTGCAGCCGCTCCTGCAGCTGCTCCTGCAACCACTCCTGCAGCTACTTCTGCAGCTGCTTTCTCCAGACAATGCAGCCCCACCATTCCCACAGTCACTTTCTCCAAGTGATGCAACCTCTTTACCCCCACAACCACTCTCTCAACCAACCTTGGTCCCAGCAGTGTACTGCTGTACTCCCAGGTGCAAGTGCCAACTATCAGTCAGGAAGGAACCCCTGAAGGATGACAACTCAGACCTCAGAAAAGGTGGAGCATGGAGAATGGCCACTCTACAGCTACCTCTTCATGAAACCCAAGCTCCAATTTATTATGATGCCAATGACCAGATCCAAGGAGGAAACTGAACATTCATGTACCAACCCTTCACTACCACCGACCTCTTTAACTGGAAAGTCATACCCTACCATACTCGGAGAAGCCTCAGGCCATGACGGACCTCTTCCAGTCCATCATACAAACCCACAAACCCACCTGGGCTGACTGGAAACAACTCCTCATTAACTTACTTAACTTTGAGGAAAGTATGCAAGTCACACAAGGGGCTCTAACTGGCTCAAAGAGTACCCATCTGAGGGAACCCTGGACAGTGACCAATATGCCCATATACAGTTCTCAGATGAGGACCCCAATGGGATCTCAATGACACAACTGGGCTCAACTGACTAGAAACTTTCTATAGAGCTTTGGTTGAAGGGTTCAGAGCTGGGAGCTGAAAGGCAGCAAAAAAGTAAACGTGGTGAAGACCACCCAAGTCCTATAGCCTCTCGATTAAAGTCCTGCTCAATTCTATGAGTGACTGTGTGAGGCATTTCATGTATAAACACCCTTTAACCCAGACATTCCCAAAAGCCAAACAATGGTCAGTGTAGCATTCATTGTCCAATCACAGGCTGACATCCAAAGAAACTACAGAAGTTAGATGGGTTCACTGTTATGAACATTTCCCAGCTCTTGGAGGTAGCCACCAAGGTGTATGTCAACCACAATGTAGAAACCAAGAGAGAGGAAAACCAGAAAATGAAAAAGAAAACAGACATTCTCACAGCAGCAATAGTCAAAAGAAGCAACCCTGTGTCAAGGAAAGTGAACTGGGATGCCCCTGCCCCAAGGAGGGCAGAATCAGTGCATGTACTGCATGGAGGAAGGGTACTGGAAGCAGGAGTGCCGCCACAAGCCACTTGATCCCACTCCCCCCAATTAGGTGGCCAAAGAGTTAGCCAGGAGAGAAATCAGAGCATCACAAACTAAACCCTGGGTTTGCAAAAATTTGGAAGGAAAACCTGTAAATCAGTTCATCAGACTTGTGCGAATAGAGGGCTCTGATGAGGACTATTAGGACATACTGGGCTCCTATTCTCTTTGCCACACAGAGCCTATGGTCGGAGTCTAAATTGGGGGCTGCACCATACTTATGATGGTCAACTGTGGGGCTCAACACATGGTAATGACCAGGCCAGTAAGGCCATTATCAAAAAGACAAGTCACTAGGGGAAACTGGTAAAAGCACCTAGTGGCCCTTTCTCCAAGCCAAGACCTATAACATTGGGGGTAAAGAAATCACTCAAGAGTTGCTGTATCTCTGAGAATGCCCAGTCCCTCCTGGGTTGGGACCTGCTGTCTAAACTAAAGCTCAGATTACCTTTAATGTTGTGGGCCAATCCATGCTAATGCTGGAACCACCAAAGCCTCCAAAGGTGGCATTAATCCTCCCTCTATGGAAAGAATGGGGACTGTTCTGCCCCAATGAAGCTGGCCAATCTATGGCTGCATAGCTCCCCTTTAAAGATGTACCTGAAGTTTGGGCAGAAGGCAATCCATCAAGTTTGGCACATGCCAGTCCCCCAGTTGTTGTTGAAATAAAGTTCACAGTCAGTCCAGTAAGCATAAAACAATATCCTGTTCTACATGAAGTGCAAGAAAGAATCCAGTTACATTTTCAGAGGTTGCTGAATGAAGGTATACTAAAGCCATGTCTGTCTCAATGGAATACCCCATTCTTCCCAGTTAAAAAGGCCAATGGGGACCGTCCAGGATTTGTGAGTCAACTCAGAGGTAGTGACCCTACACCCAGTGGTCCCCAACTCTTACACTCTCTTCAGCGCGATACCCTCATTGGCAGTCTACTTTACATGCCAGGATCTCAAAGACACCTCTGCATTCAAATAGCACCTGAGAGACAACCAATCGTCGCCTTTACATGGGACAATCCGAGCTCCCATGAAAAGCAACAGCTAACCTGGACATGGTTCCAGGGATACAAAAGTGCCCCCACTATTTTTGGACAAGCCCTGACCAGTGATTTAAAGTTCTTTAAACCAGAAAGCCATAATTGTTTCCTCCTCCAATATGTAGATGACCGCATCCTTGGAAGTCCCACCTACCAAGACTGTGCTAGGGGAACCCATGCCCTCTTAAAATATCTGCATCGAAAGGTTTATCAGATGTCTAAAAAGAAAGCCCAAATCAGCCTATCTCAGGTCCAGCATCTAGGTTATAAAATAGCATAGGGTCTCCATAAATTAGAACCTGAAAGATAAGAAGCAATCTGTAGCCTCCCTAAGCACAGCACTTACTGAAAGTTTTGAGAATTCCTTGGAGCATCTGGATTCTGCCACATTTGGATCCCTAATTTTGGAGTCCTCGCATGTCCTTTGTATGAAGTCACAAAGGGGGAGAAGATCATGAACCCCTGCTCTGGGAGAGCCAACAGAAAGACTTTTCACCACTCTCAAGTGGGTCCTAATGGAAGCACTGAGCCTTGGACTTCCAGATCTCAGTAAATCATTCTACCTCTACATTCCTAATTGCCAGACATCACAGGAGGAGTACTCACTCAGTACCTGGGTTCCTGGCAAAGATCTGTAACTTACCTATCCAAACAACTGGACAATGTGGCCCAAGGATGGCCCTTGTGACTTCCAAACTATAGCTGTTGCAGCAATGTTAACACTGGAAGCCATGAAATTAACTCTTGGGTAGCCTATGATTTGTTCGGGTTCTGCACACGTAGTCACAATCTTAGAAGCCAAGAAACACACTCGCTTACTAACAGCCACCTGGTTAAATATCGGACCCTATTATGTGAAAATCAGTCCATCCAACTGGAACTCATAAAAATTCTGATTCTTGCTATTCTGTTACTCTGTCAAGCCGGGGGTTCCAACCCATAACTGCTTGGAGACATTGCAAGTGTAATCCAGCAAACTGCATCTCCAAGACCAGACACTACCAAATCCTGACAAGGAGTTATTCACGGATGGGAGTAGCTTTGTTCAGGACAGTAACCTGTGAGTGGGATATGCTGCAGGGACCTCCAGAACCACAGTAGAAGCCCAGTTTCTCCTGAAGCACCTCAGTGCAAAAAGCTGAACTCATGGCCCTCACCTGAGCCCTAAAACTTGCAGCTGGGGCCAAGGTTAATATCTACACAGACTCCAAATATGCCTTCCCTACCCTGGAGTCTTATACAAATAAAAAGGACTCATTAACTTGGGAGGAAAGGACATTAAATATCGCACACAGATTCTGGACCTACTAGAAGCAGTTTGGTAGCCCACCAAAGTGGCCATGGGATACCAGGCAGGCCACAGTCCCTTTGCTCAAGGAAATTGGAGGGCAGACACTGAAGCAAAAAGCTGCATGGGAAGGATCCCTATCTGAAGACCTGGCTACTGCCCTCATTCCCCAGCCTCTTAATTATCAGAAACTCCAGCATACACAGCCTGCTCTCATCCTCCAGCCTCTGAATCACCGGGAACCACAATATTCTCAAGCTAAGAGAGAATGGATACTCTCTGAGAGCAGGACTCAAGGAGCAAATGGGTGATGGACATTGCCCAATCAGAGAATAGTCTTGCCTCAAATATTAGCTAAAACCATAGTTCAGGACTACTATGAAAACACACACTTGGGAAAAACCCATTTTAAAAAAGTATTAGAAAGATTCTTCTACATTCCAAGTCTAGCTGCTATTACCCATGTTATATTCCAGTGATGCATGACATGTGCAAAGCATAACCCTTGCCAGGGACCTATGGGAGCCCCAGAAGTCCAACAAATTGACAAAATGCCTCTCAAAGATCTAGTAGTTGATTTCACCAAAATGCCATGATCTGGAGGCTGCAAATACCTCCTAGTCCTCATTTGCACCTTTTCTGGCTGGGTGCAAGCCTTCTCCACTTGGACCAAAAAGACTGAAGAAGTGGCCAAAGTTCTGCTCAGGGAAATCATTCCTGGATATGAGCTACCCCTCTCAATTGACTCCAACAATGGTCCCGCCTTCATTTCTGAAATCCCTCAAAAGATTGCCAAAGCACTGCTCATCCAAAACTGTACACCACTTACCAACCTTAAAGCTCAGGGAAAGTACAGTGAATGAACCATACAATAAGACTTATATTGCCAAGACTTGCCAAGAAACTGGGCTAACATGGTTGCAAGTGCTCCCAAGTGCCCTCCTCCAAGTTCAAGCCAGCCCAAGTTGAGAGCTAAGCTTAACCCCTTATGAAATCCTTTCTGCCCATCCCTTCTCTGAGGAAACTTGTCAATAGCTCAGCAAATAATCAGCTTAGGAAAAACTCTACAAAACCTGCATCACTGGATCCAAGAAAGAGCTCCCATTAGCATAAGCAGCTCCATACACCTGTACCAATCAGGGGATGCAGTCTGGGTCAAAGACTGGAAATCAGCTCCACTAACTCCTCAATGGTGAGGTCCCTATCTTGTCATTTTATCCACCCTTACTGAAGTTAAAGTAGTTGAAATAACCCCATGGATACACAATAGCTGGGTCAGAGAAGCTGCCCCAGAGTCCTGGACCTGTATTTCAGACACCCACAACTCAACCAAATTCATCTTGCAAAAAAACAAAATGCTGAGCTATGCTCTAGTCACACCCTAGAAGCTGAGTGGTCCACGCATGACTGAAGTTTCAGGATGGAACTCTGAGCTCTGCTCCAGTCACACCCTGGATGCTGATTGGTCTACACACACCCAAAGACTAGGAATCCAGTTTAATCCAAGTTACAGTGTCCCTTTGGTTATTTTCCCAACTCCTACCTCTGACCCTCCCCTGGTCCCAGGTTGGCACCACAGAGTGTGAGCCATGTATCCAAGAAATACAAATAGGGGTACATGTCAATACTACATTAATATATCATAGCCATTACACCTGCAAGGGCCATATAACCACCTACCAGTTTTAGGGAATCTCCTATAGTGTCTGTAATGTATCTGGCCAAATAACCTTCTTTGACCCCATGACCCCAACAATCTCCCATCAATGGGAAATAAGATCATCTAATCAAAATGGGGAGCTACTTAACTCCACCCCAGTCACTAGCTGGAATCAACAAGTGTCCCTCCTATTTCATGGATGTCAAGTCATAGACTCCAGGATACCATGGAACAACAACTGTTGGAGGGTTCAGCTGGGAGCAGGCATATACTCGTAACAATAAGTATTTGTGTGCTCCAGAAATGAAAAGTGCAGCTTGGGGGGTGGGAGTGGGGGGGGACTACTAGTGCAAATATCTAGGTGCATACTGTGCTCCCACTGATCCTATGTCACCTGGGCCATGTGGGCCACAAACACAACTAGACAAACAGTCATCCTCACCAAAGGAACAGTCCCAACTAACTGTCCACTCTGTCAATGTAACCCCTTAAACCTCGCCATCCTAAACCCTGAATCCTAGCAGACCCAGGGAGTCCAAATGGGCCTCTGCATTGACAATAAAGGAGTAGACCAGGAGTCTACACCTGGGTCGGTTATCAGGACTACCCACTCACAAGTAAGGCCCACTCTGTGTTCCACTCCTTCTATGAAGAAATGGAAAAACACTTTTCCATCCCCAAGTAGCAAAACACCTCTTTATAAACCTAGCTGAGGTAGTAGGGGCAGCCTTAAATGTCTCCTCATACTTTGTATGTGGAGGTACTAACATGGGAGACCAATGGCCTTGGGAAACTGAAGAATACAATTATGGTTAACCATATAATGAATCTGGCCTCCCAGCCATCCCCCAAGATGGTACATGGCCCCTGCAAACTTCTGTCATAGGAAAATATTGTGCTTCAAGGTATGCCTAAACTCCTCTATATCTGTTGGAAACATAATATGTATGGGGAGAAGATTCCAAAATCACACCACCAATACAATGGAGCCTTGGGAAACATGGAATGAAGCTAACCTCATTCTCATAAATCATACTTTCCCCAAATTAATCACAGTGTGGAACTCTACTGCAAAGAACCTCTTTACTGCCCCAAATGGTCTGTACTGGATCTTTGGGAAAGTCACATTTTGAGAATTTCCCCAAAATTGGTGTGGTACTTGTATACTCAGTCCAATAAAACCCTCCTTCTTTCTCATTCTCTTAGCAGAAGGGAAAGAGTTGAGCCAACCAGTATATCAAAATGTAGGAAATAAATAGGCTGTCACTACCTGGCAGATGATGAATGGCCCCCTGAGTGTATAGTCCAGTACTATGGGCCAGCAACTTGGGCAGAGGATGGCATGTGGGATCATCAAACTCCTATCTATATGCTAAACCAAATCACCCATTTATAAGCAGAGGTAGAAATAATAACTAATGAAACTACCCATGCTCTAACCTTACTAGTCCAACGGCAAACTAAATTCAGAAATGCTACGTACCAAAACTTTCTCACCCTAGACTATTTCCTGGCAGCTGATGGGGGAGTTTGCAGAAATTTCAGTCTATCTAATTGCTGCCTTGACCTAGACAGCACCAGAAAAGTTATTGATGAGGGAAGCAGGGGTGGCTCAACTAATAGAGCATCTGCCTACCATATGGAGGGTCCAGGGTTCGATCCCCAGGGCCTCCTGACCCATGTGGTGAGCTGGCCCATGTGCAGTGCTGCGTGTGCAAGGAGTGCCCTGCCATGCAGGTGTACCCCCATGTAGGGGTACCCCATGTGCAAAGGAGTGTGCCCCTCAAGGAGAGTCACCCCATGTGAGAAAAGCATGTGAGAAAAGCCCAGGAGTGGCACCACACACATAAAGAGCTGATGCAGCAAGATGATACAACAAAAAAGAGATGCAGTTTCCCAGTGCTGCCTAATAATGCAAGCAGATGCAGAAGAACACACAGTGAATGGACACAGAGTAGACAACAGGAGGGAAGGGGAGAAAAATAAATAAAATAAATCTTAAAAAAAGAAAAAAGAAAAGTTATTGATGAAATTACAAACAAAATAATAAAAATTGCTTATGTTCCAGTGCAAACCTGGAATAGTTGGAATTTAAGTAATCCCTTTGGAAATTGGCAATCAGTAGCAGAAAATTTCAGACTTCTAGTGGGAATAATTGTCTTCCTTGTAGGAGGATGTACCATACTCCCTTTTGTCTTCCCCTTCATCATAAGCAGGATACATGCCCTGATAAATAGTACAGTGAAAACAGAGCCAACCATCTCATGGTTCCATATACATACCACTCAGTCCAGAAAGACTCTTATAATAGTGATGCTGAAGCTTAACAACCTTAAGCAGGCATCAAGGGGGGAAATAATATGATCTGTGCATGAATTCAAACCTAATTCTATATCCAAGTTTGCCTAGTTTCCAGAAAACCAATTAAGTGATATAGGCTCTATAGGCTTTGAGTATTCAAGAAGGATGCAGACTGAATGTGTATTCGAACTTATATTCAAATGGAATGTGGGCAATATGTTCATTCCAGCTTACCTGGAATGTGGGTGATATGTTAATTCAGGCTTACCTGGAATGTCTTTGATATGTTAATTCAAGCTTATCTGGTATCCAACAAACCTCTAAAACTCTAAGAAACAAAAAAGAAAGTCCTTTTTGCATAAAAACACCACTTGACCCCTGCTCCTACATCCTCTGTATAAAATGGACCTAGAAATCCTATTCAGGGCTCAGTATTTGAACAGAAGTCTGCAGGGCCTGGCTGGCTGTTAATAAACCTTCCTTTTTCAGAAGAGTCTTGCACCTAGCCCTCAATACAACGATCATTTGACTTCTCTCTGCTACAACTTAAGTCATAAAATAACTGTTAGTCATAGAAAAAAGGTGTACTGCCATTCATAAACTACTCAATTACTGATTTTATCACTAAAAAGTAAAATAATATATACAATAAAGTACTTTGTATATATATAATAATATATTCAGTAGAATTTAGAGAGCTGGAATAAAGACAATAGAAACCCAGAAGACTGATCTTTCATTTAACTTGCACCTTTTAAACACAGACTCATTTAAAACACATGGTTTGTGATGCTTACTTATTTTTCTCTGCCTATGTCAGTACCCACTTTCTCTTAGATGATAAGATTTAACTGCTTAACCAAGTCATTTTACTTATGACCTTTTGGTTTTCTCAACCAAAATAAAAAGATGAATCTACATGGTGCCTTAGTGAAACCTTTATATTTATTATCCCATTGATTTTCCTCCCTTATCTGAATCCCTGGGATACATGAATGATTCATTAGGTGAATAACTAACTGCACACTCTTTACTAACCCCTTTAGCTCATGTAAAGTCTTCATTGTTAGATATACTGGTGACTGCTGAAAGCAATTATATTCATACTTATTTCTACTAAATATTTAATATAATGAAATGTTTACTCAAAAGGGAAATGATTCTGTCTTTTTTACAGCATAAAATGTGTAATATGGATAGGTAAGCCACATGTTCTGTCCCTGTCCTAAGCCTAGTTTATGTGTGCCACAGTGTTCATAAGAAACTTTCTCTATACCCTACCTGTTCTTCTTTTTGGCAATTGGAAGTAGCAAAAAAACTGCTATGTTTAGCTTCCTTCTATGTATGTACCACCTGGCATTTACATTGTACATATCTTCCCTGCCCAATGACATCCCCCAGTAATATTACATAGCATCTTTGAAGATGTTTATGTTATAATGTCATGGTTTAATATCTTGAAAGATAAGATTGATTAAAAAATGTATTTGTTTACCCTTCCTGTCATTTATTCTTTTTAAATGTGGTACATATACACTCAGTAGAATGGACCTCTATAGATTCCTGTGGGTCCCACATAGCTTGACATGCTACCATGTATGAAGGGGGTTTATTTCAAAAGAAAATGAAATTCATGACATCAATGACTCTTCATCCTACTCCCTAACAGTCTTCAATATATTATGATTAGAGTATTAGAATATAGTTCCCAGCATAAAACTAATGTGGATTTCAATTATCAAGTATCTGTTGAAAATTTCCTTCTACTTTTTAGTTTTTGTTTGTTTCTTATTATGAGAAATTCTTAAGAATGCCATTATACACCATTTTCTTAAATAAACTAAAGTGAGAATATTTTAGAATGGTAATGCCAACAAACTTTATTGGATATTTGAAGGTGAAACCAGATTTTATGAACTCTGCAACTCCCTTTGTTGAATATTCCAGAAAGAAGAATGACAGATCATAGGCTTAAAATTTTGTGTTTTCCCTTTTAGAATTTTTTCACCAGGATAGCATTTGAAAGAAAGTGTAGTTAACACTGGTGATAAAACTGAGACTCAATGAGTTATTATGGTTCAGAAATTCTTCCCTTAAGATATCCTGTATTATACTCAAAGACGATAGCTGGAGGTTCACATCATGAAACAAATGTTTGAAAGATCTCTATCCTGGCATGCCAGATGTGAACTTAAGATTGTTTAAAATAGCAACAAACAAACAAAAGAAAAAAAATCTATTTCTTTCTGCCTACAGATTCAGAATGAACACCTGCATTTCTGAGCACCCATTCTACCTACCAAATAAGGGCCAGTACATAACATTCCAGCTTTACTTTTCCCATCTGCCACATTGGATTAGTGCTTTCTGTTTTATACTTTTAATGATACTATGAAGTCTCTGAATAGTGGCAAGATGGGAATCATCAGTGAAGGAGAGAAAAGTGCTATGCCTCAGCTCCTTGCTGTGGCAAAAGTTAACTAGCGGGAAGAGATGTGATAAAATATTTAGAAATCAGGCAAAGGAAAAGGTAGAGATTAATAAGAAGAAAGAGAAAAACACAATTCATCAAAGAAGCTGCCTGTTTTTAGAGTACTGAAAACAATGGTGCCTGTTTGAAAGAGGTTTTGCAGTATAGTGCCTTGGTTTTGTATTCACCTTTGGGTGAATCAGACTTTGGGTGAGCACTGTGGAATAGGACCTAAAATGTCATTAGCATTGATAAAAGGAGCAATGTTTCCTGATGCCAGACATACATTCTTTTATATTATTGTCTTCCTCCTGTGATGAAGAGTTGCTTACCACAAATACCCAAAAGGAATGCTAAAAATGGTCAATGACCCCACTCAAACCTAGAAAACAGAGTTTTGAAGAAAATAGGGGTCTACTGAAAATGACCTGCTGTTCTTTAAATTCAAAAGATGAGGACTGTTAGAATGGTTTTACTAGACATAAGCAGCAATCAGAGGTACAAGGAGCAAACCAATGCCTGAGATAAAACTTTATAACCTTTAAAAAATAAATCCAGTACTTTGAAGTTCACTGACTGGTAAAGTAAGCAAGCAATATTCTCCAGATATCTGAATTCACAATTTTTGTAGCAAACATATGCACTTACACACACAAACATGTGTGTAAGCGGAATGAGAGAGAGACAGAGAGAGAGAGAGAGAGAGAGAGAGAGAGAGAGAGTTGTGATTTGTACTTCCCTTCCTGCGCTGTGCACATCAACTTTGTTTATATTTTTATTTAAAATTTTTATTTAAAACACTGAAATAGTTTACTTATCTATGGAAAACATTTTCAAAGCTTGACTTCACTAGCCATGATTACAGAAAATTCTGCCCTCCCTCAAATATAGAAATGTTATTAAAATAGTTTAATCACAGCATCTTTTAAGGTTTTTTCTTGGTATAATTTCATAGATAGCTACATCATATTCACTCCAATGAAATTAATGTATTCAGAATATTCAATGTAATTTTTAATGATAATATTTGCAAGTATATTCTTTCCATTGCAATGAATTTCAAAGTCTGCATGTTTTAATGTATATTATTGTATCATAATTATTTTGATGTTATTGCTATATAAGATTATACTCAATATCATGATATAATAGGAAATAAATTCATATTTTTATATACATAAGTTCATTTTCAAAGCACTTCATATTTTTGAAATATGCTTAAAGCCAGACAGATGATAAGCTGAGAAGCTGCCAGTCAGGCAAAAGATAACAATGGCAACAGAAAATGAATACATTCTCCAAGGACAAAGTATTGATTTTATAAAAAGACTATACTTATTAAATCTGGAAAATTGCATACTGATATAAATAGTGATAGCTTTACAGATAAAGAATGCTCTGCTATGCAACAGGAATCAGATTGTTAAGTGTCTAATATCTATGAATCATTGTTTAATATCACTTGTAAATAAAGTAGTATAATTTTAGTGTAATTTTGACAAGACAATATTGGGGGAATTAATGCACATTTTACAAGAACATCTAAAATAAAATTCTTTATTATGTAAGTTATAGGAAACCTTGGTGTTTTGGAAAATGATTTAAAAGGTTAATGATATTTTTAAATACTACATATATGATTATTTATTTATTACTTTGTTATGCTGGATCTGGCCACAGGCATTGTAATAAATTGGAGCTTGGGCCTCACAGAGAGGTAGCCCAGGCCCTTCTCCCTGCTCCTCTTGTCCCCAGGGCTCCCTGTGGTCTGAGTTGCCATCTTTCAAGGGCTCCTTCCTGACTGATGGTTGGCACTTTAGCCTGGGAGTAGGCACTATGCTGCCAGGAGCTGAGATTGGCGGAATCAGTAGTCGAGGGTGAGAAGAGTCTGCATTGCTTGGAGAAAATGGCTGTGGGAGTGGCTGCAGATACGGAGATGGGACTGGCAGAGGGAGTGACTGGGCTGTGTTGCTTGGAGAAAGTGGCTGTGGAAACTGCGGAAATGGCTGCAGGAGTGGTGGTCAGAGCGGTGGTAGGAGCTGCAGCAGGAGTGGCTGGACTGTGTTGCTTGGAAAAAGTGGCCACAGAAATGGCTGCAGGAGCTGTAGGACTATGTTGCTTGGGGAAGGGGGCTTGTCCCCATTCTTCACTACTGGCATGGTAGGAGCAACCACATAAGGTGGCGGGAGGTCATTTTCACCTGACCCTTCTAGAATGGGTGGGTCAGAACTAGATTTCAAGTTCAATTTCTCTGGACCCTTTGCAAGGTGCTCGTTTGGCCTGGTTCCCTGGACAGCACCTCTGGACTTTTGCATCAGGCAAATTCTGGCTTCTTTAATCACACATTTCCTCAACCAGGGTGGATTTTGACTAACAGTATCCTGCCAGGCATCAATATATGTGAACTGGTCAGGGTGTCCTGGTCTTCTGGTTACCAAGTTGTGGACTTTACAGATGATCTGGGGGTCAAGGGTGCCCTCCTGGGACCAGCCCATGCTGAAAGTCAGCCATTCTCATTCCCAAACTGTTCTAAGCTTCCCTGGCTGAAACTTTATGCCATATACACCTCCATGGAATGCCTGGGGAAAGTTTTTCAGCATACTACCTAGCGGGGTTTTACTACTTTGTGTGTTCCCCATGTTTCCATGTGGCACTGCACAACACTCACTCAGCCTTTTGCTTTGTCCATCTCCAGTCATGCCCCTCAAAGGAACTTTTGGTGCCTCTTAGCCTTAGTGAGTCAGTATAAACCCCCAACTTGGAAAAGGGTCCCTTTACAAGGAGGTCCCCCAGACCTCCCTTGACCAGATGAGGTCACCACGGAATCATGGATTGGGACTCTGCACTCACCCCGCAGAACTGTGTCTCTGCATCTCACTCAGTCCACACAATCACATGCACACAACCACCCTCCTTCCTTTGCTTTCTTGGACCTAGAGAAGACAGCTTCTTCCCTTCTCCTTAGGAGTACTAGGGTCTTCTCGGGAGTTGATCCTAACTTTTCAGAATTAGACTTTTCCTGGGGGCACTAGCCCCCAGGAGTCTTACCCATCTGACTCCTTGCTTCATTCTCAGGGTCACTTTCAAACCCGCCAGTGCCTCCAGTTTCTTCTGGTAGGACTCCGGCAAAGTCCACAACCTATTTCTGGACTAAAGAGGTCCAGGGGCACCCTGGGCTGGGATTCGACTGGGTGCTTCCAGTTTCCTTGGAGGTGTCCAAGAGGGGTAACCAACAGCTGCCATCTCTTACCTTTGCAGTGATCCCAGACAAGCTCCCAGAGATGTTGTAGCAGAGAGAAGTCAGGTGATCATGGTATTGAGGGTCAGGATGCAAGACTCTTCTGTGAAGGAAAGTTTATTAACAGCCAGCTGGGCCTGGTGGACTTCTGTCCAAAGACCAAGCCCTGAATAGGATTTCTAAATCCCTCTTATACAGAGGATGTAGGAGCAGGGGTCAAAGGGTGCTTTTATGCAAAAAGGACTTTCTTTGTTAGTTTCTTAAGAGTTTTATGGGTTTATTAGGATATCAAGTAGGTTTGGATTAACATATCACACACATACCAGCTGAGCTTAAATTAACATATTGCCCACATTCCGTAAGGATGTAAGTTCAAATGCACATTCAGTCTGCATCCTTCCTGAATATTCAAAGCCTATAGAGCCTATAGCATTTAATTGGCTTTCTGAAAACTAGGCAAACTTGGATATAGAATTAGATAAGTTTGAATTAATGCACAGGCCATATTAAAGTCTTCATTTATAACTATTATTATATCAAAATCAATCATGTGTATTGATGATTTTTGCTTGTGCTTATACTTTAAAAGTTATTTTGACATCAATCTCTTACTGACAACTAAGCATTTCCTCATTTACCAGTTTTTTTTTTTAAGGTAAGAAATAGAAATACACTATTCTGAGAGATGTATGAATATGATATTTGCAGAAGAAAGAAATAAATATGATTTTAAATCAAGGCAGACAATGTACTAGATGGTTTTGAATTTTTATTATATAATAGGTAACTTATAAATGTACATTAAGTAATATTTTATTTCCTAGCTTCCTAAAATTTGAGAAGCAGACAAAATTACCTTATCTAGGACATAAGTTTGTTTTCCATATTACAGAGTCAGCTCTGCACTGAGAAATTCTCTCTTCTTCAGTTTTAGACTGTATTTCTTGTGTTGACCATTAATATTACATTACATTTCTCTTTATTAAAAAAGGGAAGGATAACTGCTGAGACCAGCTCAGCAATAGGTCTGCATGAAGCGAAGGCAATGCAGAACTGGAGAAATAAAAGGATAGAAAGTAAGACACAGGAAATGAAACAAAGATGGGACCAGGGGCCTTCACAGTTTCTGAAACTGAGAGCCTCAACCCTAGTTTCCCCATGATATTTATTTGAAAGCTAATAAGCAGCTGTGGGCTACAGGAGGCAACTTGTAACATCTTCTACAATGGCAGGAAGCAACTTGCAACATCTACAATAAAGTAATTTACAATTACAGGAAGCAACTTAGAACATCTTGTACAATATCAGGAAGCAACTTGCAACATCTACAATAAGGTAATTTATAAGAACAGGAAGAAACTTAGAACATCTTGTACAATGACAGGAAGCAACTTGGAACATCTACAGTAAGGTAATTTACAATAACAGGAAGCAACAAATAGGTAAGCCAATTTCCCACAAATATCCCCCTTTTTGTTTTTATAAAGCAATGAAGGCAGATTAGGTGGTTTCTTATTGCCTAATACCCTGAAGGACTCATTGTGTGTTTATCATTTAAGTAACAATGTCAAATCAGAAAATAACATTTTATACATATGGCAGACTTATACAAACTTCTGACAGATGATTTAACTCTAATGGGTTTAAGATTTCTTACTAGCAAGGTTATATAGGCCAGTACTTGATCAAAAATAACCTCATTTTCCCAAATTTGTATAGTTTGAGGCATAGGCAATGACAAATTACTGTTACTTCCCCATCTGGGGCTGTAGGGCAGCTGGAAGTTTATCACATAATTTCAATGCCTTCATTGGTCCTGCTCTTACCATCTTCACTGGACCTGAGGCCACAACTCAGTGTTGAATTAATTTAGTCCCTCATCGTGAGAACCCATTTTCCAGGCAGAAAACAAGAGCTGGCATGTTGTAAGAGTCCTGATGTAGTGTCTTTAGCAATGAAAGCACATCCTGCCCTTCCCAAGAGCAGGAGAGGACTGATGCCACAGTCATTGAAGTGAGCATGAACTACACCCATGGGTGATGTCCACAAACCGCTGGTTAACAACAGGCATCTGGAACTGCTGGGCTAGGCACCACAAGGTCTGGTACTCATAATGTTCACCTTTCCAGTGGAACCACTCTGCTTCTTCTCAGGTCTCAATTGTATGGCTCTGGATCTTCATGAGGCATCTGCCTCAATAGTCCTGAGAAGCAGGTTAGAGGAGTGGGCAGGGATATGACAGGCAATTACCTATCACTGCTGGCAGGTGTCCCAGATGTTCTTCCACAGGCTCTCCCCCATAGAGGATGTCACAACAGTCCATCATTTTTGTCTTGCTTTTAATATTTGCAATCTTCCCCTGGATAAGGATGGCAGTCTTCAGAGTAACCAGACACTACTGGGTTAAGCTTTTCACTCTTAGCAGGGCTTCCTATGCTGCACACAATTGCTTTTTTATATTGTATTTATTGCCTTTTTCCACAACTGTGACTATAGCGCGAGAGGTACTCAGAATGTTGCCTTTGCCACAAACCCCACCCAAAGCCAATATTGGTGCTGGCCATATCCAATTCACAGGCTAAGTCAATATTCACCTTCTCCCCCCTTTTTGTCACTATTATTTTTATTTCTAAAGCAGCCTGCTGGAAGTCCACCTACTCCCATGAATGACTTTTCCTAATTAACACATCTCAGTGAGGGGTAAAAGATTTTTAGTATTCCAACAATATTACTTCATCAATTACAGCAGAGGATGTAGCTTTGTCTTACCCAATCAAATAACATTTAAGAATTTGATAGAACAGCAGGGACCTTGAAGCCTGTCCCAATTTTTTGCCTATTCCAGACCTCTAAATTACCATTGTCTTTGATGTTTTTTTGTAGGGTCACTGCCACAGGTTTCTTCTCTGCAGCCAGATTCTTTGCCACCAGGCCAGGAAAGATGGTTGGGCTATGCACACAGCCTTGGGGAAGCACTACAAAAGTCTATTGTTGACTTTTCTGTAGGTAGGAGAATGTGGGCTGGCTTGACTTGTCTAAGGAAATACTAAGGAAAGGCTTCGCAAGTTGTAAAACAAAGTGATAGTGACACAGTTAGGTATTTATTTCTTGCAACAAACTAGCAATATTTGGGACTGCTGCATACTATAATGTTGTTACTTTAATTTATGATAGGAGGTTGTCTCTATGACACACACTATTTGATACTAAATCTTTTTAAACTTTATAGATAGACCCATTGAATCTTACTCAACTTTAACCACAAAAATTCCTTTTCCGCAAATCTTCCTTACTTTCTGTATTCATTCAGGTTTTGTCCTACACCCTACTCTTTCTTATTCACCAATCATTGTATTTTAGGACAAAATTATTTTCTGTTTCTTTAATAATAAAAACACACTCTATATATCCTACATTCATAAGTTACCAAAATGGTTTTGGAAACTGTCTTCAAACAAACCTCTTACAACATACAATTATCATTAACACTAAACAAACTTGTTAAAATAATAATTCAGTTTGGTTATATGCAAAATAACATTTCTTTATTTCAAATACCTAGTAACATGCAATATTAGAAACAGTCTTTTAGAAGCAAGTTGGCAGGGGAAGTTGGCTGCCAACAAGTTTTTCTTTTATAAAATTACCTTTCATTATTATTATCAATTCAGTTTTTGTTCAATAATGACTTCCTGAAATTAGCCATTTAAATACCTCAATTCAAACAATGCTTCCACAAACTTCTTATAATTATTTATAACCATATAGACTATAATTATATTATTTTAAGACAAATTTCACCTTTACAGAACACATTCCCTTACCTAAAGTTACCACAATACCCTTTACAACTTGCCACATGCATTCAAGTTTTATCCTGCATATTTCCATTTTGATTTTATGAAAACTAACCATCTTCTTTTAGGACAAAACATACTCTTTTTTTTTTTTTTTTTTTTTTAAACAGACATCAAATTTCAATCAGCACTTCCGCAAACTTTTTACCTTTTTAAATATTCATTTAAGTTTTACATCCTTCATTTATCCTGTGAAGAAAAACTATTCATTTCAATTTGGGCAAGAACTAATTCTTTATAAAGAGACTTATAGTAATTTTGTTAACCAAGACTTACAATTTTTATTATTGTGGAGGTCTTATAAACATTTAAAATTATGTATTAATATAAGCACTTATTTAATTTTTGGCCATTTGAATAGAGCTTTTTTAGAAATTTTTCTCTATTAATTTTTAATTTGTATCACCATCCAGAGGTATCAAAATATATACTGACAATGAACAATCACAAAAATACAACACACACTGAAACAATTACCACACACAGACATTGAACAAACAGATAAAGACAAAACAATTGCAACACATGAACAGAAGCATAAAGCTTACTAATTTGAGCCATAATTCTTACTCTTTTTGTATAACTGTTTCCAAGCCCTCCATCATTTCACATCTTAGATTTTTCTGCTCTTAAGATCTCTTCTGGAACCTATGTTGCCTGTAACATACAAGCTTGTTCTTGGAAACACTGTTTTATTAGTAATGAGCAACCAGTTAGGATAACTTGAACAGCATAAATGCAGTTAGGCTCTTATTTATCAGTTTAGACAGACAATACACATTTTTTGGATTACTACTTTTTAAGACTACACTGAGACTTGGAAGTTAGGAAGTAAGCTATTGATTCAACACCAAAAATTTCTTTTAACACCTTGATAAAAATGTACTAATTTTATTAATTTGGTTAAATAGACCCAATCAGAATCAGCATGGAAACAAAACAGAACACCAATGTTGCCATGTTTTTCTCCTCTTCCAGGGGTTTAATTCTGTTAGCTCCTCACTAGCCCACAGTCACATTATCATTTAGGCAGCAAGGGGTTTGCACAGTTGCTGCCAGAATATTTTCCTTATCTTAACAGAGAGTTTAACAGAGAGTTTTCTTACAAGCATGATTTCACTAACAAGGACCCTATTTAGCACTTTTGCCTGTATGGGACATTATATTTGTGAGTTAACTTTTCCTTGCACAAGTGGCTCAACATGATTTCCCTCCATTCTAGCCTGTAAGATGGCTTGTTGTAAAGCTGGCAACTTTGGCTGAGCATCTCCAGGAATACGAGGGGGAGGAGATGTCGGCTGGAGGAAAGTGACTTTCTAAAATCAGTTAATGAAGGAGTTGAAGGCAAAACAACTTTAGATTTAGTGTCAAAACAGATTTAGTAATAATGCAAGTGGGCCAAATAGTAACAAGGAGCAAAAACAACTTGTACATGTAAAAATTTTAACTCTTTTTCCTATTCTTTCCTAATCTCCTAATTCTAAACTTCCTATTACTGGGGACTATGAGCAATATTTTTCTATTATCTCTAAGAGTTCTAAAATACAAGACTCATTGGCCTCAGCTTCTCCTGCCTTGAGGAGTTGTTTGAGAAGACAGGCATAACTGTCTCCATTTCCCATCATAACCCTGCTAGAATACCTGAGAATGTTCTTACTCACTGAGGACTTGGAAGGCCTTCTAAACCACTCAGGGCTCTGTGCCAGGACAACACCTTTTATCTTGAAGCTCTTCTTCCCTTTGGGTCCCTATTCGGGAGCCAGTTGCTGAGACCAGCTCAGCAATAGGTTTGCATGAAGGGAAGGTGACATAGAATGAAGAAATAAAAGGACAGAAAGAAAAACACAAGAGAGGAAATAAAGATGGGACCAGGGGGCTTCACAGCTTCTGAAACTGAGAGCCTCAACCTAGATTCCCCATCATATTTATTTGAAAGCTAATGAGCAGCTGTGGGCTACAGGAAGCAACTTGTAACATCTTCTACAATGGCAGGAAGCAACTTGCAACATCTACAATAAGGTAACTTATAATAACAGGAATCAACTTAGAACATCTTGTACAATATCAGGAAGCGACTTGCAACATCTACAATAAGATAATTTACAATAGCAGGAAGCAACTTAGAACATCTTGTATGATAACAGGAAGCAACTTGCAACATCTACAGTCAGGTAATTTACAATAACAGGAATCAACAAATAGGTAAGCCAATTTCCCACAACAGATAACATATTATGAATACTTCAGAATAAATTCACTAATACCCATTGAATATATGGTGACAGGAAAGAAGGGTAGCATATTTGCTAATTACTTTATAAAATCAAGAAAAGTGTTATCATGTATGAGGATAACATGTAGATCCTCAATTTATGAACAAAGTATAGACCTTATACACATTTCTAAGGTAGTGAACTGAAAAAGGAATACATTTTACTATTGAAATATAAAAAAATAAATACTAGGTCCCAGCTTCCCCAAAGAAATTGTTTTAAGCATTCATATAATTTAAGTGTATTTATTCATTAGTAATTTATTGAGGTCTTAACAATAAACATTTTTGCTAACATTGTCACAGTGGGTGGAAATTCACACAATAACTGAAAGAATATTGATTCCCATCCTGGAGAGCTCTGCCACATTCTTTAATGGAACAGCAAGAATCCCCCATATACAGAGGCAATGGCTAGTGGAGGAGGGTGGTCCATTAACAAACTCTTCATATTGATGATTGTTCTTATTAACCTTTACTCTTGAAATTGAAACTTAGCATAGTATTTCAGGGTGCCTAAGTGTTACCTTTTGAGAGCCTCCTTGTTGCTCAAATGCCACTTCTCTCTAAGCTGAACTCAGCAAATAAGTTCATTAACTTCCCCCAGAATGGGACATGACTCCCAGAGATGATCCTCCCTGGCACTGAGGAATTACTACCAAGCACCACTTAGCAATGCAACTGGAAAAAGACATTGACCAAAAGGGGAAAAAGGTAAAGACAAATGAGTTTATATGGCTAAGAGACTTCAAAGTGAGCTGGGAGATCATTCCAGAGGTTCTGCTTGTTCATGTCTCAACAGGATCTCATTAACTATCGAATTAGACACTACCCGAAATAACAGAGTTCCTGAGGGCTCTGGAGACACCCAGGCACTATGGTCAGAGCAGATAGTTCATGAGTTTGGTGCTTTGCCAGTGAGCCTTAATTTGGAGTATGTGTTCCCCAAGGTGACAGAATTAGACTCATTTGTGGTTTCCCCTCACATGCATCTTTGGTCCTCTCTATTTGCAGCTATAGTTACTGCTGGAGTTGGCAGGTGTATGTCCAAGAGACTTGATTCTTTGGACTATCCATGTACCACCTTGGCCTTGAGCCTCAGTGGCATTGTAACATCTACTTTCCAGTTCATTGGACTCACCCAGGACAACTAACAAGGAGAAGATGATGGGCAACCACCACCATACCCAGGAACCAAGAAAGCCTACAACTGTATGCATAAGAGTTCCATCCATCAGCCACATGGAACTGAAGTTCCCTCTCAATTAGAGATGGAGTGGGCATCACTATTCCAGAATCCTCAGGATTGGAGAATCAACTATGGACTACAGTGGACTTACTGATATTCTACTATAGACTTATTGTGATTCTAGTAATGGAAGAGCTTATATCATTGATGTGGAGGTAGTGGTCTTTTGAGGTTCTAAGATCAGGGAGAGGGAAAACAGGTATAATACAGGGGCATTTCCAGGACTTGAGAATTGTCCTGAGTGACATTGCAATGACACATACAGGCCATTATATATCTTGCCATAACCTACAGAATTGTGAACACATTTTAAGCAATGCCAGTAAGCATGGATTAATAGTTTACATTGTAGTTTATATCTTCTCCTACACAATTCTAAATATATATTTTTTTAAAATTTAAAAACCACACAAAAAATTGTAGCTAACATTTAGTGGTTTTCAAGTATTTTATTTACATTGTCTCATGAAATCTTTACCAAAAATCTTAGGAAGTAGGTCAGTGTAAAAGGAATTGCAGTTTTGGAGTATGAATTTTAAATCATTATAACTAGGCTCAAACACATCTTTATTAATCAAAATAGAAGCCATTACAATCAACACATTTTTGCCAATGAGAAATAAGTTTATTTATTCCTGTAGCATAAAAATCCATGCTTTGAGGTTCTGCAAACTCTTGGAAAGCATGTTTGCATTCTTCTGGTTGTGGAAGTGAAAGTATTTATCCTGTAAAAAGTTGTCGAGATGCTTGAAGAAGTGGTAGTCAGTTGGCAAGTGGTCAGGTGAATATAGCAGGTGAGACAAAACTTCATAGCCCAATTTGTGCAACTTTTGAAGCATTGGTTGTGTGACGTGCAGTTAGGTGTTGTCATGGAGAAGAACTGGGCCCTTTCTGTTGAGCAATGCTAGTTGCAGGCATTGCAGTTTTTAGTGCATCTCACTGATTTGCTGAGCATACTTCTCAGATATAATGGTTACACCAGGATTCAGAAAGCTGTATCAGCTAGTGGATCAGACCAGCAGCAAACCACCAAATAGAGACCATGACATTTTTCTGGTGCAAGTTTGGCTTTGGGAAGTGCTTTGGAGCTTCTTCTCGGTCCATCACTGAGCTGGTAGTGGCTGGTTGTCATGTAAAATCCACTTTTCATCACACATCACAATCTGATTGAGAAATGATTCATTGTTGTTTCATAGAATAAGAGAAGATGACACTTCAAAACGTTGATTTAAAAATTTTTTTTGTCAGCTCATGAAGCACCCACTTATCGAGCTTTTTCACCTTTCTGATTTGCTTCAAATGCTGAACGACCAAAGAATGGTCAACACTGAGTTCTTAGGCAACTTCTCGTGTAATTTTAAGAAGATCAGCTTTGATGATTGTTCTCAATCAGTCATTGTCAACTTCTGATAGCGGGCCACTAAGCTCCTCATCTTCAAAACTCTAGTCTCCTTTGCAAACTTCTTGAACCACCAATGCACTGTAGGTTTGTTAACAGTTCCTGGGCCAAATACATTGCTGATGTTGTGAGTTGTCTCTGTTGTTTTGCGACCTATTTTGAACTAAAAAAAAAATGCTTGAATTAGTTTTTGTCTAACATCATTTCCATAGTCCAAAATAAATATAAAATAAGCACCAAGTAATAAGTCATTAGCAAAAACATCAAGTGAGAAAAGCACAATAAAATGATGTATAACATAACCATATTCATTTAAGAATGTATTCCAATATCAAGGGGCAAATTTCAATAATGTAAAACTGCAATTACTTTTGCCTCAACCTTATAACAATTACTAATCCCATTTCATAGATTGGAAAACTGAATATTATAGAATTTTGGTAAAATTCTAAGAAATGGAGTTAGAAATTTCTAAACACAGTTTCAACTCAGATTTTTCTGATACCAAAGATTATGACTTTTGATCTTTGCAATAGGGGTAGAGGTAGAGTACCACCACACAAAGGGAAGAGTCTAGAGTAGCTGGATTCCTTGTTATCCACAGTCCTGGAATATTAAGCATGCATTGATATCTGTGATTTTAAGTAGAAATGTTCCACCTTGTTCAAGTCATCGTTGCATTTTGGATTTTATGATCTCAATCTTAGGCTCATAAGCTATGTAAACAAACATATAAATTATCCAAGCATTCTTACAATTCTAATAGATAAAATTAGAATGCTGCTTTTAACTTTTTCTCAGAAATTCTTTTATATTATTTTAGTAGGCCAAAAGCAGTGATAATGTTCTTCTTACCATTCTTTTCAATAAGGTATTGATCAATGCTGTGATAGTTTCAAAAACAGAAGCAAGAAAAATCTTTGTGAACAGGGCAAATCGGCCACAGTAGCATGGTGATACCAGCACTTGTGTCACTAGTACTTTGTACCTTCAGCATATTTCACAAAGGAAGCAGAGGGTGGTACCAACAATAAAACCAAGAATTGAGAATTCATTTGAAAAATAGAGATTTATTAATTATGAAGAAAGTTAAATGGTAGGAGAAAGATAGGAACAATCATTGTCCATGAGAGTCATCCAAAATCACATGTAATCAATTGATACTGAATAGGTAAAAATAAGTCAGCTGACAAGCATTCTGAATTGGGTCAACAAAAAACAAAATCATGTGATAAACCAGCCAAACCAAAAAGTTAACAAAGCAAAAGAAAAATGTTTTGGATAACTTATAATTGCTACTATCAGGTATTCATAGTAGAAAATTTAGATTTTCCTTTAAATTCACTCACTCCCTAGTTAATACCACATGTATCAAATCTATCTTTAAAATAATTCTTAATAACTTTATTAATTTTCTTTCCCACCCTCTCTTCCTCTTCAATTCCCTGTAATCTCCTGCTCAAGCCTTTGCAAAAAATCATCTATGACTGACGGCTTTCTTTACAAAATTCTTCCTTGTTACTCAAACATTTATGAGAAAAAGCTACTTGTAAATATTCTTAAATTTGTGCAGGCATATTCATTGCAGGATTGTTTGCAATAAAAATATGGTTAAACCATCTAGATTTCCATTGGTGGTGGACTGCCTGTTTAAGTTTTTTTGTGTCTATAAAGTGGAATACAATTCACTTACTGGAAAAAACTGGCAAACTAACATGAAAATCCCAGCTAAGTATAACAAAGCAAAAACAACACTTATGAAAACTCATTGCAAAATATAATCACAAACTTATTCCTGTCTGTTATTATAAAATGTAGCATTGTTTTGTTATACATAAATGTGTTATACATATATGCAAAATCTTAGCATGTCATTTAATGTCCCTCAACTTACTTTTAATCTCCTCTCTTTATATCTGGGCACAGGTCATACATTCCAGCCACTAACCAAATAAAATCTTTTCCTCAAACATGACCTTTACTTAATATTTGATATATTTTGCTTACATTCAAGTTTGTACTTTGAAATCCTATATATTTTTAAATATATTGGAAATAAACTTATCCAGGAAGAAGCTATGCAAAGTTCTATTTTCTAATGGTTTGTATCCTCTTAAACCACATGCAAACCTGGTAAGGTTTTATAAAAATTGAAGGAGCTGAAGCACTGCCAGCTTGGGCTGAAAGGTTGGAGAACTAACAAACTGAAGGACTGAAAAGATCTCCTAGAGCAGAGAAAGCAGGGCCTACTGTGTGTGGGGAAAGGGAGGGTCTGCCTCTGTGCTTGGAAGGGCAAATATTGGGCCCTGTTGTTCAGGGAAAGTACTGTCAATCCAAAGCTGGAGAGAGTGAGACTGTCCAGGTCAGGGAGATCCTCAGCCTCCATCCCCAGGCTGCTAGAGGGTGGGGCTTGTCTATTTGGAGAGAGCCTGGCTGAGGTGTGGGGGCTTGGAGGGGTGGGGCTGCCACTTTCTGCTCCCTCAGGTCCAGAGGACAAAGCCCACAGTCAATCTATTGATGACTCTGAGACCTTGAAATCTATTGAGGTTTGCCCTGCTGGGATTTGGACTTTGAGATCCAAAACCCTGTTTTCCTTCCAATTTCTCCCTCCTGGAATGGGAGTATTTACTCAATACCCATCCCTCCATTGTATATTGGAAGCAAATAATTTATTTTCTAGGTATAAGGAGTCCACAGACGTGTATTATACCCCAGGACAGACCAAACCCATAGCCCATTTTGATGGAACTCACACTCTGAATTGTTATTGAAATGACTCAAGGTTTTCAGAATGCTGAGATGGAATGGAGGTATTTTGCATGTAGGAAGAACACATCTTTTGGTGTCCAGAGGATGACTGTGGTAGGTTGAACTGTGTGCCCAGTTTGGATATGTTGGTCTTCATCTGCATTCTGGTGGGCATGGGCCCAATGTAACTAGGAGCTCTATAAGATGTTACTTCAATTAAGGTGTGGCCCAAATGCATCAATTTAGGTTTTAATTCAGATCACCAGAGTCCTTTATAAATAGAAAGAAAGTTCGACAGAGAGAGAAGCCATGAGAAGAGCCAGAAGCTTGAAGTCAAGGGAACCTAAAAGAGAGAAGATGCCTCCATGTGCACTGCTATGTTGTAGTGGAAGCAGAGAGGATTCAGTGATCATGTATTGAAGGCTAAGACTCAGGAATCTCTGAGAAGTAAGATTTATTATGACCAGCCAGGCCCAGTGGACTCCTGTCCAAAAAGCTGAGCCCTGAGTAGGGGCTTCAGGTTATTTTTATACAAGACACATGCAGTGGGGCCAGGAGAGGTTTAGGAGTCAAAAAGGATGTCTTTGTTAGTTTTTTTATGATTTAGCCATTTGTTTGAATACCTGGTAATCTTGAATTAGCATATCACCCACATTCCAGGTAAGCTTGAATTAACATATCACTCACTTTCCAGGTAAGCTTGAATTAACATATAGCCACATTCCATCTGGATATAACTTTGAATACACATTCAGTCTATAGCCTTTCTGAATATTCAAAGCCTATAGGGCCTATATCACTTAATTGGCTTTCAAGAAACTATGCACACTTGGATACAGAATTAGATAAGTTTGAATTCATACACAGGCTGTCTTATATCCCCCATTTGATGACTTGCTTTAGTTTGTTAAGCTTTGGCATCACTATCTTTGGAGTTATGAGGTGGGCTGCTGTCTGTGTTCTTACTGCATTTTTACTAAAGTGCATACCCTAGTTATTATGAAGGGAAGGAAGCAGGGAAGTATGATGAGAGTATGGGAGGAGTTTCAGCTGTTCACCATTTTGACTGCTCATTTTTTCCCATAAATTTTTTCAGGAGGACTTAATGATAAAGTTTCTGGGAATATCTGGCATTTCTCTTGCCTTTTGGAGGAAGACTTTTTCTGAATGGTGGAATCTTGGGGAGATTTTTTGCTAGGTTCCAGATCCATCTACCAATTTCCTATCTTACTAGCCTGTTCTATTTTTTTCTTTAGAGAGTTTACACATTTAATCTTAAAGGGGGTGCTGAAGGGAGATGATCTTTTTTCTGTAGCTACTTCCTGCTGGTCATGGACAATTGGCCCTACCTGACAAGGGGTAAAACTCTCTTGCAATCTTATCTCAGTTCGAGGAAGATAGTACTGGCATCCTGGATGAATCTGGATGAAGTTTTTATATGGTTAACAAGATGTTGATTCTGGAAGAAATAAACTTAATTAGAACTTTGAGAATATATGGTTCCACTATGAGGACACTGGACCACAGAAGGAGAAAAGTTCAAGTTCCTGCAAAGGCAGCATTTTCCTAAAGTTGGTGGGAAAGAGTACACATATATCTATTTTTTTTCTTTTTTTTTTTTTTTAAAGATTTATTTATTTATTTAATTTCCCCCCCTCCCCTGGTTGTCTGTTCTTGGTGTCTATTTGCTGCGTCTTGTTTCTTTGTCCGCTTCTGTTGTCGTCAGCGGCACGGGAAGTGTGGGCGGCACCATTCCTGGGCAGGCTGCACTTTCTTTCGCGCTGGGCAGCTTTCCTCACGGGCGCACTCCTTGCGCGTGGGGCTCCCCCACGCGGGGGACACCCTTGCGTGGCAGGGCACTCCTTGCGCGCATCAGCACTGCGCATGGCCAGCTCCACACGGGTCAAGGAGGCCCGGGGTTTGAACCGCGGACCTCCCATATGGTAGACGGACGCCCTAACCACTGGGCCAAAGTCCGTTTCCCACATATATATTTTTTAAAATTATTTTATGCTGTTGGTTAACTTCAGAAAGAAAATGCAATAGACAATGGAGTTATGTATAAATTGTCAATATCAGTTCCTATGGTAGAGGAGAGGAATGAGAAGAGGCATTTCTCTTTTCAGTTAAGCTAGAGGAGATGAAAAGAGGCAAGGTCTTTAAAGGGAAGTCTGGTTTGCCTTTTTCCTAGCAATAGGCATTTGGGCTAGAGTTAGAGGAAACAGTTGATTTTGACTTAGACACTACTTAGCTTTGTTTTTTGAAGAGGTATCTTAGGCTGTCCAATGACTGGCACTCGTGTGTTCCATCAGGAGCTTCCAGTGAACTGGCACTCTTGGATAGCTGACTTTATTCAGGTTTAGTACACCAAGCTGGACATTCCTTTAGGTTTAATAGCTGTGGGAGTGACAAGAACAACAGAGTAAAGTTTTTATGTTTTGGCTTTAATTGAACAACTCCTGGTAATTTCAACTGTTTTACCAGGCTTTGTCTTCTGAAAACCCATTTGGCTAAGCTGGTTAGGGTATCCCTTCCCAGATGAGTGCCTTGGTGAAGTTCATGAAGGACTTTCCACTGCACTGCTCCTGGCAGGTAGACTTGAGTATTTTTAACAAGCCATCCATCAGTTTCCAGGGTGAACCCCAAGTTCGCAGCCCTTGTTTATTAACCCTGGGTATACTGTGGAACTTTAAGTATTGCTACCGGTGCTGTAATAAGGGGTAGGTGGGAAACCTGGGTTTGTGCTTCTGCTTTAGCAGCTGCATTAGCTTGAGCTTTTTTTTTTTTTTTTTTTTTTTTTGCTATAGCAGTGTTTGTTTTCTGATGCCCTGGATAATGCATAACTGTTATTTCCTGAAGTAACAGTATGGTTTTTAAGTAAATCTAGAGTTTTTGCCTGTGCTTAATAGTTGACCTACTATTAGTAAGCAAGCCTCATTCTCATTACACAGCAGAGTAAGTGGGAAGGACAAGAAAAGCATCCTTAAAGACTGTGTATATATTAGCCCATTTTCCAGCTGCTGGCTTTAAACTTCAGGTAAGGGCAATGAGCTCTTCTTTCAGGGTAAAAGTTTCAGGGGGAAGAGCTTTGGCCTCTATAGTTTCAAATTAAGACACCACTGCATAGCCTGCCTTTTTAATTCTTCTTTTAATAAAACTGCTTTTATCTCTGAACCATTAATGTTGGGTTTGCCAGAGGCTCATCTTTAGATCTTGCCTGCTTGAGTAGTTTTGGTAGAGTCTCAAGGCAGGAGTGGAGAAGGGGTTTTTCAGGATCTGACTTTGGACTCTCTACCACTAGTAAGGTGGCGAGGTTGAAAGTTTGACATACCCTTATCTGCACCTTGGGGGTTTTAATAATTGATCCTGGTATTAATTAGCTGGCTACCTGTAACCTACTGGTGGCTCTGGGTTTAAGCACATCTTTCACCTGGTGTGGGTTAAAGATTGTGAGAGGTTGCCCCAAGTTAATTTGGTGTTTTGTTTTGTTTTGTTAATTGAAAAGCCTGTGAACCCCACTGTTTTCAGGCAAGGTGGCCTTTTTTAAAACATTTCAAAGACATATTTATTAATTACTTAGAAAATGAAGTTAACCAGGACTTTTAACATGTTCAGTGTCCTCCTGCATATGATTTACTAGTAGTATTACCATAATCATCAGACATATGTTTAGGATAGGACATAGGTACAGTGCTACTCAATGCATAAGTTTCTCCTTGAGCTGCGAATAATAGCTTTAAGTTTCAGGTTTGCAATACATACATGTTATCTCTCCATGGGAGCAAGCTTTAGTGCCCATTGTGTTTAAGCTCTACTTACAGTACTCTGGTATTCATTGCTTCACTTTGTCTGTTCTTCACAAAAGCTGCAGTACTGTTGACCCATAGAGAGAAGCTAGGAAAGTAGATTCCAGTATTTTACCGGCTTGGTGCACAGCAATCTTTGGCACTATGAATCAGCGCCAGTCTGGAGATGCTTCCATTGTACATTTGGCTGTACTGAGCCATGGTTGGCTGCTGCAGGAGTTTGAAACTGCAACAGAGTTCCCATCCACTTCAGGAGCAGGACCAAAGATGTAGTAGATATCTTTATTATTTTAGGGGTCAGAGACCAACCTAGCCAATAACTCATATGGAGAAGTAACCTGCAATGTGTTGGATGCCTGGTTTGAATGCAAAGAGAGTTTGACAACGCTGAAGTTTATCTCTTGATTTTTATACATTTTTTAAACATTTCTAATGCAATGTGTTACATCTTAAATGAACTTTTAATACTTTGCTTTTTACTTTCATACTTTTACTATGAAGATGTTAATTACACAGGTATTTTACTTTAGCAGTAGAGGAGAAACTATTTTTCCCATTTTTAAAATGAAAACTGAAGATTTCCAGTAGAATAAAGGTAACTTTTCATTACCACCACTTTAATATGCACACTGAGGTGACTTTCAGACAGGTCTTATTGCTATGAATTTACTTTTTGCCATTAACATCAATTTAGGTTTTTAATTAATAATGGCTTTTTAGAACTAATTATTCAAATGCTTCAATTTGAAAGAGGCTCTTACAAACTTTTTATAATTAAACACAACTACATAGACTGGTTAATTTACTTTAGATTACAATTAGCAACCAATGGATTTTACTTTACGCATTTAGGAAAGGGCAGATCTACATTTCTTTAACTTAATTTCATTAGATATGAATTTCGAATTTTATCATAGTAAAGACTTAATACATATAATGTTAATTTATTAACTTGATATTTTATAAACCAAAGAGATAACACCAAAGTTAAATAAATTGAAACTGTTATAGTTTATACAAAGAATTTTTTTTTTAAATTTCTTTACAGGGGACTAAAACCTCTTAATTTTAATAAAATTCTAAAACTGTGAATAATCTTAAAAGCATACTGACTTCTAGGCTCTGGAATATATTATAATTATTTAATTTGCTTTAATTATAATTTAGTAAGGATCTTTTCATAGCTTTCAAGGACTTTTCCTTTACTTACTGAAATTTGGTAATAAGATTAGTAATTACCCTTATTTAAGGCTGTTAAAAGGTTTAAGATGGGGAACTACAAGAAAAACTGACTTCATTCCCCAGCCCAGAAGACAGAGTTTTAATCTGCCAAATCTGGTCCCTGCCTGAGAGCTCTTGCAAAGAGAAGACCCTGGGGGCTGAGAAGGTCAAAGAGCTCAGAAATTTTTTTTTTTTCCTTTTCTAATAGTTTCTATATTCAGATTTCTATATGACCTTTCCATACTGCTTAGCCTAATTTGGATTCTAGGAATATATGTTATACATATTTCTGCATATTTAATTTTTAACAATTTGAATAGAGTTTCTTTTTAAGAATTATTTGTTAATTTGATATTATTATCCTGATGTATGAAGACATACCCTGAGCAAATAATCAGACATGAATAGTTTGACACAGAAACACAGCTTAGTTATTTAAACTTTCCTTTTTTCATAAAACAAGTTCAACTGTAAAACAATACTTGAAAGATCTCCCTGAAGGCTTTTCTTTGCAGGCTTCTCCAGACTAGGACTTAGCAGTTCCCCACTTTGCGGCTTTCTTAATTAATGGCTTATAACCAAAATGTTTCCAATGCTATGATACAATTTTTATTTGCTTCAGAAGTATAAGCAGAGGCAAGGGGTGAGGCAACACTTGCAGTAACCATAAGCAAAGGCAAACTTAGTTTATAATTGCTATCACAATAGTTGAAGTCTAGGAACTAGGTGAAGTTAGTTATAAAATAACCGTAATTAAAGGTAAGTTTAAGTTATATTACCACTACTATAGTAAGCACTAGATAGACTTGAAGTAGCCATAAACAAAGGTAAATCAGTTTAAGATTACCATTACGATAGCTGAAATCTAGGCTACATCTACTCCACTGTAATAATTTCAGTTATTATTATTTTTTACTCTTTTGTATATAAAGGTACTTATACAATGATTTCAACTCTTAGTTTTTAGAAAGTTTTTACTTAAAATCAAGTTGGGTAACTTTATTTATTAACTAAGCAATTAAAACAATTTTATTACTAACAACTTTGTGTAATTTTTCTGTTTTCCAGCAATTAAATAAATTTCACTTGGGATCTATGCATTAAATCCACTAGCAAGACAGTATTGGCAGTTAAAGATTCATTTTTAGGTTACCTTTCACCATTATCCAACTTGGAACAGGTGAATCCCAAATCTGATTTCCTAGGCACAAGCAAACTGACAAAGTTAAATGCAGATTTCAAAGTTGAACACAAGGTTATGCTTAAAATAGAAGAATTTTATATCTTTAGCATTTCTAGGAATTCTTTGACCTTAATTGATGGCACATGAGGTTTCTTTATTTTGATCACTATTCACACATTTTATAGGCATGACTGAGTTTAAACTGAGGAGTTCGACATTTGTATCCTTATTTTTTTTAAGGAGACATGACACAAGGTTTCTAGGTCTCAGATCTGTCTGTTCCCCTTATTTTTTTATGCCAGCTTAACTGGATTTCAGGGTTTTACACAGAGACTGCTCTGTGGCCATGTGGACCAGCAACAGGCAGAACTTGCCAATTCCTGAGAAGAGACTCCCATGGGGAGCCCACTGCCATGCCAGAAGCCATGCTGATTATTCTAGGAATAATGAAAAGGCACCCTTTTAGTCGACTGACCTGGCATCCCAGAGTTCCAGACTAACCAAAGTTCACCATTTCACACAATTCAATACCACTATCTGGAGGCATGAAAACATACACTGGCATCAAATAAACAGACAAACACTAGAGAGCCATGGCACACAGACAGAAACACAAAGCCCATCAATTTGACGCATAATTTTCATTTCTCTGGTATGGCCATTTTTGAGCTTTTTACTTTTTACTTCTATTTCTAGGAGCTTTCTTTGTTTAACTTTTGGAAAGTGCTTTTTTAGGCTATGTGGGGAGGGGTTTTATCTTTCTTTAATGTGTGTCAGCAGGAACTGAGTTACAGCTAGTTAATTACTGCAACCTTAGCAAGGGGGGACATCTGACAGGGCTCTTTGCCTACCCTTGCTGTTTATAAAACAAGCTCAATTGCAGTTCAGCATTAAAATTAAAAGACATTTCTGCCTAAATTTTTCCATTTCTCAATTCATATTCAGACTAAGTTTTATCACAAAAACCAATTCATTTTTCTGTAACCAATATCTTTCAAATTTAGACCAATTCTTCAGGAGGCATCCCAGTGGAAAGCACTGGGCTAATGATGCCTCATTTCCTATGGTGGCAGACAGTGAGAGAGAGAGAGAGAGAGAGAGAGAGAGAGAGAGAGAGAGAGAGAGAAAAGACAAAATAAAGGCACAAGAGGCATTAGGCCTTTTTCTTAAAGTGAGGTAGGGAGCAGGACTTAAACCCATCAACACCTCTCCCACTCTAACCAAACCTTCACTATTTTAGTGAAGGCAAACCAGATGCCAACTTGCAGTTATCTAAAACCAAACATCAGGCTTTCTTTTATTTTCTGTTCAGACCTGGATAAGATGTCTTACTCCCAAATTTTGGTGGGTACTAGGGTCCTCTTAGGAGCTGATCAGGCCCGCATTCTAACATTCACAGTTAGGCTTTTCTTACACTATGCCCCCAGGGGTTTTACCTGTCTGGCATGCAGAGTTTCTTTTTCACTCTCAGGATTTCCTTTTAGACCCTTCAGTGTGTCTGGTGTTTTTCCAGGAGGGCTGCAGTGGAGTCCACAACCTCTTTCTGGACTAAAAGGGGTCCAGGTGTGCCCTGGGCTGGGGATTCACCTGGGCTCTCCCAGCTTCCTTGGAGGTGTCCGAAAGGGACAATGAAATGCTGCTGTCTCTGGACTTCACTGCAATACTGGACGAGCTCCCCAGGAAAGGTAGTAGAAGCAGAGAGGATTCAGTGATTGTGTATTGAAGGCTAGGACAGGAATCTCTGAGAAGGAAGATTTATTATGACCAGCCAGGCCCAGCAGATTCCTGTCCAAAAAGCCGAGCCCCGAGTAGGGGCTTCAAAATTACTTTTATACAAGAGACACATGTGGTGGGGCCAGGAGAGGGTTACGGGCCAAAAAGACTTTTTTTGTTGCTTTTTTAGGGTTTAGCCTTTTGTTTGAATGCCAGCTAAGCTTAAATTAGCCTATCGCCCACATTCCAGGTAAGCTTAAATTAGCATTGAATTTCCATCTGGATGTAACTTTGAATACACATTGAGTGTACATCCTTTCTGAATATTCAAAGCCTATAGGGCCTATATCACTTAATTGGTTTTCTAAAAGCTAGGCATACTTGGAATTAGATGTTTGAATTCATGCACAGGCTATGTTAATGTGACAGAAAAAAACAGGAGCCAAGGATTGCTGGAATCTGGCTCCAGAATGCCAGAGACTTCTGGAAGAAAGCATAGTCTTCTGCCACCTTGATTTTGGACTTCCAACCTCAAAACTATAAGCCAATAAATCCCCATTGTTTAAGTTGACCACTGCATGGTGGTTATTTTAGCAGCTAGGAAACTAGAACAGTGGTGTCATGGTTTTGTGTCAAATAGGCTCACATTATTACAGCATTGCTAGTTAAAACAAAGATTAGAATGTGTTCCCAATTAGATAAGTTGGATTTTAAATTGGATTCCAGTGGAATTCAAGTGTGACACAATAGGAAACCAAGTCCATAAGGCATGAAAAAGAAAAAGTTTGTTACTCACAGATCCCAATGAGAGAGGGGTACCATGAGGAGTCCACAGGACATACAATTGGTTCAGGTAGTACAACCAGCTCATGGGAGCACACAAGCAAAGCAAGAAGGACCCTGAGCTTGGGCATTTAGTGTTGGATTTCTCACAGGGGTTAAGGACTGGTTAGTTTAAAGCAAATGGGAAATGGGAAATGGGAAAGAGTCTGGTCAACTCTGAGGAACCTGAGGATGGTTACTAACTGTGGGATTTGGGTAAGGTGTGTTGGTGTTATTAGTGGTGGTTGCAAATGCAGGTTTGTGCTCTGAGGGAATTTATGCCTCAGGCTGGAAATCTGCTTATGAACTAGCCAAAGTTCAGCATGGAGGAAAGTAGTTTAGCTGAAGTGAGATGGATGCCAGTGCAGCAGAGAGAAAAATTGTGGTAGTTACAACAGTCTGTCTCCTGATTTGATGAGTAGTTCTCTACAACCCTCATTTTTTAAACAACTAAGATCTGTGTTAGTTAGATAAAAGATTAATCCTCAGGTTTAAAGTGGAATTTAAAGTTGCCTCTTCTTTAAATATCAATCAATATTTTTATGTAGTATGCATTAGGAGCAAGATTTTCACAATTTTCCATCCATATATATTTTGATCTTTCTCTCAATCATGAATTCTTTCCAAATAATGAATTATATCCAACATTTTGACACAGCACTTTGTTATTTCTCTCATTCTACTACTCCTTTCCAAGTTTTCCTATGAGATCCTTTATAGTATATACAAGAAGAGATTGAACAGCCTATGTAATTACATCTTTGACTTCTTACTCTAGAATCCCCTCCAGATACTTTCATAGGATCCACACTAATTGCTCTAAAAAATGCCTTTAGTCTTGTCACTCTTCCTCTCAAAATTTTCAAAGGTCAATAAATATATTAAAGAAATGCCAAGTAAAATATCAGTTAAATACTGTTACATGATGTGATTCTCTGTACGTGGGAAAAAAATTGAATAAGATTATCATGTTTGTTACTGATGAAGAATATACATTGGTACAATGTGAACATGCACATACATATACACACATATGTATTATTTAGACCTATTCTTTCACTTATTGAGATTAATAAGAGTTAGGAGTTCAGAGTCTTTTAAGGACTGTACAATATTAACCTGTTCTTTCTCAAAAATCTTATGAAATAGATGCTACTATTATCACCATTTTAAAAATTAGGACAAAGGGAAGCGGACTTGGCCCAGTGGTTAGGGTGTCCGTCTACCACATGGGATGTCCGTGGTTCAAACCCTGGACCTCCTGGACCCGTGTGGAGCTGGCCCACATGCAGTGCTGATGCACGCAAGGAGTGCCGTGCCACGCGGGGGTGTCCCCCGTGTAGGGGAGCCCCACGCGCAATGAGTGCGTCCCATAAGGAGAGCCACCCAGTGCAAAAGAAAGTGAAGCCTGCCTAAGAATGGCGCCACCCACAGGGAAAGCTGACGCAGCAAGATGATGTAACAAAAAGAAATACAGATACCCATGCCACTGACAACAGAAGTGGACAAAGAAGACAATGCAGCAAATAGACAAAAGAGAACAGACAACGGGGGTGGGGGAGGGAGGGAAGGAAGGAAGGAAGGAAAGAAGGAAGGAAGGAAGGAAGGAAGGAAGGAAGGAAGGAAGGAAGGAAGGAAGGAAGGAAGGAAGGAAGGAAGGAAGGAAGGAAGGAAGGAAGGAAGGAAGGAAGGAAGGAAGGAAGGAAGAGAAAGAAATCTTAAAAAAAATAAAAATAAAAATTAGGACAGAGTATCAAAGGGAATAGTAGAGACTATATTTCAGCAAATCACATGACTGGAATTAAACTTGGACAGTCCATATCCAGACTCAGTAATTTGCAAGAGATTCACTAAATCCAGACCACCCACAAATGAAGAAGGGGAGATTAAGCTCTACCTCCTGTATGGTGGAATATCTATGTAAATTATGTGGAATTCTTCTATAAGGGGGATTTGTGTCTTCTCCTCCATTTATTTTCCTTCCTCCCTTCCTTTTTCCCTCTTTCCTTCCTTCCTTCCTTTTTTCTCTCCACATTTCATTTCTATCAATGTGGACTCATGTATATTGAATTTATACTTTGGGTTATAATCCAATACTACAATATTTATTGCTAGAATTGTTCCTGGTTTGGCCATTGAGCTCTCTTTCAGTTGCCTAGTGAATTCCTTTGACATAACCCCATCAATGGGCATAACTGTGTGTTTTCAATCTATTCCTTGCTTTCTTGAACTATGAGATGTTTCCGGCTCATCATTTTTAAGATTTATTTTTTAATTTCTCCCTCCTCTTGTTGTTTGTGCTTGCTGTCTGCTCTCTTGTCTGTTTGTTGTGTGTTCTCTGTGTCTGCTCATCTTCTTTTCTTTTAGGAAGTGCTAAGTACCAAATCTGGACCTCCCTGATGGGAGTGAGGCACCCAATAACATGAGCTACATCCGCTCCCTGCTTGTTGTGTCTTTCATTGTTTCCTCATTGTGTCTCCTCATCGCTCCAGCTCATTGTGTCAGCTAGCTGTCTTGTTCATCTTCTTTAGGAGGCACCAGGAACTGAACCCAGGAACTCCCATGTGATAGGCAGGTGCTCAACTGCTTAGGCATATTCTTTCCCTAGGCTCATCTTTTATTTTCTTTGTTCAAAATCTAGAATCAGGTGTTTCTTCAAGAAGACCTTGTTTCTTTAATTGGAAATTGTATTTGGAAACCAAGTCTAGGAGCTAAGAGTGCTCAATGCTCTTGGGAGGTCATTATTTCAAGATCTCCTAGCAGGCAGATCTAAGTAGTATGCATAAATGTGCATACAAGCACCTATATATAAATACAAGTATATACTTATATCTGAAGCAGACTAGTAGATTAGGAATCAATAGACAGATCTAGAACCTGGCAGAAAAACCACTGCCATTGAACACATGGCCACAATACCCCACAAGATGGCTGCTGGAAATCCTTTGCAAGAACTCCCATTTGGAATGAGATTTGCTCTGGAAGCCAGGAGAAACCCTGAATATTCTCCAGAGACCTTATCATTGGGTCCTCCAGGGGGGCATTGATGGGTGGGATAATCAATCAAAACAGCAAACAACTGGGACTCCTCCCCTATCATTAGCAAAGGGGTAGAGTAATAAATGATTCAAAAAGCAAGCACAAAGGCCAAACTGGCCCTTTCTTCTTGCCTTCTTCCCCACTGCCTGGATCAGCACACAAGTAAACCTGGGCATTTGTAATTTGTAATGGGACATTGTAGTCTTCAAATCAAACCTCTTCATCACTTCTCAGCCCCTTCCTCTCTACCTGGAACCCATAATCTGTCATTTTCTCCCATTTCTCTTCCCTCCATTCCTTAATAAATTACTGACCTAACTGAACTAGCTTGCTCTTAAAATTCATTTTATATAGCTTAGCCAAGAACCTACAGAAAATCCAGCAACATGTCTATATTTGTTCCTCTATCTACCCAACTTGTATATAACTAAACTTAAGTTTACAGAGAGAAGGAATACTTACTATGATCCTGACAGTGAAATACTACTACTTAATTTATTTATTTCTCACAACATCCCTATGATTTGGGAGCTATTCATATCTACATTTTGTAGATGAAAAAAATGAAGGTTAAAAATATTAAATTATGTTAATGGAGTAGTAGTGTTTACCGGTCAAAGTGGCATGCCTGCAAGTTGCAGTCAAATTGCAGATGGGCACAAATTTATGTCAGGAAGACAAAGGGGTAGAAATGAACATTTATTTTTAAAAGAAGAACATCATATTGGTTCTCAACTTTGGGAAATAAATATTTGGCCAGAGTGTGAAGAGCTTAACTGACTTACAGGCAAACTCCCTTTGACTGGAAGAAGCTGCACAGGTTGCTGTGCTGAGGGTCCCAGGGTCCTGCCTGGGAACTTAGCAGAATGCTGCCATCAATTTTACAATGTCTGCCAAGGACACTTGAGGGGCAAATTAGAGTGTAATATAATTAGTAATTTGCAAAAGCCTATTTTCAGTATTCTATGATTCCAATTAATCATGTAATTCCCACAACATATAATTTAGTACACTCTATTAATTTTTTTCTTAACTCACTATTATTCCCCAACAAATTGTAAATGTTATTTTCTTAAAAAGTACTTATGCCCACCTTGTTCATTTCTGCATCTAGATTATCTAATGCACTGCATGCTGTATACTTGAAACACATATGGTAAAAATAAAATAATAAAATATATAGCACACTCTGAAAAGCCTTATGAACAAACAGAACCTTGTTAGGTGAATAATATTTATAGCTTTCTTTTAAATCACCGAGACCTAATAAAAGGTTCTTAAAGATCATTTGTGAATTGCTCGCATCCTTACAGTTATTTAAATTGAAATACAAAATAACAGGTGAAAGTTTCCAATACCAAATCTTCTAATATCAGCTGTAGCAATAGTCCTATATAACCTCATTATTGCTGCTCCAGTTATAAAGTCAATGACTTGTAAAGTATATGATATAATGAATATTCATGTTGCACAGACAAAATTGGAAATGCTTCTAGAACTCCACCTCCTTTCTCGTACATTCCAGTCACGTAATGATCTCTCTGGAATAGGTTTTTCACCTTACATTAGTTTATTCTTAAATGCATTCAAGCATGGAGATGATTATTGTGACCTGAAAAGATATAAAGTATGGCTGCAAATTATTAAGGCAGAATCCCCTGCATCAATTGTAGAATCACATCTTGGTTTAGGAGTATTCTACCTCTTTATGAGAGACAACAGAAACAACTTCCACCCTGTACAAATGCAGTCATCTATTACACACAATAAATGGTGCCAGAGACATTACGTATAATATTTCTATCCCTGGAATCTAAACATAAAACCATAGTCACTGACATGTTGTTTATTTCTATATGTTAACCCAAAGCAATAAGGTTTTAGCCTTAAGATTAGGATGGATTTATTTCTTCATCCAGAAACTTGGGGTAATATGCTTTTTATTCTTTCTGCAATATGAACAGAAAAAATTGCTATGAATGTATTTGTTCTGTCTGACAGAAATGCTAGAGGACCCAATTAGTCACCATTGTTGATAAAGAGGAAAATAATTTTGCATATGAGAATATATCTTCTATCAGTAGTTTTACAATTTATATTCCAGTAAAATATATAGAGTGATGGAAATCATGGTGAAGCCAGTACATAGATGGAATTTTTAAAAAATTAAATGCTTATTTTTATAATAGTTTACTTTTTGTGATTTTTTTAAACTTTTTTTGTATTTTTCAAATTTTATGGTAGTAATTACTTTAATGCTTTGAGAAAGAAGATATTTCTAATAAAGGTATATTTACTAAGAATATTAAATCAAATACAATTTTTACTTGCCAAGAGGAGAAGTGACTCTCTCTGTGAGTTCAATCAGAGAATTTAGGAGAAAGTATTTGAAGTTTATTTTTATTATTGTGCTATAATCTAAGAGTGTACCATTTCATTGAGAATTAAAAATGTTTAAATGATTTTTCATGCCTTGTTTCTACTAAAGCAATAAAAAAAGGGATATTGCATATAAAATATATCCCCTGAAATGATATTGCTATTAGTCAATTATATGACAACTTAAAGAAAAAAAATGATGCCATGCATATCTGGAAATTGATTCTTTAATATGACTTTATAAAATTTCTTATGTGCTTTAATTTTGAGTATCATCTTGCTCTCATGGCGTGTAGTTTCTGGTTTGTTGTTTTTTTTCTTTTTTAAATGTGCCAGAAAATTTATTGTAGTGATTTACTATTGAGAAGCATTTTAGTTTCATTTTCATGAGCCTGGAGGTCAACATTTGGTTTCAGAGGATTCCTAGTTACTTACTATTTTCATTTTTATAACCAGGAGCAGAAAGTAAGAAAAGTTCTTCCTCAGCTTGCAAATGTTAAGTGGGTTGCCATTTGAATGCATAGTCTCAGCCATAAATTAGTGTCTAGAAATAGTTATAAAATATTTGAATAGAAGATATTTATCATGTTTCCACCTGGATACAGAACGGCATTTATGTAAAGAATTGTTTAGAGTGTCTATTTTAGTTGTGTAACTAATACAGTGTTTAAATATTTTGTTCTGTTGTTATTGTTTGAGATTTTTATCCTGAATTTTATGATCTAGTAATATCAAAATTAATCAGAATGTGATAATACTATTAGCTTCTTTCTTTCTCTCAGCTGAAGTGATGGCCCAAGTAATTTCAAAATAACATTTTTTTTTCTGACAGAAAAAAATTGCTGCTAAAATGAGACAAAAGCAGGCTTGCAATTACTTTGAAAAGTACTTAGATCCATCTACAAAATTCACTCAAATAACTATAGGCTGTTTTTTCCTAAATATAAGACACTAACATATAACAGCACACTTTTCCTCTGCACTTTTTAGTTGTCAGTATTCTTCCACAAATATTTCCTCTGAACCTCACAATACTTTCATGAGGTAAGGATAGCTGGCATTATCATGACCATTTTGCTCACCTATATCATGGGACACAAAGATGTGACCAAATGGCAATTATTTAAACAAAACTGAAAATCAGATCTCTTTATTTCTATTGTAATATGATTTCCAATAACTCTGATTCAAATGACTCTATTTATTTTGTAATAATACATTTTATTTTTAGAGAAGTTTTGGATTTGCTTTTACAGAAGAATTATATCAAAAGTATAGGAAATTCCTATGTAGCCCCACCCCACGACCCCCACACACATAGCTTTCCTTATTATTAGCATCTTATATTAGTGTGGTATATTTGCTGCAATTGCAATTGCAATTTTGAAGCACTGCTACTAAAATGGAGGGGAAGGGATGAACAGGTGGAACAGAGGGCATATTTGGGGCAGTGACATTGTTCTGGATGATACTGCAGTGATGCACACATGATATCATACATTTGCCAAAGCCTATTAAAACTGAACAGCCAAAGTAAAACATAATGTAAACTACAGACTTTGGTTAGACAACCGTTTTTTGATATTTGTCTGCGAACAGTTTTCAAGTTCCTTTTCCTTCTGCCTGAAACCAGTGCTAGTTGAGGCAATGGATACTTTCTCCGTTAGCGTTGGCAATGGGAAGTTCAAATCATGCCTAACCCCAGCTCCACCCCTTAATCACAATGAAACCCAATCCAGCCTTATTTCCCTTCTCTCAGTCTATTTTGGTTCAGCTTGAGGGGCAATCTTGCTCTCCTCTGTAAGCCTCAATATGTGAGTAATAAAACTTTTCATACTTTCTTTTGTTTTCTTATCAGCAGAAAAGTTTTACTCCTAATATAATCGGTGACATTTTTGTGTCATCAGTCTCAATACAAATCAAGTGGTGGGAGGCATATCCCAGTCTTGTAAGATGTTCACAACATTGACATAGAACTAAATTTTAATTAACTATTTGTAGAACTGTATCTTCCAAATATCTGCAAATAAAAAATCCTTCCTACAGTTTTTCTCCCCCATTATAGTTGCACAAGCTGCCATTATCTCTTCAATATTCCTCCTCCCAAAATTGCCTCTTGCCAGTATGCCCTTTACCTACCCTTATCCTCCTTCCATATCTGCAGTCTTTCCCTGCCCTCTTTTGGAAAATGGGTGACAATATACATTACTGGTCTATTTACAACAAATAAAATAGTTACACAAGAGCATAAGAACTTGAGTTTTTCTAAAATAAATTATTCTATTAGATCAGATTTGGCAATCTTTTACTCGAAAGGGACAGAACGATTATATTATGCTAAAAGGCCATATTGTCTCTGTTACAACGATTAAATCTCCTATTGTCATGCAAAAGCTGCCATAAAAAATACGTGAAGAAATAAGTATGGCTGCATTCCAATAAAACTACTTTATTCTCAAAAGCAGGGACAGACCATACTTGGCCCATGAGCTATAGTTTGTCAACCTCTGTATTATGCCTCCAAAGTTTACTATAAAGGGGGAGAAAGCCAAGAAAACAAAAAGTCTCACCAAGTGTCAGCTTATTTTAGTTAAAATGTTTAGTTTGGTCTTCAACATTCAAGGCTGAATAATAGCAATATAGATGTTTTAAATGAGATTTATAATGGTTTTTATATTGCTCAACATTATATTCCCAGGACCCGTAGCACATACTAAGCATCCAATAACTATTTATTAAATAAATGAAATAAGAATCCATCATTTAACACAAGAGAAATCATATCAGTCATGAAAGAATATATTTCATATTTAAAATGAGAAATTAATAAATCTTTAATGGAAGTAAATCAGAATAATGTATAAATTATACATTAAAAGTATAAATTAAAAAGCTTAGATTTCATTTACATTATATTCATGTACTGATCCATGATATAATTAAAATAGATAACTAGAACTGAAATTGTATATGCATAAATTGGTAACCTAATATTCTTATTCAAATGAATATTGCCCTTTATAATTTTAAAAATATATATGGTTTCTAAGAAGAATGCATGCACTTTAAGAGATTTAAAACATCATTTTGCAACTGTAATAACACATTCCATTAAGCAATTCTAAAATAATGAAGGATTTGCTAGTTAAATATGTTTGGCTTTAGCTCATGCCCAATAACACATTCAGAAGATTAAATCTGCAATAAAACAAGCCAAAGACCTAGAAAGGATATTAAGATAGCTGCCTACTATGTTCTCTATTGCTATTTTCCCAAAAATTCTCATTTGGATCTAAGTCTGAACTCTAAATAATGCTTTTTATGTATCTCTAAGATATTTGATCACCTTTATGAGGTGTTCTGAATCAGAGCATTGCCCTTGTTTATCTTTAATCTGAATTCTGTTCTCTATTTGGCATAAGAATAAGCACTTTTGCCACAACAATTCGTGGGAACGATGTTTTCGTATGGAGAAGAAAACAGAGAAGAGTTTTTTATAATACTCATTCATTTATATTACCCATCAATATATACTGAACCTCAATATCCCTGGCCTTGACATTATTAGGGATACAAAGGCAAAATACATGTGTGGTTTCTACTTTCCCAGAGTTTTGAGTTAGTGAGAAATGCAGAAACTAAACAGACAATTACTAGATATGGTGTTGTGGTGGTTTGAAACTGTATGTATCTCAGAAAAACATGCCCTTAAATCTAATCCAGACCTGTGGGTACAAACTTTTGTGAGAATGCTTCAGCTAAGATGTGTCCCACCTCAATTAGGATGGGTCTTAATCTATTACTGGAGTCATTTATAAGAGAATGAAATTTAGACAAAGGGAGAGAAAGTCAAGGAAGCAAGGAGTAAAATCAACAAAATCCTGAAGAGAAGGGAGAGACCAACAGGTACCACCATGTGCCTTGCCATATGGTAAGGGAGGCAAAGATCACTGGCAGTCGGTTTTCAGGAAGAAAGCATTGCTTTGATGATGATTTGGACATTTTCCTGGGCTCAAAACTGCAAGCTAATGAATTCCCTTGTTTTAGCCAACCCATTTTATGGTATTTTCTGGAGCAACCTAGGAAATTAAAATAAGTGTGGAGAGATATTTTGAGATGCTTGTCTAAGTTCTATTTTTATTACTTAACTTTTTCTTTCCCCCTGTTCAGTCATCTTCAGTTTTCTTTGCCTTTGAGAGGAAAGCATGGGAAGAAATAAATCAGAAATAGCCTTAAAAGTTCTCTGACTTTTAATTTAAAAAACTTAAGCCCTTAGGGAAGCTTAATGTTTTTGTGGAGTAAGTTAAAGATAGATGATTCAGGGAACTTGACAAAAACCTTGGGAAGAAGCAGTGTACCGATGGGGCAGGACCCTCTCCATATCCAGAAAGAAACTATCCTTAGTAAGAGAAAGTAGAGAAAAGTGAAAAAGTTGGATCTCCTTTAGAATGACTGACAATACTACCTGGGATGTGGTAAAATTTCTGAGAGAAAATGAAAGTATAAATAAACCTTCCAGATGGGTCCATGGTTAGTCCCTAGAGAGGGTTCTGTTCCCAAGTGCAGTGAGGAAAAGTACAGAATTGCCATGCATTGATGGTCCATGTTCAATGGGAAATTGGCCATCTCAGCTATTTCTGTGGAGACTTTTTGCACCCCACAAATCTCAATATATTATAGGAGGCAGTCCTCTGTGACCGCCCCCCAACTTTGTCTACACTTTAAAGAGGAAGTCAATCCCAAGAAAATTTTCTGCCATCTTGTCTAATGGAAACTGAAATTAAAATGTAAAACGAATTGTAAAATATTTCAAACTTAAGCTTCTTGGATACATCCTTTTGAGACCTATGACTCTTCTTTTCTAGAAATACATTAATTACTCCAATATATGGTATATTCAAGATACAAAGATGATATCATTAGTAATTTAGGTGATGACTTGGTCTCAGGATCCTTATCTAGGTTTTGGACTCAACAACTGGATGTATATTTATGCTATTCACTCAGATAAGAAAAAAGGAGTAAGGGAATTGAATATATATATATATTTTTAAGCAACAGTGAGGCATATGAATGGATATTATATTTATAATTTATTGGCACAGAAGAAGTATCAAAATGAAACCATGGGATGAAATATCCCAGGGAAATTATAAGGACTGGGCAGAGTAGAGGGTACAGCTCAAGTCTGCAGGGGACTTTGGTTTTGGAGAGATAAGCAGGGGACAGGAGTCCACAAAGGAGACTGTATATGAACAAACCTTGTGGAACAAATACAGGGAAGAGTTTTTTTCTCAGAAGGCAAAGTTGAAGTACATCCCAAGAAAAACACAGGGGCTAGGAGTGCCAAATGGTGCCAAAAGATGAAGTAAAACAAGGAATAAAATCTGTCTCGTTCATTAGGGACTTGAATGAGAGCAGTTTCAGGAAAGTCACATTGCAGTGGCTTGAGAAGTGACTGGAAAGTGGGAAATGGAAAAAGAAAGCATAGCTAGTTCTCTCAAGAAGTTTAGGATTTCCAATTTCTGTGTTATTTCTCTTATCCAGAGTTCCCATAATAAAAAATAAGAACAAAATAGCTATAAATTATATGTTTTTTTAAAAAATACAAGCACTACTGTGTGTGCAAAATATTTTGGCTGCAAAAGAGGATGACCCTTGTTCTGTATGTTCAAGAGGAGAATGGAATATTGCTGAAGTAACTTCACTGAATGAGTTATTCATTGGCTAGATCCCAGAACAAACTTTAAGCACTTCTTTGAACATCAGATTGGCCACCAGAAATTTAGGAAGTTGGTTTAGGAGATTTCATTATTCCAAGCTACATTTAAGGAGATAGAATTTACTAAATGCATAGATATCATTAATCAAAGTCTGTGGAGCAGCTCCACTAACTGATGGTAATAGAGAACTTACTGCATCCTATAAGAAGGAACTTTCTCATGCAGCATAAATTTACTCTGCAACATATTCAACACAGGATTTCCATTCACCTTTATTTCTCTACATTTATGTTACTAATTTTGTGGTTTCTTTTTCAATACTTAACTCAGACTGTCATTTCTCTGCTTGACACCCTCCAGTGGTTTTCTTCCTACTTATTATAGAAGTCAAAATCCTTAGCAGAGCTTGGAAGGATCTGTTAATATGACCTACATGATTGTCTATGACTCTGTCTCTTTTATAGCCACAGTTTTCTCCTTGCTTTTCCTTAAATATGTGAAGCATTCTTCTGTCCCAAGTCTTTTGCACTTGCTGTTCACTCTTCCTTAATTCTCTTCCCAAATGTATCAGCCTAACTTGCTTATATGTTTCAAATTTTTGCTCATTTTTCACACTGCCCATCTATCCTCTTAAATTGTAACCTCAGTTCTCAATTTCTTGAGACCCTTTTTGACAGCACTTATCTAATATAGGGCATGCAGCTAGTGCTACCTATTACATAGAGCATTTCCATCCAAGGATAAAGATCTAATAGACCATTGTGGCCTACTGAGCATAGCATTCGTAGTCAGTAAACATTTTGTGACTGAGAAAATCACATTTTGGTGATTACAACCTGAGGAAATTAGCGTCAACCACTTCCAATAATAGAAAAATGTTTCTGTTTCTTGGTGGGGGTTTGAGTATGCTACACTCAAAAAACATTTGAATTCTTTTTGGCCACAGGCAATTGCAGCATCTTAAGGTCTGTTAGTTGTAAAATTTTCAAAAATGTTTCTTCTAAACATTCTGTGATGGAAGTTGCTATGTGGTACATTGTGGAAAACAGGCTCGGGGACAAAAAAAGACTTTCAGCAAATGATTGCTTTATGACGTTCACAGCACACAGTCGCCTAAAGAGCAGGAGAAACGATCCCATTATGGCCGATCCCATGTGCTGGCAAACTGCTCGGGTCACGGCTCTGCATATCCTACCTCATGTCAGAGATGAGGGTATTTGTGCTGCTCAAATGTTAGGTTTTTATATGCCCCATGGGAGGGGCCTTGCAAATAAGCAATAAGCAGGCACAAGCAAGCCCAGTGCCCCAGCAAGCAGCGAGGACTGGTTGAGAGTTAAGGTCTTCCTTGGGCTGCTTGCAGCCTCTTGCAAAATGGCAACGCATGGAATGCAAGAACATAAACAAAGCAAAATGAAAACATACCAAGCACCTGCACGCAAACAAGCAAGAGAAAGGAGGTTGGTAGGCAAGGACTGGGAGATGGTCACTGAGGGTGCTCATGACGTCCCCAGAACATTCATAGAAGTAATTTAGACTATTGAACAGAAATATTTTTCTTCCACTCTCCTTTTTACTAGTACACATACACACTTTCTTGTCGTTAGGAGGCAGAAAAATCATGGTAGCTATGGGAGGGAAAGCTCACAAAAGGATAGAAAAAAATTGTGAAGAATTTCCTAGCCTGTTAAAGAATGCTCCGGATTAATAATACTGTATTTCTAGTATGATTTTGAGTCTCACCCTGTAAGAATTAAAGTAAAACAACCTTTGCCAGTTTGGAAGCAGCTTACATTCTTGGCAACATCAATACACACTCATACAAAGATATTTTTGCCAATGTTTGCATTATCTATGGTTCTGTATCTATTCATTTATTCAAATCCTGTCTTACCACGTAGATCACAATCTCTTCCAGATCATGGACACATAGTTCTGCTCTCTTTGCAATGACAAGCAGTGGCTGCATTGTATTTTCACACAGCAGGATATTCATTGTACATGATTGAGTTTACAAACAGATTGCAAAGTTGGCTTTTTCTTGCTATTAGCTGGTTTGTAATAAGTTTTCATTAATATAATGAAAAAATACAATAAACACAGCTAGGAAAAATAGTTAATGATCTAATAACTTTATTTCCCCTATTTAATCTTTAATGTTTTTTTTTTCTTTATAGGAATAAGGCAGGGATATACCTAGTTTGGGCAGGAAATTTTAGGAGAATAAAATAAAGAAATATAGGGAAACGGACTTTGGCCCAGTGGTTAGGGCGTCCGTCTACCATATGGGAGGTCCGCGGTTCAAACCCCGGGCCTCCTTGACCCGTGTGGAGCTGGCCATGCGCAGTGCTGATGCGCGCAAGGAAAGCCGCCCAGCGTGAAAAGAAAGTGCAGCCTGCCCAGGAATGGCGCCGCCCACACTTCCCGTGCCGCTGACGACAACAGAAGCGGACAAAGAAACAAGACGCAGCAAATAGACACCGAGAACAGACAACCAGGGGAGGGGGGAAAATAAATAAATAAATAAATCTTTAAAAAATAAAATAAAATAAAAATAAAGAAATATAAATTAAATGACTTTACAATTAAAGTTCTTAGAATATTGCCAATATATACAAGATGTTCAATACTTTATTTATTTACTTATTTATTCGCTTATTACTTACTTATTACTGAATGGCTGGTTCCATTATGTGATGGGCAGATCATTTATTTCTCATTTTTAAGAAGAATTTTATATTTATATAATTACTTATACTAAGAATTCATACAATGAAAGTTTGAGATAGTAAATTCAATTCTAATATTTGAAATGCTCCTGTTTTTTAAAAGGAAATATATGACCAGGATTGAAAAGTTGCCGTTTGTTTCATTTTTGTGTGAAAATAATATCCTGATTTTTAGATAAGGAAGTTTCAATTTCTGTCATAAAATGAGCCTGAGACACTTCAGATATAAGCCTCAGTGAATTGTGTGCCAGGATACATCAACATTTTTCTGGTAAACATTAAATATTTTTAAAGATTGTTTTCATTAATATCCCTACTACCGCAGTTGGATATTGTATAGTTTTGCATTATTGAAAGGTCTTTAGTTTCTTGCTACACATTTTGTTAGTCTGGTTTTTTGTTGCCTATTGGGTTTAATATTGTTCTTGAAAATAGTTGATGCTTTGTTATGTGTAACTTTTCTAAGAAAAGTTGTGTTATAAGCTGTAGAAAAAAAAACCTTTTGTACATGCATGTGCCTAAAAGCAAAAGTTCTGCCTCACTTCCTTATAGTACAATACATACAATCCCATTCTGTACCTTTTTCATGCAAAGAGATAGGAAGAATTAAAACAATATAAGCCTGGTATGCTAATTTGCCATGGCTGCTATGAAAAATACCCCACAATGCATTGATTTAAACACCAAGCATTTGTTGGCTCATGGTTTTAGATGGTAGAATTTCCAAATCAAGGAATCAGCAAGCCATGCTTTCTCCCAGGATCGGTAGAGTTTTCTAATTCCTTGGTCTCTTCCTATGGCTTTCTCTGATTTCTGGCCTTTATTTCCTATTGTTTCTTTGTCTGCTTCGAAATTTCCTCTCATTATAAGGGCTCCAGTAATACAGATTAAGGCCCATGCTGATTCAGTTCAGCCACATCTAAGCAGTAATTCAGAAGATGCCCTTCTCTTCAAAAGGTCTATTTGCAAAAGGTTTCATACCCACAGGAAAGGGAATAAAGATAAAGAACGTTTCTTTTGTCATGGTACATGATTCAACCTAACACATCTGGCAATCTGGTATGAAAATTTAGACTGTCTATGACAAGGACAATTTGACCTTCATACAAGTTTAAATCTTATATGTTATTTACTAATACCTCCATATGGCAGTCGCTCTGAGCAAAATTTGTTTTGTCCTACATGAAATGATGGACATAAGATCTGAGTTATGGAAGAGTGGTCTATAATATCAACTTAAACAGCTTTCTTTACTAACAGTACTTCTTGTGCAATTACATATTTTTCCCTTATAATCTCAATAAAATTATTTAAATATATAGCAGTTAATATATTGATGCTAGTAAGATTTATACATACTATAGTACTAAATTTTTAGGATAAATCTTATGCTTATTGAATGTAAGCATGATCAGTTTTGTCCAAATGTAATGGAAGACAAAAATATGAAATGGAAAAGGGTGTTTAAAAATTTAAATTTATTGATACTGATTACTGAATTTTGGCAATGTTATGAGAGTGACTGGAAAACCTATATGAAAAGGGAAGAAAAAAACTGTTAGAAAGTACTAAGGACTTGCATACCAAGATCTCAGAAATAAAAGAAACCCTGGTAAACATGGCACTGATTTTCTAGTTGCAATGTTTGTTAATTGAAAGCTGGGGGGAAGCTGAACAGAACTTTCCATAGTCTCACAGGGCTCAAGGTACAAGCTTTGTAGCTCAGGACCTACCAAGTTGAAGGAACTCTGGAATAGACCCCCACATATTCAGTCAGGCCCCGGAAGGGTTCCACCATTGGAATAAGTGTGAGATAGAGTAATTCACTCCCAAGAATGAAACCCAGGTTCAAACAATCCCCAAAGTATTCACTGATCATGGGGGAATTAAGCTAAAAAATAGATAAAATCTTACTAGAAATATTGAAAGCTAACCAATGTCCTTATAAAATCTTATCAATTAAAAAAGTAATCAGAATGGAAATCTGAAAATATTTTTATTAGTTATTGTCAAAATATGACATATCAGAATTCATGGAATACTGATAAATACTGACTAGAGAAAAATGGATAGCCCTCATATTAGAAAATAAGAAAGTTCATTCCAAAAGTATTAGCTGAATCCAGTTTCCAACTGTTTCGAATTAGTTAAGATGGGTTTTAAATTAGAGTTTGAAGATCAGGTGCATCACAATGGGAAACCTAGGCAATAATGCATGAGAAAAGGTAATTTATTACAAGTCTCCTGAAGAGAGGGGTGCCAACATGTGTGAAAAGGTAAAGGAACTGGGGGTCCCAGGCCAGTGGGGATGGTTAGCTTATAATTTGAAACCAGCTGTGGTTCAGAGTGATGTGTGTGAGTGGTGTGGGTGGTTGGTGTATTATGGGTTGGAGGTCTGGGGCAGTTTATGTCCCAGGGGTGGAGAGCTGTTCACTAGCTAGTCCAAAGGCCAGTGCTGGGGCTAGTGAGATATATGCTGAGGCAGCCCATAGAAGCTTTGATAGTTATGACACAAATTGTTTTCAAAATTTGTAGTCCCAGCCTAATTTTCCTCCCATTAGAGACATCATCACCAGATGGTCAGTGTTGCTTCTTCAGATATCTAGGTCCCAGCTTCACCATGCACTCATGTTATAATAATATACTAGCATCACCTGAGCGGTAACCACTTAGATCCCTGAGTTACAGATCCATGTGTCCCTTCTTCCGACTTCTAAGTTTCAATAATTACAACCTCTTCACTTTGGTTCTCAGGTCCTCTAAGTGCAGGGAGGGAGAGGAATTAACTCCTTTTTGACATTATTACCTGGAGTACTTAGTTTTCTCTTATTTCCTTTTCAGTTATATGCTTAACAACTGTATACATGATTAAAAATTATCTATATTAACTTGCATGTGTTCAGATAAGTGCTGTGATTTCTATTTCTTGACTGGTCCGAGACTCATACAAAGTTAATGGAAAAGAAGAAATAAAACTGCTAATATTCACAAATATCAATAACTATATATATAGAAATCCCAAAGAATCTGTAGATGCATTATAAGAATTAACATATTTATTTAACAAGGTTGCTGGGTACAAAGTTAAAATACAAAAATCAACTGAAAAGGTACTAGGAAATTGAGGGGAAAGGGAATTATTGCTTAATTAATGCAGATTTTCTCTTTGGGGTTATGAAATCGTGAGGGTAATGAATGTTGGTAATGGTATCATGATATAGTGAATGTAGTTGGCAAACTGGGAAGTTCTGAGTTGAATATATGTCAATACAATACAAAGTTTTAAAAATCAAGTGCAAAAAAGAAAAAACAAGTGCAAAAATAAAAGACATATAATTCTGACAAAATGTTTATTTCTGCTACCCTGGGGGTGAAAAATTATCTAGAGAAAGTCTAGAAGCTATATATATATTTATATTTTACACTGTTCATTAACTGAAACACTCAACATTATAATGATGTCAGTTCTTCCTACTTAGTTTTTCCTCAAATCTCCTCTTCTCTGCTATTGTGTTAAGAGTTCTAGGATGTTACAAGATGTTAAAGATGTGGGTTGTGCACAAGGGGAAAGTGTCAGATCTAGTTCTTGGCCATCCAATCATACATATATCTTATGTAAAACCTTGTTCATTGCCCAAGTCTACGTGCTCCATTCATGTCTGGCGACTCTGGTTATTCCTTTATTGTGTAGTCCACTTTATAGTCATTTATATTCTGTGATCTTGCCACATTTCTGGCAAGCAGTAATATTTAGAATCAGGATAAATGTATCCACCCTTTTCTCTATGAACCCAAAATACGTTTTTCTTTTCTTAGCCTCCTAACCTGGAGAAAATCCTTTTTTTTTTTTTTTAATTTGCTGGTGAATGTCTTTGAACTCTAGGGATGATAGTCTTCCACTCCAGGCATCTGTCTAACCAGGAGATTTTCTTCTTTTGATGTGTTCCTCATATAATGTGTTCAACAGAATCTGTTATCTTTTAGAATTGGGCAATAAGATTGGAAATATCTAAGAAGAAAATAATTTATCAAATACATAAAACATTTTCTCCAGAAAAATGTATATACATAAGCTGAGAATTTTATGAATGGGTTAAAACTTTGGGAGCTAGATCAGTTGTATTTGTAATTCTATTTGGGAAGCCATGTGCATGAAAACAGGAGACTGTTAGGATCTATGCAGCTCAGAGGTCCATTCTACCAAAACATTGAAAGGGACAACTTAAACACAATTTGGAAAATGTTTTCATTTGTCTTGAATTCAGCAACTTTTTATAAGAGAAGTAAATTGTCCAAATATATGAGTATGTCTGTAATTAAACAGAACTTTATTTTACATCACATGCCCAAGATGGGACTCCATGGAACTCATGCCAAGATTTTTGCAGCAGAGAAATAAAGTGATGGATGATAAAAGGAGCATGGGTAATTTAAAGAAATCCAATTCCATTAAACTAAATGTGTTTGATTCATTTGATAGATAATGTATCATGATCTTCATCATTAAGTAAATTACTTCTTTCATCATTAGTTTATTTCCTAAATTGTTATACATTGGCTTTCTAAGAAACTGTTACTTCGATAGACTTTCTTACTGGCTTTTTTAAGAAAAAACAAATCAAAACAATAACAAAAAGTAAATAACACCAGTCTGGTAGAAACAGAATAGCAAACCTAGGAAAACACTAAATTTGAGTTTTAAGTTCTTTTCTTGTTTCTTTTATTTTTATTTTTTTGGTGTTGTTTATTTTAAATCTAGATCTTAAAGAGCATAAGGTTCTAAAATCAAAGCTCATAAAGGAACCAAAATTTTCCTTACAGTTCCTGAGTTGCTGACCAGCATAGTCCAGGCTACTCTCCAGAGGAATAAAATCTATTTGCAGAATTCCAGACAAAAGAACAATCATAGCCATATGTTGTGACCTATTCAGAGAAAAATGGAAATTGCTCCTTAATAATTCTATCTTTTCTCCTTTTGCTTCATGTGTAGAAAGACTAAAAAATGCCTTTTGCCATCTCATAATTGACCGATAGTCCTTTTCATCTTTACCGTCCTAAAAAATAGAAGAAAAAAAGAAAGATAAGGAAATGCAGAATACATAATAGATAAGAAGTTTTTTAAAAGGATATTATATTCTAGGGCATGAAATCAAAAGTTCCCTGTTGATCACTAAAGATAAGCAGAGATAATACTTTGAATTCTCCAAGTTAGTTTTAAAACCAGGCATAATGGATAACATAACTGAAAAGTCTTTTCTTAAGCCCTGTTATAAACTACAGGCTTAAAGAAAACTACTTTATACAGTTTTCAGAAGTAATTTTTAAAAATTTATATATAATGTGACATTTTACCTAGGCTATTTTATATCTATTCTGGATAATTAAGATATGCCTATATCAAGTATCTCAAGCCCTCAATGTTGTTGCAAGCAACTATGAATCTTGTTCTTCAAGGAGTAAAGTTTGGTGGTTGCCATGGGTCCTTTTTGGAGGCATTGGAATTGTTCTAAATGATCTTGCAATGATGGTTACAGGTCATATTAAAGTTTGCCAAAATTTATAAAAGTGTATGGTCCAAAATGTAAACCGTAATGTAAATCATTGACCATGGTTAGTAATAATGCTTCAATATTTGTATCAGTTGTAACAAATATATCATGTTTGTTATTAATAGGGGAAAGGGGAAAAGGTGAATGATGTTATGTATATGGGAATCTCTTATATTCTGTACATGACTTTTCTGTAACCCTAAAACTTCTTTGAAGATGAAATGAAAAAAAAAATAAGACACTGAGGGAATAAATGGAAGAAAATGTCACTGTACAAATAAGACAATAGATTTACAATGATTAAAGACATAATGCCAAAATTTATTTTAATTTTATTTTTTAAATTTTTTATTTCAAAATTTTTAATTTTTCTGTATTTTATTTGTTATTTTTAAAATTATCATTATTATTTCATTTTCTTATTCACTTCATTCAGTTATTTTGTTGGCTTCATTTTTGAAGATATTTTGGATCACACAAGGGTTACAACTGTGGCAGAGGAGAACCATTGGTGTGGGGTGTCAGTGATGGGGTATGCATGGAAGAAGGTTAAATTAAGGCATACCACTAAGGCATATGAATGAGTTCAAGTGTTCATGGGACATTGTCACAGTATGTGGAGAGCCACACAATAACCAAAAGAATATGCAATCCCCATCCTGGGGAGTTCTGCCCCATTCCCTAATGGGAAGCAAGAATCCCTCAAGTACAGGGGCAATGAGTAGTGAAGGAGGATGGACCATGGATGGGCCCTTGATACTGATGACTGTACTTATAGGGTGCCTAGGAGTTACTTCCTGAAAACCTCCTTGTTGCTCCAATGTGATCTCTCTCGAAACCAAACTCAGCATATAAATGCATTAGTTCCCCCACCCCCTTGGCATGGTACATGAATCTCTGGGGATGAGCCTCCCTGCTGAGGGATTTCTACCTAGCACCAACTAGAAATGTAACTGGAAAAAGGGGAAAGGGTAAGACAAATGAGTTTATATGGCTAAGAGACTTCAAAGTGAGTTGAGAGGTCATTCCAGAGGTTATGCTTATACTTGTCTCAGCAGGATCTCATTGACTGCCACAGTAAATATTGCCTTAAATAGTGGGGGTCTTAAGGACTCTAGAGGCATCCAGACACTATAGACAGTGCTAACAGCTCAGGAGTTTGGTGCCTTAACAGTGGGTCCTGTTTTGGAATTCATGCTTCCCAGTGTGAGAGTTGGATTCAGTTTCGGTTTCCCTACACATGGCTCTTCTGCTCCTTCTATTTGAGCCTAAATATAGTACTAGAGTTGATAGGTCTATGTCCAAGAAATTTACATGTTTGGGCTTTCCATGTGCCAGTTGGGCCCTGAATCTCAACAGAGTTGCAACACCTATTCTCCAGTTCATTAAACTCACCCAGGACAGCTAACAAGAAGATGATGATGAACAATGACCATCCTAAGAAACTGAGAGAGTCTACAACTGTAATCAAGATAGTCCCATCCATCTGCCCCATAGGATCTAAGGCCTCTCTCAAATTGAGGCAGAGTGGGCATCACTATCACAGAAACCTCAGGATTGGGGAAGGAATGATGGACTAGAGTAGACTTACTCTCACTCTACCATAGACCTGTTGTATTCTAACAATGGAAGAACTTCTATCATTGATGTGGAGGCAGTGGCCACTGGAAGTTCTGAGTGTAGGGTAAGGGAAAATAGGTGTAATTTGGAGGCATTTTCAGAATACCCCTGAATGACGTTCCAATGACAGATACTGGCCATTATATATCTTGTCATAACTCATATATTTGTGCAGGAGAGAGGTTAAATTATAATGTAAACTATAATCCACACTTCACAGCAATGCTCCAATATATGTTCATCAATGGTAACAAATGTATCACACTACTGAAGGATGTGTTTAATTTGGGGATGTGTGGGAGGGGTAGGGAGTGGGGTATGTGGGAATCACCTACATTTTTTATGTAACATTTGTGTAATCAAAGTATCTTTAAAAAATAAAAATAAAAAAGTATATTAAAAAAGGTACAAAGGGAAAAAAAATAGACATGCCGGTATGTATAATAGAATCAAGTATTAGTTATTATAGAATTGTTTTCCAAATACTTCCCTCCACCACCTGTCTGTCTTCCAGTTTAACCAATCAGGAAAAAGCAAGCTCAGAATAAGTGTCAATATATATACTTATGTACCTTAAAACAATTTAAATAAATCAAAACCTCTTTTTATCACCATATCCTACACCCAGCTACTGTTCTATTTGCTCTACTTTGCTTCTCAACTTTACACATAAAAATCTCTTCCTACAGAGTATGCTATATTCAATTGCTTTCTCCATTTCATTATCTTTCATTTACTTCCAAACATTCTAGAATATGAATTATTCCAAGTGGCACTTTAAACACATCATCACCAAAGACTTAGGGCACTTTTCAATCTTTATGTTACCTGAATTTGGTAAAAATGAATAATTTTTAACAACATCCTCCTTAAAATTCTTTGTTTCCATGAGATACAATCTTTTTTGTTTTCCTACTACCTCTTTAGTCTTTCCTCTGTTTAAAAAAAGAATATATATATATGCTTATGCACATATAATTATAAGAACTTTTTTTTTCTATTGTTCTATCTTCACGCCCATTCAAGCATTCAACACATTTATTCACCGTTTAGCTTCTTCTGGAGTGGATATATTGGCAGGCATGGATTCTGCCTTTATGGAGATTACACTTTGGTGAAGAAGGACAAAAACAGAAAGGAAAGCATATTGACACAAATTGTGTTGATACAATGATGTAAATGATCTGAGTATGATAACAGAGTTTACATTCACCAAATGGAAAGTGCATATTTGATGTCATCAGGAAAGAAATTTTTAAAAGACAACTAGTGAAACTGAGAGCTGAAAGCATGGGTAGTGGTGGTGGAATATAAAGCATGCCATGGGAGGAAGTACCCTTCACAAAGTCCCTAAACTGTGTTTAAGGAATTGAAAGAGATCTGAAAAGTGCTGGACAAGGGGGAAAATAATGAGATGGTATGAGATAAGCAATGAGTGAGGTGAGTTAGGGATTAGGATTAATCAATTAGGTGGTAGTAGCATGCAACGAGTTTTATCTGAGAACTTGAGCAAGTTTGCAGGAAAGGGGAACTTTTCTGCAACAGAAGACCTTCCAGAGGCCACATTTAGAAATGAGAAGAGGAGGGCAAGGGAACACCTAGAAGAGAGGACATCTGAGAAAGGACTATCTGACCTCACTCAGCTGCAGGACAGGGAGACTCTGGGTCAGCAAACTCCAAAGGGCAGAAGCAATTTGGGGTATTTATAGCCCCAGTTTTGTCTTATTTATGGTTAGCAGATGTTAGATAGAGTTTTGTAGTATAAGTAAAACAGACAGGCCTTTAATAGCCGAAACCATGCTAGTTCAGGTGGTGCTATACATAAAACAATTGGAGGTGTAAGAATTTGAGTTCGGCACTGGCAGACTTTCAGACCAATGGTCCTACCCTGCTGCGAAGAAGTAGACAATACAGGGGTCAATACACAGGGACCATCTTTGTCCCATTTATACAACAGCTGGGAATAAACTGGGGGAACATGTATATGTTATTTAAAGCCATGAGGCTGGACGAGATCACAAATTAATGAAAGACCGAGTGCAAAAAAAGAGAGGCATTGGGATTTATAATGTTTATTGATCTAGAAGATGAAAAGGAACCAACAAAACACACAGGAAAGAAATAAAAAGATAAGAGTTGAGTGTGGTGTCCTGGCCTGATGAAAATCTATGTCAAGGAAAAGAACATGATCAAATATGTGAAACACTTTTGAAATAGAAAATAAAAGTGTCCATTAATTTTTAAGTATATGTAAGACTATCAGTGGCCTTGACAAGAGAAATTTTTCCATGAGTAAAAGAGGAAAATGAGAGAAGAATCATAGTTAACTAGTATATATCTGTGTGTGTGTGTGTGTTAACCTATTAACATGGTATTTATATATAAAGGTCTTTTTTTCTTCTAAAAGGTAGCAGATAAATGTGCAAACAGAAAAGAGAGAATAACAGAGCCAAGAGAAAACTACTTTTGGATACACGTATTCAACATGTTGCATAATACACATTTGTATTTGGACATGATGATGCATTAAAGAGGGAAAGTGGATGATGCAGTGAGAGAACAGAAAATTACTTGAAAGATGCTCTAGATAATGAGATTTTTGTGGACAAGTAGAAGGATAGGGGCATGAACGGTTCATTTTAATATATATTGTACATTTATAAAATGACAAATTAAAAAGCCAGCTATCTTGCCTGCATTGTATTTATTTATTACAAGGCTAAGATTGAATGGGACAAAGGTCTACTAAGTTTCAAGACAGTAAGAGAAAATAAAAGACCATATGTTGTTATCCAAGGTCAGTAAGATTCTGTAACAGAGAATGATACCCATGTGGGCTCTCACTACAAGCGCTATCAGTAGGAAATGCAGTGAAAGATGAAAGCTGGAAAAATAATTTTGCTCACATTTTTTTGAAGGGCCAACGTAGATTGTGGTCTAAGTGAAATTCTACCATCTTGCTAAAAGGAATACTAAAAGATCAAATACTTGCTCTTTGATTGGCTTTCTTTCTTACTTATACAAAAAGTAAATTAATTTATCCTGAACATTGCTATAATACAATTTTGAAGAAAATTGTAATACATTTTGAAGAAAAAGAAAATGAGAAGAACAGTGTATTTGTTAGGTTAGGCTAAATTATCCCTCAGTAATAATAACACTAAAATGTCAGGGGCTAATGCAACAAAAATTTATTTGCTTCTTCATTAATGTCCAGTGCATGTCAGCATGAATCTCTAGGGCAACTCTTTTTCTTTCCAGTGGATGTGGCCTGCGGGTAAGGGGCACAGTTAATGATTTAGGCAGCTTATATTTTGTGATACCTCCATCTCAACAGGGGCTTCAACCTTAGCCATAGTACGAGAAGAGTATGCTGGAGTTTCAAACCAGCAATTAAATGGTTTGGCCCAGAAAAGACACCCATCACTTCTGCTGAAAGTGTGGACTTGAAGATGATGGTGGTGGGGCAGGGTGTCAGCTCATAACAAAGCAGACGTGAATATGGGCAAGTACTAGGACTCTCTAGCACTAGCACCACAACAAAAGAAAGGAACAAAAATTCTCTACACATCCATAATCACAAATCAAGGATAACAGAAAGGACTATTTGTTAATGATTACTGGTTTGGTTCTGCAAAAGGAAAGGATGGTCACGAGGGTAAACAGAAGCTGTAAGTGTTGCAAAACCCTCCAGAGTGAGCACCCAAAAACTAGGAAGCAAAATGCTTTCCTCCTCTAATTTCTCTCCATAAACCCCTACTGACAAACCATAACATTGTGCCAGCAGGAAAAGGGAAAAATATAATAAAATTAAAGGACCCACTTTATTTACACAGAGCAAGCAAAAAGGGTGAATTTGAATCTGGATGATCATAGATAAATAGCTCACCCCTGTTAAGCCACAAATATGTAGAGGCTTGCCTGTAGAGTATAGTTTAATTAATCTGGACCAGAATAAATATGTAAATATATATGTTTCATTGTTATTACCAGTTACTGAGCATTTTCTATGTGCATGCATTTGCTGAGATAATTATATATACTCTTACAATTACTCCAAATTTATGAGGTTAATGTTAATATAGCCCATTATATACAGCAATGGCTCTGAACCAGAGTAGGAGAAATAAAAATGCCCAAGAGCACCCTGTGCACAGCCGACAAGGCATAGCTCATCAGTTGCCGACACGCTGTCTCAGGCAACCACACAGCTGAACGGAATGGCCGCTGACCACGAGGTCAGACAGAATGGCGACCAGGCCCTGTCCAGCTACACCACGTCTTCCTCCTCCTCTCCGAGCCCCTCTCCCTTTGTTTGATCCCCACCAATCAGGCAGTGTGGCGTGAAAAAGCTCAGCCTGTGTGATCAACCTAACCGTCCCCCATAGCTTCCCCCTCTCCTTGCTTGGACATATATTCACCCCCGCCAATCTAATACCGCCTAGCCCCCCTTCCCTATTGCCCTGAACTATAAATTGCTGTTCTTATGTAATAAAGTTAGACTTGGTCCAGAACCCTGTCTCTGGAGTGTGCATAGTCTCCGTATCCGTCTTCACTCCCCCGGGACCAACTAGTTTGAGCCCGCCGGCCTGGGGGACACCTCAGTCCGGTGGAAAATGGTAGCAGTGTCAAATTGAGACAAACCAGGGTTAATATTGTCTGCCACTAGACATTTAGCAATGTCTGAGGACATTTTTGTTGTTATATTTGGGGAGTTGCTACTAGAATCTAGTGTGTAGAGGTCAGTTATGCTATTTAATCTCCTATAAAGCAATTGACCTCTATACAGCAAATATTTACTCAGCCTAATATGTCAGTGGTTCAGAGGTTAAGAAATACTGGTGAAAATGATTAACATAGGTTCCTTGTTTTAAGTAAGTTGTGCAAGGGGATACAGCCAAGAAATGGCCTTATGAAGTTTCATATCCAGGTCAACAGCATTTCATTCAAATCCTATGTTGGTCACCTAATAGCATGCTGCCTAAGATTGCTGCGGTATAATTCAATCAAGATAAATCTGTATGAGAAGGAAGAAAGGATTGTTTGCAAAAAAAAATTTAAAAAGAGAAAAAAGAAATAAATCCCCTGGGAAGGAAAGAAAAAAAAAACTACACAAACAAATAATAAATCTCTGTGTAACATATTCTTTATAATAAGCATTGGAGAAAATACAATGCTTACTGGGACACCAAGACTGATTGACATTAAACAAAGAATTTATTGAGAAGCTCTCCCAACAGAGGGGGTTTGAAGAACAGACTTCAGCCGCCCCCTTGGAGCGGGGAACTTGAATTTATACAGAACTTTCCTAGGGAGGGAAATGATAGTTGATGGGAGGGGGTAGAGGGTCAGAGTGAAGTATAGAGGCCAATAGGAAGCCCTAGAGGTGAAAATATTTCCTGACAGTGATTAGAAGATAGTGGGTTAGAGAGTTAAGGTTTCTTGGAATGCTGCAGGAGCAAATGTTTCTTTGTTCAGTAGGAATTTTATCTCCCTCTGATATGTAGGTAGGGAAGGTTTCCATTTCCCTTTAGTCCTGTCTCTATGTTGTTTTTTTATTTAACCTGTGGGGAAGTGCAGTGCCCTTAGGCATGTAGGCTTATGGGGAATGGAGTTAACGTTTCCCCAACGTATATCAAGGGGAACTGAGCTACAGCTTGCTAATTATTGCAAACTTCTAACATGAAGCTTCTTTTGAATTGAGGTCATATTTTCTGTAGATAAGATACCCAGTAGCCTGGATTGCATGTTTCTTTCTAGCAACCCTTATTATAGTACACTTCACCAAGAAAAGTTAAACCCAACAGTAGTGGTAGCAGCAGCAGCAGTAACAGTAGTAGTAGTAATCATAAAGATTAGTTTATAAATTACAAAGATTAGATAGCAAGTGCTGTTGATTCCACATTTAACGTAGTGATATGTGTACATCTCTGGAATGAAAAAATAAGAACCCCATTACCCAGTTGCCACCTTTGCCTGAGGTATGTAGCTGGTTCCTAGTTGGCAATGGTGTATGGGTGGAAAGTTAGATTAAATGGTACAAGAATAGGGTGGAGAAAGGTGTCAGAGTTTTTTTTCCTTAGATTTAGATAAAATAATTTTTATCTAGTGACTCTAAGCCAAATAGTAATTTGTAACATTTCCCTAAAGTCCATAAGTATTTAATTTTAAATTAAGAATGTCTATTTTTTTTTGATCTAGTATTTCTGAAACTGGGACATACTGTGCACTCCTAAGCACTACACCTCAATCTTTATATTAACCCCATTAATCTTTTTCTAGAAGAGTTTCTTAAATAGTTAATTGTTTTTGTCTAAATGCAAAAAATATCCATTAGGATATTTGCTAGTTATAGATATAACACTAGCACCAGCTGTGAACTTAATTTAGAATGAAGCTTCTAAAGGACAGATCCTTTGTCATCACATAAAATCTATTTAATCATATTGTATGTTTTAGACAAGAAATATATAAAATAATTAGAAGGAATGATTTCTGGATTTCAATGATTTCACTACGTTGTTGAGGATACAATGTATTTCATGTGCAATTATAAAACTTCCCAAGACAATTATAATTAAATTCCAACATGATATAACTCTGGCTTAAGTGCTATGGGAGTTAAGAGATAAGGGAGGACTGGTGCATGACCTAGGCTATTTTTTACATGATTTGAATTACATTGGATTAAATATTAAATCAACTTTTGCTTTTCTCTATCTAGAGAAGATGACACCATGAACACTTGCAAATATATATTTACTTATCATCCTTACAGAACTACACTGGCAAGCCCTAGTTATCAAAAATCATTTATAATCAATATTTGAAGATAATTCATATTTGTGAAGATTATAAAGGTAAAAATAAAAATTCAATAAAAATGGAGACATATAATTGATATCTATCATGGGCAGTGGATGAACTATAAAAATGTAAATATTCATAACTATTAATATTATGGATTTTTAAAATCAAGTTAGAATTAGAATTCAATTTAAAGAAAAGAATCCAATTGCATAGTTAAATTCAAGTAATACAGAAATAGAAAATACTGAGAAAATTCAGCTTAATTCTAATCTCCACAAGCATATAACTTTTGGAGCACTTAAGTGTATATTCTGGCTTTCTGCCTCAATAATTTGATAACTTAGGAAAACAACATCCTGAAACATAATAGTCTGCAAATAAAAGGATAATAGCACTTGTCTTACAGAAGACTCTCTATTTCACATATAGAAAATATAGAACATAGTGCCTGATTCATGCTATTAATTTAATTCATGATAACTAACTCAGCTCTGAGTCATCAAGAAACATTTAAACATAGAAATTATTTTCCAAAAGTAAAAAATATTTTTATAAAATTGTAATTTCATAAAATTTTATAACACTATGATTTAATTCAGAACTTAAGCAACCTAAAATAAATAGATATCATTTTGCTCCTCATATGTTCTATTGGGCATAAATAATATATTATTTTTATTTGTATGTATCAAATATAAACAAGTATACTCTGTATTTACTCAAAATATACTCACTTTCATGAAATCAAACATAACAGAAGCATGGGGTAGATGATAGATTAATTTAACTGCTATTCATAAGGGTTGGCAGATTATCATAAATGAAATTATTTTAAGGAGAGTCTTTTGTGTGTGCCACATGGAAAAGAAAAAAACCTAGAAAGATCCCTGTGGTCGTAAAAGAGGAATAAGAAAAATAAAATTGTTGACAGTAAGTTCTTAATACTAACAACTCACAAATATTGGCTTCATCTCCATATACTACATATACTAATTAGGTTTTTATGTGTGTGTCACAGAGAGAATTTTGCCATTAAATTAATATGTAGCTTTTGTTACAAGTGTTCATAAAAACTATTGAGAACCCACTTTTTTCTGTATTACCTACTTTCTTATGTTTATTTTATGCAATATGATACACTCCTGAATAAAACTTAATAATTTACAGATCGTTTAGCACACCAGCTGGGCTTCAAAAAATAATAACATTTTTGTATGAGTTTCAATGGGAAATAACATGAACTTTTGAAAATGTATCTGGAGACTACATCCAGTAATAAAAGAGTAAGAAAATTACTGCATATAGAAAATTGATTTGCAAAAGGAAGAATTATCTCTAACCTCTTCCAACTTTAGTTGGCTGCTTTACTCTCCTTCTCCTTTAAATATAGGTAAGCCTTGACTTTTACTTAAATGAGAATGATTATTAGTCTACTACTAGCAACTTACCTATTTATTTAAAAAAAACACCACTTTGACAAATAGTCATAATTGATGTTATAGGAATATATTTATATATTATTTTCTCAGTTGGTTGTGATCTCCTTAATGGAAAATCCTTGCTTTGTTTATTTTTATAACAACACATGTTATCTAACACAGTGCCAAAGACATGTAAGATATTCAGAATAATATAGGGAGAAAATATACAAGTATTTAAACAAAAAATTTCAACACCTAAATTGAAATATTTGAATAAATAATGCAAGATGAGAGAGAAATGATGTCCAACATTGAAAAAGAATTTCAAGTGAAATGATAAAGGAAAACAATATCACAAAGCAAAGTTTTAAAAATTAAGAAAAAATGAACACTCAAGTACAGAAAGCTTTTGCCAACATGTGTTTACTCATTTGGCAAAAGCTAATTTTAGCAAATGGACTCTGCTGTTTGATGATTTATTTTATGATAAACCTAAGGCTTGAAACATAGCCCCTAGAAGCATAAAAAAGAATGGACTTCTACCCCATAGAGTCATAAATATTTAACATATATTTACTACTGGCCTAATAAATTAGCATTCATTGGTGATTTAATAAACATATAAGTAAAAAAGGATAAAAAATAGCACTGACATACTTTTCTGAGTTTAATGGAACAAAAGGTTGACTGTAAAAATGGTCTTGGATACCAATTCATTAAAAAACATATCTCCCAATAAGTTTTTCTTTCTTTTTTGCACAGTAGAAGCTTTATGAATGCTTTTTTATTTAAGAGTATTTGACCTAGAATAGACTGACATTCTGAAAAGACCTAGAGATGAAAAAAAAAAGGGGGGGGGGGGACAAAAGCAAATAGTTATAAGAATAGCACATTTTAAAAGTTGAGATGAAATTGTAAGAATGAAAATTATCACAAGGTTAATAGATACTATGTATTTATGAAGGAGATTAAACTCTTTGATACTCTTATACTACCAAATTGACCTTCTTTATAAAGATGAGAGAAAATTAGCGTTCACCTAAAAAGAGTAAAACTTAGCAAAAATTATCAGTACATTATAAATTGGTTATAAATTGGTCAATCTAAAAAGCACTTTTACATTACATTTTAGTTTACAGTCTCTCCTGCACAATTTTGTAGTCATGGCAAGATATATATTGGCCTGTATTTGTTGTTGCAATGTCATTCAGGACAATTCCCAAGTCCCAAAAACGGCCCCATATGATACCTATATTTTCCTCTCCCTGTCCTCAGAATCTCTAGTGGCCACTACCTCCACATCAATGGTATAAATTATATCATTGCTAGAATCACAGTAAGTCTATAGCAGAATACCAGTAAGTCTAATTTATTCTATAGTTCATTCCCAAATTCTGAGGATTCTGGGATGGTGATGCCCCAGAAAGGGGCTGCAGTGCTGTTAGTGTCCACTTTCAAGTAGTACCTGCATATTGTGCAGAACCATCTGTAAACTAGGTCTGAGTTTCCTCTTCCTCAGTCAACTGATTGTAAGGAACTCTCCAAGAGGCCATAACGTGGGCTAGGAAAGAGAAGATAATGTGACAGGAGTGTTGAACATGGACATACGGCTACTTCATCATGTAACTTACTGGCACCTTCAGAACCCACTTGAGCCCTATCTTATACATACCATTTGCACCTTATGACGGAGTGCTACCGTGCATGCCCAAATTTGTGGTTTGGCAGATCATACAATACACAGCTCACGATAGGCTACTCAGGTCTCAAGGTAACTTGGTGGCCAATGGTTAAGCATTCAATCCCTACTATGGTCCAGTGGCAGACCAAAAACTGTTTCTCAAAAGGAGAATAGTTATTTATGGAGGAGGGCAGGGTTTTGCTCCAAAATCTTAAGGGCCTGCATTGTGATTCTCCTATAGGGGACTGCCATAGACTTTAAATGGCATCTCTAGTGCCATTGGATCTTCTGGATCATGTGGTCCAAGTGGCAGTGCAGCTTACACAGCAGCCCAGAACTGTCACAGAGGCTTCTCTTGTTCCAATCTCCACTCAAAACAAATGAGGAATACATCTCAAAATCTGAAGAGGCTAACTAAACATTGTGCCTCTTTTTTTTGTTATAGGAGGGGGCAGATGCAACTTTAGAAGGGATATCTTGATCTGCCCCAAACCACTGAACCTAAAAATTTCAATGAGATGGAAGACCTCTGTATTTTTCTTGATTTTATCTCCCATTCTCTGTCATGCAAACACCTTACCAATAAGTTAAAGTAGTTGCTACTTCTTGCTTACTGGGTTCATCCAGCATGATATCCTTAATATAATGCACTTGTGTGATGTCTTGTGGGAGAAAGAGATGATCAAGTTCCCTGCAGGCAATATTATGATAGAGTGGGGAGTTGATATATTCCTGTGGTATGACAGTGAAGGTATTTTGCTGGCTTTGCAAGCTGAATGTAAACTGCTTCTGGTGGACCTTACTAATGGCAATTGAGATAAAAAGGGTTTGCTATATGATATACCAGATACCAAGGGATGTGTTGATTTGCTCAAGCAAGGATAGCACATCTGGGACAGCAGCAGCAATTGGAGTCACCACCTTAATTTTAACATAATCCACCGTCATCCTCCAAGATCCACCTGTTTATTTCCACAGTCAAAATAGGAGAGTTGAATGAGGAATTGGTGGGAATCACTGTCCCTGCATCCCTCAAATCTATGATAGTGGAACTGATCTCCACAATCCCTCCAGGAATCTCATACTACTTTTGGTTTACTATTTTGCTAGGAAAGGGAAGTTTTAGTGTCTTTCACTTGGACTTTCCTAAAACATAATAGCCCTCACTCCACAAGTCAGGGAACCGCTGTGGGGATTCTGACAGTCACTGAATATGTCTATTGTAATTATGCATTCTGGAACTGGGGAAATAGTTCCTGAGAGTCACATTGGACCCACTGAGAGATGGACCTCAGTTAAATTCCATCAATCACATGACCACCATAAGTTCCTCCTCTAACTGGTGGATCACAGTATCATTTTGGGTCTCCCAGAATTAATTTCACTTTGGAGTCATTGTTTAATAATCCCTGAAATGTCTGGCACTTTCCTTTTCCCAAATGCATGGCTATCCCGATTAAAGGCCATAGATTTCTTGGAGGGGAAAGCTCAGAGAAAGAGTAACGTAAAAATATTTGGCAGTGTAACAGGATCCTTTCCCAAGGGGACTCAGTTTTCTCCTCTTTCAAGAGCCTCTGAGTCTGTAAACTCTTTCCAGTCTGTAAACTGATTAAGGGGCAGTAACTCTCTATTTTTGTAATTCAAGTTAGGGTTTTGTTCACTCTACCTAGAACTCTTCTGCTTATACAGATCAAGTAGGAATTTAGTAGACTACCATTTACTTTATTTCTGGGTACCTTGATCTATTAGCCAATGCCATAGATCTATGCAAATCAGCCTCTTTTGATTGCTGCTTTGAGTCTCTTTCACTGTGGTAGTCACACCCACCTTTTCTTTGGTGATTAAGTGCTTCTAACCGGTTTCTGCAAGCCTGGGATGATCTGATCTTCCTCAGATTGTTTAAAGATCCTAGTTCCATGACAGCAGTTCCCACAATAATATCTGACCTACAGAGAGAAGCAGCCACATCTTACCCAAATGCTTGACTCCTACAAGCATGAAAGGAGTCATATCAGTGCTGATATTCTGTTTAACTCAATTGTTGACTCTTTTCATGGACTGTCAGTGGCCTCTTGATTATTGGAAACAGAGTCAGTATGCCCTTGAATCTCATCAGAGACTCTCATCGAGAGTCAATTGCAAAAATCCCAGATCAGATTCAGAAATCCCATTTTTTAATATTCTTCTCCTCAAGAACCACCCCACTCTCAATACAAACCTATATTAGTTAGGATTCTCTAAGGAAACAGAACTGAAATCCAGGGATTCTGATGACTGTCCCCAGGAGACACTGACTATCTGAAGTAGAGATAAGAATTCTCTCTCTGAATGCTGAAATCACTTCTCCTTTTAAGGCCTTCAAGTGATTGGATGAGATTTCAATCATTGCTAAGGGCATTCTCCTCAGTCAATTGTAGATGTAACCAACCATCTATGCAACCAACTCACTGATGATTACAGTATATGAAATGCCTTGGTATTACAATAAACCCAGTGCTTGCTTGAGCAAATATCTGGCTGAGTTATAACATTAGCCTAACCATCACAAAATATTATAACATTTCACTTCCAAGAGGCTCCACAGAGCGAACCTTGAAAACAAAGCACTTATTCCAACTGAATGTTAATGGATCTTGTTATAAAAATCAAATGTGGAAGAGAGTTGAAGATACATGCTTAAAATACTGGACAACCTTTGCAATGGACAAAGGGTGCAAATAGATACTTCATAAAAACTATTACCAAAATAGCCAAAGAAATGTATAAAAATAACATGAAACCATTAGTTATTAAGTAATCCAATCAACAATTCAACAATCCTAGATACCAACAAAGAAAGAACAAGTAAAAACAAAACAAAAATCCCAAACACGACCAAACTGTGCTGAGGATGTGAAGTAACTGAAAATCTCATATACTACTGGTGGGAATGTAACTTTTTAAAGTTCTTTAGTGATATCTGTGCAAGCTGAACATATGTAAATACTATAACCCAGCAATTCTACACCTAGAAATATACCAACAGAAAACTTTTTATATATTCACCAGAAATTATTTATACAAATTTTCATAGTAACACACATTGTAATAACCCCCAAATGCAAGCTCACGCATCTATTAAAATACAATGAATAAATAAAGTCATTTATTCTTTTAGGCCCAGAAATGCAGGCGTATAAGGAAGTATTGTGCAGGAATGAATGAGAAAACTACAACCATAAATAACAAAATGAATGCTTATCATAAACATAAAGCCAAGGCAAAGAATATAATCATAAAAGAGGGTACTGTGTGATTCCATTTCTGTAGAGTTCAAAACCAGGAAAAATGAATCTTTAATGTCAGAAATTGTAAAAGTAATTATATTTGGGCAGAGAATGCCTGCAATGAGTCCTAGCGACTGGAGGTCCTCTGGAGCGCTGGGGTTTTGTATATTATTCATAGTGCTGGTTATGTATTTTATCATTATGAAAATATCCTTTGTTTAAACATTTTACTCTTGAAGTAAAAGCACTTCTTCCTTCTAAGTTTATGTTTTATTTAAGGATAATATATATACAGAAAAGTACACAAATCATGATGAATTTTTTCAGTGTATATGACAATGTTCTAGTAAACATTATATGAATTTTCTCTTCTTACTATTATTAATAGTATGTATTAGGGCAAGTTGTGTTTTAAAAGAATTAATTTTTCCATCAAAATATTCAAAATTTTAAACATAAAGCCATTATGTTCTTATCTTTAATACATGTTGATTCTAAAAGTATGCTCCCTTTTTCATTCCATATATTGGCAATCTGTGTCTTCTTTCAATTTTCTTTGAGTGACAGGCTAGCAGTTTCTCAATTTTATTAATTATCACAAGGACCCGACTTTATTATATATTTGATTTTATTGAATTCTATTTTACCCTTGCTGTTTTTATTTTTCTGTATAACTGATTTGGTTTAATTTGTAGTTTATTTTTTGGTTATTAAATTGGAAACTTAGGCTGCTGACCTTCATCTTTCTTGCTCTTTAATATATGTGTTTTAATCTGTAAATTTCCCTCTAAGCCAGGGGTTCTTAATCTTTTTTGTTCCATGGACCCCTTTGCCAGTCAGGTGAAATGAATACTACTGTAATTTATTTATTGCATACATTCAAAAGTGAAGCAAATGCTATATTTCAGTTAGAGGTCAGAGCAAATAATATAATAAGTTTATTTTTTTTCAGTTCAAGCTTATGGGCCCCTGGTTAAGAATCCCTGCTCTAAGCTATATCACACAAGTTCTGGTATTTTGTGTATTGATTATTATTCATTCTAAGATTTTCTAATGTCTTATAAAAGTATATTTCATTTTACTACCAGTTGACTGATTTCTGGTTACTGTTTATTATTACTATTTGTGACTTAACTTCACTGTGGCCAGAAAGCATACTTTTAATAATTTCAGTCCTTTGAAATGTGTTAGAGTCATATATAATCAGCTTTGATAAATGTTCCGTCTACATATGAAAAAATGTGTATACTGACTTTTTGGATATAATGTTCTAAATGTTAATATTTTAATCAGGCCAAATATGTCGCTGTGTTATCCAGAACTTCTTTATGTACCAGCTATTGAAAATAGTATTTAAAATCTCTTCAAGAACTGTAGATTTGGTCATGTATCCTTTTAGTTCTGTCAATTTTCATTTTACATGGTTTGATTTATATCATTGAATTAATACAATGGGTGCTTATAGTGGATTACATACTTTATTATTATGAGAAAATCTGTCGCCAAAATGTTTCTGATATTACCATAACTCTACGTAATGATGCACTCCAGAATACCGAAGCCAAGTTGCAGAGAACTACAGTGTACTTTAAGTTTTTGAGGATACAAAGCAACATTTATCAGACTGCAAAAACTAGTAGGTAGAAGTAGCTCCACAATTAGATCACACTACATTTGATTCTATGCCGCTATATTTTTGCAAAGCTGGGTTTTCAGTTGTTATGATAAAAAAGCAACAACAATCAAGTACCATTTGAAAAATAAGTACAGAACAGGAAGTAAAGGTAGTGGTGAGTTGTTCATGACCGTACATGTACACACATCTCATTAGCAAGAACATAATATATATATAATTATATAATTGAATATATATTCTTTTGATTTCTTCAAACTATTTTTCTTTTCTTGTTTCACTCAGAGTTCTCTAGAGAATCAGAACAGGACAGAATGTTTCATATTTCTATAACTTCTATAATTTATATTTTTTAATTGGTTTCCATGATTGTGGAGACTGGCAAATCCAGATTCTGTAGGGCAGGTCAGAGGAGAATGGAAACTCTGCTAAGATTAATGTTGAAACCTCGAGTCTGAATTCCTAGACTGGAAACATGGGAAGGAGTGGAGAGTGTAATTGTGCAGCACAATTTCTTGTGACCTGCAGGATCCTCCTTTCTTGCTCTTAAGACCTCCAACTAATTGGATGAGAGCCACCCATTTTATAGAGGGCAATCTCCTTTACTTAAGGTTTTCTGATTGTGGATGCTAACCCCATTTATGAAATAACTACAGCAACAACTAAGCCAGTGTCTGACCAAAAGACTTGACACCATAACTTAGACAAGTTGACACATAAAATTAACTATCAGAAAATGGCTTCTAAATTTTTAGATGATAAATACTTAAGTTGTTTAGACCTAAGTGCATTATAAACGGACAGGTGACTAGAACCAAATACTTTATAAACTCAACTCTAAGTCATTCATTTTAGCATAGGAGCAGCATGTGAGGAAAACTTGCAGCACTAATGCCTTGAACCAAGAAAGTTCAGGAACCTCTCCATAGTCACAATAAGATTTATTGGTTTGTATTTCCCCAATTTATAGTTTTTCAAGCTTTTATTTTTACCTTTTCTGTGACCTTATACTTAGTCATATATAACCTGCTGCAAGTGTTGTTTTTTTCATCCCATTTGACAACCTTAATCTTTCAGTATGATTATTTAGAGCATTTATATTTAATATAATTACTGATGTGTTTGGGTTTATATTTACCATCTATGTGTACAACTTCTTTTCTGCTGCTTTTTTTCCCCTCTGTGTTACTTTCTTTTAGAGTGATTACATATTTTTCTTACCTCTTCCTTTTACTAAATTTTAGCTGTATGTATTGTTTTCACTTTTCCTTTAGTGATACATTACAAATTACAACACGATTATTTGACTTGATACAATGTAGTAGAAATTATTAATTTTACTACTTCCCTGATAAAGATAAAACTTTAGAATACTTCCCATCCATTTAACCTTTTATGGTTTTTTAACATGCATGTTATTTTAAACTCCACAAACCCTTATATTATTATTATGTTTGCAACCACCAAATATTTACTTTTTCCATTATTCTTCAATTTTTGCTGCAATTATATATTTCCTACTCTGATTATTTTCATTTTGCCTAAAACAACCTTCTTTATTATTTCTTTTAGTTTAAATTTTCTGGAAATAAATTATTTTAGTTTTGGCTTTTCTTCATAAATCTTTATTTTGCCCTAATTTAAAAAAAGATAAATGTTTGTTGCAATTACTATATATTTCAGCCCATTCAGTGTATCATCCCATTGTCTTCTGGCTTTTGTTCAAGGTTGGAAATCTCTGAAAAGCAGAGCAATCGCAGGAGACAAATATTAGTGAGAAAGTCTGTAAGGGACAAGCCATTTCTCATTTGAAAGTTCTGGAGGGTCATTCAATTACAGATGTAGACTGAGCCATAACAGGGCTATATCTAACCTGCGAGTCAGATCAGTCCCTATTTTATTAAAGAGAGCCAGACACTATATTCTTGGACTAGTTAGGGAATACTTAAACTGTTATTGAAAAAAGACAACAGCATAAGGAAACTCCAAGTCTTTTTATAATGTCTTGTATTCAATAAGCAAATACTAGACATGCCAAAAGCTAAGACCACATGACCAAATATTAAGAGAGAGAGAGAGAAACAAAACCACAAGTGATCCAACTATTGAAATTATCTGGTAAAGTGTTTAAAATAACTACAATTTTATATTAGAAAAAGTTAAAAGGTAGAAAAACAGATGACATGAAAAGTTTGAAGAGAAAATTGAAACAAAATTATATGGAAATGCTAGGTTTGTAAAATGTAGTACGCAAAATTAAGGACTCAGTTTGTTTTACAAAATTCAAAATAAGCAGAAGGCAATATTATTAATAGTGACTTCAAAGAACAGTTTTAGAGAAAAACATCAAAACTTAACCATAGAGACACAAAGGACTAGAAGAAACTAAACCAAGCACAAGAGTCATAAGAGAAACACTAGAAAGTGTAATTCCAGATGACATAGCATCAAAACTAGAGGAAAGAGAGAATGGGTCCATAGAAATTTTAAGAAGAAAATTCCTGAGAATTTTCAAATACTTTGACATCTATCTTAGCATTCCAGGCCAGTTCCCTGCCCTCTGGACATGTTTTTCTCCTTCTCACTACCAAATTGTGGATCTCAATCACTTCCTCCTTCCAGGCAGTATAGTCTAGTGGTTAAAAGCATGTGCACTTGAGCCATAATTTCTGGGTTTGAATGAATATGGAATCTGCTATTTACCAGCCATATTGTAGACTACTTAATTTCTGTTTTGCAGCTACTATTAAGTCACTACCTCATAGAGATATAATAAGGGTTAAATTATTTAGTAAACATAAAGTGGTTAGAACAGTACTTGGAGCACAATAATACTGTGGAAATACATTAAGTTGTAAAATTTCATTAGGTTTTCTCTATCCAAGTAAGTTCCAGGACTCCCAAAGAAATGCTGGTTTCATGTTCAGTTCCTTCTCAGCATCACCATTATCTCTTCCAGCTGCCTGTGCACTGAGTCTCATATGCCTTAGAGCCTACAAGTCACCCTCTAGGGCCATCTACTTACTAGCTCCTGCAGGTGGCTCCTTCTCATTCAGATTCACCCGTCTTGCTACTGTCAGAACTCACAAGGACTGGGCGGCATTTACAAGTGAGGGCAAGTGCCTGACTCCAACCAAAAACACAACATAGTCCCGTCTTTCCTCTCTAAACCCAGAACTTTTACTTTTACAGAAGTGAATATTAATCTACAGCATGAACAATATAGATTATAAACTCCAGAATCTCAAGGCTTCTCCAAAACAATGAGTGGAGATTTGTTTTACATTTATACCAAAATAATTTGGGGGGATATTACCTTTTGTGCCAGCATGTATATATTTTTCTTTTTGTCAGTAGATAGCTTTATAATTCTGTACTTTATTGTTTTAATAAGGTGGGAAGCAGACACAACGTTACATTGGAAATTCTTCCTGTCTTTTATTACCATCTAAACTGATTGAGTGAGTTATTAAAGTGCTGATACAGAAGGAAAAAAATGTGAAGAGTTGCTCAGGAAATTGGTACAGTTCCTCCTTAGTGTGGAGGCTCAGAGCCAAGAAATGAGAAATGACTGTTGATCCCATTAAAAACAGGAACACACAACTCTGTTCTAGGAGAGCACCCAAGGAGGTGAAGATGTGATACATACAAGTTTTGACAAAGTTCCAGGGTCCCAGCCATCGCATGCAAGGAGCAGAAGAATTTTCACATCTGAAGGAACTTGGAAAAAGGAATATCAATGGTAGATACTGGAATTTAATATAGAATATAAGTACCATGAGGCTAAGGACCTTGACTTTTTGTAGAGCACTCTATACTCAACAGGAAGTACTACTCCTAGTAGTATTTCCAGCAGGCATTAGTTAAATATGTAATGAATGAATGTATGAATGAATGAATAGCTAGGTACTCAGAACTTCTGCACAAATTGACTGCAAGTAGAGGAAGGGTAGTTGCAGAATGACAGGATGAATGTCCCAATAGGAAGCTAAAATTGATTTAGTTAAAAAAAAAAAGAAAAAGAAATTCATTATTTCATGTCTGCCCTGGAATGTAGACTTAGATTTACATCCACTATGAACTTTTGGCTATAGATGACGTGACTGTAATTTTGTTCCCAAGTCAATAAAAAAGAATGCACAGAAATCTACTACCCACTTTTACTTGTGTTTCTTGCTATAGCTGCACTTACTTCTGCAGTAGCAGGAATAGTAGTTTTCTCACTCAGGATATTCTGCTGCAGTTGCATTCTGTGCTATAAGTTATATAGTCATTAACTCTCCCATGAAGATAAAGTAGTATTTCTTTATTTTTAAGTTATGACAGTCTGACTAATGGCATTTTCCTGATAAGGTCACAGTTTTTCACACCCCTGTGCCTTTGCACATGCCGCCTCATAGGCTTAAAAGACTTCTTGCCATCTGCACCTGGCTAACTTCCAAATCATCATTCACAGTTTTGCCTAGACATCTCATCCTCCAAGAGGCTTTTCTAAGAAAATAATTTTTAGTAGAAGAGAGAGACAGTGAAAGCACTGGTAGGTGCCTGCAACCAGGGATGAAGAAGGCAAAGGAACAGAAAAGAGGGACTAAAACTAATTATCAAAATATATTACCTATTTTAAATTAGATTTTGCCTACACTGATCTTGTCCAAATTCAACTTATACTAACATTTTAAAAATTGTGCAGTATATTTTACTTACTATTATTTATATTACTTTACTATTTTACCATAGAATTCAAATGCCTTCACTGATGGTATGTCTAAATGTGTTAATGTTCAGAGCTTAATTTCCTTGAGGTCAAATTGTAAATGACATGCATTATGAATGCAGTAGTTAATGATGTCTTGAAAACAGGAGTTACAGAAGAAAACTTATAGATAGATGATAGATAGATTTATATAGTTAGATTATGACAGTTAATAATCAAATAAAAATTTGACTAGATAGTGCCCCAGAGTAAACAAAATTTTAACATCCTTTGCTACCACTTTATATCTAGCATTCCTCATAACTTGCTAACACCATTATTTTGCTCTTCAAAATTATCATATTGTCACTAAACTTTATCATTTAATGAACTTCCTACCATTTGTAAGGATTAACTGTCTTCAGTTAATTGAGAACATATTATTGTGGGCATAAAATGATGAGACATTTATAATGTATACTTAACCTACAAATAAAACTAGTGCTGATACCTTTATTGAGGAGGTATTTTTTCAACAGTGTTACCCATGTTTAATAGTAAAGATTTTTGCTTGCTTTAAATATATATTTTTTCAGTCATTAGTTCATTATGTAAGCTAGAATTACTCTCAAGATAAAATTTAATTAGAAGGAGAAATTAGGATTCTCTGATTCTTTGCATTCAAAGGAAATTTTAAAGTCATCGAATCCTGAGATCCCTATTGACCAGTCAAGATCAACTAGCAGATTCCTGGGTCACTGTCTATGGGTATGTGCCACACCATGGCTAAAAACAACACCAGATTCCAGAATTAAGTAGAGTAAGCAAAGAAGTGGCCTGAGATCAAGTTTTATAACAGAAACTGAGGAGGGCAACAAGGTGTGTGTGAGTGTGTGTTCATATGGCTTAGTGGATGGGTGGGTCTTGGGGCAATGAGACACAGAATCTTAGACAGAGGAAGGAAGGAAAGGAAAAGCTGAATATTTTCAAATCCTGAATACTCATATGGCACTACAGTGAATAAATGGGAGCTGGAATATTATCCCTGCCCACAAAAGCCTATTAACTTTTCTGAAATAGCTTAGGCCTAACCAGGGAAGCCAAGTAATGTAATTGTAATTGCCTTTCTACAGAAAAACTCGTTTCTACATCCCAATAAGAAATTTTAAAAGAAATCTTTGGGAATACAGCCTGCTTGTCAATTGAGGATGCATGAATAATTCTAGATTGAATAAGGGAAATCTACATTCATTTATCTAAAATTGAGAATTGTACATATCTTGCTTAATCTCTTCTGCATTTAGAACCGAAGTTATAGAATTGTTATTACTGCTTGATTATATTCCATCCAACAAAGTTTACTGAATATATAACACAAACTAGGTTCATTGCATTGTTGTTTATGCTAACAAGAACAAAACAAGAAAATATATAAAAAACTATCTGAAAGTTTAGCAGTAACTGAACTTGCTAAAGGCAGACCAGCATGAAAGAATTTATAGAAAATATTGTTTAGCCCAATATTATAGTTTAGGGAGCCTGAGGTTAATAGCCTGAAATCTATACTACTGACCAAGAAAAATTCTTGGATTAGACATTATAAAAGCTGTTTATTTTTAGGTTCAGAGTGAATACATGAACAAAAGATTTATATATGCCTTTAGATTTAATTCTGGACACTGCCATTATACAGTAATAGCTTCATAAGAAGCATATTCATGATTGACTGGAAATTATTTTAATTGTGACATGACATGTTAGACCCTAAATTTTTTTTCAAAACTTTCCCCTAGGAAAATACATTTGAATTCATGAGAAATATTGGAATATATATTAGGGTGAAACTGGAGGAAGAAAAATAAATTAGTATTAAATTGCTTATTGACTATCTTTCTGGATGTTAGCATTTGCTAAACCACCCAAAAAGGCATAAAAGATTTATATTGAGGCCATCTCATAACTTATCTTGCTCTCAGAATCATAATTTTGAGTATATATTAATAAATACAGTAGAGAATTACCTCTTCTACACAATATCATGTATCTTGAATGACTTTATTCAGTAAACTACAGGGTATTCTAGGAAAGCTTTCTGAGAAGGAACTATAATGAAAGACCCATTATATTTATGCGATTAAATTTTGCTACATTTGATACAAGGTTGTTTGTTAAATGGAGCACAGAAGTCTTTCAAAATAGTTCTTTCAGGGTCAGGTAATTGAAAAGACTGGAGGAAAAATGACTGGGCAAAAACCCTGGGCAAAGGAGCTTTGAATGTCTACAGTATCAGCTGATCACTAGCAGTGTTTGGAACTTCTGAACTTTGACAATATTCCACAACTCTTCAAAATCTGGTAATAATTAATGAGGTATCCAAGAAGTACATGTTCAGCTGCTTAGGTAACTTAGAATACATGAGGAAACCCACATATAGTACAGATGCCCAAGAAGGCATAGGGATGAAGGTATGATAGAATCTGAAAAATCATCACAACATCTCTCACTTGACAGACTGGCTTACCTAATACGTGAATTTAGATAGAATCTAGAGGCTATAATTTCATGTAATTAAGACTTTGTATATGAAAGTAGCTGGAGTATAACATTATGTCTGATTGTAGGTTAATATTTAGAATTTTTTTAATTTTTTAATACATATTTGTCAAAATAGCCTCAGAATTTTCTGTCCATTTGGAAGTCAAATTTTCCATTACTCTGAGTTTTATATTACTACTACTTACTTATTTAAATTTATTTTATCTACAAATATTTCTACTTTAGCTGCATGATGATTACTAAGACATCTATAAGAATATCAGATAATATGGCAGTCATATTATTTTAAAATATGGTTTGCAAGGAATTTGAGCTATGCTAATTGAAATGTCACCTGTCTTTATGTCATACTCATTTGAACTGGAATATTTTGTCACTGTCATGTAAATGTGAAGCCTCATTATTTAAATTATTTCTTCATAAGTTTAAGTTGGATCCCCTTTAGTCAAACAAAAAAAATGTAAATGTGAAGTTAAATTCAAAATAAAATTTCAAAACATAAGAGTTTTGCATCATGAGGAGCACCCCCTGCTCCTCAAATTTATAATGCTTGTAGAAACTACATAAATGAATGGTAATTAACACATTGCAGCAACAAAAATACCAAGATCAGTACTACGGTTTTTTTCTGTCTTTCAGTTGTTCAAGGCAGGTATAAATTTGTGAAACTTGTGTATTAGAAAAGCAACATTTCAAAAAGAAAATCACAAATATGTCTCGTTTTAACTGGCAAATACTTTCATTTTCCTTCAAAGATAATGTTATAAAATGTACAATAAATACACTTGCAGATTGTCCAGGTTTCTGGCCTACCTTGATAATACCCAGATAATGCTTAGAAAAAAAATTTTAAAATCAGTATTGTCATATTATCTATACTTTTCCTCTAATAATACCAAATAAATAATTGTTATTAAATACTAATATTAAAACATGAAATGTATTATATGCCACCAAGTTTGAGGCATTGGTCTACAAATCTTAAGAAGAAAAAACACTTTTATTTATACTGTTTTACAAATGAGGAAAATGATGATAAATAAAATGTGTTTGAAAAGTTCATAAATTCAGAGCCAGAACAGTAACCCAGGCTGTTTTTTAATTTTATTTTGTATTTATTTTTATTTTTTTTACCACCATCTTAATTATCTTAATTACCATCCTCTGCTGTTGTTCAGGTCCTGTGGTCTCCAGATTTCATTAGTAGTTGTTGAAGGATGGGTTGAAGCCTGGTTCCACTACTTATTAGCTGTCACAGTGGACAGCTTATTTAACCAGTTTGTGCCTTGAATGCTTTACATTTGAAGTGTGTGTAAGAACAATCATAATCATAGTCTATCTGAATAGCAGTTATGAGATTAATTGCATAATCCATGCAAAATTTAATTTTTAAATTTTTGTAATCTCACAATTAAAAATCCTTGTTTCTGAATATCAGTTTCCAACAAAAAGAACCAGGTCTCCTGGGAAAAATATCTAATTCAAGTGTTGGGGCTAAGATGATACAAGATGAGTCTGGAACATCTTATACTATCAGAAAGTAAGAAAGTACCAAAATGCAAAATGATGGATTCATATGGAAAGGACATAAGATCACCAGACAAACCTTCCAAATAGCTACAGTTGTAACATTTTGAACAGTAAAATTAATATGGTATTGTTTTATAACACAAAGTATAAAATCAAAATCCACGGATGCATGCTAATATAAATAAAATGATTGAATAAATAAATAATACTTTAAAATAATATCTGTAGATACCTCACATTCTAGGAGTTGGAACTTAATTATCCCTCCCCCTTCAGTGTGGACTTGACTTAGTGACTTGCTTCCAGAACAATGACTATGAAAAGGGAAAAATATGAAATTAACTGTGGAGAAGCCTGGAAAGCACTAACTTGATCAAGTGATCAAAGTTAACATCCTCAGTGATGTCATTTGGATATCTTGCATTTCTGATATGATGTGATGAGAAGGACTCTTGACTCTTGTATTTTTCCCACAACCCCAGTGCAATCATGAGAGAAACATCAGATGCACTTAAAATGAGGAAAATATAACAAAATATATGACCAGCAGTCTTTAAAACTATCGAGGTCATGAAAAGAAAGAAAAACTAAGAAACTGTCACAGATCAGAGGAAAATAAGGAGACAAGAGAACAAAATGCAAGATAGTATCCTGGATGGAATACTGAAGGACAGAAGTGGAAAAACTCAGGAAATCTGAATAAAGTCTTTTTGACAATTGTATGATGGTTAAGGGAAACTGGATGAGGTGTATATGGAAACCGTGTATTGTCTTTACAAATTTTTTGTAAAACTAAATTTATTCCAAAATAGAAAACATATTTTAAAATACATAGAAGTTATTATAAAATCTATAGTACATATCTTGGATACATTAAAGATGGAACCAGTAATTGTGTATTCATTAAATACTGAATCATCATTAATAAATTTATTTTAAAAACTTTTTTTCAGTGCAGTGTAAGTCTGAGGTTGTGTCTGAACTATAGCATTTCAATCATTATAAAGCAATTTCTGACTTCAAATTTATAACTACAAAGTTGCTAAATTGACATCACAGATTTTATCTAATTAAGCAATTATACCTTTATTAAATCCACAATTTTCCAAAAATGTTCTAGAAATTCTCATATTTCCAGATTAAGAAATTTACTTTTCTTCATTGTTTCAAGCAAATATTTTCTTAATCTGATGAAATCAAATCTCTCATTTGATTTCATAAAGTTTGGTATTATTTTCAAGTTTCATCTCATAAAATATTAATTTTTTAAAATTCTATACATGCAAAGAAACAACCATTTCATTCAATGAAAGATATACACCACAACCCATACAATCGCTTTCCAATTCACTTTAATCTCCAGAAATCTAGAGATTATTTTTTACTGACTCTCTAAAACATTTTTTCCTTTTATTCCCCTACTGTATTAATCTAGGTGGATTTAAAGTATCAGTAAATTATGTATTCTCATTTATTTTTATATGGCATATCATTCAGATGAAGAAGTGGGAAAGAATATTTTAGGCCAAAATAAAATATTTCATTTTTGAGCCGTTCTTAACTACTAAATTATTTATTGCTATAATTTAGAAATCACACCCTAACAATGAAAAGAAAAATTCTGCCAAGTGTTCTTTGTGTAACTAATTTTCAAATAGATACAGCAGAAAGATTAGGTGTTATGAAAACTACTCATGAATCTGGATAATTTTAAACTCTGCCTATTAAGCTTATCTGGTTTTATAGAAATCTCTTTCATTGCCGAGTACAGATTACTAGAATAAAGAACAGATTTCTAGTATAAAGTACAGATTGTCTTCACAAATTAATGCACTTGAGCAATATTTGTCCTCAATATCGATTTGCATGCAATTCACATCTAAGAATGAATCTTTAGGAGAAAGTAAGCTTGATTTAAAGGTAAACTTCTCTTACTTGACACTCTGATTTACCTAATGTGTGAATTTGTATAGAATCCAGAGGTTATAGATCATGGAATTAAGATATTTGTTAAAAGGAAAATTTTTGTCACAGAGTTCGATATCCCTGGAAAAGAACGTAAGGGTCAACTTCTCCACTAGATTTGACACTGTGGTATGGAAAGTTCAGCAAAAGTGAGTCCACCTTTGTCTAACTGAAAGCAAAACAAAACAAAACGAAAAAACACACCAACACCAAGCACTTGAACTGGAAAAAGCTTAAGTGCTGAAGAGGGGAAATATTTTTACAAAGAAACAACAGTTTGAGAAAGCATGATAACATCTTTCTAAAAAAGCAAATTGCTAACTGGCTAGAACCTGAAAAAAAATACCTTTAGAAGCATCCAGAAAGCTGGGACTTGCCATGCATAAAATTTACAGGAAAGTTAAATAATCGAGACCCTAACAAAGAGAGAAAATAAGTTTACATAATTTGATATACTTTAATCTTATTTTCTATGTAATATCCCCATGTAATTTTTGACAAAATGCCCTACTACTGGAGCAGGCTGGTTTAGAGAATGAAAAGACAAATCTGGGACTTGGTAGAAAACTACAGAGGTGAAACACACGTGGCCATGGAACTGGAAAAACCGCCTGAGGGAAAGATCTCCCCATCCCCCACCCCCAGAAAGTGGAGGCAAAAACCCACAACAATTTTCTTTGATTGTTAGGATCAACCGGCCTCATTATTGCCCCCTCTCCGCGGGAGAATTGATGGGTGGAGTAATCAATCAAAACTGCAAACCGCTGGGACTCCTCCCTGGAACGTTAGCAAGTCGGAGGAATAATTAATGGTTTAAAAAACAAGCACAGAGACAAAATCAGTCCTTTTTCCCCTTTTTCCTCTCTGCCTGAACCAGCATACAAGTATACCTGGGGACCTGTAATCTATTACTTTCTCCTGTTTCTATTCCTTTCTCTCTTTGGTATTATTTTCAAGTTTCATTTTGTAAAATAATAATAAATATTTTATTTATTACTACTGGCCTGACTAAACTGGCATGTTCTTAAATTCATTTGTGTAACATAGCAAGGAATCTAGAGAAAATTCGGCAACATTACCATAATTTTGCATTCTTTTTAAATATTAAATATATGTATTTCTCACTACATGTTGCTAAATCTATACATTTACTGAAAACCTAGCATTAGTAATAATTTACCTACCATCATATATCTAAGAATGGATACAGATATATTCAGGTAGATTTATAGGTTTGTAGATGAAATCAAGAAAACTATAAAATCAAGAAGTAGATGAAATTTCTATACCAGGGTTTCTACTCCTCTGAGAAGTAGGAGGCAAGATCATCTGCTGAGAATATAGAGTTGTATGGAAAAGAGAGATGGTTTGAAATAATAATTATGGAGATAGAGAGAGCAGACTGAATTTAAAAAAAAAAACACACAGTAAAAATTTCTAGCCTCTTGGGCTAGAAAACCATGAATGAATATAGGTACCTGTCTACTCCTTCTTATACAAGGTAGTAGGACACAGCTACCTCCATAGGTACATGAAAAGGGCAGATAACTGAATTCATCTTAGATCACAATTTTTCTAGGATAGATGATAAAAGAACAAGGAACAAGGACTTTAAAGGGATTTGTAATACAGTGATTGGTGGAGAAAGGTTTTGGAAATGGAATGTGTAGGTAGACAGAGAAATCTAGTTAGGAGTTAATCTTCAAACAGAAAGTCAAGTGTCCAGTTCATGTCCTCATTTACATCAGAAAAACTAGTAAATGTCCATTCTATGGAGGTAGTATCTTCCTTTCACTGCTATGGTAATGTCAAGGTATAATTTCCATATAAAAGCATGACTCAGGCAGATATAGAATGGATTTATGGAAAAGATTTACTGAATGAGAAAATAAGCAGGATACCGATGCTGCTTGAAAGAAGGTATGAAGCACAGAGATTAGTATAGTCGAACAATAATGGCATGCTAAAATAAATTTGCTAAGTTAGAGTCAAAATTTGTTAAAATTCCCTAGGAGACAAAATTGAAATCTTTGGAGTTATCTGCTCTAGCAAACAGAAATCACTTTCATTTCTCCTGGGAAAAATTTATACAAATAAACATATAACCACATCACAAGAGTCTAGACCCTAATTAATAGTACATAACAAGTCAAAAAACAAAATAAGAACCTTCCTTAGGGAGTTAAATAGTCTGCGAGTGGTCCTGTTAGGCAATGCTACAGTATAATGTTGAGAAGACATCAAGTCAATCTTTTTGCATTATAGCCAGGTTTGCAAAATTTTTCTTAACAACTATAACATATATGACCTCTTAACTCAGTGTCCAACCTAAATTCCTATCAGACTTTTTCCTCTTCTTTATCCTGACTAGACACTTGGATATTCTCAAAAGTATGTTTCCACCTATTTTCTAATCAGTTATTTTTCTGGGATTCTCAGTCTCTTCTTGGATGTAGAAATTATGACATGAAAGGGGAGTATAGAAGGTTCTCTCTCTTTTCAGGCTGTTATGAAGCAAAAGTTCGGTGTGCCAAACCCTGAGCCACTACCCCCATTCCAGCTCCATCTGCTTTCTATTTCAAGCCAGTCAGACTTTGGCATTTGGTTGACTATCCATCTAATGCTTTGGTGTGAATTTCTACCTTTTCTGTGTCTACTTTATCACTGAAAAAGTGGAGGACACTTCACTTCACTCTCCAGAGAGTGCCTGGAGTGTCCCTATTCATCTAGCATATAAAATATGGGAGAAAAGAAACAACTTCAGAAATTGTTTTAATTTGTCCCATTGCAGACCATCTCTCCACAGGTTTCTGCTCAATGTTACAAGTTTTTGCATTACATTAAATGGCTAAGGGAGCCAGGTTTTGTATTTCTCTCTCCTGTTAAAAATGTTTATTTCTGAAGAATATTTACTCTATATTAATGTTTTGTCACATAAGATAAAATTTTGATTTTATATGTTGATGTTTAAATTTATTAGAAGCAACTTGCTCATAACTTCAACAAATTACTCATTATGTTAAAAAACTATATTTAGAAGAGGTCAGTGAACTAAAATTTGAAAAAAATATATAATGCTGTTAAACCTGGACAGTTGCTGCTTTTCATAATACTCCAACATAGCCAAGCATCTTTAATGAATGTTTGTGAATTCATATTTCCAATTATTCATTAAAATTCATTGTTAGATGCTATGAATATGCTATTGCATGAATTTCCATGAATATAAAAGGAAAATCAAAACACATGATGCTAAATCTTCAGAAACATTTCCACAAAATGATACTAAGGTTCACATTTATAAATGCTTTATAAAGTTCCATGTCTTTACTGATATTTGTAATTCAAAATTAATTGCATCTCATTGCACATTACCTGTCTAATTAAAATGCTAAAATTAATTACTAAAGTAAAAAATATTGAACATGTTGTTTTCATTGTCTCCTTTTCACCCTGTTGGGGAGGGAAGGACTCCTGACCTCAATTTATGGTGATCGCTGAACACATGGCATCTGACACTGGACAGATGAGATAGACAGCAACTTACTAGTTACAAATACTCAGAGCATGGTGGAGGAGGGCTTGGCATGCCATGCGGAGCCACAATCGGGTTGCACGTGTGAACAATGAACAACCAGAGGTTGTGGGATACAGATATTATAGTAGCAAGGGGGTGGGGTGTCTCCTGGTTCCTATGAGAAGAGGCAACTGGATTGTCTGAGAAAGTTCTGGCAAGCAGGGAACTGAAACATGCTATGCAGGGATAAGCAGGAACTGTACCTGGACCCTCTGATAAAGAGGGTTGTTGAGCCAGGGGACCTAACTTATGGGAGAAAGTAAGGGAGGGGAACGTGGGGTTAGGTCTTTTGAGACCCTCCTGATTTCTCCAGATGTCAAAGCAACGCATAATATGATGCTTTAATTTTAGGTCTTTACAACACTTGCTCTTTTAGGATGAAAAATATTATTCAGCGAAGAATTTCGGACCTCAACTACTGCTGTTTCACATGTGGAAATTTTAAAACTACCCAAATTTAGCTTCATGAATCTAAATCTCCAAGGATAAGGTGGATGGATGTGTAAGTATACTTCTAAGCTATACAGATAACTTGCATGTAGTAAATATTTGCATTTTTTCTCCTTTGACATTTACAAAAATTTCTAACCTAAAATTTTTTGGCATTGTGTACTAGTGTCTGGCTGGACTAGCATCTCTTGGGCAGGCACACATTCGCTGATGCATTGTTCTGGGACAAATGAAGTCTACAAATAATTCATGTCCACCCAACCTCAAAGCAAGGCAGTACTGGGAAATAGGGTCTTTGCAGATATAAGTAAGTTAAGAAGAGTTCACACTGAATCAGGGTGTACACTAAAATCTCAAGACTGGTGTTCATATAAGAGGACAGAACATACAGAGATACAGGAGACAGGGAGAATAAAACCATTTATAGACAGATACCGAGATTATAATAGTACAGCTGCCAGCAAGGAACACTGGTGATTGCTGGGAATCACTGGAAACTGGAAGAGTCAAGAAATAATTCTTCCCTATATTCTTCAAAGGCAGCATGGCACTGCTGAACACTTGATTTTACATTCTAGGCTCCAGAACCATAAGAGCAAAAATGTCCTTTGTTTTAAGTCACTGACTTTGTGGCAATTTCTTACAGATGTCCTAGGAAACTAATACCTTCACCAAATATTAATCGGAAAGTCTGCTTGTGTAGGTTTGATAATTCAACAGGAAACAAGACATAACATTTCTCTCTCATAGAATTTCTATTGGGGTTTGGGAAGAAGCAACATGTACAAACACACATGCATTTATTTGCATATAACATCTCAGCTATAAAGGCTATGAAAAACAATGAAGTATGGTAAGGGGGGCACAGAGCAAAAGAAAATGATATTTAAGATTAGATGGCCTGGGGAGCCAATGTGGTTCAGTGGTTGAGTGCCAGCTTCCCACATTAAGGTCCTGGGTTCAGTTCTCAGCCCTGGTCCCCCCCCTCCCCCCAAAAAATAAGCTTGAACCTTTGGGAGCAGATGTGGTTCAAGCAGTTGAGCATCTGCTTCCCACATGGAGATCCCTGGTTTGGCTCCCTGTGCCTCCTAAATAAAACAACAACAATAAGCAAAACAAAGAAGAAACAACTCAACGGAGCTGATGGACTCAGTGATTGAGTGCCAACTTTCCACATAAGAGGTTGTGCTTTCAAACCCCTACCTAAAAAAAATACATTAGATGGCCAGGGAAGTCATCTGTGAGAAAGTGACTCTATGCAAAAACTTAACTAAATTGAAGGAACAATTCCCAGCAGAATTTTTTGGGAAAAAAAATCCCTAAAAAAGGAACATCAGGAGGAAAATTGTAAACAAATGTAGCTCAAGTGGTTGAGTGACTGCTTCCCACATATGAAGTCCCAGGTCCAATCCTGAATATCTCCTTTAAAAAAAAAAAAAGGAACAAAGGGCCTCAGACAGGAGTCAGTTTGGAGTAGTCAAGGACCAGCAAGAGGACCAATGTCATTGAAAAAGACTGTCAACCAGAGTTAGAGTGGTAGGAGTCAAGTTCAGAGACAGAGCAGAGAACCAAATGATGAATGGATTTTTAAAAATTCAATATAAGGACTTTAAATTTTGTGCAGAGAAGTAATATAATGTGAATTAATTAAAAAAATAAAAACTACTCTGACTGTTGTATGGAGAATAAACTCTGAACATGGACAAGAATATGATGAAGGAGATTGGTAAGGAAGTATGGAAAAGACCAGAGAAGGTATTCTGGGGCTTAGACAAGGGTGATAGAAGCGGAGGTCACAAAAGTGCTTACATTCTAGATAAATTTTTAGAGTAGGCACTTGCTTACACATCTACTCTCTACATATATCAAAAACCTGTGTGCTCAATGCATCTGAGATCACATTTTTAGTAAATTTCAGCAGCAAAATTTGAAATAGAGTTTTAAAAATACTTATACTGGGGCTGCCTGGTGAAGGCAAGCTGGCCTGCACAGGAATGCTGGTCCCAGCAGAGAGCTGGCACAGCAAAATGACATGACAGAAAGAGACTCAAAGGAGACACAAAAAGAGACACAGAGGAGAGACAATAAGAGATGCAGTAGACCAGGGAAATAAGGTGGTGCAAGAGAATGATCGTTTCTCTCCCACTCAGGAAGGTCCCAGGATTGGTTCTCTTCCTTCCCAGTCTCCTTCTAGCAATCAGGTCCCTCAAGCACAGGCTTCATCCTATGATATGAGCAATAACAGACTGCTGTCAATCAACGGCCAATGAGCGTGACTGAATTATATATCTGGACAATTATTTGTCACTCACAAATACAAAGCTAAATTTTTCAGAACATTTTCATGCTTAAGCAATCACTAACTTTACTGGAAAATATTTTTTCTGGGTCCAAAGGGATACTATCAATTTAAATTTTTACAGAATGCTTTTAGGCTGTACCAGTTTTTAATTAAATTATCACCATGATGATAATCATCAGCACATTCCTCAAATGTAGACAAAAATATAATTATTTTGAATTATATTCACATCATTTAGATGATTACATTGTAGCACTAACATAAAAACTTCTTGAGTGCGTGGATCATATCTACCCTTCTTCAGTTGGGATGTTCCCAATATCCAGGATATTTTTGTTAAATAAAAGAGCATCATTCACTCTTTAAATCTCACCTTGTGAGACATATTTAATCATTTCACAAAGAGGAATGAAAGAATATCCTACAGGTTTATCTGCTTCTTTCCTCTTTCATAATTTCTCTAATTAAAATATATTTAAAAATGTATTATAAGTCACAATTTTTATTGTGGTCAAAATAGAGCACAATGAAAGGAATGGATGTGGCTCAAGTGGTTGAGCACCTGCTTCCCACACGAGAGGTCCCAGGTTTGGACTCCAGGGCGTCCTAAAAAACAAAAACAAAACAACAAGCAGACAAACAATAAAACCAACTCAGGGGGGGCTGATTAGCTCAGTAGCTGAGCACCAACTTCCCACAGACAAGACTCCACTTCAATCCCTGGCCCAGTACCTAAAAAAGAAAAAAAAAAAGAGTATGATGTGTGAAGAGTCTAAAGTACTTTGTTTAAAAGCACTACTGGAAATATAACAGTGCAAATGAAAGTAAAAATACAGGCAAATACACAAATACATATACATATATAGATACATTACATATATTTATATTAGCTTAAATGTCTTAATGTACTTAAAATAAATATTTTATAGTTGCTGATATTCACAAAACATCTTTAAAATAAAATAATTATATAATCTCAATATCATTGCATTATATCTAAATAGTATATATTAATACTTTGCATTTTATATTATCTATTATATCAATTACATAATATAGCTGTATAAAAAATACATACCTATTTTATTATTAATGTAACTGATATTTATTAAGTGCTAACAATATTCTATCCATGGCATAATAAACATAGATGACATGAAGAAAAATAAGACATTCTTTATCCTTAAGGAACTTTAAGTTTTTACATTTTTTTTCTTTTTTCTTTTCGTTGGCTTCTCAATATTTTTTAGCAGGTTACAAACATTTTATAATAGCAGTGTTATCAAGAGTAATAATAAATGTTTTTTAAAATGACAACAATAATAATACCTCAAGTTTCATAGGACTGTATTTTCTCAAAGTGCATTTGTGTATATTCTCTATATTTTTATTTTGGTCCATGAATTAGTGCTAGGATATAGAAAGATTACGTATTATCTCTGTATTACATATAAGAAAAATGAAGTCAGTGTTAATTCATAAATAATATTGTTCATATACATTTTAAATCATTCAATTTATAAGTGAATTTAAAGGACCTGAATTTAAATTTTTTTTTCCATCCTTAAATTACATTATTTTCTACATGTACTTTAAAAACCTATTTTTTTTGGAATTTGAAACAAAACTTTAATTTGTTGTTTGCCCTTGAGATGGTAAAATTGTTTGAAGTTTCTAAGAATAAAAGCCAATGTGAAACTTCATTTATTCTCTACATTCCTTCAGGATCTAATTTATGTGTTTCCTTTTGTGATACCCTATTCCCAAAGCAGAATACATGACTTACTCATCTATGCTCCAACAGCAAAATTCTTAATTCTGTCTTTAAAAAATGTATCCCATATAAACATTTCCCAGAAGTTTCAGGGACATTAAAAGAATAGTCACCATGAAATATTTAAAGGAATTTGGAGACACCACTCTATATAGATACTTCTCTATGTAAACTCACTTATTCATTAAGAATTCAGAATGTAAGCAATCTTTAATAGTGCTAACAATATTCTGTCCAGTTTTTAAATTTTTTTTGTTATTGACTTCTCCTCAATCTTTAACAGCAGTTTACAAATATAGTGGCAGTATCAATAATAATAATAAATATAAAAATCAATAATAATACCTTAAGATTTCCTAGAATTGTATATTTCTCAAAATGTTCTGGCCATAATTTGTAATCATGGATCCTCTTATATGAGTTTTCCTATTGAGGGGTAAATGGCCATAAAGGTGAAAAAATGGATTTATTGATCTAGCAAAGTGCATTCTGAATTTAAGAAACTTCTGTAAACTCTTACGGAGCAAAGACAGAAACAGCCATAAAGAATACTTGTAAGTGAAGCTACTGCTTCCTGCCTCAGAACCTCTTTGCACTAAATCTTCAACCCAAAAAGCACAAGGAAATACCAGTCCCAAGTAGAAGGTATGAAGAAAAGGCAGGACTGGACGAAAAGAAAAGCTGATTCACAACACCTTTGAATTAAGATCACTTGCTGATTTTAATTGCATCTGTGGAGCTGATACCCTATGCTTAGTAATGGAGACATAACCCTAAGGAAACAGTTCCTTGTGGCGCAGGCAATTTTCAGTGAGGGGCACATCTGTGAACACTGAGCTGCTGATCTTCCCAGCTGCTGGGGGTGGCGGGTTGGTCCTGAAGAGGGCATCCACGGAGATCATGGCATTAGCCACGACAGTAGACCCTCAAAGGAAAATGTTTCACATTTCTTGCTAAATTCATACATAGATGTTATCTTTTTTATATTATTTCTTCCATTATATTTTCTACATATTAATAATTTTTGAAACAAATCAATCTTATCGAAACATGTTAATAAAGCATACAATTTATCCAAAAGTACAATCAATGGTATTTGGTATAGTCACACAATTGTGCATTCATCACTTCAATCATTATTAAAGCATTTATTTTATTTCAATAATAATAATATAAACAAAAAACAGGCAAACAAACAAGAAAATTCCTCACCTTTCAATCTCTGTTTCCCATGCTGTGCATAGCTGCTATTTCTGGCTATTCTTGCATAATTAATTATTTGTTTATTAAGCAGCTTTATTGTGATATATTCACAATATATGTGAATATATGATCTATGAAAACTATATAATCAATGGGTTTTCTTAGTTGTTAAAAAATCTTTTATTATAAAATTGCAAAATAAATAGAAATAAAGATTGAAAGAAATTACAAATTTTAAATGAGAGTGCAAGGCCAGCTTAGATTTAATATAATCAATTATAAAAAGAAATAGATAGCTTAGCAAATTACTGATTTTTATATAAATATATAACCAACCACTTTAATTATCTTTCTGTTTCATGAGCCAAGGTTTTCTGATATATGATTATCCATATGCAAATCTAATGTAGGCTTGACTTAAAATAGTGATTTGTTCCTGGAGTAAAGAACAAACAAACAAATAAAAAACAAAACAGTTAAGTTAATTCTCATCATTAGAACAATAAGCATCAGGGGTGTTAGTGGTTTACATTTTCTTCAGTAGTTAACAAAGCAGTCCTGTGATAGTAAATGTAATTGAGATGTTAATGCAAAAAATATACAAGAAAAGTACAGACAAAATAAATCAATATTAACAAAGCAAATGATGCATGAAATTGTAGCTACTATACACTGACAAAGCCTAAGTTTTCTGAAAGAAGATCTTAACACTGTGGTGCCAACTCTTCACATAAGACTGTAATGGCTTAGCAGCTCTACTCTCTGCACTGAGCTGTTCTGCAACCCTGGGAAATCAGGTCAATTGTGCAAAGAAATGTCTTCCTGCCAGAAAAAGGATATGGAAAGTAACTCCTTGTAATGTCAAATTCTTGTAAAGCAACTGACAATTTTCAGATTTTATCTATTTTGATAAATTTTTCATCCTTCCCCACATTCATATTATTTTAAACTTTATAGAAGAGAATTAGCTGAAATTTCTACAATGTTAAATAATAATAATAGTCATCACCTTATCTTCTTCCTTATATTCATGAGAAATTCATGGATTTCATCATTATTTATGATGACATATTTTTCTCTCCTTCATTCTTATTCTTTCTCTATTCATGCTCTGACAAAAACATAGAAATAGAAATTTAGATATATTAAGGAGTGATAGAAATATTATGTTAAAATATTCAATTTCTCCTTGTTTTCTAAAGTAATTTAAATAAACTTAGATTTATTTTTTCTCTTGTTTGCTGTACTCCCCATTATTTATTTTATCATTTCTTTTTATTTTCTTAAGTGTTCTTTGTTTAACTCAGGTTATTTTTCAAGGACCTATGGCCACTAAAATCCATTCAATCTTCCTTATTTGAACATATCTTTTTTTTAAAGATTTATTTAATTTATTAATTCCCCCCTCCCCTCTTTGTTTGTGGTCACTATCTGCTCTCTGTGTCCATTTTCTGTGCGCTCTCTGGGTCTGCTTTAGGAGGCACTGGGAACAGAGCCTGAGAACTCCCTTGAGGCACTCAATCACTTAAGCCATCTTAGTTCCCTGGTTTATTGAGTCTCTCACTGTCCTTCCTCTTTGTTCCTCTTTTGTTGCATCATCTTGTTACATCAGCTTGCTGTACCTGACCACCATGCCAGCTCACCTGCTCCAGGAGGTACTGAGAACCGCACCAGTACTTCCCATGTGATAGGTGGGAACCCAATCACTTGAGCCACATCCATTTCCCTCTTCTGATTCTTTCTAATATACATGGAACTTTGGCTCACATAATGAGTTGAATAAAGGTGCCCAAAAAGATATGTCCAAGTTCCAGAAACTATGAATGTGAACTTATTTAGAAAAAGGTTCTTTGCAAAGGTAATTAAATTAAGGATGTGGACATGAGGTCATCCTGGATTATCTTGGCAGGCCTAAATTCAATGAGTGTCCCTATAAGAGACATATAGAAGGAAGACAGAAATGACAGTTCTTGTGAAGACAGAGGCAGAAATGGAGTGATGCAACCAGAACCCATGAATTCCTGGAGCCACCAGGGGCTACCATAGGCAAGGAAGAATGTTCCCTTTGCAGCCTCAGGAGCAGCAAGATCCTTCCAGATTTCAGACATTTGGTCTCCGGAACTGTGAGAGAACAAATTTCTTTTGTATGCCACCCGGTATGTGGCAATTTATTATGGCAGCACTAGAAAACTACATGACTGGAAATAAAATCTGTGTGACTGATTTTCTTTAGCTGAGATTTTTGGAATTTGCTTCACTGTATTCTCTCAGTGACTGCTGCCTGGAGAAATCTAAATCTAGCCTGAACTTTCAGGCTTTAGGTTTTCCTCCCTGGGTGTTCCTTGGTCTGGATGTTCAGAGTTTTTGTTGTTGTTGTTTTTTTTAATGAAATCTAACAAATTTTAAAATATCTGTCTTGATATTGTTCTGTTTGAATCATGTTTTCCAAGAGTCAAGCTGTGTCCTTCCAGTGTGTGTATGCAAACCTTCCTTGAATCTAAATTTATGTTACATTTTCTTTAGTAGTAACTTTTCTTCTTAAGTTTTACGTTTTCTATCTCTTCTTCAGAATAGTTATGCTTATGCAAGATCTCCCTTTTTTTCTCCCTTCATGCTCATTTCTCCCTTTCTAATTTTCACTACTCTGTTTTCTGTTTCATTTTGATCACTATTTACTCTGCCAGTACAAAATCATGTTGCCTATATTTTCCCAGTGAGTTCTTTCCTTTTCTTTCCTCTCCTCTCCTCTGTGTGTTCTCCTATCCTCTTTTTTCTTTTCCATTGTTTTCATTTGCTTCCTTTTATTTTGTCTTGTTTTTTTTTTTTTTTTGGTCCATTAGCAATGTGATCTTCACATCGCAGTAATGTTTGTTTTTCTGGCATATCTTAGGCTGTTAAGATCAAAATTGAATCTTCCTGTTTTGTATAAGTTCTTTGAGCATTGCAGATATGCACTGGAGCTTTTCAATACATAGGTCATATTTTATATAGGTTATTAGATTTCATGGGCAATGATTTCATAAATTTTTTTAGTCTCTTTCACAGTGTTCCCCATGTTCACATGTGAAAATTTAAGTGCCTATAGAGGTTTAATCATTTTTTATCCTCAGATGATAAAATATCAGCTATGTTTTCTTTCCACCAACGATTTCCCTCTACCCTGCCCTACATTTAGTCTGCTTTGTCCAAAGTCGGTAGGTATATCTGAGAGCCTTCCTGTTCATCATCATATCCCTTGTTCTTGCCTCTCTGGGATAGTAAATGAAGTCCAGAAAGGCAGATTAAATTCCACACCCAGACCACACACTGAAACTTGTTTGTTGCACTCATGGCATCATGTGATGGTTTTTTTGAAGACTGTCGAATAAGTGAAATTCTGTGCTTTGGCTGCTTTGCAAAACAAAAAAAGAAGGAGAGAGCTTTACATGAAATTTTATATCAAATTTCAATATCAGAATGATATCTTACAAAGGAGAAATGAATCTTTAGAATATTGGAACTTCAACTGGAGTTAGAACAGGATACAAGATACTATCAATTGAAAAATAGGTGATAGAACAATGTTTTGGTTATCTACTATTTTATTACATAAGTGGCTTCCAGGTTTTGGGTAAAAAACCTCCCAGTTCCATGGCTTATAAATTCTGGTAAAATAAACTGATACATACACCCTAAACATTAATATTGAACACATTCTTCCTGGTTGTGTTCAAAACTAGATTAGGCGAGAAAATAAATTTGCTATATATCCATTATAACAGGCAAAGTTTTTGAAAGATGGCTTATAATTTCTCTCAATTGCTGAAGTGCTTCATAAGAAGCATAGTGATGGACAGCAAGACAAAAACCATGTAAACAAAGAAAATCTTCAAAGGAGGCTTCAATATAAAGGCAAATAGTTTTGGAATGTATATGAAGATGGCTCCCTCGTATGTTTGTTTGTTGCTCCTGCTTGTTGTTTTTGCTTGTTTTCTGCTAATTGTCTTTTTTTCCCTCATTATCTGCTTGTTATCTGTTTGTTTTTTTTTAGGAGGCACTGGGAACTGAACCCAGGACCTCCCATCTGGGAGGCAGGCACTCAACTGGTTGAGCCACATCTGCTCTCCAAATTTTAATCACATAAATACACAAAATTATTTGATGCTACATGTTCTAGAAAACAGTAAATCAAATATGGACAAATTGAGAAAATCTGTAGAAAACTTTTTTTAATGATTAGACTATCTCCATTTTCTTAGATATAAAAGAATCATGAAAAAGTAAGCATGGCACATATCTATTTTTTAAGGTCATTTGAAATTACCATTAGTTAATTCTAAATTTTTGCAATATCATTTGAGAGGAAAGATCAGTATGGAAACCATTAGGACAGAGATAGATTATTTGTTTAAGTATTCCAGGTTCATGGGGTGAACAAGGCAGTGGAAGAGTATTCCATCCAAGGTGTTAGTATATTTTATTAAAAGAGATGTTACAGTGTGACAATTAAGATAGACTTAGGTACCAAAAGTATGGCATTTGCGTCCCTTTTCTACCACTTTAGGAGTGAGATCAGCAAGATACTTAAAAGGTTTGTTCCTCAATTTCCTCATCGGTAAATCATTGGTAAATTGCTGATATTAATAGTAACTACTACAAAGGGTTTGTAGGATTATTAATGAGCTTGAGAGTACTTAGAAAATGACTCATACACTGTAATTGCTACACATTTGTTTACATTGTCAATATTATCATTAAATTTATTAGTATATGTAGTTGTAATTGATTAAGAAGAAAAATCGGAAATAGAAGTGAAAAAAGGAAGAGAATAACAGGATATTAAGAAGACTGTGTCAGAGTCTTGAAGAAAGTGATATACAGAAATATGATTAGGCTGTGGTTAAATCAACTTGTGATTCTAAGGAAAAGGGCTTAGAATTATAAGGCAGAGGTTTGGGAGAAGTTGACTATAGTCTCTGGAAGACAAATCAGAAAATGAATTAAGGTCCCAAGTCTGAAAAAATATCAATATTGTGTAGGCTAATTCAGAGAATCATGCATAAAGAGCAATATGTGAAACTCAGTTATTCCAAAAAAGTAGTTTAGGTCAGAGGAAAATACCAAAAAAATAATAATAATAAGTATTGGGGCAAAATGTCAGAACAGACTAAAGGAAAGACATTTCACAACTTGAGACTGTGAAACCTAACTTTTTATCTAAAGGCTTCCAAAATCTCTTAAGTGAAATTGAATATAGATCCAGGATTTGCAAAGAAAGTTCTTTGAGTGTGAACTGAATAAGACTGCCCCAGCAGATCTGCTCTCTCCTGTTCTCCAGTATCCTGCATCAGCACCTCACTGGCTCTCTGGTTGAGTTCAACAAAAGGGAGCATCAGAAGCATAAGAAGAATATTGTAGGAAAGGATCAAACATAGTCAGGTTATTAATTCATTTGGGTCTTTTCCTGTTGGATTGGTCCAGAATTGTCCACATTCCATCAGAGGGTTTAGTCAACTTCTTTTCAAGGTCCTTCAGATCTAAGCATGTGAACAGAGCTCCTGTGTACTAGCCCTGGAGTAATTCACCATCCTTCATACTTGACCAACACACTGCTCATTCATGTATTAACTGCTTTCTCAATCTCAGTGTGCCATCTGCTTCCTGCAAGATGCTGACAGAGAAGTCTTCAATTGCCAGCTCTATATCTATACTTATCTGCAGTCATTTTCACAAACAAAGAAATAACAAAAAATTTAACTCAATGGTCTTTTCTCACCTTCCTTCCTTCCTTCCTTCCTTCTTTCTTCCCTCCCTTGTTAAACCATGCTCTTTCTCTTTCTCCCTCACCCTCCTTTACTCTTCTCACTCCTCCCTCTTCTTTCTGTAGTTTTCCACTAAAAAAAGAAATTATAGAGCAATTACTAGATGCCACACATGATCCCAAAAGTGGTCAAAAGAGTAATAATTGAGACCAGTTCTGCACTCATGGGGCTAACATTCTAGAAGAATAAGACAGAAAATAACCAAATAATTATTTAGTATATACAGAATGATATGTACTTGACAGAAAAATAAAACAGGGTAAAGGGATGAATGGGGGGTGTTCAGCCAGTATAGATATTTCAGAAAGTGTTCAGAAAAAGCTGCTCTGATAAAGTGACACTTAAGTCCAGTCAGTAGACACGGAAGGGAGATGCCTGGGAGCAGAGCACTCCAAGCCAAGGGAACAGTGCGAGAGAAGTCCCTTAGATCTGGGTCAAAACAAGCGATGCCTCTCTTTGACGCCTTTACGTCCAACGTGGAATAATTTTGCTAATCCAATGACCTAGAATCAGGATGTTACCAGAAAACAAAATAAAAAGGCAAAAATCTTAAGAAAAATTTTTGCTGTTTTATTCTTTAGTGATATTTAAACAATTTTTTTCCATTTAACCTTATTTTTAAAATGTATCTGAAGTATTTAGTTTCTCCACTGACTGAGTTAAAATAAATCAATTTTAGGAACACTAAAACTCAGGGCAAGTAGAGTTGAATTAGAAATATTATTAGAAATATTTTCTAATCTATTAATAAGTTCGTATTTAGAAATGTCAACTGCTTAAATATTTTTATGTGTCAAATAATCTTTTATTTTATTTTATCTTTTCTGAGAGTTACCAGGGATTGAACCAGGGACCTTGTACATGCAAAGCAGCTGCTCAACCACTGGGCTACACCAGCACCACATAACAGCCTTTTAAAACAATACCTTGCTGTACTAAATTATGCCAATCAGCTGGAAATTTAAAAGTAATTAAATATGCACAGTAATTGTTCTACTTTGGATGGATACATTATATAAGAGAAACATAAGAACATATATAACTCTAACTCTGATTTCCAGAATTCAGTTAGATCATCTTTCTAAGATGTCTTTACCAAGAATTCTTTCCATACTTTGGTAAAATTTCCTGATTTTATTTTTATTATATGTTTCAATTAAGATGCAAACATGCAAAACTATCTTTCCATATTGAGAATGTAATTATGACAATTTGTTAAGGTTAGAAGAATAATATGAACACTAAGAAGTTTCATCCCAATTAATTACCATCTGTAGAGATGTGCTAAATTAATGCCAAATTAACTGCAGATCCAGCTGAAGTCAAATTGATGCTCAAAGCTGCACAGTGAACTCCTCTAAGAGCATCCTTAATAGTAGAGATGCTAGCTGTCAAACAGTTGGAATATACAATAGCTCAGAGGATAATTCTCTGTAAATGATCTCTCATATTCTACAACTTTAAGGGCATTTCTAGAAAGCATTCATTTCCAATTCCTATGCAATTACTCAAATATTTTTAATGAAACAAAATTTCTATTGAGAATAATCACCACAAATCATATCATTCAGCTTTAGTTGCAATTCTTTTATTTAATGAAAAACATTTTAACATTGTAAGAGAAATAATTGAAACACAGAGAAAGAGGAAAGAGACCAGGAAAGGGATTCTTGACTATTCTATTTCTGATTGTAAAGTATGTTGAGATTCAGGGCCCAACTGGCACATGGACAGCCCAAAGATTTAAGGCCCTTGGACATACAACTATCAAGTCTAGTGTTAACTATAGGTTCAGATAGAGGGGCAGCAGAGCCATTTGGAGGGAAAACACAACTGAGTCCAACTCTATCACACTGGAGCGTGTAAAGTCCAAAGTAGGTCCCACTGGCAGGATGCCAAACTCCTGAACTGCCTGCCCCTCCCATAGTGTCTGGATGTCTCCAGAGCCCTCAGAGGCCCAGTTTTTTGAAGTGATATTTACTTTGGCGCTCAATGAGTTCCTGTTGAGGCGTGCATAAGTGTGACCTCTGTAATGACCTACCAACTCACTTTGAAGTCTCTTAGCCATACAAACTCATTTGTCTTTACCCTTGAAACACCTACTCTCAAGTTCATTGGGCTCACCCAGGACATCTAACAAGGAGATGATGACTGACAACAATTATTTCAAGGAACAGAGAGAGTCCGCAACTGCAAGCAAGAAAGTCCCATCCATTTCCCCAATGGGATCTAAGCCCCCTCTCAACTAGAGATGGAGACGGTATCACCATCATAGAATCCTCAGATAGGCAAATGGACGATGGACTAGAGTAGACTTACAGTTGTTCTACTGTAGACTTGTTGCGATCCTAGCAATAAAAAAACTTTTATCATGGATATGGAGGCTGTGGCCACAGGAGGTTCTGAGGAGAGAGCAAGGAAAAAATAGGTGTAATTTGGGGACATTTTCAGGAATTGGGAATTATCCTGAATGGACATTGCACTGACAGATATAGGTCATTGTATATTTATAATAACTTGCAAAAGTGTGTGGAAGAGAGTGTAAACTACAATGTAATCTATAATCATCACTTAGTGGCAATGTTCCAAGATGTGTTCATCAATTGTGGCAAATGTACCACACTAATAAAGGATGCTGTTGATGTGCGAAAATGTAGGAGGGCTAGGGAGTGGAGTATATGGGAATCCCCTATATTTTTTGTGTAACATTTATGTAATTATGTTTCTTTGAAAAAAAATAAAAAGTACATTTAAAAAATTGTGGAGTGCTTTTGAAATACTATTTACTAAGACAATAAACTAGTATTTTATACTACAGAGAATGTTACAAATTATCTAATAAAGAAACTGTGTATGATTTCTGGCTTATTATTGATACGATACCTACTCTTACAGTGTAATAAAATATAAATTTGAACTACAGAGTCATAACCAGCAGAAAACTGGAAGGACAATAATGAAAGTTATCCCCATATTCTTTTTTTTCTGAGATCCAGTTTGATATAAGTGAGTATGCTTCCAATTATTCAGCTTTATTTCCCTAAGCTAATGATATCACCACAGCATCCTGCCAGTCTCTGATTGTACCCACTTAATACGCCTATCCCCTTATATGTAAATCTAGCATAGCATAATTTAAATGTAACTTTCACTGATAATCACCACAGCTTAAATAATATCTAAATTAATGCAAAATTTCAAAATTTATGTATACTCTTTCAGTCTGTTGTAAACATATTCTATTTTATTATAATTTTTCCATTGTTTTCTCAATATGAAATTACATGAGGGATATGAATTATTGGGGTCTTATGACTCTTTTAGTCTAAATGATGGATTTCTTAGACACATTTACATTTCTTAAAGCATTGACCTTGGTGTCCTAATTTTTTTTACCAGATCAATGTCAATTGTGAAAGTCATTTGTTGTTATTGTTCTTTTCATTGGGGTAGTTTTTGTCATTGTTATGTGTGTTCATGTTCATAATTTTGTTTTTATAATACAAGTTTTTCACATCATTAAACAATGTAATGGAGAAGAGTTTAAAAGTAAATTTCTTTAAACTTTGTCATCTTCATTACTGCTCCTCAGAGGCAACCAGTTTTATTTATTACCTTTTAAGTATTTTCTAGACATTATCTTTACATTTCTGAAAGTTCAGCCTGAATTGCTATTTCTTGATTATTAAGTTTACTTGTTAAAATTGAGCTAATTATTAATGGTAGATGAAGAATTAACTAGCTTACACCTCACATACTTTCCATAAGCCACTCCTCCTTTATGATAATAGCATCATTGTTTATACTAACATAACTGGTTATTTTTTACCTTTAAATGATAAGCATAAATAAGCATATCTTTCTTTGTCTCCATAAAACAGTGTCTGTGATCTTTCCTCTTCATAAAAACATATCATCAGAATATTTACCATCCTTCTTCCTCTCCTTCCCAATGTTTCCTTGTCTACATTATTTAAAAAGTATGTTAATTTTACCTTTGGTTCACAACATATATTTAATTTTAATCATAATGAAATCTTCTGTGCCTAGTAATTTTTATCTAAAAGTTGAATATCAATAAATAATACTTCATGTATTCATGTCTATGTAAATACATTTTTACTGCAGATCCAATTAGTGAGATTCTTTGTGTGTTACGCTTCTGCAACTCTAAGGAGAAAGCTCCTGGAAGCAAGGTCAAGTCGATTTTCTTTTAAAATCTTACTAATTGCCCAGAGTCAGTTATAAAATACATTTGCTAATGATGTTTTTGTGCAGGGTTTTGTTCTGTTATCCCTGGGATTTTGGGTTGCCTTTCTAACTTTTTATTGGAATTCCGAATATATATATCTTCTTTCTCATGGTCCCAAAGCCTCCTTTGGTTTTTAGAATCCATTCTAATCTCCAAAAAGGATATCCATTTGCCTATGACTTTTTGCTCTTATTTTGGCCCAATTGCCTTTCAGTCCTGCTGTTATACTTCTTTTCTCACAGAAAGAGCTAAATACAGTATTTCTCATATACCACACATTCCTCATTCTTGGTTTCCAATATTAAGTTATTTCCTTTGAATGGATTTGTGGGATGTAAAATTTCTTCATCTTAGCAGTTCCATAAATGATGATTTTGTTCTTATATTCGATGGATGCACTGGTTTAAATCTTTTATGGATCCAGAAAATTAAGCACTTAAGCTAACCCATTCTTGCTCACGTAAACTTATTCATGAGACACCTTTTGATTAGATGACTTTCGATTAGATCGCTTCAGTTAAGGGCCTTTGACTAGACTGTGAGACATAGGGTGGGTCTTAATCCTTTACTGGAGTCCTATATAAACAGATGAGAGAGGAGAGGAAAAGCCTCCATTTTACCCTGCTATGAGAGAGAGGACTCCAGTATTGCCTGCAGCTGCAGTGACAGAGAGAAGTCATAGACAGAGCAACCCAAAGCAGAGCTAGCCACAGTGCTGAGAAGAAGGGAGAGACCAGTGGGCCACCATTTTGTTCTACCACACACTTGATCACCCAAAGCTGAGCTCCTAGAGAAAGCATCTTTAGATGCTGCTGCCATGTGCCTGATTATCCACAGCTGCAAATTGATGAGAGAGCATCTCTTGGCAATGCCTTGATTTGGACATTTTCACAGCTTCGAACTGTAAACTTTTACTTTAATATATCCCCACTATAAACGCCAACCTGTTTCCGGTATATTGCATTGGCAGCCTTCAGCAAACTAAGAAAATGGATATCATTTGCTAGGAAACAATATTCATATTAAATATTATTTTCCTTTAGAACTTTAAAATCATTGCTTCAGTCTGCTAGCATTGATTGTTACTGGTCCATAATAGGACCAAATGTCAAGGATGAGCAGAAGCAAGAACAGTCCTTTCCAAAAAAATATTAATGTGAATAATATTCCAGGGGAGGAGAGTGGGAGATAAGCACTCTGAGGATATCTCTAAAGATAAGCACTCTGAGGATTGTTACTGGTCCATAATAGGACCAAATGTCAAGGATGAGCAGAAGCAAGAACAGTCCTTTCCAAAGAAATATTAATGTGAATAATATTCCAGGGGAGGAGAGTGGGAGATAAGCACTCTGAAGATATCTCTAAAGATAAGCACTCTGAGGATTGTTACTGGTCCATAATAGGACCAAATGTCAAGGATGAGCAGAAGCAAGAACAGTCCTTTCCAAAAAAATATTAATGTGAATAATATTCCAGGGGAGGAGAGTGGGAGATAAGCACTCTGAGGATATCTCTAAAGTGGTTTAAACATTGCTATGTCCAATAAGACAGTATGATTTTAAGTATTCTAGTAACTGTTTCGTATTTTAGTTTTTGTTATGAAATTTCAAAATATATACAAGTGGATAGATAAGTGTAATAAATTTCTACATACACATTACCCAACACAATTACCAATATTTATCACAACTGCTTCTCTATTTCTTGTATTGCTTTTTTGCATCTTTTCTGAAGTACTTTAAATAACTGACATCTCATAATTTCATTCCTACATAATTCAGTATGCTTCTCTTTAAAAATGTGCATTTCCCACTTAATCACAATACCATTTTCATACCTGTCAAATTAAAAATAATTCATTCATATCTTCTAAAAGTCCATCCAAATTCAAATTTCCCAAGCTATCTTGGAAATGTCATTATACAGTTGATTTGTTCAAATCTTCCTCCAAATAAGGACACTGCATTTTATTTGTTTGTAAAATACCTCATATTGTAACTGTGTTGTTAGCTTTCTCATGATGCTATTTAAGTTGTCTTTTTATCTGTATTTGTAAGAAAATTAATAAACTAAACCTAATAAAATAAAATTAGTTCTTATAGCTTAAATATATTTTGTTTCCAAAAAATGTTTTTGCAGGAATACTTTATTGGCAATGATGAGCACTTTAGAAAATGGTTTGGCAGTATTTAAACATTAAACATGCATCTACTATATGATCCAGCCACTATACTCCCAGGTATTTACCTAAAAGAAATAAAAACACATGTCCATACAAAGACTTGTACATGGATGCTCACAGCAGATTTATTTGTAATTGCTAAAATGTACAAGGAACCCATACATACATCAACAGCTTAATGGATAAGTAAATCCTGGTGGATCCATACTATGGAACACTAATCAGCAAAATAAAAAAGGAATGAGCTATTAAAACATTAAAAAATTGATGAGTCTTATAATAATTATGCTGAAATGAGTTCATTCTACATAGTACCAATTACATAAAATTCTAGAGAATGGAAATTAATCCATACTTAAAGAAAGTGAATCAGAGGTTAGCTGAAGAGAGAGTAGTGGAAGGGTGAAAAAGAGGGTATACAAAAGGGCCCAATTAAAATAGTTGGGGAGATAAATATATTCATTGTCTTCATTGTGGCGATGTTATCACAGGTGCATTAATATGTCAAAACTTATCAAATGTGCATTTTCAATGTGAACATTGCACTATATGCTAATTATCTCTTGATTAATTTGCTTAAGAAACTTGTGGATTGAAGTTTAAAGAGTGTTTAAATGCAAATTTATAATCTTAAATGCATATAATACAAATGAAAAATGCTGAAAAACAAATGATCTGCACCTCTATTAAGAAATTGAAGAAAACAACAAATGAAACATAACAAAAAATAAAGCCAAAATGAAATGATGATGGATATGGAAATTAACAAAGTAAAGCACCAATAATAGGAAAATAATCATATTCAATAGCAGTTTTTTTAAAAAGATTAAAATCAATGGTAAAACTCTAATAATCTTGACCTGAAAAAGAAAGAGGTGGGGAAAGAAAGTGTAAAATATGAAAAAGGGCATCATTCCAGTGTTGACAGACATTTAAAAATTTAAAATGTATCAATTTTTACAGCAATAAATTTATCGATTTAGATGAAACAGTCTGGTTCCTCACTCAAAAAGCTATGTATAATAGAAAAGCTCTCATTATATTTAGAATATTGAATCTGATATATTTTGCCCTTAAATTTCCTTTCACACTCAAATATTCTACACCAACGGAGGCAAAGCTGGCAAAAAATTACAATGACTATACCACACAACGTATGACACCTTTACAACTGTTTTGAGAATTCAAGAGCCTTTGTACATGTAGCGGGGAAATTGGTGTCCAAAGTTTTGGGTTTTTTAAGATAAAATTCCAATGTTTATTATTACAGCTAGATTTAAAGGGAACTCTCTGAATTCTATTACAATGGGGTGTCAGGATTGAGAAGCCTTCATTTTCTGAAGAAGCCTAAACTTAATTTCCCCATACATTTTTAAGAAAGAAATAATGCCATTTTACACAAATTCTTCCAGAGAATAAAAATATGTCTATTTTTTAAACCCATTTTCTAAGACAAGCGTAACCCGGATACCAAACTTGACAAGGACAGTACAGAAAAGGAAATCTGTGCACTGATCTCTCTAATGATCATAAATGTAAAAATGCAAAACAAATATGAGCAAATGGAAAAAAAGTATGTACAAAAACAACCACATGAGGCTTGTTCCAGGGATGCAAGAGTAGTTTTTCATTAAAAATCATTTCATGCATTAATATGAACAGCAATAGCAATGTATGTTTACACAAAAACCTGTAAATGAATGTTTATAGTAGCTCTAATTATAATGAACCAAAACTGGAAACAATCCAATTGTCCATCAACAGATGAATGGCTAAACAAGCTGTGGCATATTTGTAAAATTTAATACTACTAAGTTATAAAAAGTAACAAACTGATATATGCAGCAATATGAATGAATATTAAATACACTATGTTAAGTGAATGAAGCCAGTCTCAGAATGATTTTTACTGCATGAGTCCATTTATGTAACATTCTAGAAAAGGCAAAGCTATAGGAACCAAGCTATAGCTATCAGAACCAAGAACAGATTAGCAATGAGGGGAGGTTTGACTAGAAGGAGAACATCAAAAGCAATTTTTTTAGACTGTTCTGTGTTCTGAGTAAGGTGATGAATATAAAAATTTATATATATGTATATATGAAAACTCGCAACCATACAACAAAAGGTACATTGCATGATATGTACTTATAAATTAATACTCTTAAAACTCATAACAAATTGGGAATTGGAAGATGTCATGTTTAATCTTATAGAGTACAAAAACACAGAACAAACACATATTTAATGGTGAATTACAGAAAATTTTCCCTACCAGTGAGATATTGCTGCCTACTATTTTATAAAGCATTGTTCTGAAGGAACTAACCAGTACAAAGACTGGAAATGAAGAAATAAAACTATTAATTTTTCAGATGACATGATAGTACATTAAAAAATCCAAAAGAAATACTGATGATCTTTTATCACTAATACATGAATTTAACTTGTATGTTCAATAAAAAGTTAGAAAGAAGGAAAAACAGAACAAGGTGGAGAGAAGGAAGATAAAAGAAAAAATTGAAACAATTTGTTGAGAAATTTGGAGTAGGCTGAACTTAGGATAATATAGTAAGGAGAATTCAATCCTTGATAGATAAAAGTCTGAAGTTAGAAGTAGATAGGAATTTTCCTATTGAGGGAAAAACACAAAAATGAAAGATGGTGTATTAGTCAATCAGAGGGGTGCTGATGGGCAGTACCAGAAATCTGTTGGATTTTATAAAGGGTATTTATTTGGGGTAGCCACTGCAGTTACAAGGCCCTAAGAGTCTAATTTAAGGTTGCTACCTCACCAAAGTCTGATGCCATGTGTAGAAAAAAGATGGCAGGCAATGTGTGCGAGGATTCAGTCTTTCTCTTTCCTCTTAAAGCTCTGTGGTCCCAGCTCCTTCCAATCTCAGCTGTAGGCTGGAGGGCTAGTTTCTTTCTGGGCTCAGATGCTCTAGTCTTTTCACAAGGTCAGCTGTAAACCACCAGGCAAATGGTTCATCTCTCTTCCCACAGGATCCTCCTCTGTGTCTATGGAGCTCCCTTTTTTGGTGTATCTTCTACTGTATATCTACTTTTGTGTGTCTCCTTGATTGAGCGTCCATTTTATATAGCCCACAAAGGGCATTGGGACTCAAACTGAGTTATACTCTCCTGACATGGTCAAATCAAAGCCCTGATCTTAATATAATTTAATCAAAGACATCTGAGCTGAATTTAATATAGTCAAAGGGAATCACATCCAGAGGAGCATACTAGTTTACAAACATAATATCTCTTTTGGGAATTCCTAAAGAATCTCAGATTGCACAGGTGGTAATTTAGTTTATCATGTACATGGTTAACTTCCAAATCTATTCTTTAAATCAAAAAACCTATAGGAAATGAACAAAGATTTATAAGAGCAAAACAATTCCTGCTGATATTGGACAACTGAAATGTTCAAGTCAGAGACTGCTTTTATATAAAGCCCACTTTCTAAAACTCAGAGCTGAAAAGAGAGAAAGTAAAAATAAAAAGAAATAACTCGATGGTAAATAAAAGCTATGGTTATTTGACAGAGTAGGAAAAATTAATATTATGATTTTAATTATGTAAATTTAGCCCTAAAGTTAGTCATTTTTGCTTTTAAATCATAGAACTGTGAAAGATGACGGGTTGATAGATGGAGTATCAGCATGTTCTTGATTTTCTTTTTTTCTTATTGGAAAATCTTACTTTTATTCAAGCAACTTTTTTTTTTTAAGGTAATTAATCCCAAGATTGAATCCAGAACTTCATATGGGGGAAGCTGGCACTCAACCACTAAACTACACCAGCTCCCTCAAGTTGGTTTATTCATTCGTTTGCTTATTTGTTTTTGTTTTTAGGAGATACCAGGGATGGAACAGGGACCTCGGACATGGGAATCAGGTGCTTAACCACTTGAGCTACATCTGCTCCCCATCAACAATTTTTAATGCTTCAATAAGTGCCTGCCAACATTTTACAGCATAGCAATTTCTTCATGGATGAACATGTGAAAACACAAGTATACAATATTTTAACAACAAAATGCTATCAAAATATATGTGATAAAATATCAGGAAATTAATAGCAAAATATCAAAGTCAATATAATATTTGAACCTGTTTTGTCCCTTTCAAGATTCAAAAGCTTGAACTTTTAATGGCAGTCCCATAATACAGGGGTCTGCAAACTATTGCCCATAAGACAATTCCAGCCCACTGCCTATTGTACATCCTGTGAGCTAAGAACAGGTTTTACATTTCAAATGGTTGGGAGAAAAGAAATGAATATATTTCATGACATGAGAAAAGTATTTGAAATTCAAATTTAATATCCATAAATAACATTTTATTGGAATATAACCATGCCCACTTGTTTATGTATTATTTATGGCTGCCTTCACTCTGCAACTGCAGAATTGAGTAGTTGTGACAGAGACCATTCAGTCTGCAATGTCGACCTTATTTACTATCTAGTCCTTTAGAAAAAAAGCGTACCATCTCCTGCTTTAGCACATAGTGCACCATTGCCATCTGGGTATAGAACTTAGAAAGGAATTAAGGCAGCAGAAAGATTAGAATATTTTGAGCACCTTAAGTGAATGAGAAATAAACTGCTATTGAGGCTCTTCCTGGTGGCTTCAACACAGCCTCCCATTTAGAGAAGCTGGCAGTCTCATACAAGATAACTCTCTCAATGGATAAATGTTCCTGGGGAATTAAGGCACATTTTGCATCCTAAATGGGATTCTTATAGCTCTAATGAATTTTGCAAGCTTATTTCAGAGTGGCAGAAATTAACAAATACGTATCATAGATGGTTTGCAGTTGCTCTCCTCTGTGTACTGCTTCAACACTACCATTTCTTCAGGGATCTATGTATTCTTATTCCATGCAGATGACCAAAAATTAAATTAAGCCAATGGGAAGCTCCAAGGGGAACTTCATTTTGGCAAACAAGAAAGATATGCAGTTTTTCCCTCTAGGAGCGTGAGTTTTGAGAACAATTTAAGATATTCCTATTTGTGTCTATATTCCCAACTGTAAGTTCTGCTGGGCTCAGTTGGAGAGAATGATGCCCACATTCATAGAGGTGACATGTAGAGAGCAGGAAAGTAAAAGGGTGAGAGACATGGGGTTATTTTTAAACAGGATGACAAGTGCCTAGAACAAACATATTTTTTGGCTGTCTTAGTTGCTGGAGCCTATAAAATCATCATTTTTTTCCTAGTTACAAATGGATGTTTTTATTCTTGTAAATAATATATCCTTGCTATGAGAGTCAGATTCCAGATTTGAATTTACTTCTGCAGGATTTTTCTCCTTTTACATTATTTGGACATGAAAGCATATATACTCTTTAAAGTATTTTTAAAAGTAAGAACTTCTGTTATTTTCTCAAAACTGTCTTATGAGACACAGCATTCTATTTTAATAATGGATATAGTTCATATAAATGCTTTCTTTATTTCTTTCTCTCATCTCCCTTTATAATATAATAGAATATATTTGAGTTGGTTCCTAAAATACTTAAGATGTTCTGAACCTCTAATCAGCTAAACAATATGAAAACATTTACAAGAGTAGACCAATCCAGAGGGTTGCATTTAATTTTATCATTGACTTAGAGATGTGGTGATTGTTTTCTCCATACTTTATTATTTACTGTTATTGTGTATTGTTTCCTAATTTGAAGGTATACTTAAACTATGTTACATTGATTGGCACAAGAAGAGATGTAACACACAAAGCATATTATAATAACATGCTGTCAGCAATCTGATTTTATAACTTCTATAATTCCTGATGGAAAATTATTTGGACTCTAAGTACCTAGCTGAAAGAAATAGCATAGATATAGCTTATTAGTGAATGAAACAGAAAAATGTTGAGGACCAATGGGGAAAAAAATTGGAGCTAATTTGGCAGTGCAGTATATCCTTTACAGTAATGAACTATGTACCAGGAGAATTTATCAGAACCCATGCTTCTCATAGAAAACATAATAAGAAAACTTGAATTCATAGTTTATCTTTATTTCAATGGCTCTGGTTTTCAAAAAAAGGAGTAATATATATTGCAAATGAGTAATCAAGGTCAATTTTACTAAGTAAAATTTGGCAATTTATCTTCTAGGACAATATAGAGAGAGTAATAGAAAATTTACTTCCCTTATACTTAGACAATATCATAAAATACAATAATATGGCATTTCCTGCAGTTTAACTCACCAGAAAATTTCCAGCATATTTAATATAGAATAATAATAAAATGATTTGAATGTATGAACTAATTTAGTGGCTAAATTACCATAAGATGCTATGGTCAATTTTCAGACCACTTTTATGACAGAAAAGAATTTAAAATTTAAAACAGAATCAATTATTTGCAAAGTTCACTTACTTAAAACACACAAACATGCACACATACCCATACACACGCTCACAAAAGTCTGCTATTGTAGGAGAAGGGAAATAAAAAGTAAGTGCTAGCTGTAGACACTAAATAAAATGTATCTTTTTTTTTTGGTACTGCATGAACCAGCCTATTTGTGAGGAAAGTATCGAACAGTGGCTTTCTGTTCATAGTTAGGAAAATCAATTCAGATATTGTTAGTTAAAATATGGCAATCTGATTTAATGTAATACAGCCTATGTATGGCATTGTCGGAGATGGCCAAAAGCATATAACAAATAGTTATAAAGCAAAGCTCCAAGGGAATGAGAAATAGCATGTGTAAGTATTTATGTAAGATGAGGAAGTAAGAAAAGAGGAAGTAGCAGGGATTGACACTTGATTTTTTTTTCCTATTCCATATATACTGCATGTATTTTTTATAAACCATATTTCCGATTGAGCAACAGAAGCAATATAGTATATCTTCTTAAAGGATTGCCTAGAGTTTCAAAGTGGGGAAGATTTCTGGAAAACTCAGGGCTGAGAGATAGCAGAAAAACAGTCAGCTACAGGAACTAATGCCATATCAAGGTAAATGTAATTGGGTCAGAACTTGGGGAGAAAGGTTCCTTATTATGGAAGGAATCACTTCCCCTACAAAGACATGTTCAAGTTCTAAGCCCTGGTCCTATGGATGTGAATCCATATATAAATAGGGCCTTTGAAGATGTTATTTAAAGTAAGGCCAAATTGAATTAGGATAGACCTTAATTCAACAAGACAGGAGTTCTTACTAAAGCCAATATGGCTGGAGTTTCATAAACAAAGGAAATTTGGACATAGGAGCATAGGAAACAGAAGGAGAAAGATGACTATGGGAAGGAGGCAGAGACCACGTTGTGGATGGCCAGCAAGTCGCCACTGAATGCCACGGACGTGAGAGGAAACCTGATCTTGCCAGCACCTCAATTTTGGACTTTTAGTCTCCAAAATTGTGAAAAAATAAATTCCTAATTTGTGACAACTTGTTACAGCTGCCCTAACAAACTAAGACATCTTTCAGTTGCATATTTGCCATTAAGAAAGTAACAACACCAAAAAACCCCTTCTACCAGTTTGATAAAAATCATTCATCAAATCATTGCTCCTCCATCTCATCTGCTTCAACAGAAGCCAAAATTAGTGGGTATAGAATGGAAGAGGGGAAGAAGGAAGCAAGGAAAAAGAAGTCCTTTCCTAACTGCTTGCTTTATGGTCTGAGACAGGACTGAGTTAGAATTGGGAAGACATTTTCACTGTTGTTTTTTTTTTTTTTTTAAGTTTTAAAGTTGTACTGAAAACAACTATTTAATTGCTGAAATGAGATTCTACTTGGAATTTCCATGGACTAGAAAAGCTATGAAACCTGCTAAAAAATTCAAAAGAAAAAAGTCTAGATCAGCTGTTTAAAAGGTTTGTGGTAAACTAGAATTGGTATCTGCTCATCCTCAAGAAGGTCCACTTATTCACAAGGTTACAGAGGTCAGAGTATCACATGAGAGAGCAATTTTTAGATCCCAGTGGACCATATGGGAATGACAATGAAGGAAGATAGAGAGCAATTAGAAGAGCAATGAATCTACACTGACAACATATTATGCTACCTTCCCAATTTGAATAAGGACAGTCTTCAATATGAATCTAAGCTATATCGCCTTCATGAGGAGAAGCAAGCTAGAAAAACTTTATCTCATAATTGCTGATCTTATTGATTATTTAGCTACTCATTTTCTATAATGTCTTTTGCTCTCAGAGATCTAATGAAACTACTTAAAGGCCTCCTTAGGACGCTTTTCACTATTAGCAATGGGGGCCCCTTATAATATCCTCCATACAATATATTTTTTTCTGATTGATTCTCTAATTCTCTTGACTTCTTTTTCTTAAGATCTCTGCTTAGGCTCTCTCATTTTACTTTATAAATGTAGGTATTTATTTAGTTAATCCTTTTCTTTATATTAAAGTTCAGGCTGTCATACTGGGAAGGATAAATCAACAGTCAAACAAACAGACCTATGAATCTTTTTAGTAACTCTATGATAAATAATCACTGCTTTTCTGGAGTTCAACCTGAGAATGTCTGAAAGAGAGAGAGAATTACTATTTCTAAATTAAAAGATGTTGGAGAGTCCTTCACTCCCATTTATTTAATAGTAATTATTTATTACTCACCTAATCTGTGCCAAGTAGTGATTTAGGCATAGGGGCTGCAAAGGGTAGTGAATTAAACAGACAACCCTCCATTAATGGTACTTTTCGGAGGGGAGATGAAATAATTAAACAGAAAAAATATGTGCAACTCTGATAAGAGCTATAAAGGTAGCATAAGTGGTGGTAAAAGATCAAGCAAAGACTGCCCAGAATGGAAGTCTGGAGAAGTAAACATTAAGGAAGAGTTATTTCAGATAAAACTTGAAGGATATGTAGGAGTTCACCAGGTAGAGCAACTACAATAACAAAAGCAAACAAACACAAAAAGCAACAACAACAATAAAACCAACAGAAAACAGAAGGATTCACCTTGAGTTGGTGGGTGAAATGATCAATGCCACATTTATTGATTTTACCTTAATAATAATACCTCTCAAAATGATTCTGTTTTATCATTCATATTACCTCTACATTTCAGTTCTAATAAACTCACTAATTCAAGCCCTATCACTCCTCACCTGAACTACTTATTATATGGGACTTCTAAAATACTTTCAAATTTAGATTCTTGTCAAAATATAACTGTGATCATCCATCTTTCCTGTTCAGCAACTCTCAATTGGATACAACACAGTTTACATATTCTTTAGCTTAACATTCAAAGCTCTATATTTGTATCTCCTTTCTTTTGTTTTTCATTCCAACTTATAGAACAATCATCTTGAATTACTCCTCTTTCCCTACACATGCCTGCAACCTTCCTTTCCCATTATTTTGTTTAAAGTGTTCCTGTGCCTGAAATTCCCTTCCCTTATCCTTCCTCTATACATGACCAAATTCTATTTCAGCATGAAAATGTCAATACAGTGCCACCTCTGCCTTACACTACAATGTAAACCACTATCCATGTGGTGCAGCAATGCTCCATAATGTATTCACCAAATACAATGAATGTGCCACGATGATGAAAGAAGTTTTTGATGTGGGAGGAGTGGGGTGAGGGGGGTGGGGGCTATATAGAGACCTCATATTTTTTTAAAGTAACATTAAAAAAATGAATTATTTTTAAAAAGAAGTAAAATAACAACAACAACAAAAAAAAAAACCAAAAACCATGAAAAAACCATGAGCTAATAAATTTCCATTCTTTAAACCAAAACCAGTTTGTGGTATTTGTAATAACAGCTCAAACAAATTAAGACACATACTAAATACATTTGTATTGTGGTCTAACTTTTTCTTGGTCTCACTGAAACTTTTTTTTCCATTAGTAGAATGAAATACTCTATAGATACTTGAAAAAAATCACATGTTTTCATTTGCATGTTTTCTTAAATAATAAAAATAGCTACAAATCCTTACTGGAGAGTGAAAATACTTGTCTGGAAAATACTCCTAAAATGTCTAACTTAGTTTGCAAAAGAAATAGTCATAGCATTTCAAATCATTATAAAACAAAAGAATTCCACAAAAAAAAGAGCCCGAGGAAAAACAGCCATTAATTTCACTGAAATACACTATAATTTATTCTCATTTTTAAAATCAAGATCTGTGACCTCTCAATGTTTGAATCATAAAGAAGAGTAAGTGAATAAACTGCACAGTACAGACAACAATGCTTTTTCTGTTCATTAGAAAATTATCAGGATCAATTTAGATTATGCATAAGAAGACAGGCAGGATTGGCAATTAAGAAAGCATTGGGGAATATGGCATATGTTCTGTCTATATCATGAACGTCAGCTCAGCCAGTAAATGGGGCATATTATATTTTCCAACACATTCTAGATCCTTCACACTTTATCCAGATATAGAAATGGAAAAAACTTGAAAGTTCCAATTAGTCATTTCAAAATTATACTTCTTCTTTTTTACTAAGATGTTGGCTTTCTTCTTAATTTCTTGTCATTTAAAGTTTAACTGGACTTAACTTATTTTGAAAGCATAGAACAATACTTATTCTAGGAATGAAATCCCTTTTGTGAATCAGGTGTCATGTCCACATTACTTTTTCCTTTTTTTTTCAAAGGAGGCACCAGGGATTGAACTCAGGACCTCATACATTGAGGCAAACTCTCAAACCACTGTGCTACACCAACTCTTACACATTACTTTTGATCTATTGATTTTCACTCTATTGAAATCTTTTTCTAGCTTAATAGAAACACACTTTCAAAAAAAGTGGTCATTCATTTCTATTTTGCAAATCACTGAAAAGACTGTTTCAGATCTTAATTAACATTTCTTACTAACATCAAGATAAATCACATTTATAACCTTTTTATCTTTGACCAGGCATGGTACTTTGATGTAGAGAAAATAAAATATACACCTATGAGTTTTTCTTTACAAATCTACCTGGCAAGAAAACAAAATAATGCAGTTCAAGATACTTACAATTTGATTTCACAGTTTTGGCTCCTCAATAGCTTTCCAGAAAAACAAAAGGAGATCTGCAGATCATTCTGAGGCTTACAAGATAATCCTTTTATTTCTTTAGTACATGACAAAGACTAGACCAAATGACTAAAATATTTTATAGCAAAATACACTAAATATATATTAACTTTAAAGAAATAAAAATTTTAACTCAAGAGCTATGGAAATATGTTTGAGATCACTTTGCAAAGACTGCCTACCCCTCACTTTGCAGATCATCAAGTTGTGATGAGGTTACTTATCAGAATAAATTATTTTCTTTGCAGGCCAGGGCTAGTAATTTTGCATGTTTCCACTAGCAGACGTATTGCTTCCAAATGTTTTTGTTTCTATTAAAAATTTCACTGAAAATTAAGGATAGTATTACTTAGAACACTTTAATATGTATATTTAGTATAATTGGTATTTAAAAACTCAGTGTTTCTTTTGGACCTTAAAAATAAACCCATCCTGAAAAAGGCAAAGAGGTAGCTTCAAATGCCTGGAAGTGAAGCAGTAAATTAACGAAGACTTGGTGGCAAAGTGAAGGTTTCTGAGACTACAAGTCAGAAACCTTTTCATTGAGAAATATAAAAGGAAGAAAAGTGATTCCTCTCATCCACCTATTTTGCTTATGGCCATATTTCTCTGGGGGAAAAATTATGTAAGAATAGAAAAGAATAAGAATATTTTATCTATTCTGTAATTAAAAGTGGGATGGGTAGGAGCAAGAAAATGCATCTGTTTGTGAGTAATAAAAACACCAACCAAAGGGTACTTTCTATCAGGCAGGCAATCAACTCATTCCAGTCTTACATCAATCTTATAAATGGAAGGACTATAATTATTATTATTTTTTGTACTTTATGGATGAGAAAACAGATGGACAGCGATTTTCATTATTTGTTAACTGCCCCAAGCTAGAGCAAGCAAGCGCTGAGATGTGAATCCAGACTCCCTGACCCCACTGTCCATGCCCCTGACCACTACCTTATATTGTCCTGTGAAGTTTTACTGTAAAGGATCCAACAGTTTAAAAACAGTGTTGAAGATTTAATTAAAATATTTTAAATAAAATGAAATATCTCATTTTAAATACATTGAAAATAAGAATTGTTGCAGTTTATATTTTGATATGCCACAAACTATACATCACAAACAAAAACGTGAACGATTTTAAGGGTCATTTATTATTTCTGAGAACAGTTTCTTTATAATTTATTTAACACAGGAAGGAATAATAATATTCCAATGTGATTTAACATTTTAAGTTGTATATACAATATCTGGTATTTTCAGATGAGCTATGCATACCTAAGAATAATTAACTGCAAAGAAAGGATGTATCAATAATCTTTTAATTTGTATGAATTTATATCTGGGTTATTTACATAATTCTAATATTTTTAAGCATTACTAAAGTATATTGTCTTTCTAAAACATGCTAAAGATGTCTGAGATCATATAAACTATACTTTCATTTTCTGTAAACACATCATCAGACAATATCTATGAATTTCTTTAGGGTATATGTTCAAGATGAGCCACAATTCTAGTTTGCCCAATACTTCCCTGGTTTTAGCTCTGAACGTTACACATCCCAAGAGTCTCTCTCAGCCAGGAAAACCAAGATTGGAGGTCAACTTTTTATCTGATTTAATCAGAAAATTTAATTGAGGAAAAGAGAGTCTAGAACTCTAATAATTTTCTGAGAAAAACATATCTATCTCAGTACACACTGTGTTTGTAATGTGTAGAAAGACTATAATCTAATATAACTACTGGATTAATTCAACAACTTCTCATTAAGTGTCCATTACATTCAAACTCTAGGCGAGGCTGTTGGGAATGAAAATAAATAGGAACATTCTCTACTTAGAGAGGAAAAGCAAAAATAATAATTACCCAACTAGTTTGTTAAACACAGACTTTAAATGCAAGTTATGGATGTTTTGTAGGAAGAATAATGATATTCAGAGCCAGGTTAAGAAGCACAAAAAGAGTGTGAATTTTCAGGTCTCAGATCAACACAAATGACTTTTGCATGGGAACTATAAGCAGTTAGGGAAAAACATCCTTACCTTTGGGCAGTGTATATATGATAAGCCATTTTGGCAATGGGGTGGGAAAAGTGAAAGGGATAATAAGCCACACAGAGAAAAATAAGAATACTAAAAATTAACATTTACTAGGTTCTTATTTTGTGCCAGGCACCAAATTCTGTTTCACCTGAATAATCACAATTTATTTTCACACCACCATTCTGGGCCAATTTTGTTCCTTACAAGAACCACGGGAGGCATAGAATCATAATCTTTTAATTTACATCTCAGTTGACCACACATAAAAACACAGAAGTTAGAAATATGAATTAATTTTAGTTTTTAATATATCATTAAATTATTTCAAAGTGCAGCTATTATAGATTAATATCAATATACTTTATGTAAAGTAACTGACTGCAATACTTTCAAACTTTGCAGCCTTGCTATACATAAACTTATATTTGGATAGATCTAGCTGTTAATCTTATTTCAGCCATAATTTCTACCTCATCATGTATATATTATATAGATTTGCCCTCAATGCACAACCAAACATGTACCTAGAAGATGTGAGGTGAGGTAAACAAAACATGATCACAAGTCAAGTTCTCTGTGACTGAACATATGTGTACACTAGACCAGGAAGGAGGCAGTCAGCCTCATCTCATCCACAAACTCAGTTTTAAATTGTGGGATGCTTAAAGAATTAATCCTTCTTTGGCTTAAACCCAGAACACCAACAGAGTTAAATTCAAAGTTATGAAAGTTAAGAATTAATTTTTAAAAAGTAACTGCCTAAGTTGTTTCATATGTTACTGATGCTTCAAATTTGCAAAGAGAACATCAAGGTAAAATCCTCTGGGTGTTGCCAGAGCAACAAATATTCTAAAAACGAGAGAGAGAGAGAGAAAGAAAGAGAGTGAGATTCATGCCAGAAACTTTTGATTAAATGAAATAATATAGTAAAGAGGTATGGTAATAGGAAAACAATCTAATCTTTAATATGTGAATTTATTTTAATTACTTTCTATCAAATTTATAACCTATTTATCTTTTAAATGGGCATTAAATGCCATAACATAAGAAAAATCACACTACAAACTTAGCCCCATACAAACATATTAATTTATATTGCAGTCTAATATCTACTAATATTTGTTTCATATAACAAAGATCTCCTTGTCTTATAAAAAGCAGAAATTGGCAAGATAATCTGATCCAGGGTCAGAAAAGCCCTTTCCTTCTAAGATCTTGCTATGGAGATAGTTTGAGGCTTTTGTAGATCCCAGAAAAGGTCATGTCCTTAGAGCTAAGATAGCCCTTTGGGTGTGAACCTATTGTAGGTGAGGTCTTCCTTTTGATTAGATTACTCCAGTAGGGCACGACCCAGGGTGGTTCTTAATCCTCTTACTAGAGTCCTTTATAGACAGGCTGAATATGTACAAAGAGGCAGAAACATAGTAGCTAAGAGAGGAACCACAGGGGAAATAAATCCACAGATTGAACAGCCAGAGCTGAAAGCAGCAGGGCCTGGAGGTGAAGGCAGAGACTGGCAGGTGTAAACTCTGTGCCCTGCCATGTGACAGGAATCCAGGAGCACTGGCAGCTGTGTCTTTGAGCAGAGTGCTTCACCTGATGCCCTTATTTGGATATTTTTCAAAGCCTTGAAACTGTAAGCATGTAAGCTATTAAAGGCCAACCCATTTCTGGTATATTGCCTTGGTAGCCATTAGCAAACTAAAACAGCTACCTGATTAATCAATAGCAGTGTCTAACAGTGAGTATCACAAAGTACAGACATAGGGTTCTGGAAATATAATCAGCTTGTAGGCTAACTTGGTAATATAAAAACCTTAGCATGCAATAAATAACTCAAAAATCACTCTAATGATAACTTCACAAATAAAATCTTCCAAACTCTCCCTGAGACACAAATTCTGAATTGATTATATATAGAGTCTAGAAAACTGTAACCCTCACTGTCCCTTTAAAGGTAAATAATTTAAAATGTTAAATGCAAAGTAATTGTTAATAACCATGAAAGGGAAGCTCTCAGTTCAAAACCCTTTGATACAGATTCCAAAGTTATAAACAAATTATTAATCACAGGTTTTGTTCAGATTTCTCTCTCTCACGTATATATTGCACAAACACATAGATACCCTTATTTTGTTAAGTATGAAAATCTATCCAAAGTAGGTTTCACTGCACTGACCTTCTGAAACCATTCTACCTTCATAATCATTCTTTTAAGAAGTCAGCAAAATGGGCTTAGATTTCTCTCCTAAAGTAACTATGATTTTCTGTACAATTTTTCCATCTAATTCAGTAATGTAATGCAAGGGCAGAAAATGCATGGGCTTGGTGATAGGGATTAATGGATACTATGATATTAAACTTTGAGCAAGATTCCCGGATGTCATGGTTGTAGCGATTGGCATCATTATTTCTCATTTTGTCATTCACTTGGTAAATAATTCATTCTTTTCCTTTCATTCCATAGATCTATTTGTATCAAATATCAGTTTGCTGTACTAATCATGATTCATAAATTATCATAACATTTTGGTAAAAATTATATTGCATTTGGTATTATAAGTTACATCTAAAATTCAGCAATATCTGTACAAAAGTGACCTTCCCATAAGACTTTTCCAATCCTTTGGTCTTTTGTGTCGCAGGTCGACACTGCTACCGTTTTCCACCGGACTGAGGCGTCCCTCAAGCCGGTGGGGTGGGCTCGAACTAGTTGGCCCCGGGGGGTGGGGGGGGAGGGGGGCAGTGAGGACGGATACGGAGACTATGCACACTCCGGAGACAGGGTTCTGGACCAAGTCTAACTTTATTACGTAGGAACAGCAATTTATAGTTCAGGGCAATAGGGAAGGGGGGCTAGGCGGTATTAGATTGGCGGGGGTGAATATATGTCCAAACAAAGAGAGGGATAAGCTATGGGGGATGGTTAGGTTGATTACGTAGGCTGAGCTTTTTTGCGCCATACTGCCTGATTGGTGGGGATCAAACAAAGGGAGAGGGGCTCGGAGAGGAGGAGGAAGACGTGGTGTAGCTGGACAGGGCCTGGTTGCCATTCTGTCTGACCTCGTGGTCAGTGGCCATTTTGTTTAGCTGTGTGGTTGCCTTAGAGACAGCCTGTCGGCAACTGATGAGCTATGCCTTGTCGGCTGTGCACAGGGTGCTCTTGGCCGCTTTTATTCCTCCTACACTTCTGGATCTCAGCAAAAAGGTCATCTCAAGATAGCAAACTTCTGGAACTCTCCAACCCGAATTAAACACTTTTGTCATTATTAATCATAATAACTTGTGTAATTGTGTTTAGAGTTATTACTATGAAATTAATTTTACATTTTTAGTTTATTTATTTATTGTCTCTTCTCCTCTAGAATATAGTCTGCATAAAGCAGGTGTTTGCTTAATATTTTTACTACTGAATTTCCAACATGTAGAACAACACTTAGAAAATATTAGGGATTATTTTGATAAATGAATGAAAACATATTTGGGATTAAGAATTGATTATATATATGCAGAATTGGTTAGTGCATTACTAGTTTTCTTCATTTCAAAGAGCATGACCTTCTCTTTGTTTCCTGCACAGAATAAGTTCTATAAGCTTAAAAATAATAGTGTTTCAAAATATATTTTAAAGGGTTTAAATATTTTATAGTTACAAATTGTGATAATATCTATGGTAAGAATCCATAGGACTGCCACACAAAATTTAGGCAAGTTGCACCCTGTACAGCAGCTTCATGTAAGGAGTTGCCATTCACATCATAGACACTGTAAATTTAATATTTATTAGGATATATTACCAGAAAATCACAGTAAAATATCTTGTCTAACAAAAAAATATATTAAAATAGTCTGACAATAGTCTTCCAAAAAATTGGGCTAACCCTTTTGAACAAAAGTACCAGCAGAACTTTCAACAAAGGCAGTCTTGGTGCATGATTATATTTAATAGTTCTTTGAATCCTTCATTAAATATATTAAAAGTAATTCTTTAATGCTATGACTAATATATCTCTTAAATGATACAGTTTCTACCATCATTAAATGGTTTATGTATGGTAGCAATGAGAACTTCAATAGACATATTTGTGATGCCCATAAGACTCAGTTTATCTGTTCTGATAACTAACCATCACAATAAAGAAGTCCATAGAAGATAACCTTGTCTCTACCTGGCCATAGTATATTTGAACTGACATGAATACCTGGCCCACGTTGTAACATAATTCATACTGTGGGTTGAGATACTTAGGTACTTTTTTCACCCTTTTAAATAATTTGCATTAAATCAATAAATTGGTATAGAGTTATTCTCCAATGAATGCATAGAAAAACAAAGAAAGTTAATCTGCAGAAGAAAAGATAAATGAAGTACCCAGAGAGGAACGGCCAGAGAGAGAGAGTTGGAGATATAGATGCCTTACCTTGGAAAAGATTGGAATTTCCAATTGCAGTCCATTAAACCTAGGGTTTCTTTCAACAGTTAAGTTCATGAATATATCTAAAAATTATATTTTTCTTCCTTAAAAGAATAAAGTTACATTTCTGTTACTTACTACCAAAGAAAGACTAAGACTTTCTTCATATTTTGTGAGCACTTGATTTGATTCAAATAGTTAAAATTTATCTCTAAAATGTCATGCACATGGAAAATAAAATATGTATCATGAGTTTTTATGGATTTTACATAGTTTAGTGCAGACATTCTATATGTAGTATCATAACAATAAAGCATTGCATTATTTTATTTATAACTTTAAAACTTCTTTTCTCACCATGTTTTATAGTTAAAAAATTATTGGTGTAGAAGGGGTAAGCTAGTAAATCTCCATATTGTTCAAACCACATGCTCTAAATTTTGGTGCTGTTTGTTATAATTAATCAAAGCATATAATGGCTGGTAGAGTTTTAAGATAGAGGCAGGCTTACCTACTGAAGTTCAATGGAGACTGTGATAAAAAATTTTAAAAGATGAATTATTCAGATCTATTGAGCAATAATTTCAGATATTATCTAAGCTCTGAAAAGGAAATAGCTTATTATTTAACAGAGACATTTTAGTTATTATATTTCTTTGTTAATATAATTTCTACATGGAAATATGTTCAAAGCACCTAACATAGTATTTAGTTCATAGTATGTTCTTGCCATGTATTCATTCCATTGGTTTCCAATTCCACTACCATTTTTAGTGGAGAATAATAATTAAGTATGCAATATTTTCTTGATTCAGTCAGAGCATTTGTCATGAAGTGATGCAGCCCTAGTTATTAAGTGACAAGTTATAAATGAGAGTATATTATTATGCAGGGAGATCTGCATGGTAAACCCCTACATGATAATTGGGTAAACCCAATCTGCTCCAGCAGATTATAATGTATCATATGTCTACATAAAAATACCCCAAACTAAACATATCCAAAACTTTCAAAAATTTTAGAAAAACCTAGAATAAGAAATGCATTGATTATCAATATTTTACAAATCATTTCCAGGGAAGCAAGGACATGTTATGCATACAAATGAAGAGAAAGCATTCAATTCTCTAATTTTGATTAAGCACCTTCTATTGGGATTAAAGAATATTTATTGAACACTTTCTATAAGGTTAAATTGTCTAATTTATAGTTCTTGCTGATTCATGCTCTCAATAAATGTGAAAATACTTTAAGTGCACCAGTGGCTACAATTTGGTGTAATATATGTTGTATTTAAGGAAAGTTCGTGAGGTTTGAGAATGCACAAGGGAGATCAAATAACCCAGCCTGAGAGGATTTTTGGAAAGATTTGTTGAAAATCTAATGCTCAAGCTAATGCTAAATTAACGAAGAGATGAGAGAAAGACATGTGGTAAAAATAATTTAAAAAATAAAATAGTAGTAGTAGTGGTGCTGTTGCTGCTAGTGGTAGTAGTAGTAGTGGTAGTAGCAGTAGTGGTAACTATAGTAGTAGCAGTAGTAGTAGTATAGTAAGGCTGGCCTGTTTAAAGTAAAGCAACTAGAGCCTAGGCAAAGTAGGAATTTCTTGAGGATGGAGGGTGCCGGGAAAATCTCTCAGTGGATGCTAGGAGTAAGAGAAAGGAATAATCAGGGACAAATGACAGAATAATAGTGAGTATGATAAGCAGACTCTGGAATGGCTCAGAAATAAAATAGACCAACAGATCTAGATATTTATTCTGGAGACAAGAGCAAGAAAATCACTTTAGGTTTTATTTACCCAAGCAAGGTAGCTACTTATTATAGTCAAAGATATGATCATACTGGATATTTTAGGTATAAAAGTAGCCAAATCAACAGTGATTTCACAATATTATTCAGGAAGTCAGTAAGGTAGATAGTGTGGCAGATCCCATGAATTAAGGCATGTATCCTTCAAATCTTACAAACTTTCAGTAACTGAACTGTTTTTTAACTGGAATTAAGAATAATACCAAAATGTGGATTATTAATAAGAATCCTCATGTATAGAACTTCAGTATAAATAGTTCAATTCTCTTCAATGATACTTCTATAAAATAGCAATTAAGATGAGAAAAATGTAACTATATGACATGTAAATTGGGATTAGAATGAGACCAGAATTATATTCCCTTCCCTTCTTTCCTCCCACACTGTGGAACCCATAATGCATTAGAGATTAATTTTTTTAAAAGGTAAATATTGAAATAATAATTATTACTTAGTGACAGCTTTGTACACTGAAGAATCTCTAATCCTAGAACTATGCCTGGGACAGAAGGTCTCTGAATAAATATTTTATGATTGAACTACTAACATTAACTATGTTTGTAAGACCCAGATTAAAAAAACAAAACAAAACTTGAATTATCTTTTAGGGTTGTGACGATTTCAGCTTTAAAGGGAAAATATCATACAAACATGATGAAAATAATATAAATTTAAAATTTAGATTTTAATGCATTGGTAATTAAAGTGAACTTATTCTATTATATGATTTCTAATCTAGTAATATATGCTGGTCATATATATTGGATCAGAATCAACTAATCTGAAACATTATTTTATAGCACAACAATTGACCAAGTAAAATCTATTGAATTGTTAAAGTAAATAGAAAATTTCAATAGTACTGGAAACCAATGCACAGTATGATAGGAGAAGGCAGTTCAAAAGCTGGAGTTGTGTCTACTCCACATCTATATCAAGAGGGGGCTTAGATCCACAGGATGGAGGAATAGAGTATGGATTAGAGAGGATTTACTGATATTCTATTCATGAACTATTGTGGTTAGTAATCGAAGAAAATGTGGCATTGGTGTGGAGAAAGTGGCCATGGTGGCTGCTGGGGGTAGGGAGTGGGAAGAAGAGATGTGATGTGGGGGTATTTTTGGGGGTTGGAGTTGTCCTGGGTGGTGCTGCAGGGACAGTTACCAGACATTGTATGTCCTCCCATGGCCCACTGGGTGGACTGTGGGAAAGTGTGGGCTATGGTGTGGACCATTGACCATAAGGTGCAGCGGTTCTCAGAGATGTATTCACCAAGTGCAAGAACATCTCATGATGATGGAGGTTGTTATTATGGGGGCAGGAGTGGGGTGAGGGTGGTGAGGAGTATATGGGGACCTCATATTTTTTTAATGTAACAATAAAAAAATAAATAAATACAAATAAATAAATAAAAAAGCTGGAGTTATTGTATAATATTTAATTACAAATGTTATAACTTTTGAGATAATTATCAAGGTACTCACTAAGAATTGTACAAAACAAATTATAAATATTCCAATCAGAGACCAAAAAAAAATCACTGATAAGGCACATCTTCATTTTAGAATACAGATATATCTGGAAAATATAAATTTCCCAGATTTAGACAAAATCAAAGTGTTCTACTGGAAACAGACAAATTCTGACTATGTATATTCACCTATTGTTTTCCAATTTGTCAGAAATTAATTAAATAAGTATCTTCAGCTCTGCCAACCTAACCTCTATGACTGTAGAAACATTTAAAAATGTATAAGTGCCTTCATGGCAAACATGGTATGCAGTAAAATTGATGTATTGCATACCAATGGCTTCATATAGACAAACTGTTACTTTTGATGCAAAATCTAATCATAGCCACGGCACTTTATTCCAGAGATATATAAGAAGTATTAAGGGAAATACTTAAAATAAAGCTGCTAAAATTTTTAATTATATTAGATATTTTACTGAATTCTAGATTTTTCTGATATTATTAAAGAACTGAGCATTGACTGTTACACATGGCAGTTTTTAACTGACGTTTATTTGCTGCATTATGGGAAAAGTCCTGAGCATTATATAAAATTTGTAAGAATGTTAATTTTGGAGGGTGAGAATTTCAAGCTGCAAGAAACTGTGCATCATTTACAATCGATTTACACATTACCAAATTTCTCTGATATGCCCTTTTTGAAAACAATAATATCTCACTTGGGATCCTATTTCCGACTCTTTAAATCAAACACTGGAGTTTTCTTATCAATATAGAACAGAATCTTTGTCTTAAACTGACGAAATTTAGCCAGGTATTTCTGTGGTTCTGATTTTTTAAAGAGCTCTGTATTTCTCAATAAAGAATTTGTAGGCGACGGACTTGGCCCAGTGGTTAGGGCATCTGGCTACCACATGGGAGGTCCGCGGTTCAAACCCCGGGCCTCCTTGACCCGTGTGGAGCTGGCCCACGCACAGTGCTGATGCACGCAAGAAATGCCCTGTCCCCCATGTAGGGGAGCCCCACATGCAAGGAGTGCGCCCCACCTCCGTAAGGAGAGCTGCCCAGAGTGAAAGAAAGTGCAGCCTGCCCAGGAATGGTGCCGCACACACAGAGACCTGACACAGCAAGATGACGCAACAAAAAGAAACACAGATTCCCGTGCCGCTCACAGCAACAGAATTGGACAAAAGAAGACGCAGGAAATAGACACAGAGAAGAGACAACCGGGGTGGGGTGGAAGGGGAGAGAAATAAATAAAGTGCAGCCTGCCCAGGAATGGTGCTGCACACATGGAGAGTTAACATAGATTCCTGTGCCGCTGACAACAACAGAAGCAGACAAAGAAGGAGACACAGCAAAAGACACAGAGAACAGACAACCAGGGTGGGGAAAGAGGTAGGGGAGAGAAATAAATAAATAAATACAACTGAAAGTGGGAGGATTGCAATCCAGCATCCATGTGGAATCTGAGCCTCCTCTTGACATAGAGGTGCAATGGACACAACCAATCCAATGTCCACATAGAAGAGGTGGCATTGGATTGGGAAAAGTGGACATGGTGGCTGATGGGTATGGGGAAAGGCAGGAAGAGATGAGAGGTGGAGGCGTCTTTGGGACATGGAGCTGCCCTGGATGGTGCTTCAGAGGCAATCACCGGACATTGTAAATCCTCACAGGGCCCACTGGATGGAATGGAGGAGAGTATGGGCCATGATGTGGACCATTGACTATGAGGTGCAGAGGTGCCCAAAGATGTACTTACCAAATCTAATGGATGTGTCATGATGATGGGAGGGAGTGTTGCTGGGGGGGGGGGGGAGAGGTGGGGTGGGGGGGGGTTGAATGGGACCTCACATATATATTTTTAATGTAATATTATTACAAAGTCAATAAAAAAAATATTTAAATAAATAAATAAATAAATTTATACTTGTGATTTGTATAAATGGAAATGGATTTATCCCGAGTCTAAGAAATAATATACATATCCACCTCATTTCTCAACTTGCTTTATTTTTGGAAAGATATGATTAAATTTCTGTTTTGTTTCTTCCTTCTACTTTGCTAAAAACTAAGACTTAACAATTTTTCAATATATAAAACTCCCTCCTACTTTAAACACATCACTGAACTGCCATTCACAGCTCCATCAAATTAAGGTTGGGTTGGCAAAGTGATTGACTATGGGTCATAGAATGATAGATAAGGAGCTGAAAACCAGTCCCAGACTTGCATGTGAAGATTTTAGAAGCCAAAGTTTTAATATGTCATTTCCATATCATGGAATCCACTCGGGTTACTGAGTCATATTTATGGGAGAGCGGCCAGGAACATCATCACTGAACTCTGTACTCAAAAGAAATGAGGTTTATTGTTAAACCAGTAAGATAAGGTCATCTACATTAATTAACATACACATATACATAAAGAGAATGTTTTACTCTTACAAATTCATCATTGATGTCTTTGATGTAATTTACATTATTTGTCTATCTGAATGAACACATTTTCTTAAGAAGAAAAAACCTTGTGATTAATAATTAAGTCCAAGAGTTCTGGGAAGATGCTTTTGGAGTAGCCTGGCAGTGCACAACTCTCTCACAAAAACATTGGCGATAAGGCCAAAAGCTGTTCAAAGGACCTGCTTTGGGGATCAGCAGACCAAGACAGTGCTACACAATTCCCAGGAGGGCAAGGAACAGAGAGACAAAGAACCTGAAACAACAAACATGATTTACCAAAACCTTTCAGTGGCCCTCAACCCCCAACCCAAGATATTAAGCTGGTATAAAACCTCTGGCTCACTGCAGCCAACTGAGAGGAGAACAGACATCTTCCTCCCTGTCAGCTATTACAAGGGGAAAGGGAGGGGGAGTCAGGGGACTTCTCTTCAGTGAATTCAGCCCACAGAACCTGCTTTGAGTCTTGACTCTGGCCAGACCAAAGCCCAGGTGAGGAGAGGAAGCAGGCCGAGGTATGGTTAGCCTCTGTGGCCAGCCCGGGGCAGCTGTAAGGTGCCACAGCTGCCAGGGAGGGGTGGTGGGAATGGGTGACTACGCCCTCCGCCTGGTATGGGTGACTCCGCCCTCACATTGCCCCCGGCTACGCCCCCTCACCGGCCCACCTCTGCCCCGTCTCCACCCACTAGTCTGCAGCGCTGCATCTCCTGGCCATATAAGGGTATTCTGCCCATGCTCACCAATCCCCTCTCACCCCATGCTAGCCCCACCCCCGTTCCCTCGGGCTTATATTGTCAAGCACTTCCTCATTAAATCAGACCTGCGCCATCAGCCTCATCTCCGTGTGGGTTCTTCCCCTCGTCGTTACTTGCCTGCGGCCCCTCTGCAGACTCCTCACCCAGCAAGCCGCAACCTCAACTGGCGCCCAACGTGGGGCAAGGGCAAGCTGAGAATCTCCGCCCAGGTAAGTAACCCCGTGGCCCGGCATGGGAGCTTCACTCACTCGCCGCCAAGCCCTGCAGGTTCGGGCGCTTGCTGCGCTCCTTGAGTGCCACAGCTGCAAGGTTTCAGTTCAACAACTACAGCACTACTGGAACCTCTTAGGCCCTTTCTACCCCTGGCTGTCTACAGCCAACCTTTGGGATCCCAACACATACCGGTTGCTTATCGACTGTGTGTCAGCCGCCACGGAGCATGAGCACAAGTGCTTCCCACCTGGCCTCATCCCTACGCTCATTACCATCCGCTCCTGCCTTCAAGGCAGCGCGCCCCCCGCAGTCTTTTCCTGCAAGAAGGGCCGAGGGGAGTCAGGCGACGACTCCGAGTCTCTTGTTGCCCGGCTCAATAACGCCCTCGATGCCGCGACTCTGCCGGAGCCCGAGGACAGCCACCAAGATGGCGAACTTCCACCTTCTTTTCCGAGCGACGCAAAAAATGGCGACCGGCGGCCTCCATTTCCACCTGAAATCCAAAATGGCGCGCAGCCCACCGCCGTGCAAAAAACTTACCCGGATGCCCCTCCTGCCTATACGGAGGACAGCCCGGAGTGCAAGGGAGGCGCCTCCGTGCCACCCAGGCCGCCGCCGCCCGCGCTGCCCTCAACCAACCCATTTTCGCAGCCTCCAACAGCGCCGCCTTACCAAGGCTCACCACCAATGGCGATGAGTGCTATGCTCGCCCCGCCTAGGTCTGCCTCTTTCCACTTTGGGGACCCCGGGGGCGGAGCAGGCGCTGTAGCAGTTTACTTCCAGACTCTCTGTGAAACCCGAGCCTATAACAACAGGCAATGGGACCAATCACCCCAGGAGGCCCACGCTGCCGCGGGGCCTCAGGTCTACCCCCTAAACCTAATGCGCACTCCGCAAAGGCCCCTGCCCTGGTACCCCCATGACCACGCTGAACTTAAACCTACTGACTCTAGGCCTAACTGTCAGCAGAGAAAAGGTACAACATGCTCTACCCTTCACTTTCCTAGGGTTTCGCATTACATCACATGTGCAACCCACATCACCACAGATACATATCCCTAACAGTTTAACAATGGCCGAGCTGCAGCAGCTGTGCGGGAACATTAACTGGGTGGGTACAGCCATTCCTGTCACTACGGCGCAGCTCGAGCCCCTGTTCTCCCTCCTAAAGAGACCATGCCCGCCAACAGCTATAGCGAGTCAGCACATCACGGTCACTCCAGCAGCCCAGGCTGCCTTGAAACACGTCAACGAGGCAATCGCCACCATGTCACTGCAGAGACACCAACCCGACAAGCCCATACTTGCCCTCGTACTCCATACCACAGGGACACCCACCGGTGTCCTCTGGCAGGAGGGCCCTCTCCAACGGCTACACCTCGTTAAGAGGCGGCTCCCAAAAATATACCCGGCCATCCAAGCCTATATCAACTTGGCACACGACCTCCTTACACTCTGCCTTCACACTTACAATACCCAGCCAGCTTCCATCATCTGGCCTTTCACAGCAAAGGACACCAATTACCTCATACAGGAGAACACGTCCATGCAGACACTTCTGGAGCGATATTCTGGGGCCTTTGATAATCATTACCCCGCTCATAAGCTCCTCCAAGGTCTAATCCACATGCCCTTGGCTCGGCAGCACCACCCCTCTCCCAGCTCCACTCCGCTGCCACACTGTACTACGGCATTCACGGACGCCTCCAAAGATAAGTTCGCGTTTGTTGCATACGCCAGGCACAAGAAACTCCCAATAAAACAGGTCTTCACTAACCCAGACTCCGTACAGGCAGGCGAGTTTTCAGCAGTCATCGCCTGCCTCCATGCCTTCACAGACCAACCCGTAAATATTTTCACGGACAGCCTATACACAATGCGGGTCTGCAAAACTATCGCCCATGCCACCTTCTTTCCGGAGAACACACCCCTCGATGCAGCGCTCTCTGCTCTGAAGCAGCTGCTGGAGGGCAGATATAAGCCATGGTACATTGCGCACATCAGAAGCCACACATCCCTACTGGGACCCCTGGCTGCAGGCAACGAGCTGGCGGACCGCGCCATCTCCGTCCATGCCCTTACCGTGGCAGGAGACCACATAAATCAAGCAAAATCCCTGCACGCCAGGTTCCATTTCTCGGCAGCCTCACTAAAGCACCTGCTGCCAGACTTGCCTATAGAAACTTGCAAGCACCTGGTGCATGCATGCAAAACATGCGCGCCTTTCCTTCCACTTGGGCCATTGCAGCCCCAGGGGGTCAACCCCAGAGGCCTAAAGCCCAACTCCAGATGGCAAATGGACGTTACACACGTCCCCTCTTTCAGGAGGCTTAAGTATGTCCACGTCATTATAGACACATACTCCCATCTCACCTATGTGGCCGCCCTCCCAGGGGAGTCTGCCAAATACTCCATCAAGGCCCTGAGACAGGCCATCCTGTTCATGGGCGTCCCCTGGGACCTAAAAACTGACAACGGGCCCGCCTACCACAGCAATAGCTTTTACTTATTTCTTCAGACGTACAACATCACACACCACTTTAGCATCCCATACAACCCTCAGGGACAAGCCATCATTGAAAACACACACCATCGCCTGAAAACTCTAATACAAAAGGAGAGGGAAACCCATCCCCACCACACTCCAGATGAGATCATCACAGCATGTCTCATCCACCTTAACCTCCTCACATTTGATGGCAAGGGCCTCTCGGCCATCCACAAACACTGGGGACCATCCTATTTGCCCACACCCATGCCGATGGTCCACTGGAAGGATCCAGAAACAAATGTCTGGAGAGGGCCCAGCCCCCTCCTCACCCAAGGGAGAGGTTTTGCTTGTGTCTTTCCAGAAGATACCTCCCAGCCAATCTGGATCCTGGGCGGAAACGTCAAACCAGCCACCTCCACAGCGGCCAACCACGAGGAAAGAACGCCGCCGCATGAGAGCCCTGTGTCACCGACTGAAACAAGCATCGATGGAGGAGAAGGATGGTCTAGACACGATCATCAAACTCTACCACCAAGCCAAGGCACAGCGACGCATCGCTGAAAAACCCCAAGGCGTAATACCCCTGCTTATAATCATGCTCTCGCTTGCCACCACAGGTCAAGGCATGGAGCTCTGGGCCGCCGTCCAACGGCCCCCCAGATTCCTCTTTCTCACACCATCCAGCCCTCTCTTCCCCCGCATCCTTCACTCCTCCTGCAACCTCAGCCTCCCGTGCGATCCTCGCATTCTACCCCGGCAAGCCCCACTTAATGTCTCTGTTGAGCCTCCCCCTGATGCGCTCCTTTTCACCACCCGCAACTGCCCGGTAACCTACCCCTACATGTTCCGAAACCCCCGTTCCCGAGCTACCACCCACTCCCTCCAAACCCATATAACCACCCTGCAAAACATTGCCGTCCCTATAGTCTCTGCCAACCTCCTTACCCAGCTAGCCCAAACGTTTGCGAGTCTATTCCAACTTGCTAACGTGCTGTTCTACGGCATGGTACTATTAGGCACTCTCCTCATAGCTATTGCTATTAAGCGCATGCTCTCGGCCCTCTCCCACCTGCGTAATCAAAACCGGCTTATCGCTGCTGCAGCGTTGTCCTTAAATAAGAAAGAAGGGGGAGATGAGGAGAGGAAGCAGGCCGAGGTATGGTTAACCTCTGTGGCCAGCCCGGGGCAGCTGTAAGGCGCCACAGCTGCCAGGGAGGGGTGGCGGGAATGGGTGACTACGCCCTCCGCCTGGTATGGGTGACTCCGCCCTCACATTGCCCCTGGCTACACCCCCTCCCCCGCCCACCTCTGCCCTGTCTCCACCCACTAGTCTGCAGCGCTGCATCTCCTGGCCATATAAGGGTATTCTGCCGTGCTCACCAATCCGCTCTCACCCCATGCTAGCCCCACCCCCGTTCCCTCGGGCTTATATTGTCAAGCACTTCCTCATTAAATCAGACCTGCACCCTCAGCCTCGTCTCCGTGTGGGTTCTTCCCCTCGTCGTTACTTGCCTGCGGCCCCTCTGCAGACTCCTCACCCAGCAAGCCGCAACCTCACCCAGGAAAGTGGAGCTTGAAATAAACACCTTTGTGGAAAGATGTGCTAATGAGTACCTTCTGCTGATGGGTCTGGAAATTGCATTGAGAAAAAACTAAAGGATCTCTTTACTCAATCTCCTAGGAGAAAATCTGTGCTATATTAGTGAGTGCCTGCTCTGATTCTGATAACTCAAGCTAGGCAATTTTAAAAACTTAGAATAAGTTGAAACAAACATCAAAGAACTGTGAAAAAAAATAGGCAAGAGAGAGAAATTGGTCATCAGAGTAAATTTATTGACATGTTTAGATGCCTAGATATCAGCAAAAATTGTAAGCCATACTAGGAAACAGGAAGAGATCACCCAGCCAAAGGTACAAACCAAATATCTGGAAGATTCAAAATTTAAGACAATTAGTTAAGGCTAATCAGACAATTTTCCTAAATTGATTCAAGTAAATGAAAGAACACATGACTGAAGAGATAAGGCAATTAAGAAGACACTAGATGAGCAAAAATAACAATTTGAGTCTGCAAAGAAAAGTAACAGACCTTATGGGAAAGAAAGACATGCTGGATAAGATTAAAAATACATTAGAGGCATATAAGTGCAGATTTGAATTGCTCAAACCAGAATTAGTGATTTTGAAGACAGAACATCTAAACTGGAAAAGAAAGGAGAACAGAAAGAGAAGAAAATGGGCTAAAAGGAACAGAGTTCAGAGAAGTGAATGACAGTATGAAAGGCCCAAACATTTCAAAAGAGAATGGAAAAAGGGCAAAAAGAATATTTAAGGAGCAATAACAAAATCTTCCCAACCCAATAAGAAAATATCTGGAGTGGAAAGCCAATTAAAACACAAATATCAAAATCAGTTGGATGCAGTGAAGGCAGTGCTGAGAGGGAAATTTACAAACCTCAAAGCTTACATTAAAAAAGAAGAAAGAGCTAAAATCAAAGACCTAACTGCATACCTGCATACATAGAGGAACTAGAAAGAAGGGCAAACTATTCCTACAGCAAGTAGAAAAAAAGAAACAGCAATGATTAGAGAAGAAATAAATGAAATGACTAAAAAATAGAGAGGATCAACAAAATAACAATTTTTTTTCATTGAGAAAATCAGACAGACAAAGAAAACAAAGAGGAAAGAAGCAAATACAGTCAGAAATGAGAGGGGGAACATTACTACTGACTCCACAGAAATAAGAGAGATCATAAGAGGATACGATGAATAAATATGCACCACCCAACTAGACAGCACAGAAGAAATGGACAAATTCCTGCAAATACATAAAACATCTACAGTGACCTTAGAAGAAACAGAAGACCTTAACAAACCAATCACAAATGAAAGATTAAAACCATCATCAAAAACCTCCCAAAGATGAAAAACCTGGGACTAGATGGCTTAAAAGGTGAACTCTAACAATCATTCAAAGATGATCTAATAACAATCTTGATTAAGCTCTTCCAAAAACATGAACAGGAAAGAATGCTACCAAACGTTCTATGAAGCCAACATGATCCTAATACAAAAAACAGATACATAAAAAATGAAATTACAGACCAATATCCTAGTGAATAGATGTAAACATCCTCAACAAAATACTTGCAAACAGAATCCAAAAGCACATTAAAAGAATTATACACCATGACCAAGTGTGTTCTATCCCAGGTATGCAAGGGTGGTTCAATACAAAATTATTAATGTAGTAAGCCACAATGTTAAATCAAAGAAGAAAACACATGATTCTCTCAATTGATGTGGAAAAGGCATTTGACAAATTACAGCACTCTTTCTTGATAAAAACACTCCAAAAAGATAGGAATAGAAGGAAGTTTTCTCAATATGGTAAAGTGCATTTATGAAAAACCTACAGCCAACATTGTATTCAATGATGAAAGACTGAAATCTTTTCCACTGAGATCATGAACAAGGCAAGGATGAGCACAGTCAACACTGTTATTCAATATTTTGCTAGAAGTTCTAGCTAGAGCAATTAGGCTAGACAAAGATATAAAATGCACCCAAATAGGTAAGGAAGAGTAAAACTTGCACTATTCACTAATGATATGATTCTATATGTAGAAAATCCTGAAAAATTCACAGCAAAGTTACTAGAACTAATAAATGATTTCAGAAAACTGGTGGGATACAGGATTAATATGAGAAAATCAATAGTGTATCTATATACTAATGATGTACAATCTGAGGTGGAAATCGGGAAAAAAATCCATTTATAATAGCAATGAAAACTGTCAAATATTTAGGAATAAACTTAACCAAGGACATAAAGGCTCTGTATTCAGAAAACTACAAAACATTGCTAAAAGAAACTGAAGAAGACAAATAAATGGAAGAACATTCCATGTTCATGGGTTGGAAGACTAAATATCATGAAGATGTCAATTCTACCCTAACTGATTTACAGATACAATGCAATCCCAATAACAATCCTGACAGCCTTTTTTTTTCCAGATACAGAAAATAGCAAATTTATTCAGAAGGGTAAAGGGCCCCGAAGAGCAAATAGTGTGTTTAAAAAGAAGAGCGAAGTGGAAAACTCTCACTTCCTGATTTCAAAGCATGTTACTTAGCCACAGTGGTAAAAACAGCATGTTCTGGCATAATGACCAACAGTTTGACCAATGGAATGAAATAAAAACTTGGAAATAGACCCTCATATCTACAGTCAAGTAATTTTTGACAAGCCTATCAAATCCTCCCAGTTAGGCCATAATGGTCTATTCAATAAATGGCGCTGGGAGAACTGGACAGCCACATCCAAAAGAAAGAAAGAGGACTCCTACCTCACACTATATACAAAAATTAACACAGAATGGATCAAGGACCTAAATATAAAAGTGACAACCTTAAAATTCCTAGAAGAAAATGTAGGAAAACATCTTTACGAGCTTGTGGTAGGTGGTAATTTCTTAAACATTACACTCAAAGTATGAGTAACAAAAGAGAAAATAGATAAATGGACTTCTTAAAATTAAACACTTTTGCACCTCTAAGAATTTTGTCAGAAGGGTAAAAAGGCAGCCAAATCAATGGGAGAAATTACTTTGCAATCACATATCCAATAAGAGTTTAATATCATGACATATAAAGAAATCATACATTTCAATAATAAAAAGACAAACTACCTGATTAAAAAATGGGCAAAACTTGAAAAGACAACTGCCCAAAGAAGAAATACAAATGGCAAAGAAACACATGAAAAAATGTTCAACATCACTAGCAATTAGGGAAATGCAGATCAAAACTCTATTGAAGGCAGCGGACTTGGCCCAGTGGTTAGGGTGTCCGTCTACCACATGGGAGGTCCGCGGTTCAAACCTTGGACCTCCTTGACCCGTGTGGAGCTGGCCCATGTGCAGGGCTGATGCCCGCAAGGAGTGCCCTCCCATGCAGGGGTGTCGCCCGGTGTAGGGGCGCCCCGTAAGGAGAGCCGTCCAGCGCACGAGAAAGTGCAGCCTGCCCAGGAATGGTGCCGCACACACAGAGAACTGACACAACAAGATGACGCAACAAAAAGAAACACAGATTCCTGTGCCGCTGACAACAACAGAAGAAGCGGACAAAGAAGACACAGCAAGTCGACACAGAGAACAGACAACGGGGTGGGGGGTGGGGGTGGGGGGTGGGGAGGGAAGGGGAGAGAAATAAATGAATAAATAAATCTTTTTAAAAAAACTCTATTGAGATATCATCTCACACCTATTAGACTGGCTGCTACTAAAAAGTTGGAAAACTAAATACTGGAGAAGATGTGGAGAGATAGGAATGCTTATTCACTGTTGGTGGGAATGTAGAATGGTACAGCCACAGTGGAGGACTGTTTGGCAGTTCCTAAGGAAGTTGAATGTGGACTTGCCATGGGACCCAGCAATGCTATTGCTAGGTATATACCTAGAAGAACTGAGAGCACTGAAATGAACAGACATCTGCACACCGATATTCACAGCAACATTATTCATGGTAGCAAAAAGTTGGAAACAACCCAGGGGTCCACCAACTGATGAACTGATAAACAAATTGTGGTATAAAGACATGATGGACTATTATGAAGTGGTAAGAAATGAAGTCATGAAACATATGACGAAATGGATGATCCTGGAGAACATTATGTTGAGTGAAGCAAGCCAGACCCAAAGGACAAATATTATATGATTGCACTATTATGAACTAAATATATTCTGTAAACTCTTGGAGTTAATAATTAGAATACAGTTCAGCAGAAAATAGAATGACGATAGAGAATGGAAACCTGAGGGTTAATCTCTGAATTTGTACAAAGGATTTTTGTAAATTTTTGGAAATGATAGAAATGTTGGAAGCACATTTTAGTATTTATAACTAACAGAGCAGTGATATGGGTATGGCAGTTATTGAAAGGGTAAATCTAAGGTCATATATATTATTAGAAGGAAAGCTAAAAAATGTAACATGGAACTGTGTAACATATTGAAACCTCATGTAAAATATGAATATGGGTAATACTGCATTTGTAAGACAGTTCTGTACAAATATAATTACAAATAAACTAGAGAGACCGAAACAGAGTAGCAGCTATGTACAGCAGGGGAAGCACAGAGATATTGAGTGGTAATGAGTGTTTATTTGTTCATTTTTTTTTTATTATGATTGGAATAATGGAAATGCTCTAAAGATAATTGATGTGATGAATGCACAACTATGTGATTATACAGAATACTATTGATTGTATACTTTGGATGATTTATGCTTTATTAATATGTATAAATAAAATCGATTTGTTAAAACATAATATCCCTATGTATTTTCAGTGCAGTGTGAGTGATCTAATTCACAAATTTATTCACGTAAATTTTATTTAAATATACAGAAAACAAAAATATTAATAGACATGCACCTTTTCAAGGTCAGTTAATATTGTCCATCTAGCAGTATGTGCTAGGTAAGCAAGTTTAGACTAGTGTACTGTACTCTTATGTTCGTTCATTTATGCGTCCACACATTTATTTAACAGATATTTGGGTGCTAATAACATGGAATATACTCTGCTTGGAGTTAGTTGCAGGATAGTGAAACAAAGAGGCAAGTTGAAACTTGCCATGAGTTTAAATGAACACAGGAGAGGTAGGAAATAAAAATAATGATACAGGTGTATAATTACATATTGCAAAAAGCATTCTAATGGAAACTTAGAGGGAGGTATAAAAGCATAGATCAGGAGAAGATGCTTTAGCTGGGAGTGATCAGAGGAAACATCCAAAGGTGATGGCAGAGCTGAGCACTGAATGCTGAGTCAGAATTAAAAGAACATAGAGGGAACTGATAGAATGTGTTTCACACGGAGGAGAGAGGAGGTCCAATTGCCCTGGGCAAAAGGGATGAGCAATTAATTCCAGGGCTACAGAACACAGGCAGGGTAATTGCGTGCAGTGAGACTGGAGACATGTTAGGAGCCAGAGCTTGCAGAGGACCTGCAGGCCATGTTAAGGATTTTATTCTGTATCCTAAGAGATAGAGAAACGATAATATCATACCTAAAATTTGAAAATATCATTCTGACTATAATTTGGAGAGGAAAAATCTAGTTTTGGGAAATAATTTAGTAGACCACTGTAAAAGTTCAAGTAAAAGATTCTTAGAGAGATGGAGAGAAGTGAATAAATTTGACAAATATTTAGAGTGTGTAGCATGTGTAAACAAACTATGACACTGATATGCAAACATGTTTGGGTCTTTTCTATACATACTGCTTTTCCTTAGAACACCATGCTGCTTCTGGCTTGTCCGTACCTATGCATATTCCCACATATTTTGGGGACGCAAGGGATGATAGGGCAAAGGGATAGGACCAAACTTGCCAATGTCTACTTCAGTTTAACACCTAAATTCTTTTTGGAGTAATTATTCAGTCAGTTCAATGTTTAGCCAAAAAGTGGTATTGAACATCTGTGCTAGCCTGTTTAAATGTCCCCTTTCAGCCCCTCTTGATCACTAGGTTGAAGGTAGCTAATGTGTGGTTGATCCACTGTATCTTGTGTCTGTGTGTGTGTTTATATCAAGGAAGCAATAATGATCATGTACTTTACCATTATCTCTGAGCAAAACATCATGTGAGGGTCTTATCTTGTTCTCAGCTTGAGCTGGACCCTCTTTCTCCACTGTACATCAGCTTTTAATGTATATATACCTCCTTCTGGGAATTTTGTCCCTGTTGAAGTGGATGCAAATCCAACTGGCTTAGTAGGGAAGAACGTTCAGGGAAAGATATAAGGAGGCATACAGAAAATATTTTGCCAATCTGAATAGATGTATTTTTTATTCTATTTATAAGCACATTTTAAACAACAAATCTCCTGAGAACGTATTATATAAAATATCACATATAATAACAGCTTCTCTCAGGAAAAGGAATTTGTAAAAGCTAAATCCATTTGATTAATAAATTATATTTCATTATCTTATGTTACATACATGTAGTAGAGGGAAAACCTATCTTAGGATATCTACATAGAGGAAATACTATGAGAGAAAAATTTGAATTTATTCACAAAAGAGAAATATTGGCAAGTTTCTTGGACTAGTGAAAGTGTATAATCAAAAATGCATAGAGACATACTTAGATATGTAGAAAACTGGAATTATTAACCTTATGTTTTAATCTGACAATTCATCATCTAACTATGGTAAAAAAAAAAAAGTATCCTAAAATCCCAATAACAGCTAACCAATAGATCAAGTAAACCTTTTTCTTGAAAAGTGATAATGTATTTTAAATAAATAAGTGCAATATATGTCAATCTTATTGGCATGTCCTATGCATTAGGCTTCTAAAACAATGTAATGATTGAGGAAAGAAAAAAAAATATCAGAACAGTTCTAAGAACTATTTAGTTGGAAAAATCTGGCAGTGTTTCATAGATAGATATCTGAAGGAAATATATATGTTTATTGAGGGATTTAGGCCATTGGAGAATAATAATCTCAATATTTGAGTGAACTTTTGCACCACTGAAAATGGTATACCAATTAGTAATGTTTGTTATAGTATATAAAATGTTAGACTCTTGAGTTGTGATTTTATATCTAAGTCAATAATACTGAAACATTGATTTTACTACTAAGATTCCAGCTTCAGTTTTGTTTTGTTTTTTTTAAATTCAAGTCAATAGGGACTCCACGGGCTCGTAAATCTTGATCCTACTAGTAAAGTAAGGTGTTTTCACTCCCCTCTACCACCACCTGTCCCTTCCTCCCTAGTGTAAACATGGTTTACATGTTATGATTTCTTCAATAGGACCAAGAGAAGAAAGCAAATGAATTACATTGTAAAAGACAGTTATGGAGCACTAATGTTCAGAAAGAGCAGTGGGTATGAACATCATGCAGATTTCCAACTGTTAAAAAGAATCTTGGTAAAGTGGACCCCAGCTGTGTTATTCCAGATGCCCATTTTCACTTAATGACCATTAGGCACAGGCAACAAAGCAATTAGTGGGTCTATCTGATGCAGTAAAAACGCGAAGAGTAAATCAACTTCTAATTGCCTCTGTTTGTAAGATAATATGAACAAAAATATGATAAAAGATCATTTTTTCATTTAATGTAAACTTTATGTAAACTTTTTTCAAACTAAATTGTCCCTAGAATAATTTATTAAGATTTAATAAAACATAACCACATAAAATCAAAGTGCCTTAAAGCAGGAAGTAATATTAGTAACATCTAGTTCCCTGACCAACCAAACATCCTTCTAAAGCAAGATTTCTATTTGCAATATCTTAAATGGGTTGCTACAGGTTAGCCTCTTGGATATTTTAAATACTTCTGTATTTAAAACTCACTACTTCATTAAAAATAGTTTCATTATTGGACCACTTGCTTTTTAATTAATTCTAATTATTGACTTAAAATCTGCACTCACTACCTCACATAATTTAACTATGCTCTTTAACACAAAACCCATATTCCTCTTCATATGATAGACCCTCAAATACAGTACAAGTGTGTGAGGGGGGGAGATGATATGATATGAGGGGTCCCCTTTTTCCTCCCTTCTCTGATGTCACAGTGCCTTTATTTATTTTTCTTCCCCCTTCTATATATGCACATATGCATATATCCCATATATATGCATAGATGTGTATGCATATCTATTACTATGCTTACAAATTGCCATACAAGAAGTTAACTTTGGGCAATACACAAAAGGTAGAAAAAGAATGCGTTTGCAAAACCAGAAAAAAACAAATTTTAACACTTGAAAGAGGGCATAGTTGTAAAGGTGGGAGTACTTCTAGGTGTGCTCAAAGCACAGCTTCAAAGGATAAAACAAAACCAGAGAGGCACTTCAGGTGAATTGAGTATGAACTTGCATTGGTAGTACTTCCCTTCACTTTCTACCACTTATCCTCAGCTAAAGGAAGCAGCCATATTTGTACTCACCCATACAAGAAAGTAGAGTTTGGGAATGGAAGAGGCATAACAAATAACCAGGTGATGAGTAGTGTCTTTCTAACTAGTAGGAGGATTGCAGAGGAGACCCAGGTTACCGGCATACCATAAAAAGCAATTCATACCAACCGACCCACATCTGTGGAGGTATCTCTGGACTCAATGTCTGTGGAAGGTTTATAGAGACAAATAGGAATCCTCATACCGAAGATGAGCTGACAACCAAACAGCATAAATATTTTCAGAAAAATCAACACTACCTAAGGAAAAAAAAACAACAGTAAAAAAGTTTTATGGAAAAAGGATGAGAAAAAAGGCTATTTAATAAAAGTAATATAAAATTATTTGTAAAATAAAGATCTTAAGAATTTAAATATGACTATCACTATTAACACTCACTTGTACTGAGTGTCAATTCAAACCAAAATCCCTGGAGAAATATGAGTTGTTTGGGAAATACGAAAACTCATTGAATATTTGGTGATATTATGGAATTATTGTTTTATTTTGTTTGACAATCATTTTGTGTTCACTTGTTGAAGAAATATCCTTTATTCTTCAGAGTTATATTAATATATTTGTAGAAGACATTATATAATATTGGGATTTTTATTAAAATAATCCCTGGGAGAGTAGGAGGAGGATGTAGATGAAAATGGAGATGAAACAAAATTGGCCATGATTGATTCTGAAATTGAATGATGGATAGGTGAGTCCTTCTTATATTATATAAGTTATACAATCCTCTTTATGATTTAAATTTTCATGCAGAAGGTCAAATTTTCATTCATAGGCAGAAAGGCAGAGGCTACAAAGCTAAAGGTCACTTTAGTGAGTTGCAAAAGAGAGTTTGATGAAATTAAGGGCAATATGACAGGTAGGACCCTTAAAGTTTAGTTGTGGATGAATAATTTACACTTTCTTTAACTGGTATTCTAAGAGGAAATAAAACATACATGAGGACATAAATGAAGTTTGAAAAAAACAACACAGAGCTGAAGAAAGATCCTATCTTCAAAAAAGCCACTGAGTTCAAGTACTATAAATGGAGGGGGAAAAAACCTATAAACAATTAGAGACATTTTGGCTGGATTTTTAAATCACAGAGAATAAGAAAGAGATTCAAAAATATATTAAAGGAATTAAAATAGAATATCAGTTATTGAAGGTAAAAAAACACACAAAAATTAGAATCTGTTATATCAACCACACTGGACAATAAAGAGTATCAAGAACCTAAGGAAAATGTATTTTAAAGCTAGTACAACATATGTACCGGAAAATAAAATCAAGTTTTCATAGCAGTAGGGACTTACTATGTATGCTATGAAAACCAATCTCAAACAATTATTAAGACTGTACTCCAGCAAATCAAAATAGTGAATATAAAGGAAAAGGTATGAGTAAGAAAACAAGGAAAACTTACAGTTTTTAAATAACTATTGCTATGCAATATTTTAAAAAAATTATTTACTTTAGTATTGAATTATCCAGAATAAGAATCCCAGACAATATCAACAGGAGAGGTGGTGCAGTATGGTGGGAATGATAAAAGCAAAAACTACTATAGTACTTGTTTCTGGTACAGGATGTTGATACTGAACAAACCTGAGAAAAAGTAGAAATCAATGTATTGAAATTTTAGTATAAACAACAAAACATTAAAAACAGGTTGTATAAATTCCAAAACAAAATATTATGTATTTAAATTTGATACGAAGAATAATAGACACATCTCCAAACAAACAAACAAGAATAAGAAACACCATTAAGAGAAGTGGATTTAGCTCAATGGATAGAGCCTCTGCTTACCACATGAGAGGCCCAAGGTTCAAACCCAGGGCCTCCTGACCCATGTGATGAGCTGGCCCACACACAGTAATGATGTGCAAGTGCCCTGCCACTCAGGGGTGTGCAAGGAGTGCGCCCCGTAAGGAGAGCGACCCAGCACGAAAAACATGCAGCCTGTCCAGGAATGGTGTTGCACAGACAGAGAGCTGACGCAGCAAGATGACACAACAAAAAGAAACATGGATTCCAGGTGCCACTGACAAGAATACAGGTGGACACAGAAGAACATGCAGGGAATGGACAGAGAGAGCAGACAACTGGCGGGAGGGGCGGCGGGGGGGAGTCAGCGAGGAAGGGGAGAGAAATAGAAAAAAAGAAAAAGATGATTAAGCAGTGGAATGATCACATGTTGAATTCTGTAAATAAAAATTTATTTTAAAAATCATTAAAAATTCCCAAAATTTTATATTCACAATTTTTGTGAATAAGGTATATCTTCCTACTGAAAGTGGCAGACACTTAGAATAATTAACACAAACAACAAAAAATGATGTTTACCTCTTACAAGGACTGCAAATACAATCAAATAATAGAAAATAATTGTGACACATACTAAAATAAATTCAAAAAAAGGAGAAAAATAGAAAGATGGAAAAGTAAATCAAAGTTATTTCCACCCTTCAAATTTCTTAAATTTCTGTTTTTTAACAGGAAGTCCAGGAGGGAACTCTGTCAAATATAGCATGTTCCTGAAGCCCTAAAAGATATAGGTCAAGTTTACTGTAACATAGATATGGCATTAATAAATCAAATATTGAAGAATAAACATAACATATCACCACAAAGAATACATGATCCCAAGGCTGCAAATTTTATCCAACATGGAAAATCTATTAATATAATGCACCGTATTAAAAGGTGAGAAGAAAAGTTACATTATCATTTCAGACAAAAACAAGTAAACAAAAAAGGAATCGATGAATGTATTCTTCATTTATGATTAAAAGCAATAAACAAACAAATATAGTACATTCTTGCAAAGACCAGCACAGTTCATGAATAAGGAAGCTCTATGAGGATCTGACTGCAAATTATTTTTGTGTGTGAAACGTTAGATCATTTTCATAGAGACTGAAGCCAGGAACGATAAAGGTTACAACTATCTCTGTAATCCCTGGTTAATACAGGGTTAAATTTGTTGTTAAATTATATATCTTTCTCATATATTATAAATGATGATGGGAAATAGAACTTTTATGACATTCAAAAATAGACTGGCTACATAGAAGATCTAAGAAAATTAACGAAAGAAACATACCAGAAAGGTGGCGCATATATATAAACTTATTTTATTTTATTTATTTATTTAATTAGAGAAGTTGTGAGTTTGCAGACCAATCATCCATAGGATACAGGATTCCCATACACCACCCCGCCACCAACACCTTTCCTTGATGTGGAACATTTGTTAAAACTGATGATAGTTTTTCTTTGTAATTGCACTATTTTTATAACAGTTGATATCTTTGTTACAAGTGATGAAAAATTATTTAAATAGCAGTACTGAATGTTATCCACAGATTACATTACATGTATTTTTCCATATGCCACCTTATTAACACTTTGTATTGGTGCTTACATTTGTTATAACTCATGAAAGAACAGAATTGTACTGTAAACTATACTTTATTGCCTACAACAGATTTCACAGTGTTCTACAATAAAATGCTTTATCTTTAAATTTTTCATCTTGCAGTATATAAGACTTAATGTTACCCCTTTTAACCATATTCACCTATATAACTTAGACTGCTAATTAAACTCACCATAATGTGCTACCATGACCACTATTCATTTCATTTCCAAATCGTTATAATCAACCCAAATAGAAATTCTGAACAAATTAAGGATCAGCTCCCCATTCTCTAACCTCTATCTATCCCCTGGAAATCTATATTCTAGATTATTAGTCTATGAGTTTGCAAATTACAATAAGTTCATACCAGAAAGATCATACAGATTTATCCTTTCATTTCTGGTTTATTTAACTCAGTATAATCTCTTCAAGGTTGATCCATGTTGACACATGTATCAGGAACCTATGCTTTTTTATGGTTGAACAACATTCCATTTTGTTTATCTATTCATCTGTTGATCGTCAATTGCTTAATTCCCTCATTTGGCAAGTGTCTATAAAGCCACTATGAACCGAGAGGGCCTACAACTAAAAGCAGGAGAATTGCATCCATCAGTCATGTGGGATCTAAGCCCTCCAGATTTAGAGGTAGAGTGGGCATCACCATCCCAGTGTCCACAGGATGGAGGAATAAAATGTGGATTAGAGTAGACTTACTGGTATTCTACTATAAATTTATTGTGACTCTAGCTAGCAATGGAAGAAATTGTGTCAATGATGTAGAGTCAGTGGCCATGGGAATTGCTGAAGGCACGGAGAGGGAAGAAGTTGTGTGATATAGGGGCATTTTTGGGACTTGAAGTTGTTCCAAATGATATTGCAGGGACAGATGCAGGACATTATATATCTGCCATAACTCACTGAATGGACTTGGGAAGAGTACACTACAGTGTAAACTATAATCCATGTGGAGTAGCAGTGTTCCAAATGTATTCACCGAATGCAATGAGTGTGTCACACTGAAGAAAGAGGTTGTTGATGTGGAAGGAGTGGGGGGGGTGGGGAGTGAGGTATAGGGGTACCCTTTATATTTTTTAATGTAACATTTTCCATTATCTATGTATCTTTAAAAAAAGAATAAAAAATGAAAAAAAATGAAAAAAAGAAAGGTGTTGGGAAAATAGCTTGAATTTGAATGTGGGAACCTGGCTTTAAGTTGAAACATTTCCATAATGCAGATAAGAAGTGTGGGCTTAGGAACACTGACCTTGACTGGACACAACGCCATCTGGTCAGCATGAAAATTGTTTGCATGTGGAGAGGTTTGAACTTAGTTATGGCCTGCTCCCTAGCATTGCCGATGCTACAGCTTTAATAACAAGCAGCCTTGAAAATAAACATAGATAACTACTGCTTTGCAATTTCTAATAAATATGATATGGAAACTAGGGTCAGGGCTCTCAGTTCCAGAGGTTGTTGAGTTCCCTGGTCCCATCTTTATTTTCTCTTTTGTGTCTTTCTTTTTGTCCTTTTATTTCTTCAGTTCTGCTTCACCTTCTCTTCGTGCAAACCTGTTGCTGAGCTGATCTCAGCAGAACGGATGTTGGATTGTGTCATTACTTTTCTGTGCCAATGGAGAAGCTCATATAATTTTTTATCTTTGTTTTGATAAAAGAGTGTATTACATTAATTGATACACCTTTTCATACTCGGGAAAAAAACCCTCATGGTCTTGGTTTATAATTCATTTAATGTGCTGCTAGATTCATTTTGCAAATATTTTGCTGAGGTATTTTGTATCTATATTCATAGAGAACTTGGTCTGCAACTTTTTCTTGCAGTATATTTTCTCTGGCTTTGGTAATAGAGTGATATTGGCCTCATAGAATGAGTTAAGTCATGTTTCCTTTTCTTCAATCTTTTGAAGAGTTTTAGCAGTATTGGTATTAATTCTTTGTTGGAATGATGGGTAGACTACACCAGTGAGCCATCTGTTTCTGGGATTTTCTTTCTTGGGATGTTTTTGATGACTGATTCATTCTCTTTAATTGTATTTGTTCTGTGAGGCCTTCAATTTCTTCTGGAGTCAGTGTAGGTTGTCTGTTTCTAGGAATTTTTCCGTTTCATCTCTGTTGTCTAATTTGTTGGCACACAGTTGTTCATAGTCTCCTTTACGTTCCTTCTTATTTCTGTGGGGAGAGCTGTAATGTTTCCCATCTTAATTCTGATTTCATTTAATTGTGTCTTTTCTCTTTTTCTCTTTGACAGCTGTATTAGTCAACCACAGGGGTATCACACCCAGAGGAACAGACCTGTTTACAAATATAATCAATATCTCTTTTTGGAATTCATAAATAATATCAAACTGCCACACACTACTTCTAAATTCAAAAAAAGGCATTACAATATCTAACTTAAGTCAGTAACAATGCTAAGTACAAAAATCACATTACAATCCATTCATAGAAATATTGTTTGTCTTGGGACAAAGTCTCTCTGGCTGTAGACCTATGAATCTTACAAAACAATTTATCTGTTTCCAATACACAAAGGGACAGACAAAGGATAAACATTTGCATTACCATAGGAAAATTAGGAGGAAAACATGAATCATGTACCCCCTAAAGTTCCATAAATCGGCAGGGCATACGCCATTAGATTTCAAAGTCTAAGAGTCATTGTCAAGATGATGGTTTCTTCTCCCTGGAGTCTCATGGAGGCCCACCCTTTCCATAGGCTTGCCAATGGCCATTTTCTTGGTTCTACCCTCATCAAGTTTCTAGGTGGCGATCCAGCTCCAGACCTCACCCTCCAAGAATGTTGGAATGAAGGCCACACTTTACCCAAACTCTTGGGTACAGTCTCAATCCCCTTAGTACAGTAAGGGGGGACATCATTCTCCCAAACCTCTGGCATATATGCCCAACTCTCTCAGAGCAATGATTTGGTGACCTGGCCTTCCCTAATCTATGGGGGACAAGCTCACCTCCCTCAGACCTGTGGGGTGTGAACATAATTCTCTCCAACATTGGGGAATGTGCTCATCCTCTCTGTAGCCTGAGACAGCAAAACTCTCACTGAACAGTGAGCTGGAACACCTACCCTCTTCAACTGCTAGGGCAAACTCACCCTCTCTGTACACATGGGTAGGCTTCCTATCTTGGTCCAAGGAAATGTCTTGATTCCAGGCTCAGCTTCCATGGTTTTCCTCTTAAAGCCGGTTTTCCTTCCATCTTTCCTCTATATGTCCCTTTTGTTTTTATAGTTTTTGCAAAGAGCTTGTTAATTTAGTATGCAGAAAGCAGGGATCTGAGTCATCAGACAGTGGGACTTTCCACAAATCCTTATTAGATAAGTGCATTTTTGACCCTGACTCACATTTTCCAAGTTTAGTTAATTCTACAAATTGAGCACTGTAGCAATTTGACATAGTTTTGAATTCCAAAAATAGATAATGGATTATGTTTGTAAACTGGTCTGAACCTGGGCATGATTAAGTTATGAGTAGGGCTTTGATTGGGCCGTGTCATTAGGGCATTGAGTCCCTATCCCTTGGTGGGTGCAGACTCACAGATAAAAGGCATAGCAAAGGACAGAGTTAAGATTCCTAATGTTGGAGTTTTGATGTTGGAGTTTGATGCTGAAATCTTAAGCTGGAGCCCCAGGAAGTAAGTACACAGAGGAAATAGAAGCAAGCCCCAGGAAGAAAGGAAACTTGAACCCAGAGAGAAGCAAGAACCTGGATGGGAGGAACCCAGGAAGTGTGAAGCCTTGCAGATATCGGCAGCCACCTTGCTCCAACACGTGAAAATAGACTTTGGTAGGGAAGTAAATTATGCTTTATGGCCTGGTGTCTGTAAGCACCTACCACAAATAAATACCCTTTAAAAAATCCAACCAATTTCTGGTATTTTTCATCACCATCCTTTTGGATAACTGATACAGGCACTATCATCTGAGAACTTGATTTCCAGAGGCTTGGAATTTCTGGAATCAGTCTCTGGTTTCTTTGTGCCCAACAATTTAGTTCTTGGCTTATCTCTCTCATCTAGTGTTTTGCTATAACTGCAAGGAGAAGCCAAGACACAGTCTCCAAGTTTACTTTAGAAAGCTCTTCAGCTAAATGCCCAGGCTAGCCATTTTCAAATTCTGCCTTCCATATAACATCAGGAGATAATATTGCTAAGTTCTCTACAACTTTAAAACATAATTGCCTTTCCTCCAATTAACAATAACAGTTTCATCATTTACTCTAAGACCTTAAAAAAATCCCTTTATCATCCATGTTCCTACCAACAGTCTCTTTAAAGCAATCTAAGCCTTTTCTATGAAGCATCTCACAATTCCTCCAAAAAAATTACCCTTTCCCATTTATAAAACCATTCCAGCATTTTGATAATTGCAAAAGCACCACCCCACTTCTTGGTGCCAAATTCTGTATTAGTCAGCCAAAGGGATATCACATCCAAAGGAATAGACCAGTTTACAAATATAATCAATATTTCTATTTGGAATTCATAAATAATATCAGACTGCCACAACAGTCTAGGTAAGGGTTTGTCAAATTCATTGATCTTTTCAACGAACCAAATTCAGTTTTCTTAACTCTTTTTTTTTTTTTTAATTGCTGAAAGATGTTCTAAAGGTTGAAAGGAAAAGACAGAAGAGAGCGGTTTGGAATAGTGTGAAGAAATGAAGATTATCAGTAAGGGTAACTAAAAGGGTAAATGCAAAACCCAATAGTACTGCATCCTCAATATACAACTCTATTCTTTAATTCCTATGAGTCAGAATACAACTGAACAAGAAAAAGGCATATTTCCTGATAATGGTCATGCAAAATATAAAGTGGTAAAGTGGGACAAAAATAACATAAAATGGGTAAACAGAGGGATATGGGAAAGAGAATCTGAATATATTGAAGTTCGGTTGGTGCAGCGGCTTGCTCAGTCGGTAGAGGTGGGGTTGCACTGCCCCACGTTGGGCGCCAGCTGCGACAGTTTGCTCGGTCGGTAGAGGTGGGGTCTGGCTGCGGACGAGGGGTCGGTCCAGCTCTGGATGAGGGGTCGGTCCCGCTTGGGACGAGGGGTCGGTCCGGCAGCAGACGAGGGATCGGTCTCACAAGGGGTTGCGCGGTTCGGCTAACGGGGTCGCCTGGCAAAGCCGGCGACGAAGGGGTCGCCCGGAGAAGCAGGCGACGAAGTGGTCGCCCGGAGAAGCAGGCGACGAACTGGGGACAAGGGAGGCCAGGCCCTTGTCGGGGGCTCTCAGGACTGGAGGGCACACGGCAGAAGAACTACCGCGGAAACAAGGTAAACACGCAAGTCCACTTTATTGAGGGAGAGGCAACAGTTTTATAGGGGCTGCGGAAGGCTGATTGGTCGAAGCCACGCCCCGTTCTGATTGGTTGCCGGAGAAAGGTCAGTGGGAGGTACTGGACGGGGGAGGGGTGGTGATTAGGGATTGGCTGTTGCTGTTGCTGGGGGAAGGGGCAGGGTTTAGTGATTGGTGGCTGCTGTTGCTGGGGTAGAGGGCAGACTGGAGTTTCCCGCCCATGCCTGGCTGTTGCTGCTGTCGGGGGAAGGGAAAAGGGCCGACTGGATTTTTCCGCCCCGCGCCTGGCTGTTGCTGCTGTCGGGGGAGGGGAAAAGGGCAGACTGGAATTTTCCGCCCTGCGCCTGCGCAGGGAGAAAGAAGAAGAAGGGTGCCGCCCCACAGGCATCGTGTGGCGCCATCCGGGAGGAGGGGTGGCCGCGGAAGCATGGCTGCCGAGAAGGGGAGACCCGAGGGCACTCTGCGCCCATGCCGAGCTTCCTTCAGGGGTGGCGGTGGGCCCGACCAACCACCCTATTATGGGGGCAGCAGAATTAGGCCTACCGTGGCCGCTCCCCCACCAGGCCAGCAAACCACACTTCAGCCCGAGGGGTGACCGCAGGTTGGTATCTTTTCAAATCAGTATGTTGTAGATGTAAGTTGTGTAATATAAACCCAGAGAAACCACAAAGGAAGTACTTTTAAAAATATACAGAAACAGAAATGAAAAAGGGATCCATCAGATGCATCTTAAAAGATCCACTATACAGAAAAGGAGGTTATAATAAAAGAAAAGAGAGACAAAGAATGATATGACATATATAAACAAAAGGACAAAATAGCTGAAATATGTACTACCTCTACAGTAATAATACGGACTTTTAATGGATTGAATCCTCCAGTCAAAAGGCACAGAGTGGCAGAATGGATAAAAAAGCATGCTCGAACTATGTGTTGTTACAAGAGACTCACCTTAACCCTAAAACATAAATAGGTTGAAAGTGAAAGCATGGAAGAAGATATCACAGTGGCATTATTCACAATTGCCAAAAGTTGGGAACAATCCAGGTTTCCATCATTAGGTGAATGGGTAAACAAACAGTGGTCTATTCACACGATGGAATATTATGTAGCCGTAAGAAGAAATGAAGTTGTAAAGCACATGACAACATGGATGAATCTGGAGGACATTATGTTGAGCAAAGCAAGCCAGACACAAAAGGACAAATACTGTATATTGCATTACTGTGAACCAAATATATTGTGTAACGTATTATATGGTTTTAAAAAAATATATGAGTATCCAGTACATTTAATTGAAATATGTATGCTTTTATTCAACTATTTCTTTTTAATATTTAATTGTTCATATTTTCACTTATTAAGTGTACCAAATATAATAAAAAATAAGTGAGTGTAAAAAAAAAAGTTATTACATGCAAGCAGTAAACAAAAAAGAGCCGGTTTAGCTATACTCGTAGCCATCAAAATACATCAAGCTTTATTTCCAAAGTTGTTATAAGAAACAAAGAAAGACACTATATATTAATAAAAGGAGCAATCCACCAAGAAGAAATAACAATCTAAATATTTACACACCTAACCACAGTGCCCCAAAATGCATGAGGCAAACACTTCTAAAACTAGAGACCTCTAGAGTAATAGTTGGAGACTTCAAAATACTACTCTCATCAACAAATAGAATATCTGGACAGAAGATCAATAAGGAAACAGAGAACTTGAATAATATGATAAATCAACTAGACCTGACAGACAGATACAGAACATTGGATACCAAAATAATAGGATGTACACTCTTCTGAACTGTTCATAGATCATTCTCCAGGATAGGTCACATGTTGAGAAATAAAAGAGGTCCCAATAAATTTAAAAACATTGAAATTATTCAAGGCATCTTCTCTAATCATAATGGAATTAAGCAATAAAGCTGGAAATCAGTAACAGGCAGAGAACTAGAAAATCCACAAATACATATGACTAAAATAACACATTCTTAAATAATCAGTGGGTCAAAGAAAAAATTACAAAGGAAACAGAAGCACAAATGTAAACAAGAGCACAACAAATAAAAACTTACAGGATGCAGTGAAGGCAGTGCAGAGAGAGAATTTTATAGTCCTAAATGCTTATTTTTAAAAAAGAAGAACGAGATGAAATCAAAGACCTAACTGCGCACCTGGAAGAAATAGAAAAAGAACAGCAAACTAATCCCAGAGCAAACACAAAGAATGAAATAGCAAAGAACAGAGCAGAAATAAATGAAATTGAGAACAACAGGAAAAAAAAAAAACAACAATAGCGAGAATCAACAAAACTAAAAGTTGGTTCTTTGAGATAATCAACAAAATTGACAAATGCTTAGCTAGAATGACAAAGAAAAAAAGAGAAGATGGAAAAATGTTTAAAGGTTTTTTTTTTTCACAAGTGGACATTTTCATTTACTGAAGTTTTCTCTGGAAAGCAATTTGGTATTATCTATTAACATGAAATAAGCACATATATTTTGGTCCAGCAATTCAAGATCTATATCTCAAAGAAATTTTCAAACGTGTATATTAAGTATAAGGATGTTCATTGTAGTATTGATTATAAATTCTAAATAATTAGTAAACAAATACACACAAGTAACAAATTTTAAAATGATTTTTGATGTTCCTGCAATATGGACAAGTATTTAGCTATTAAAAAGAATAAATTTTTTTTTGTAAGGACTTGTATGCATATATTTTATATATGATATATATATATACACATATATTATTCTGAAATAGGAAAGCACCAAGTAAAAAGGGAAAGTTACAGACCCATACATAAAGAAGGTAACTATTTTAAATATCTGTATATAGATACATAAGTAAATGTATAGAAAAAATGGAAAGACATAAAAAACAAATAAACAGTTATTTCTTAGGGTAGACAACAGGATTGGGAGGAAGAGTAAAGAACATTTTGGTGTTTCCCTTTGAATTGTTGCATATGTATCTATAGTTTATTCTTTACAATAAGGTATTACATTATTAAATACATTTAAAACAGAAAACAAATAACTAAATGGGCTGATATTCTTGGGCTGATATCTTCAGGCTAAAATGAGACGGTGAGTCCTGAGGAGAGGTAGATTCTGGGGGCAAAAAAGCAAAACTTCAAAAATAGAGGACGGAGTGCTGACACGTTATATAAGTAGGGATAATAGTTCACTGAATCCATTTAGTTATTCTTCTGTTTTCCTTTTTTTTTTTTTTTGCTCTAACATGTCAAACACATGCCTCAGAGCCTTTTCACTTGCTTTCCTTGTGCCTAGATGATTATTGCCCTGGTGACTGCAAAACTGCCTTTTCCCCTCCTATCACTTTATTGAGGCCTCTGCTCAAATATCACCTTATCAGAGAGAATTTATTTAACCAAATTATCTAATATAAGGCCCTATCAGCAACCTCAAGCTATTTGCTTACTTCATTTTTACGCAGAATAATTAAATCCTCATGACGTTATTTACCTAAGTACTTCGTTTGTTTGTCTTTTCCCACTAGGATATCAGCTCCATTAAAGCATCTAGAACAGGGCTTGACACTAGAATAAAACAGGAAACATTATGAATTATTTAATGTCTTGGAAAGGAAAGAGCTGAGACCCCCCGTCAATGCTTCTTTGGGAAATGATGGTTATTTGCTGACGTACAATGAAAGAAAACAATACAGAAAGAATTATGTTCTTTGAATCTTTTATAAATCTTAAGGAAAGAATGAAAAAACATGATGTATGAAATTAAATAACAGATGTTTTTCATTGAATTTAATACTGTGTCTCCACATCTTCTACTCACAAACTAAATTAATGCAATAAATTTGTTCCTGTTTGTATTTCTTCAAAGAAAATCTTATTTTCAAAAGCATATCTCTTGTATTTAACATACTTTGAAATGACATTCCAGGAATTGAACTACAAATTGCAAATACCAACAAAATTGTATATCTTTTACATATTGAGATATTAATAAATATGTGAATGTAACCAAGCAGTATCTTTTGTGACAACCTCTGGCATTGAGTCAAACAGTTATTATGGAAAGGATTTTCTATGTGCAAATAAATCACTTCCTAGGTCTTTTTTTCTCTGGTATGTTTTCCCCATTTCTTAGTGGTTAATTCCTAAAGTTTAATGTAACTCATTTGGAATATTTTCCATTACTCATTTGGTTACCACTTGTCTCCTGTTACAGGACTATGTGAGTTTACCTACTAATGGTGTCTTCAGGTCACCTCTAGGCACAGTGGTGGAGCCATCTGGCCACTGCCTAAAAAAAGTTGATCCTTTGTGCCCAGGCCATGTAAAGGGAAGATCAGAACTGCATTAATATCAGAAGTTGGTAATATTTTCAATACTAAATGGAATTTTAATATATGCCACAATCACTCGTGTACTCTGATGGTGATGGGTAATCAGAGATTTTGATAACATAACTTATCTCACTTCATCAATCAATCAGCATTGTATCTGAAATTGCTATCAAAGAATTTACTGCTGAAGTGTATTAATATCCTTTTAAGTCAACTTTTAAAAAGTCCTGTTTTTCCTTTATGGGAATAAACACTTTATTCTACTATTTAAACAGCAATAATATTTTCTATCTATAGCATCTCATAAAATGTAAAGAGTTTCATAATTTTACCAATAAGATAGTAGTGCATTTATCTTGAACCATTTTAGCGAGGGTCACATCATAGGAAAATATAAATTCGTATTTGTTCAGTGCTTTCTATAGGCTGGGCCCTGTGAGGTATTATAATTTCTGTTTTACAGACTAGGAAACAAAGTCTTTGAGGTATTGTATTATTTCAAGTTCACTCAGTTAGTAAGCAGCAGAGCTGATATTTAAATCCAGATCTGGCTGCCCCCAGAGTAAACTCTAACCATGTAATTTTAAGATTTTGGTAGATTTTTATAATGTTTCTCTCTTTTAGTCTACATTGATATGTTATCTTTGTATCTCTTGTCTTAGGCAGTTCCTTGCTCCCTTTATTAATTTCTTCTTTCTGGATTTTCTCCAATTCTGTTATTTTTGCTATATACTATTTTTAAACAATCCCAAAACACATGCGCCACAGTATTACACAATTACTAAAAGAATTTTGGTTTATTTCATGATAAACATTGAAAGAAATATGTTTGGCTTAAGGAGAATTTAAATTTCTTTATTGATCAGATGCTTTCCACTTGCTTTGTGAATCTTTTTTTCCCCAAGTTAATCACAGATCCCTGTCTAAGAAACAGAGGTGATAATAGATAGTGTTAAATGTTTTATTCAGATACTTTTCAAGAATTGGTGGGTATTTACAATCATGTGTTATTCAAAATGATGTAGCTCTCTGAAATTAAATATAAGATAAAATGGACTACTAATACTTTAGTGTCGAAAAAAACGTGAACTTTGCATTCAGAATGCAGGCTAACAGTAGAATATTAGAGGAGCAAAAGATAATAAAATACAGTTTAACTTCGGGAGGTTTGAAGCTAGACTTGTATAAGAGTAAAATTTTAAAGATTGCCCAGATACAACTTCTGGAATACACATAAACTAGTCTCAATTTGATTTTAAAATCTACTGCTGTGACTTGGATACATGTTGTTGGTTATAAATATCTTGACTCCATTTTTGCAAATAGGAATTGGTGTGCTGTTCTACTTACTATTAGAGGATCTAGATCTTAATTCTGATAATGATAGACACTGAAAATAACGACATGTTATACTGTTTTTAAGTCTTTAGTTTAATCACCTGGAAAATAATATTAACTTCCTCTTCTGTATTTTAAAATTATTCCTTCCAACAAGGTTATTCCACTTACTTATTATGTCAGGCTCTTTCCTGACACAGGTATTTGCACATCAAATATACTCTGACTTCATAGCTTTTCTTGCTTTCCACATAGTTTGCTCCCTAACATTCCCTCAAATCTCAGCTTTAATATCACTTTTATAGAGTGCCATTTTCCCTCTTGAATCATCACAATTTATAAAGTGATATAACTTTTGTTAAAGTGTTTTAGCAATAAAAATCCCACAATGTAATTTTCATCTATTTATTAAATACATCCTAATTCCTGCCATAAACTAATATGAACTTCTGTATGAAAATAAGAATTAACATTGCCCAGCTTTTTATTTCCTAGTCTTATTACTGAATGAGCCATGGCAGCATTATCCCTGCACTTCAAGCCTTTTGCTAATTTCCCATGGCAGAAAGAATTAAAATCAAAACTCCGTACTACCAATTATACTCTTAAAACTTCTCTTTTCCTATCTTCCCCATATGGTCATGAACAGTGCCTTTATACCTTTATATTCCTCTTATATCCCATGGTCTTTACTGCCTAAGAAACTTTCAAGTATCCAATCCTTCTTTCCACATTGCTCTTCCTCCTGCTCTTAAGTTAACTATCTCTTTCTATCATTTGCAGCTCATCCCTCTCTTCTCTATCTCTTCACTGATCTCTTAATCTATTGTTGTCTATCCTTCAGATTAGAATTAATGCCAACTTTTCAGGAAATGCCACTCTATGGATTCTATACAAAGTAGAGAACTCTCTCACAATGTTATTTGCTATCTCAAGAAATAGTCTACTTCATAACAATAACCAAAATTTGTAATTTTTTAAAAGGTTCATTTAGTTGTTTATAGCTCTTCTCCACAAAGTGTAAGTTTATATGGGCAATGGGATGCTCAATTACTACTGAGCAATAGTAATTGCTCAATTATTTGTTCCACTATTGAATATATTCCAACAATTTGATGACATGAAATCAAATATTTAATCACCTCCACTCAGCAGTCAAAATTATTATTTAAAATTTAGCAAAATCAATTTGAATAGTCTAGATCTCAGTGACCTATCATTTAAAGTGACTTGTCTATGGAGGGCTATCAGTAGGTCTCTCCTTATTGCTTGTGATAGTTAGGATTACCTGCAACTTGGCCAGGTATTCATACCCACTTGTTTGGTCAGGAAAACACTGACTGAATTTTACTGTGAGTATATTCCATAGACTTAAAACATCAGTGAGTTGATTGCATCTATGACTGTTCACATCTGTGATCATCTGAGGAGATTGCCTTCAGGAACAAGTGACATCTCAGCCAATCAGTTGAAGGCCTTAAAATGAGAAGTGATTTCAGCAGTCAGAAGAGAGAATTCCCATCTCTAATTCAGCCAGCCAGGTTCTCTGGGGAATTCAAGGAGGATCTTCTTCAGAGTTCCTGGCTTGCAGCCTGATCTATGGAATTTGGACTCGTGCACCCCCATGGTCATGTGAGACAATTTTATTAAAATGTCATAATATTGTATGGGTTGTATGGGAGCCCTGTACAATACTATACATTTTTGTAAGTTCACTAACTTTACTCTATTCTTATTGTTTATGTTTATGTATGTTCATGTATGAATGATATACTTCAATAATTGTTTTAAAATGAAAAAAAGATCTCATAATATTTATAAATATCTCTGAGGGTTCTGTTTCCCTAGAGAATCTTGGCTAATACATTGTTAAATTAACTTTTTTTCTACTTTTGTAATTCTCCTGGACCTTTCTGACAGTGAAACTGTTGACCATTCACATCTTAAAATTCCCTTCTTGGTTTCTATTAGAACATCCTATTGAAAATCAGGCTTCATCTATCAATGACACCCTAAAGCTAACCATACTCTCAACAATAATAATGAAATAACATTTAAAAAAAACTCTACAACTGTGGAATTCAATAACTCCTATAAATTGACTCTACTTAAAGTATTGAAGCTATTTATTAACTGTCTAACAAATGTTAATGTGATGTTTAATTTCATGTCAGCTTGGCTATGTTAGGGTATCCAGTTGTTTAGCCAAGCAAACACTGACCTAATTGTTATTTTGAAAATATTTCATAGTAGGATAATTATCTGTAGTGAGTTGGTGAATCTATGATTGCATCTAAATTCAACAAAATAAGTTGCCCTCAGCAATGAGGGGAGTCTCCTCATCTGATCAGTTGATGGTCATAAGGCTTGAACTGAAGGTTTCAGAAGCTAGAAAGATCAATTTCTCCCTCTTCATCAGTCAACCAGCCCTCTGAGGGAATACAACTTTCCCTTCAACAGAGTTTCCAGCTTGCACCCTGACTATGAATTCAGACTTGCCAGTCTCCACAGTCTTGTGAGCCAATGCCAATATATCCCATCAGTTCTGTTTCTCTGGACAACCCTGACTAATATAGTTATTTGTACATAGGCTGATCTGCTCTGTGTCTTAAAGAAAATGGTGCCAAAATATTTGCTTTAACTTCAATACCTTGATTATATTGTTCCCAAGGTTTGAATTATTTTCAAACTGCATGAATTATGTAGATGTGTTTGTGTGTATACATGTACACACGTGGGTATACATACATACACTGTGGGCTAAATCAGAAATGATCAGTTGATACTTCAGCGACTGCTTTGTTCTATGGATTTACTAGAGATACATACCCACAGCAAAGGGAAGGATGCTCTGAAATGAATCAAGTAAAACACAGTCTTATATAAAGGAAGTAGGCAAATTTAGGTGTTACTCTATTACATATGGAAACTAAAATTTCACAACTCTCTATAATCTATTTAATTCTCTCTAGTTTAAAAAAGAAACTGATTCACGCATGACCGACTACAAGTTGGAGAATTATGGATTGCTAATAGGACTCTCTAAGCTTCAATTTTGCATATTTGGGAAATGGGCATGTGAAACAGTTGTGCAAGATAGCTACAAAAGTCATATGTAAATAATAAGAGATAGAAAAGTTTTTAAAACATCTTATTTTGTGGGTCAGAGAAAAATAAATCTTTCTCTTTATTTTTTCTGTGTCATATACCATGACATGTCCCTATACACTTCACTGCACAGAGATGAGCACATAACCAACTGTCAATACTAATTTATTGATTTATTGAAATATTCAGTGGTTTCAATTATTTTTGCATGGCTAAGGGTTTTTGTCAGTGTCAGAAATCCATAGACTGGGTTTGCAATGCTCATGTCGAAACATAGATTTGTAGCAGTAGATCAGAAATAATGAATCTTCAAGTTAGTCTGTTCTGTTGAATGTAAGCATCAATCTTAGATTGTTCAGGCAAGAATCTTGAAAGTCAGAGAAAATTATATTAGTAGTCTATTCAAGTCATATAAATAACATTGGTAAGGAGTATTCACTGTTGGAAATTTGACTAATGAAAACAAAGGTTTTTTTTAAAATTTTCCATGAAATATAACTAAATTTATGTACAAAACCAACATTTTGACTAGAACACATACTTCTTTCATTTAACTAAATTTTAAAACACAATTATGACTTTATAAAGCATCAATATACAGCAGTTACTATCCACAAAATCCATATACCCAGTTCAATAAATATTAATGTACAAGTTCCATAATTGGCAAAATAGCCTTCAGAAAATTTAATTGTTTCATTTGAACTAACAGGGAAGTACTTAATGCACTTTTATTTCTCTTAAGTTCGTTACTGTCAAATGCAAAAAAAGAATTATAATCTCTAACTTTATTTATTCATTACTTTCTCATTATCCTTCCTGCTGACATGGAAGAATAAAATTAACTTAAGCAATTTGTCAACAGAAACAAGTATTTTAGTACATTTTTCTTACCTGAAATGATTTTAGAATATACTTTATTCTAAAAATTCTGTATAGACATTTATGAATGGTGACTATCCTAAAGTAAAATTATGCAAAAGATTGATTTTCAATTTTTTAAATTTTTATTTATTTATTTTAATGTTACATTAAAAAAATATGAGGTACCCATATAGCCCCCACCTCCCTCACCCCACTCCTCCCACATCAACAACCTCTTTCATCATCATGGCACATTCTTTGCATTTGGTGAATACATTTTGGAGCACTGCTGCACCACATGGACAGTGGTTTACATTGTAGTTTACACTGTCACCCAGCCACCCGGTGGGCCATGGCAGGACCTACGATATTCAGCAACTGTCCCTGCAGTACCACCCAGGACAATTCCAAGTCCTGAAAATGCCCCCACATCACATCTCTTCTTCCTTCTCCCTACCCTTAGCAGCTATCATGGCCACTTTCTCCACATAAATGTTACATTTTCTTCCATTACTAATCACAATAGCTCCAGAATAGAGTATCAGTAAGTCCAATCTAATCCATACCCTATTCCTCCATTTTGTGGACCCTGGGATGGTTAACTCACCTGGAAAATTCCTCACTTATCAGAAAAGTGACACTTTGGTTAATCAGGAATCATATATTGTGAATATTCAAGTATACAGTAATTTATATTCTTTATAAAATGCTAATGAAAGTTGCAAGACCAACTATTGAAAGTTTTATTTCCAAAATTATGTCTATACCATAAGGAAGGCTAATTAAATTTATAATGAATTTGGAAATAAATATAAATAACTACCTTTAATTAAGCACCAACAAAATTCTAGTTGCCTAGGAGGTTTTATCTTTATTTAACTCACATAAAAACCTAATGATTTAGACTTCTTTAACTTCTGTTATGCATACAATGAAGTGAGGCTCAAAAAAAATTAGTATGTTGTCCAAAGTAACACAGCTAATACATAGCAACAAATGGTTTGAATTCAAAGTCAGTAAAGTTACTATTCCACCGTCAAAAGATAACAAGGGGAAAAATGCATATAAAAATCCTTAGCAAATGTGATTGAGATATTCTTATGCAAATCATATTTGCAAATATTTTATAAAATACATTTCTAGGAACATGTTCTATTTTTCTTAATAATCACACTATTTATTTTGGGCTCCCATGGCATACTACACATTATAATACTTAATTTAATGTCTCAGAATTATTTGTTCACAATAAATCTATTTATTGGGCTATGTGCATTCAATTTGTATCCTTATTACCTGCACTGTGCTTGGAACTTAGTTAGTGCTCAATAAACATAAGTTGAATGAATGATTTATGTATAGTGCTGAAGCTGTCATTTTTTAAACTTATCTTTTTCCTTTAGAATCCAAATCAAACTCTTCTGCAACAATCTCTCATATATGATATGTCTATGTATGTGATACAAAATTCTACATGTGTTTTTATTATATCCTATGTTCAAACTTAATCATGTGAATAATGACATATGCATAGTAACATTAGGAAACGTGGTGAAGGGGATTCTAAGAATAAGTGGAAAAGGATCCTTTCACTGGAAAATAACCATCCCACCAACAGACCTCAAATTTTCACAATTCATTCTTAGATTATGGGCATTGTTTTAAAAAATTTTTTAAACAGGGAAGCTCTTCAGAAATATACACTTATGCAGAAGCTCAGTTTATTAAACAGATAAAAGTGAAGTTCCCTTATTCATGAGTGAGAGTGTAAATCACAGTCCAGTCCATGATTGCTTTTCCTGCCCCTTAATGTTCAAGCAAATTTTCAGGAATGATGAGGACATTTTGGTATCTTTCTGATCAAATTTGAAAAACCCTAGAAACAGGCATGGTTCTTTAATAAATCATTGTGCAGTATATATTATTTTATCTAGTAAGAATAATTTATTATAAAACTGAAGCATAATTTTGGTTATTTAAGCACCCTACATCGGTAAAAAAGGCCCCTCAAAAAAAGAAAAAGAAGAAACAGGTTATTGTTGAGGAACAGAAGATGGACAGACCTTAAACTTTATATAGAACATGGTTACCTATCTAGAAAAGTAGCAAAGGACAATGAGCTTTGAGGAACATCCGCATGCCCTAGGAATAGGAACTTTGCCACAACTCTGTATCTTGTACATATTAATTCCTCCTGGGTCAGTTTATATCTTCTCTTACCTGCTTTATTGCAGTAATTTCCTAATTGGTTTCTTTTTTCCTACATTGCTTTCTGTTTAATCTCAGACAGATCCAAGAGTGGTCTTAGAAAATGCAAGCCAGTTGTTATCATTCTTCTCCAAATTCTCCAATGGCTCCTCATCTCATTCAGGATGAAAACTAAAGTCCCTGAGTTTGTCTGTAAAATCCTGTAAAGTACTTGAGTTTGCTGTCACCCTGAGGTTACCTCCAACTCCTCTCTCCCTTGCTTACCCTGATCTAGCCTCTCTGGCCCTATCAATATGGCAAAATTTATCATGGCTTATGATCGTTGCTTTTCTCTTCCTTCTGCCTGGAGCACTACCCAGACAGTCCCAGCAGATACCTTCACTTCCTTGGGACTCTGTCACCTGAACAATAAGGCCTGGTCATTAAGACAACTTAAATTTTAACCCCTCCTTTCAAAGTCCTTTCTTTCTTCTCTGATTTTTGTCTCCACTGTATTATTGTATTTATCATCATTGGATATATTAATTTAATTTAGTTTCTATTCCTTACCTCAAGAATTTAAGCTCAATAAGAACACAGATTTTGGTTGACTTTTTTTTTTTTTTACTGCCACAATCTTATCACCTTGAACTGGACCTGGAACATAGTAAGTGTCCATTATATTAGTCAGCCAAAGGGGTGTTGATGCAAAATATCAGAAATGTGTCGGCATTATAAAGGGTATTTATTTGGGATAGAAGTTTATAGTCACAAGGCCATAAAGAGTAAGTTACTTCCTTCACCAAAGTCTGTTGCCACGTGTTGGAGCAAGATGGCTGCCAATCTCTGCAAGTGTTCAGCCTTCCTCTTCCTCCTAAGGTTCCATGGTCCCAGCTATAGGCTGGCATAAGGCTCATCCCTCTTCCTGGGGCTCATCTCTTTCTGGGTCAATTGCTCTGCTCCCTCTGCAAGGCCAGCTGTAAACTATCAGGAGAATGGCTTGGCTCTGTTCCAGGGGCTCCCACGTTAAAAACTTAGCTGTGTCCTTTGCTGCATCATTTTCTGTGTGAGTGTCTGCCCATTAAGGGGGCGGGGACTCAATGTCCTACTGATGTGGCCGAATCAAAGCCTTAATCTTAATTTAGTCAAGTAAAAGTGAAACCTCTGAATTTGATACAATCAAGGGGTATCATAGCCAGAGGAACAGAACAGTTTACAAACATAATCAATATTTCTTTCTGGAATTCATCAATAATATCAAGGTCCCACATTCATTAAAAACTAGATTTTAATAAATGAAAGGATAGATGGAGGAAGTTCTAATGTAGTTAAAGCTTACGAATTTAAATATGAAGACCTTTAAAATAAATGTGAACAATTAAACTGAAAACCATTCCTAAATATATTGCATGTTTCATTGCCTCTTTCTAAAACTGATTATGCAGAATACATCCTGAATTATTCTTGAGTGCTTTCTTATTGTTTAGGAATATAAATGAGAGTTCTAAAATATTCCAAAAACATTTGAGTTTTATGTCTATTTAATAATACTAAATAGACACAGTTTTTATAGTACTTTTTAAAAAATTACACATCTATCTTCTTTTCACTATAATGTTTCATTTCTTCCAAAATTGAGCAATATTATTAATTCAAAAAATATTTATTGAGTTCCCATGCCATGATAGTGGCTCTGAATTAAAAGTTAAATTGGATATATTCCTTTCTCCAGGACCATCTTAGCTTAGAAAGAAAATTTTCTTAATTTTTCATATGGCCCCAAACGGAAATATTATTCTTTAGTCATAAGGCTCAATTCTGAGAATCCTAGTAGAAGTCTCTTTTCTGTTTCACACAGAAATTTCATAGATAATTAGCTGCCTGAGAAATATGAGTCACACAATTCATAAAAGTATATTTGCAAGACTACCCATGATTGTGTATTCCTTTATTTGCTTCTGTACATGAGAAGAGGAAGAATAAATTATGAAGTATTTATTGTAAATAATAAAAGAAACTTTTCTTAAACTAGTGGAATTTTATTTTTTTTTCTTTTTATATTGTGTTTTATCATATCTAACAACTGAGATTTTTATGAGGATTAAATAAAATAGTTGCCTGATACTTAGAAGGATGGCATGAAATTGTACGTCAATTCTTAGATGACTTGGAACATTATTTAAGAAAAAAATTAATGGTAATATAAAAAAATCTATATCTAATTATTAGAAAAATATTCTATATTTAATCTGAGAATCTATGGAGTGGGAAGAGATTTGAGAAATGGAATGGATGCTGCAAATTCATCATTTGCTTTGCTTCAGCCATCTTCATTTATATTTTTGTCCTAGACTTATACACTAGAACTTAATATAGAATGCAGTTTCAGGACTTAAACATAGGGTCGTATTTTCAGATATATCTGTTCTATACTTTTCTAGATTTTATAGTATGCCTGTACACAGTGTATGCTGTATTTCTCATGCTGTATAGAGAGACTTTCTATCTTTCACAAAGATTGCAGAAGATGGGAGAGGTCAACATCACAGCAGGGCAGGGGTTAGTTGGATTGCTTCCCATGGACCTGACAAATAAAAATGTCCTTTTGGACTAGGGGCGAATGGCAATCTTGACTGATAGAGTCAGGAATATATATTAGGTGCCTTTGGTTGTAATATTCAAATTAGACATTAAAAACGAGTTTACTTAAAATAACAATGTTTAGGAGGAATCTGATTTCTGACAATAGTCCCCTCAAAGTATTTTTATATACTTTACTTGAAATAAAAACCAAAATATTAATTCTAAAACAGAGGATATTGAAACTGTTCTTAGCTGCTGTAAATTCATATATGACTTGCATGTGGAGTCGTGGAAAAGAAGAAAAGGGCAGTTGAAGACTATTTGTATTTTGCATTATATCCTTAATCAGAACTGTGTTAAAAGCCAACAAATCCTGGCTTTTAAGCCATGCTATTTCTGCCCTAAATTTTTAAAAAGATTTGGTAACAATGCAGATGAATGCAAATATGAAGGTCTGTTAGATGTGTCTCAAGATGGAAAAAGAAGTGTAGGCATATGACATGAGAAAACCTATTAAAATTTCCAAAAGCCCATTTGGTTTTCCAAATGAGACACAAGAGAGTAAAATATCACCCACAAAGTTCATTCAGGACTGACATAATATAAGAGGGCATTTTCAGATCTCCTCATTACAGGATAAGTAATCTTCATTACTTATCCTGTAATGGAGATTCATAAACCCTGAACAGCATATTTATTTTTTTTTAAATATAATTACTGCCAACTTGAAGCTAACATTTTAAATTTCTTGTTAACTTATCCATGTTTATTCAGATACACTATTTTTATATAATTTGCAAATCTCTACTATATACACTATAATCTTATACTTTATGTTGATAATGGTTAAATCTTTAGGAGACACACACTATTTCAGAGAAATACTGGCAAATTAAAGTACATCTTTCAAAATAATGAAACTTCCTTTACACTATGGAAATCTCAACACTTTTGAAAATATAAAGAATTATTAAAGCAGTTTTCTCTTTAAAAGATTCATATATTATACAAAATGAGGATCATTACCCCAAATTTTCTATACCAGAAAATATTCTTTTTTGTAGCTTTTTTTTAAAGATTTATTTATTTATTCCCTGCTCCCCCTGCCATTGTCTGCTTTCTGTGTCCATTCACTGTGCATTCTTCTGTGTCTGCTTGTCTTCTCTTTAGGGGGCACTGGGAACCAATCCTGGGACCTTCTGGTGTGGGAAAGTAGTGATCAATCTTTTGTGCTACCTCAGCCCCCTAGTCTGCTGCATCTCTTATTATCTCTCCTTTGTGTCTCTTTTTGTTGCATCATCTTGCTGTGCCAGCTCTCCACTCAGGCCAGCCTGCTACATGGGCCAGCTTGCCCTTACCAGGAGGCCCAGGAAATTGAACCCTGGACTTCCTATATGGTAGATGGGAGCCCAATTGCTTGAGCCACATCCACTTCCCCAGAAACCAATCTTGAAAATATAAGTATATATTTATATATGTGTGTGTTTTCACCCTAGAAATGTATTTTTTTTCCTTAATCATACCATATGTCCCCGATTAAACAATGTGATGAACCAAACAGAACTAAGTAAACACATAAAAAGAATGAAATTTTACAAATCACTTTCAATGTTCTACATGTAAATTTGGGAAATTAAAAAACCATGTAAATAAAAACCCAGATCATCATTAATATGAATGTCTTCTTTTAAATGTCATTTTGAATTCACACATTCTTGCAATTAACTCAGTAATTTACATATGAGAATTTCTCAAGTATACACATTTATTGCCAGAACCAAAACAAAAGGTCAAATAAACCAGAGGTGGAGAGGGTTTAAAATAGGCCCTGAGGATCAATTAACACCTAGAAATGTTTATTAAACAGTCACTTGATTGCTACTTGACTAAACTATACTTATCCTGTAATGGAGATTAATAAACCCTGATCAGGGTGTTTATTTTTTTAAGAGATAAAAGAGTTTGTGATATTATACATGGGATAATTTAGCATTAGTGCTCTATGGTATTTTGTTTAAATCCTTTTAGAGAAGAAAATGCCATAAAAGGTGTTTTAATTTCTTCACTGCTAAAGCAAATAACTTGTAGTGGGATGACTTAACCAATGTGAATTTATTGGTGCACTGTTTTGAGGCGAGGAAAAGTCCAAGTCAGGGCATCATCGAGGTGGACCTTTCTTCCTGAAGACTGGAGTCTGAGGCTGTCGCTGGACGCCTCTGTCACAGGGTGGGGTACGGTGGCCTTTCCTGGCCTCTTTCCTCTTTCCCCAGCACCCTCGACTTTTAGCTTCTTGCTGCTCGCTCTATAACTGTTTTTCATTCTCTCCTTTTGATAATAGGATTAACATCCATCCTGGGCCGCACCTTATCTGAAGTGACCTCTTGAAGAAAAATTATCTATACGGGTCCACATCCACGGAAATGGATTAAGTTTAAGAATGTGATTTTCTGGAATACATAGCACCAAATCACCACACAAAGCTTTCTCCACTTAATTTCAATGTCCAAGATGATATGTACTTGTTCTAAATCATCTACTCATTTAAAATCTTTTCAACCAATTTGCACAGGTACGTTTCACTAAAACAAAACCAAGGCAAAAAACAAAGAACACAAGAGCCATCCTAAGGCATGAGGTTTCACATTATAAACTAATTATTCAAATGCTTTTGTTGAGTATTACTATGCAGAAAACAAATTACTAGATATTATAGAAGAGCTGTCAGCAAGATTTAAGAGAATCAGAAGGCAAGCTTCCTAAATAAGAACACATCTAATTGAATCAGTTTAGAAAATGATTACTGAAAGAAGTTTGGAGCCAAGAAAATGCTTGGTGCCAACTTCAATTTTATTTATTGCTTAAATATTTGAGTTGTATGGAACTTTCACTCTGGGATATTTATAGACATGTTGAATCAAATGATTATGTGAAGAGAAAATTCTCCAAATATTCTGTTCACTTTCTTGTAAAGTTTGTGTAAGGGAACTTCAAATTTGTAGCTGGCAACCAATGGACATTTATTTAAAAGTTCCTAAGTGACTGAAATGGCAATTCAATTTAGTTAAACAATAAGGTTAGAATAACTTAATTGGTTCGTCTTTAAAAGAAAGCATAAAGTGATTCTTAGGACTCTTAAAAGTAATCTTTATTATTTCAGTGTCCTTGTCCTTGTGAACATGGATATCTTAAAACTGTATTTATTTCTTTTAAATTATGACTGGTTTAGCAATTATCCATTGTTAGCTCTTCCACCAGGTTCAGTTTCTGATGGCAAGAAACCTCATTTTAATTGCTTTCTTATGTTTGGCATTGGGCCCCATTTATGGTAAGTGCTCAATTAATATTAAGCATAATATAAATATATTCACAATTAAGACTATATAATAAAATATTTTTGTATATGGTGGATGAAAAAATGATGTGAAACATTTCCCAAGACATTTTTTCAATGATTATAACTAATATGTACTGGTAAGTTCAATATCCAAAGAAATTCTTTTTCATTTTCTTTTTTCCTACCTCCCTTTTTCCCTTCCTTTCTTCCCTTCTTCTTTTCCAACAATATTATGGTAACAATAAAGCCGAGTATAATTGTATTTTTCAATCAACATTTACCTTTAGTTAACATAATTTCATACATACTTAATTTTCTAAATCATAAATCTTTTCATTTGATAATTTTGGATAAATTCTATTTAAGCATCTTCTTAAGCAAAAGTGATTAATTTTACTTACATATTTTATGTAGAGTGACAAATATAGAAGCATAGCAACATTTAAATAATAGACTGCAATACTGTTTTAAATATACTAAATATTGCGAGAAGACCTACAAATATATTCTACTTATGGTCTGCTAAATATATCTTAATATTTTGGTACATTTTCCTTTATACCCATATCTCAATCTTAGATTTCTTCTTGGTTATGTAAAATACTGACCTTTAAACATGTAACTTTGAAATGGTAAAATAGCAATATTTACATTGCAGAGCAACAAAGGAATGCAAAATGGAATTTCAGAATAAGATCAAAAATTAATTTCATATTTCGTTTTGAATGGTAATACATATTAATGAGTGACGATGATAAAGATATAATAGATTTTTATAATGTACGTCTTTCAATATTGTTTTTAAATAAATTTAAACTAGTTAGAAAATCCATGAGGCACCGATTTCTATACAAATCATTTAGTTATATGTACTCCATATTTTCTCACTACCTCTGATGGAAAGTTTTCTCTGTCCTGTTTGCGAGGTGCAATTTCATACAGTTTTCTTCCCTAAGGGAAATACTCTCTTGATTCAGTTCTTGGATAAAAATGATCTGTCACCATTGTTTGCTTTAAAGGGTTTCTTGCTTTTTTTTTTTTTGCATTGAATACTGAGAGAAAATCAAGGCACAGGGGACTGCAGTTCTGCTGATGTGGCATAAATCAATATTTAAAATGCACAATAGTGTTGTTTTTGTCTCCTGAATATAGGGCTTTTGTACACTTAATTTCCTGTTTTATTAAAATGCTCAACTTAGCCTAGGAAAGCCTTCAACTATAGATTTAGTCTCTGCTCAACAATGAGATAATAGAAGAGTAATATAAGTGTGCTTTAATGTTTGATTCCTGTGCCCCATTGGGGCTGCTGAAGCTGTGAATTTCATGAATGGACAACAACCATATTCCCGGTTGAGTTAAGGAACCCATTGCTTTCCTGACCCCCCATGCCTTCAGGAACAGTTAGTGGGTTCAATTTTATTGACTCATTAAAGGAAAAGAGGAAAAAATATCCAAGTATTCATACCTAGCAAGAAATCACAGTTACCATGGTGCTATACATAGATATAAGGGAAAACACATCTTCCCTTTCCAGGCACTTATTTGTATGATAGGAGCCTTGGGACACACTCCTTTATTGTCTAAACTCTCCCATGTATTTTAAGTCATGATTTATGTACTAGAAAGTGGTACCTTGAAATTCTCTTTTATCATTTTATTCCAGTCTTTGGTTTACACTGACAACAGCTGTCATTCTTAGGCACTGATTTTGCGAAACCCGCCCCTGTGCTCAAATTCCCATCTTCAAATTTCTACCATGAGCTTCTGGCCCCCAGGGTGAAGCACTGCCTGAGTGCTTTAATGGCAGAATCACAATGTAAGTGTAAGGCTGGTGGCATCACCACTCTCTGACGCCAGTATCCCTGTTTTTTTCCATCTCTCACTACTGAGAAACTAAGGCTAAAGGTTAAAGAATGCGGTTTATTAAATAATTCAAGTCATTAACCTGCAACCTGCAAACGGATGACAGTCTATTAAGTTTGCCCTGCGATGATTCATGTTTGGTGTTTACTGATCTAAAGCATAATGCCTGCTTGCTTTACTTTTATTGCTACACAGTAATATAGCGCGGAAGGAGGATGGAAAGAGGTGACAGGACCCACGCAAGGGGACAATAAGAGCAGCAGACTCACTTGCATAAAGAAGATTGAAGCCTTCCCTCCCTCCCTCTGTTTCTCCGTATAGGCCCCAGCGCACATCTGCGTCACTTACGAGAGAGGAGGAGGCGCAGAGGCAAAGAGAAAATTGTACTGTGAGGACCTTGACAGCTTCACGAGCGGGCTTTTTCCTTTTTCCTTCCTATATTTCCTGGAATATATATTTTTCTCTTTTACAAACTGACCACTTAAAAAAAAACCAACCCTTCTCGCATTGGAGCAGGCATTAGACTTTCCCAGAGATACAAGGCAAGCTGTCAGGGCATCCCGGAGAGACCGGGGACGGGGGGCTCAGGTGCGCCAAGAAGGCTGGGGGCGCGCTTCTCCGCGACTTGAGGTTCTTTCTCTCTGCGCTCTCCAGGCTGAACTGTGAGCTTCAAGGACAGAAGCGCCGACACCTTGCAGGCTAAGGCTCTGCCGAAAGCGCATCCCAGGGAGGTGTATCCAGCTGCCGCCGCCTCCCAGGCTCCAGAGCGCGCACACCTCCCTCTTTCGCGCATCTCCAGCCTTCGCGCCCCGGATCGCGGATTCTCCGTCCTCGGCGCCCCGCGCCGGCATTGGCTACTGGTCGGTGGGCCCCCCACGCCCAGGACCTGCGGAGCTGACCGCTGCTGAGCCGCGCGGCTTTGTCGTGCGCGCTCGGGGGCAGCCTGGAGGGCGCGCGGCGCGTCTGGCCTCGCTCCTGGCTTCCAAGTGCCCAGGGCGCCTCCCGCCTCCCGCTCAGCGCCCGCGCTCCGCTGGCCTCCCCCACCTGCCCGCGCGAGCCGAGGTCCTTTTGCCGTGCTTGCATAAAGCATGTCAGGCTCCGGGCGAAAAGACTTCGATGTGAAGCACATCCTCCGACTCCGCTGGAAACTCTTCAGCCACCCGTCGCCGTCCCCAGGCGGTCCGGCGGGGGGCGGTTGCCCGCCACAGGACGGCAGCGGCAGCTTCGAGCACTGGGGGCCCAGTCAGAGCCGGCTGCTCAAAAGCCAGGAGAGGAGCAGTGGGGGCACTTTCTGGAAGAAGTCTTCCTCTTCCTCCTCCTCTTCCTCGTCTTCCCCGTCCTCTTCCTCCTCTTCCTTCAACCCGCTGAATGGCACCCTGCTGCCAGTGGCCACGAGGCTGCAGCAAGGGGCGCCCGGGCAGGGCCTCCAGCAGCCGGCCAGGACCCTGTTCTACGTGGAGTCCCTAGAGGAGGAGGTGGTGCCACGTATGGACTTACCTGGACAACACGAAAAAGCGCTGGTCTTGCCAGAGCTCAAAGTGGAGCCGGCCAACTCGAGCCAGGCAACAGGTGAAGGATGTGGACACAGGTACAGTAAGTCCCCATAGGGCGTCCCTGCTTTTCCCAGTTTCCACTGATTTCCGGTGTGCTCTTGTGGTTTCTAAGTCTAAAACTTTCAGGTTGACTATATTGATTAAGCAATGCCAGCCCGTTTTTATTAACCAAGTTGTTTTTATTACCAAGTTTTTGAAAGTTTGCTCATTAATTTCTATTGGCTCATACATATTGCTTTCCTTTGTGCAAATTTTCAGAGTTGTAACCACACACTGAACATAAATACCCTTAAATAAATCTTCAGGTGATATGGTTCTCATATTTTTTCAGATTAAACTATTCTTTTTCATTAAATTTTATCACTTCCCGTTATCTGATGTGAAAAGAAATTTGCTGTAAATCCGATCAAAATGCATCCCACATACTGGTCTACCAACTGGCTTAGCAAGTTATCTAGGGTCCTTGAGGCTGGAACCTATACTCCAGGAGTAATGAGATGGACAAATTGAGGTCACTGGACAGAAACATAATCTCTCTCTCCCTCTCTCTCTGTCTCTATCTCTTTCTCTCTCATTAAATTCAGTGTTATTTTTCTCTATCTAAATTTCCCTTTTGGTCCTTCTACTTTGTGTTCACTTTCATTGTGTTCAGAGTAAGTCTTAGAATTTAACTGTGGCTAAGCACCTTTGCATTCAGTTGGCATGTTTTGTTGGCTCAGTATTGGGTTGTGCATTATTTCTAGTTTATTTCCACTGTTACACCTCTCAGGTATGGTTCTTCTACATTCAAGACTTATTCAGTATCTTTCACATATAGAAAATCTCCCTCTGATGTTTACACTTTAGAAAATTCAACCATTATTATTCTGCACTCGACCACTACTAATTTTTGTATATGGTGAGAATAGGAAAAGATTTGCACTTAGATTCATATGCCATCAGAACACTTATTGAAGAAGAAATACAGGAGAAACAGGTAATGAATAAGTTGATAAATTTTAATGACCATTCTATCACAAATTCTTTCCATAACAACTCTTAAAAGCAAGTTTGGTTAGATGAATCAGTTTTTATAAAGCTGATTAAGTATCAAAAAATGTATGTAAAACAAAACAATATGTATAGGTACTCTTTATGTTGACAAATGTGATATTGGAGATAAAACAAAATTTTCCTTAAAATATTTCATGATTATTTGGGTTTTAATTTGAATTTTAAAAGTCTGGAAAATAATCTAATATGTGATTTTTAAGACACTAAATAAAATGTAATAAATTATTCTAATAAAGGAGTTTGTTCTTCAATTTTCAAATGTGCAAATGTTTTTACACACACATATATATGACCTTAATTAAGCTCATCTATTAAGAATATTTTAACAAAATGGATATAACTTTGGATTCCATGGGGTTATTTGATTTATATATTTAATAGTTACCTATATATATTTTTATTTTTTTCTTATAAAATAGGTTGGGCTTTACCACTTTTAACTGAGCAAATGTAAAGTTTTTTTTTTAACTTGGAACTATTTAATAATTCTCCTTATATACTTAAAAGAAATTAGGTGAAATGTTTACTAATTTCTACTTTATCGAAACTGATTTTTTGTGACTCAGTTCAGAAAAAATACATATTAACAGGTTCTTTTTTTTTCAGATTTGTAGAGCCTTCTAATCAGCTTAAAATATCTGACTTTCTGTAAATATTAATATTTATTGAATTTCTTATGAAATTCTGCATGCTTTATAACAAATACATTTTTAAGTAAATAAGACGTGTTTGGCATGAGTAATTTCTGATGACTTTCATGTAAATTGGATAATTTGAAAATACTAATGGAGTGCTGACTTAAGATATTACAATGAGCATTAATTTTTTATAAAAATTATAACTAATATATCACTTAGGGATATGAAAGCCATTCAGGTGAAATTTCAATTCCCTCATGTTTTAATGTATTTAAGTGTTTTTACTCACAAAATGATAAGAATTCTGACAATATTTGAAGTATTGAAGTACCAACCAAAAACATCCTTGTTGGAATCTGGGTGTTCTGTGATCTTGCTTGTTGGAAATATTGAAAATCATATCCAATTTTACTTTAAAATTCTTATTGGTACTTAAATGCCCTAGATAATTCTGAATTTCTCATTACACAAATCAGTTACACTGATAGTATTTGATGGATTTTGTGTGCGTCTCAAGTTTTCATAGAGCATTGGTTTTGTGCTCAAGATTGATTGAAAATCACACTAATAAGCTTGGCAATTAATCATTATCAATATATATTATTTGAATATGCAGTAAGAATGGGGTTCATTGCTTAGAATAAGAGACATCATTTTCAAAGTAAAATAGAGAATAGAAACTATTGCACTAAAGAACTTAATGCAGAATAATTAGTAATATGAATTTACTTTTTTTTCTGTCTTAATTTGTTCAGAAAGGTATGTAGTGTTTATGATGATCAGAAAGTAAATAGAAAAAAAAGTCTTCCATTGTAATTGTGATTTTATGAGGAACTATTATATCACCAAACTGTGATATCACATTTGATATTTAGCAATTTGTTTGATCAATTCTGACTTCTATGCTAAATTAACCTTCACATGTAAAACAAGTGTTTATCCCTTTTCTGATGTTCATTTCCTTTTCTTCATGCATTTGGCCTCACATTAGTCAGGGACATTATTTTAGACAAGTATATGTAGCTCAGTTGGTTTAACCTATTAGAACCGAAGAGGTCCAATTATCATGAACTGAAACGGGAAGAAAGCAGGCAAGGAGTGGGGGGGTGGGGGTGGGGGAAGTTAAGCAGATTTACTATCCAAATCCAGCCTTTATTTATTGTACCCCACCAGCCAGACATAAACAAATCTTGGTACTCTACAACATTGGCTGTAATATCATTAAGAATACTAACTTTTACAATAATAGACTATTGTCCTTGGTTATAATTTTTTTTTTACTTCCTGTTGGGAAATATAAAAAATCCTATCTATTCAGGTAATCATATACTTTTGTTGTGGGCACTTATTCCAAAAAGTGCCATATATAGGAAACTTAAGATTTCTATACCAACGAAGAGTATTTGCAGTTTGTAGTGGCAGGAGTGGGAGAAATGACTAGATTTAACTCCTTCTTTCTTTGGTTTTCTAAGTTCTTCCAGGGTGCAGTCATCAGATTCCTGGTTATACTTCCAAATTAGCATCTCTAAGCTTTGATTTCTCATGGAGCTCTGGTCCCACATACCTACCTCTCTACTTGACATCTTTGGTGGATAGCACAAAGATAACTTAAATACAATATGCACAAATTTAAGCTTTTAATCTCCCTTCTCTCTTGCACAATTTCCTTCCTCTCTATCTCAGAGAATACCTCTCCATGCATTAGATTGGGCAAACCAGAAATTAGGGTTTTTTTTTTTGTTTTTGCCAATAACTACCTCTTTCTCATAATTTTCAATACTTTACCAAGCCCTAACACTTTTACCCAGAAATTATTCCCTGTCTTTGTCCTCCTTCTTTCCATCTCCATTGGTTTCCTCTAAATTAAGCTACTTTCAACTTTCAATTGGACTTCTGTAAATGCATCTGTATCATCTCCCCTCATTACATTTTCTTACTACAATACATTTTCCACACTGAAGCCAAAGCAAATTTTAAAATGAAAATCTGAATTATTTTACTACATTCTGTCTCTCGGTGTTTTCAGAGGATTACCACTACTCTCTGATCACAATCTATACCATGTACCAGTAGGTCATGAATGATCTGACCTCTGTATTCTATCTAGGTCTTCATTCACTTTCTTCTGCCTTTCCCTCTGCCTTTCAGACTTTTGCCCTTCTCTCTTCTTTCTCACTACCTCTGGATCTTACTTGCTTGTTTCTTTTTGTATGCTATCCTGAACCCACTCTGCTGAGTTCATCCCTATTGATGATTGAGATACCTTGGATATAAGCTCTGTACCTTTCTGAGAGAATTATTTCTTGATGGTGCAGGCTAATCCAAAATCCCCTATTTCGTGGTCTTATAATAAATGCTTTCTACTTGTACTTTTAAATCTTATCAGAGTGTGTAAGCATATATTAAATTCTGTGTTGATTTTATTGTTTGTTTCTAACTGTAATTGCCAAGTACACAAGGGTATGTCTGTTTTGCTCACCAATTTGTTCGTATCATAAAACATGCCGTTATTCAATAAATCTTGTTGAATGAATAAATATTTATCACAGTCATAATGAGTGACATTGTTTAAGAACTTACTATGTGCCAAATAGTCCAATGAGCTACTTACAATTAAATATCCCTCTTGCATAATGATGGCATAGATGAGAAGATTGAGATTTAGAAAGAGCAATTAATTTTTCAAAGATCAGAGGCTTTTATGTAAAAGAGTTGGCCTTTAAACCTTTAAACGAAAGAAAAGAGGTTCCAGCCTAGGTTGGGCAGGAGCATTTGTCTTATGATCTCTGTGGAAAGTAAATTCATACTTTAGTGTTGAAGAGGAGCTTCATACAATGACAGTGCTGGAGAACGCCTGACAAAGGTTCAAATAGGACTACTTAGCACAAGTTAGCAAAGATTCGATTATTTCTTTAATTATGATTCCTTCAGTGCATTTTGCTTTATAATTGAACTAAAGTCTGAAAGACCTCCAGAGGGAAAATGAAATTAATTTGGAGCCCAAAAGAGCTTCATGGCAGAAAATATTTTCTGAAGATCCAAACAATTAATACAGAGAAATGTCAGAGAAAGTGAGCTTACAGGGTTAAAATCTTTTGGACGTTAGTAAGACCTGTACCTGGCATTTGTTTTGAATGAAACAGAGAAGAAGCTCTGCTTGAGTGAAGGGAAAATCAACATTCGAAATGATGAGGGACTATCTCTTCAAGGAAATAGTTCACAAACTTTATTCTATGGAACACTAAAATTAAATAATATCCATCTTTCTCAACCCAATTCTCTTTCATAATTTCAGAGTGACAAAAAGCATATAATAGAGGGTCTTTATTCAATTTCACATTCTTTACTATCAATTTCTCCTTGACCCTGATGCCTTTTTATTATGTTTTTTATTGAAGTATATCATTCATGTATGAACATGCATAAACAATAAGTGTATAGTAAAAGTTGTGAACTTACAAAATAAACATGCATAACATCATACAGGTGTCCCATGCATCACCCCTCTATCAACAACTTGCATTGTTGTGAGACATTTGTTACAAACATCATCAAAAAATTACTAATAATTATAGTCCCTATCTTACATTTGGTGTATTTTTCCCACAACCCACCCTATTTTTTTAAAAATATATTTTGATTACAGAGGTTGTGAACTTACAAAAAAATTACTCACATGTGTAGAATTCCCATACAACACCCCTTCACCAACACATCACACCATGGTGGAACATTTGGTACAGATTATGAGATGATATCATCAGACTATTACCATCAGCCAAGGTCCATAGTATACATTTGGCACACTTTTCCCATACCCCCCTATTATCAACATAGTACATTTTTGGCATTGATGCAAAGCATATTATAGTATTGTTAACCATAGTTAATAGTTTGCACCAATTGTATTCTTCCCATGCTTCTCCACTTTCCTACCACCCTACAATAGTGATGGACATCTTCTCTAGTTCATAGGACACTTGCATCTGTACCTGGATATATTCCTAGTAGAGCAATTGCTGGATCATATGGCAGTTCTAATTTAGCTTCTTGAGGAACTGCCAAACAATCTTCCACATAGACCACACCATTTTACAATCTCACCAAAAGTGAAGGAGTCTTCCTATTCCTCCACATACTCTCCAGCACTTATTGTTGTCTTTTTCAAAAGTAATGGCCATTCTATGCGGTGTTAGATGATATATCATTGTTGTTTTGATTTGCATTTCTCTAATAGCTAGTGATATGGAACATTTTTTCATGAGCTTTTTGGCCATTTATATTTCCTCTTTGGAGAAGTGTCTTTTTAAATCTATTGCTCATTTCTAATTGAATTGCTTGCTCTTTTATTGTTGAGTTGTATGATCTCTTTATATAGAATGGAAATCATACATTTATCAGATATGTGATTTCCAAATATTTTCTCCCATTGAGTGGGATGCTTTTTCACCTTCTTGATGAACTCCTTTGAATAACAGAAGTGTTTAAGTTTGAGGAGGACCAATTTATCTATGTTTTCTTTTGTTGCTCATGCATTAGGTGTAAGTTTTAAGAATCCGCCATCTACCACCAGGTCTTGAAGATATTTCCCTACATTTTCTTTTAGAAACTTACACTTCTTCTTTTCATATTTAGGTCTTTGATCCATTTTGAGTTAATTTTTGTATAAGGTGTGAGAAAGGGGTCTTCTTTCTTTCTTTTGGCTATGGCTATCCAGTTCTTCCAGCACCATTTGTTCAATAAACTGTTCTGCACAAGTTGGGTAAGTTTAACAGGCTTGTCAAAAATCACTCTGTGAGCGGTTTGCTTGGTCTATGTGTCTGTCTTTATGTCAATACCACACAGTTTTTATTTTACCAGCATAGCTAGGTTATATGATTTAAAGCCCAGATGCAAGAGTCCTCCAAATTCACCTTCCCTTTTTAAGATGTTTCAGGCTATCCGGGGCCTCTTACCCTTCCCAATAAATTTGGTGATTGTGTTTTCCATATTTTTAAAAAATTCTAGTGGAGTTTTTATTAGGATTGCTTTGAATCTGTGTATCAATTTGGGTAGAACTGGCATCTTAATGATACTAGGTCTTCCAATCCATGTGCATGGAATGTTCCTCCAATTACTGAGGTTTTTAAATGTCTTTTAGCAATGCAATGTAATTTTCTGAATACACATGCTTTACATCCTAGGTTAAGCTTATTCCCAAATATTTCATTCTCTTAGTTGCTATTGTATATGGAATTTTTTTCCTGACTTCCTCCTCAGATTTTGCATTACAATTTTATAGAAATACCACTGAATTTTGCATATTGGTCTTATGTACTGACACTCTACTGAAATCGCTTATTAACTTTAGCAACTTAGTTGTAGATTTTTCAGGACTTTCTAGATATAGGATCATAGCATCTGCAAATAGTGAAGGTTTTACTTAATCCTTTCCAATCTGGATGTCCTTTATTTCTTTTTCTTGCCTGATTGCTCTAGCAGGAGCCTCTAGTACTATATTGAACAACAGTGGTGACAGTGGGCATCCTTCTCTTTTTCCTGATCTCAATGGGAAAGCTTTCAGTTTTTCACCATTTAGTAAAATATTAAATATAGCTATGGGCTTTTCATTTATGGCCTTTATCGTGTTGAGAAAGTTTCCTTCAATTCCTATCTTTAGTAGTTTTTATCAAGAAAGGATGCTGTATTTTGTCAAATGGCTTTTCTGTGACAATTGACAAGATCATGGGATTTTTCTTCTTTGCTTTATTAATGTGGTATATTATGTTGATTGATTTTCTTGTGTTGAGCCACCCTTGCATGCCTGGTATAAAACACACTTGATCATGATGAATAATTCTTTTAATAAGTTGTTGGATTACCAAGTATTTTATTGAGGATTTTTGCATCTGTATTCATTAGTGAAATGGGTCTGAAATTTTCTTTTATCATAACATCTTTACCTGGCTTTGGTATTAGGGTGATATTGGCTTCATAGAATGAGTCTGGTAGCTTTTCTTTCTGTTCAGTTTTTTTGGAAGAGTTTGAGTAAGATTGGTATTAAATCTTTGAATGCTTGGCAGAATTCACCAGTGAAACTGTCTAGTCCTGGGCTTTTCATTTTCAGGAGCTGTGGGATGACTGTTTCAATCTCTTTACTTGTGTTTGGTTTGTTGAGATCTTCTATATCTTCTAGGGTCAGTGTAGGTTGTTTGCACATTCTTAGGAATTTTTCCATTCATCTGCATTGTCTAGTTTTTTTGGCATAGAGTTGTTCATAGTATACTCTTATGATCGCTCTTATTTTTGTGGGGTCAGTAGAATGTTCCCATTTTCTTTTCTAATTTCATTTATTTGCATCTTCTCTCTTTTTTTCTTAGTCAGTCTAACTAAGGAATTGTCAAATTTGTTAGTATCAGAGAACTAACTTTTGTTTGTTAATTCTCTCTATTTTTTTAAATTTCAATTTCATTTATTTCTGCTCTCATCTTTGTTATTTCATTCCTTCTACTTGATTTGGGATTAGTTTGCTTTTTTTTTCTTTCCTAGTTCCTCCAGCTGTGTAGTTAGGTCATTGATTTTAGCTCTTTCTTCTTTTTTAATGTAAGCAGTGAGGGATATAAATTTCCCTCTCAGCACTGCTTTTGTTGCCTCTCATAGGTTGCCATTTGTCTTGAGATATTTATTGATTTCCCTTGAAAATTCTTCCTTGACCCACTGAATATTTAAGAGTGTGTTATTTAATCTCCATTTATATGTGAATTTTCCTTTCTTCTGCCTCTTGTTGATTTCCAACTTAATTCCATTACCAGCAGAGAAAGTGCTTTGTATAATTTTAATCTTGGTGAATTTATATCTGATATCTGCTTTGTGACCCAACACATGGTCTATCTTAGAGAAAGATCCATGAACACTTGAGAATAATGGATATCCTACTATTTAGGGTACAATGTTATGTATGTGTCTATTAGGTTTAGCCCACTTATGATTTTTTTCAAACTCTCTGTTTCTTAATTGATTTTCTGCCCAGATATTCTATCCAATGCTGATAGTGGTGTTTTGAAGTTTCCAACTATTATTGTAGAGACATCTATTTCTCCTTCAGCTTTGCTAGTGTTTGTTTCATGTATCTTTGGGCATCCTCATTAGGTGCATATATATTTATGATTGTTATTTCTTCCAGGTGAATAATCCCTTTTATTAATATGTAATGTCCTTCCTTGCCTCTAACAACATTTAGTTTTTAAAGTCTATTTCATCTATTATAAGTATAACTCCCCAGCTTTTTTCTGTTATTGCATGCATGGAATATCTTTTTCCAGCCTTTCACTTTCAATCTATTGGTATTAGTCAGCCAAAGGGGTGCTGACGCAAAATACCAGAAACTGGTTGGTTTTTATAAAGGGTATTTATTTGAGGTAGGAGCTTACAGATACCAGGTCATAAAGCATAAGTTACTTCCCTCACCAAAGTCTATTGGGAGCAAGATGGCTGCTGATGGCTGCAAGGGTTCAGGCTTCCTGGGTTCCCACTTTCCTGGGACTTGCTTTTCTCTGGGTTCAAGGCTCCTTTCTTCCTGGGGGTGGTTTCTTTTTCCTCTGCATGCTGATTTCCAGGGGCTCCATCAAGTCTTCAGCATCAAACTCCAACATCAAAACTCCAATATCAGAAACCTTCAACTCTGTTCTTTGGCATGCCTTTTATGCCATGCCATGCCCCACTAAAGGGTGGGGACTCAATGCCCTAATCATAACTCAATCATGCTCAGGTACAGATCAGATTACAAGAATAATCCAATATCTATTTTTGGAATTCATAACAATATCAAACTGCTACAGTATCCTTGATTCTGGAGTGAATCTCTTGCAGACAGCATATAGATGGCTCATAGTTTCTTATCCATTTCACCAGACTGTGTCTTTTGGTTGGGGAGTTTAATCCATTAACATTCAATGTTATTACTATAAAAGCAGTTCTTATATCATCCATTTTGACCTTTGTGTTTTATGTGTCATTTTATTTTCACCACTCTTTTGACACTTATAGTTACTGTTACTGATACAATCATCATTTCTAGACTCTCTTCCAAGCCTCTCTCTACTATCTTTTCTTTTCAGGCTGTAATACTCCCTTTAGTTTTTCCTGCAAAGCTGGTATTTTTGCTATAAACTCTCTCAGTTTCTGTTTATCTGTGAATATTCTAAACTTGCCCTCATTTTTTGAGAGATAATCTTGCTGTATATAAAATTCTTGATTGACAGTTTTTCCTCTAGCAGTATCTTAAACATATACTACCACTGCTTTCTTGCCTCCCTGATTTCTGATGAGAAACTGGACATAATATTGTTGGGTATCCCTTATAAGTTGTGCATTGCTTTTCTCTTGCTACTCTCAAAATTCTCTCTTTGTGTTTTGCATTTGACATTCTGATTTGTGTCTTGGAGTTGTTCTATTTGGATTTATCCAGGTGGGAGTATGATATGATATGTTTCTTAAACATGGATATCTATGCCCTTCAACAAGGTTGGGACATTTTCTACCATTGTTTCTTCAAATATTCCTTCCCTTTTCTCTTCTTTTCTCCTGGCACACCCATGACACTCATGTTAGCACATCTCTTGTTGTTGTTTACTTCTCTGAGCCCTTGTTCAATTTTTTTCATTCTTTTCTACATCTGTTTTTTTGTATGTTCACTTTTGGAGGCCATGTCTTCAGGCTCATCAGTCCTTTCTTTCACCTTCTCAAATCTGCTATTATATGCCTCCAGAGTGTTTTTTAATTTCATTTATTGCACCTTTTGTGCAATAAGATGTGCTATTTTTCCATGCATGCTTTCAAATTCTTCTTGTGCTCACCCAGTGTCTTCTTAATAGCCTTACTCTCTTTAGCCACCTCATTGAATTTATTAAGAGGATTTGTGTGAATATCTATGATTAGTTGTCTCAACTCCTTTATGTTATCTTGTTCCTTTAACTGAGCCATATTTTCCTATTTCTTGATGTGGATTTGTAATCTGGCTTGCTAGATGTATTTATTCTGGGTGCTGTTTCTCCTTCTAGTTTAGTTTGATGATATCTAACTTTGCTCATTTTTCTGGCCATGCCCTGAAAACAGATTGATATAAATGCCTATAGAAGATGAAGAAAAGTAAACTTGACCAGACAGAGTGATGTGCTATGATTATAAAGCACTGAGTAAAACCTGCTTTGAATGATAAACCAATGACTCAGATCCTTCGAATTGAAGATTCTGTTATGAAAATGATATTTCTTGAAAATGATTGACAGAATTCAATAATAACTCAAAATTCAGTGTTTCCCATTTTACAGGTAGTCTTAGCTCAATTTTCATAACTCATTATCATAGGAAAACTCAATTTCTTATCATACTTGATTGTGACACTGTGTCCAGGTAAAACACCTTGCATCTTTCTCTTAGTGATGCTGATAGACGTTTGTTCACATGAATTAGCATTTATGTCTTGACCAAACTATTGTGGGACAACTTAAATCATGTGGTCAGAACTTGGCAGGGTTTTTCAAACAAGCAAATAGAATAATATGGTAATATTATAGTTTTTCAAGAGGTGCAAGTTAGTGTATTCCTTTTATCAACAAAAATGTGCTTTTGTTTTGTTTGTCTATTTCTTAAGTAGATTCCAATTATTCTCAAATGTGTAAGAAATCTCTTCAGTTCAGTATTTTCAGAAAAAAATAAAAATAACTTTTGGGAGGAAAACTGATTTTTGATTTTATATTATTAAATTTTAGAAGGTTAATATCATCCTAACTTTATATATCTGAGAGTCAACTTTGAATTCTGTTTTACTTGAAAATAAATTCAGAGCTGAGTTTATCAGTTGTAATAAAATTTAAATTTGATTCCTACTTTTTGAGTCACTTTGTCTTTGATATATTAGTATGTAATTTCAATGGAATCTATACAAATTGGTACCTACATAGTCATCACGTTTTGATCCTTTGATAACTTTTAAACATTTTAAAAAATTTTTGTCAGAAGGGATGAAATTTTTTGTACTATAAGTATTTTTTACTTTGGTTTGTAGTGATTTTGGTTAGATCAGTAACATTTATTACCAATATGAATATGCTCACATTACCAGCCTAGAAAATAAGTTTGAGAAAGCATTTTGGTGAAAAAAATCTTTAGCAAATAATACTTTAATTATTTCATTAAAGTCAAATAACAGAAGAACTAGGTCTCCTTCTCTGGCTAACTAAAATAACAAGGGCTGGATTTACCCTCTCACAAGAGAAAAAGGAAAGGAAGGAAGGGAGGGAGAGAAGGAGGGAGGGAGAGAGGGAAGAAAGAAAGATAAAGAAAGAAAATGTGAAGCAATTTTTTAAATGCCTGCCAGATATCAGGCTTTGTAGGAACCTTATTCCTGATCTATGAAACAAATGGAGTAAGTCCTATCATTGCTCCAGCTCACCACCTTGCAAGATATTCAAGGCAGTGATACAGAAAGAGCGGATCAGCAGAAGTCCTACAGATATACTGAGTTGAGGTAATGGAGCTGAAGTCCATGGCGAGAAAGTCAATGAAGGTTTTTAGGACAGTGTCCAGAAAAGAGAGAATTGCACCGAGAGAAAACTTTGGAAATCTGTGGGGGAACTCTTTGAGTGTTTCAGTATTCAGCTGAACCATTATCAGTATATGTGTTTGAGGAAATGACCTAAGGCTAGGGAAAGAACCATTTGAGAGGATTCAATGGAACAGTATCTATTTCTACCAATCATAATGGAAACTTCATGATGCATGGGACTGGAAAAGGACTCAGAAGGATCTTGCTTCAATAGCGAGAAATAACTAGCCCAAGATTATACACCGTTGTGGTTTCACCTAAGAAATCTTGAAAAGAAGACACAAAAGAATTGATTTGTTTCCAAGTACCTTAACTGTGTCCTGGACAAATCTCAAGAATAATTCAAAGATACCAAAATATTCAGCAAAAACAAGGTAAAATATTCAATGTCTGGTATCCAATCAAAGATTACCAGACATGCAAAGAAGTGTAAATAAATGAATCATAATAGGGAGAGAGTCCATCACTTAAAACTGATTGCAAACTGTAGCAGACAAAGATTAAAACAATTATTAAATAATGTATTCCATATTTTCAAAAAGATAACTAGGAATTCTAGATATGAAAAATACCAAAATCAAAATTCTAGATGAAAATTAAATGTTATACTACAAATTTTGAGATGAAAAATACACTGGATGAAATTAATTACAGAGTAGAAATTGTGAAAAGATAAGATAGTCAACTTTAAGATGTAACAATGAAGCTATCCAAAATGAAACCCAGAGATAACTCTGAAAACTATGAGTATCAGTGAGTTCACTATAATTTTAAGAGACCTAATGTGTATGTAAGGAGAATTCCCAAAAGAGAGTAAAGAGAGAGAAGGATAGAAAGTGATAGAAAAGTATTTGAAGAAAAAATCACTGAAATTTTCCAAATTTGATGAAAACAATAAACACATAGATTCATGAATCACAATAAAGAAACATGTTAGAAACTACCATGGGGCATATCATAATAAAATTTCTCAAAACCAGTGATAAATAGAAAAAATATTAAAGCATCCAGAGAAAAGACATGTTATATAGAGAGGGATAAAGATAAGGATGAAGTATTTTTTCATTAGAAATAATGCAAGTGACAAGATAGTGGAGCAGTATCTTTACAGTACTTAAGGGGAAAAAGAACTCTTTCACTCCAGAATGGATTGTTTAGTCAATCCATTTCTGGTATAGAACTTTAATAATGTGAATTTGTTGCGTTAAAAGCTTACAGTTCTGAGGGTGTCAAAATGTTAACATCAACTCTCCATCAGCGGATGGTTTGAACCCCTGGAACTGACTGCTAATTGTCCTAGATTCCTTTCACATGGCAGGGCACAATAGTCATGTTAACCAGTCTTGATCTCTGCCTTCTCCTCCAGGCCTCATTGCCTTCAACTTGGGCTACTTCTGTGGTGTTTCTTTCCCAGGTTTATCAGCTCCTGGAGGCTTTTCTTTTTCTCTCAGGCTTTTATTCTGTGCCTTCACATTTTTATTCCTATTTATAAAAGACTCCAGTAAGAGGATTATGACGTACCCTAGGCTATGCACTACCAGGGCACTCTAATCAAAAGGGCCTTAACTGATATAATCTAATCAAAAGTTCACAATAGGTTCAATTTAAGAACATAACTTTCTGAGGTCCACAAAAGACTCAAACCAACACACTACCAAATATATAAATTTTTTTCAAAATTAAGATGAAATAAAGACTATTTTACAACATGCTAAAGCTGAAACGATACATTGACAGCAGACAAACTTTACAAGAAATGTTAAAGGAAACCCTTCAGGCACAACAAAAATGCCACCAGTTTGAAATATTTACACAAATGAAGGATGAACATCAGAAATGGTAGCTATCCTTCTTATTTAAATCTATTTAAAAGATAATTGTTGGTTGACACAATAAAATAGCAATAAATTATAAGGTTTTTTATGTATATATAATTTAAATGTATGGAAACAATGTTATCAAGGACAGGGAGAGAGAAATGGAAGTATATTATTATAAGTTTCTTATACTAAATGTGACACAGTGCATCATATAACAATTGTTTAAAAAATATATTATAAATCTTAGAGCAATTGCTAAAATAATAAAAGAAAAAGAAATGACCAGTAACCCAACAATTAAGATCAAATGTTATCCTAAAAATTATTCTACTAGACTGAAAAAAGAGGAAATGAGAACAAAAAGAACAATCATAAGTGTTTATGTACCTAATTGTAGAGTTTCAAAATACATCGAAATGAATTAGGGTTTATTCAAAGAGTGCATGATTGTTAAAATAAAAAATTTTCAATTAAAAACTATATCAATGTAATTCACCATGTTAACAAATTATAAAAAAAAAAGCATCGCAATAGAGTTGGAAAAATATTTGAAGAATCCAATACCTATTCCTGATTAAATTTTCAGTCAATTAAGAATAAAAGGGAACTTCCTCAGTCTGAAAGAGGTCATCTATGAAAAGTCTACAACTAAAATCATAGTTCTGAAACACTAAATGTTTCCCTTCTAAGATCAGGAAGAAGAGGAAGATGTCTTCTTTAGCCCCTTTTATTCAACATTACACTGGCAATGCTCATGAGTGCCAAAAGAAAATAAAAGACATCGTATTGTAAAGAGAAAACAAAAAACAAAAAAAAACCCACAACTTTTCATTCGCAGACAAATTTATCATGTATGTAAAAAGGGAGAAGTAAAACTGAGTTTATTTGCAGACATGATTTCTAGGGGGAATTTTTGCTGGAATTTACCAAAAAAAGGATAATGAGTTTAACAAATTTGCAGGATACAGAATCAAAGTAAAATCTATTGTATTTCTATATACTATCTATGAACAATTGGAAATTGAAATAAAAAACAATACCTTTTATAAAATAAAGTGTGGAATACTTAGTAATAAATATAACAAATGATGCTATATTGATAGCATATTGATTGAAAAAATCATGCTTAGAGAAATAATGATAAAGATCATTTGCATACAGATCCAAATAATGGAGAGATATGTCATGAATCAAAAGAATCACAGTCAGGTCTTCTCAAATTTATTAATAGATTGAATATTTTCCCCCGTGAAAATCTCTCCATGCTTTTTTCCCCCACAAATTGACCAACTGGTTTTAAAATTAATATGGAAATTCAAGTAACCTAGAATAAGCAAAACAACTATGAAAAGATGAACAATTGGAGAACTAACATTAACTGATTTGTTAACTTCCTATGAAGTTAAATTAATCAAGACAGTGTGGTATCAGTGTCACAATGTATAAATAGATTAATGTAGAAAGGAAAATAAATTTGATGGCATACAGTGAAATACTATTCAACCATAGGGAATAAAAAAGATCCATCTAATACTATGACTGAATTTTAAAATGCTATGTTGAGCCAAAGCAGCTCACAGTATAGTATATTTTCCATTAACATTTATCTATTATAAATCAGATAAATGTGTCCATTGTATTGATTGTCCATACTTTGAATAGAATTTTCATTCTAACTTGGATTGATACTATATTGGCATAAAAAACCTCTTGAGTTTCATATATGGCCTAAGGAGTCACCCTTTGACGTTTGCCTTGCAGAACAAGATGCTGAAATACTCATGATGACTCTTTTGCTGCGTTCCTCATGACAGCAGGAGAAAAGAAGAGCAGGCTGAACAGTTTCGTAGTGAGCATCTCTACACAGAGAGCTCAAAAGGTCTTCTGTGGGACCACAGGGGACAAGGCAGTGGTAACCATCTCCATTGCAAATACTTGCAGAGCAGTGGAGAGCAGAAATACTGCCCTTGAGCTTTAGCTTAAAACAGACAAAGCGAGAGCTATGCCGCCATCTTCCCTGACTTTCCTTCATATTTCACCAGGTGATTTAGAACTGCTGCTAAATGTATTTATCACTGCAGCCAAAAAGAGAGCTAACTTTCCACTCTATCTCATTGTCTTAAGAGATATAAATTATTTACATATAAATCTTCTCCTTAACAGCTTTTGAACAACTTGTGACTTTCAAAGTATCAAAAGATACTTTTTCATTTATAAAATTAAATTTGTATTATCATAGAGCCTTTCAAAGAAAACAATTTAAAGTATTTTCTGAATGTAAACTTTCTTATTTTTCCCCATATTGATGCATCTTTTAGAAATCTTAACTACAGTTAAAGATTCACCTGCTTACACTCATCTCTATGTTCTCTCACACCATTTTATTTGTCTCATAACAAACTGTCTCTAAGCATGCTCAGCATTCTACCTACCATTTGTCAATGAACTCCAGAAAACTCTTTGGTCTATTAATGCCACAAGCTGAAAATAAGTATTATCTATAAATATCTATAATGTGGTTTTCAAAGTATCTGTTTAAGTTAATGTAATCTGCCTTATTCTAATAAATAAGCAGCCACAGTTGCATTAAATAATGGAAAGAAAAATGTAGTAGGTATCAGACGACCTAAGTTTTACAGTAAACTCTGCCTTTACAGGAAAATGTCACCAATTAAGTCACATGAATTGCTCATTATCTAATTTTCTCATTGAAGTATAGTGAGAGAGCTCTTAAAATACATCATCTCTAAAGTCGTCCAGCCATGCAGGAAAAAAAAAAGAGAGAAGAACTTTCCCTTGACACCTAGCACAGCAGCATGAATTAGGCTTCATTTTTGAAACTTAAGGTATGAATTAAGCTCTATTTGAACACTGAAGTTATATCCTGATAAACCCCCAGGCAACAAATTGCTTTTAACTCAAAGAAGATAATTTTGAACTGGTTCCTCTTCTCCAGACAATAAATCAGCCTCCTGAAGTATAGAGAGGTAAAGAAAATGGTCTCTTTTTTTACAGGGTAAAAAATTTTAAGAGTAATAGATAGGCAATTATAGCAATTTAATTTGTGCTATCCTAAAGATGTACATGGGGGTGGTAGGAAAGAAGTATATGTGGGTCCTGGGATCTTGGCTTTAGTGTGACCCACAACACATTGGTAAGGTTTTCCCATGGATATGAGGGATTGGATGTTTTAATCTATTCAGCTTGAAAAGCAGAAGTGGCAAGAGCCATTTGGAGGAACTGAGGACAGCTTCTTACCATCCAAGATATATAGAGATACAAGCCTTGCCACACAGACCTCTTAGAAACTCTTTATCCGTAAGATAAAGCTAACATATTTCTCAGTATATGTTGAGGAGCTGTGGTGATGAACAAATATCATGCTCTTACTGCACAATCTTTCCTCTCTTCCTTGTATGTCACTTATCTTTGATAGAGCAAAAAACAAGCAATATTGACACTGTATCATCTCATTTTAGATGTAGTTGTATGGTATGGAGGATTTAACCCAGGACCTCATACATGTGAAGCAGGTGCTCAGTCACTGAGCTACACCCACTCCCTTAGAAGTAGTTTTGAATCTCAGAGGGAGAGAACTTGGATCTACAATAATTCAGTCTATTGTATTTGGATTTATTAACTTTTCTGAGTTTTCTATTGATTGAATTTAAAATCATCTGCTTTAGTAGCAGAAGTTGCAATGAATTTTTTTTTCCCCTCATTTCCCAGTGAGATATGGAGAGAGAGTGAGTGGCCGGGTAACATCTCAAAGCAGAGGACAGGAAGATGAGACTAGCAGAGATGCACCTGGCTAGAAACATCAATGAATGCTGGGGCAGCTTACAGCTAAATGAAAACATTAAGAATCTAGAATTTATGCAGACAAACCTCTACAATAAAGTTATTTGGAAACACAGTACCTCAGTTACACCTGAACATTTATGCCTTTCTTCAAATTATGCAATTACGCCTCAAAATCATGGTACCATAACAAAAAAAAGATGCTCTACCTCACTTCTGATTTTAATCTGTGAATCTGGGTATCAATAGCCTTTCTGTGTTTGAATTTCCTTATCCTAACTGTATGAAGTACAAAGGCAAGAATATATTTATATTAAGTAAGCAAATGTGCCAGAAATTTTACATCTGGATGAGCATTATGAACTTCAACTTAGTGACTGTTATTAAAACATTTTTAAAATGAAGGTGACATTGCCAGAACTTTTGTTGGTACCTCTTACTTTGAATAAATTTCTAGTTTGGGAAATCTACTTTGGATATCTAATCTATAGAAAATCTTCAGCGAGTAAAAGTGAAATTGATCTAAAATAACAGCTAAAATTATTTAAAATAGAAGCTTCTGAAGACAGAGAGCCTTCAAGCTATATAATAAATTAAGAAAACAAAACAAGCAACAAAAAAGAAAAACCACCAAATATACAAATTTTAAAATAGCAACAAATAGTTTGTAGCCTATTAACAGACATGACTTTATCAAGAGTGAAATATATATACACACACACACACATACACACACACACATAATTTTGGGGATATGAATATACATGAAATATAAATTAAATCAGAAATAGATTAAATTCCAAATGAAATCAAGGTATTGGTACGAGCAAGCTTTTGTGGAATCTGTAGCCTTCTGTTGGTAGCTTGCTTGCAATCCATAACTCAGTCTCTACCTCTCTCATACAGCCATCTCTTTCCTTCTCTACCTCCTTCTGTCTCCCATTACTGTGGTCTACAAATCTCCACTGTCTTCACGACTCCAGTCAATATAATCAATTAGCTAGCTTATTGATGTGTGAGCCCATCATGACAGTTTTAAAAGAATCATTCATGCAAATAAAAAGTCTTGTTATATTTTTTAAAAATAGAGATTTAACAAATGATATTCTATGATCCTAATCCACAAAAGGGAGAAATTAACAATTTAAACTGTAAAGATGATATTTGAGGTAAATACTATTTTGAAGCACATAAAAATTACAGTTATTTAAGATAAAAAGAGAATTTTAATTTTAAAATTACTAGATTGTTTTAGGGCTGAAATATATAAATAAATAAATAAATAAATAAATACAAACTGCTTGAAGTTTTAAGAAAAAACGACCAAAAGTAAATGAACTATTATTCAATCTTAAAAAAAAAAAAACAAAAACGAAGCAAGGAGAAGGAAGTTAGAATAAACAAAACAAAAGGAATGAAATAGAAAAAAATTTCTTTAATAACCTGATAATTTTAAAATACCAACATATAAATGCCTGGCAAGTCTCAATATTAAAAAGAGAGAATGTACTTTTCTAATAAATTCTATGTAACCACAGATAAAGAATAAAATATTCAAATGAGGTTATGTTAAAAATATGTCAATTAATTACCCCAATACTTTTGTTCCAATGAAATGAATGTATGTTATCAAGTGGATTCATGAGGAAGCTGAAAAATGTTGAAGTCAACATTTTTTATAATATATTATATGTATATATATTATAAGCACTAGGTCCAGGTGGTTTTATAGTATATATCCATGAAATTTTTAAGGAACAGATATTCCTGTGATATTAAAAATTATTTCCAGTCATAAAAATGCTGAAAATCTGTCCATTTTCTTGATTAACAGCAAATTCTAATATCACAAAAATTAAATCACTAAACAAATTTTATAAGTGAATAAATACCTACAAAATTTTTAATTAGTATCTTAGGAAATTATTGAACAGTGCATTAAAAGAATTGCTCATTTGAACAAGGATAATTTATTAAGGACATATTGTGTCTCAACATGAGGATATCAATATCCAAAATTCATTATATCAGGCAAATAAACAAAGTAACCATAAAATCACATCAAAGGGTGCCAACTGAAGAATTTAAATTCAAGAAAGTTTTCTAAAAGGAAAAACAAAAAATGAAATGGGAACACAGAAACTGAAGAAAACTACAAAAAAATCTAAAGATTATTTATAAATAAACAGTATACACACATACACAGAGGCACACACACAAAGGGGAGTATTATGTGTCTCTACTTAGAAAGAAAAAGGACAGCAATATCTATTGTCATTATTTTACCTTTATATTAAGAAATAAAATAAAATAAATGATAATCTGTTAATACTTAAAATGCACATGCCCTTTGAAACAACAATTACATTTCTAGGAAATTTCTCTGTAGCTATATTTGCATATACAAGTAACCAGAGAGCAAGATATTCATTGCTCCTTTGTTTATAATTATAGAAGACAAGAAGCAAACTAAATGTCGATCATCAGAAGATTTGTTAAATAAAATTTTGGTACATCCCTACAAAGGAATAGAATGCAACTGTTAACAAAATTTAGATAGTCCCAAATGTACTGATATCAACTGATATCAAGGAAGCATAGTTAAGTTAATAATAAAATAAAATAAAAAAATAAGGTAGAGCAATATGTATAATATATTGCTATTGTACATTTATTTTATTTACTTATACATATGTATTTAGTCATAGAATATTTCTGGAAGGATATAAGAAATGTACAATAGCAGTGGCCTTGGAGTGTGGGGCTTGACCATATGACTGGGAGACTGATAGGATGGACTTACTTTTCATTATGGGCTCTTCCATACAATTTGAGTATTGTTCTATGCGCATGTATAATCTATTCAAAATAAATACATGAGAACTGAAAAAAATCAAACATTATTTGAAGACTATGGTATATCCATAGAATAACATGAAAGAATAATAGTGAAAAAAATGTTTTGGAATAAACTTAACCAAAGACATAAAGGACATGTATTCAAAAAACTATAAACTATTGCTAAAAGTAACCAAAGATGAACTAAATAAATGGAAGGATATTTCTTATTCATGGGTTAGAAGACTAAATATCACTCAGATATCAATTCTAGCCAAATTGATTTACAGATTTAACACAATCTTGATAAAAAGTCCAGTATCCCTTTTTGTAGAGTTGGAAAAGCCAATTATCAAATTTATCTGGAAGGGTTAGTGTCCCTGAATAGCCTAAAATATTTTTAAAAAGAAGTTGGAGAACTCTCACTTCTAGACTTTAAAGCATATTAGCTAGCTACAGTGGTAGAAATAGCATGGTACTAGCATAAAGATAGGCTGACCAATGTAATTGAATCAAGAGTTCAGAAATAGATCATCACATCTATGCTCCAGTGATTTTTGACAAGGCTGTCAAGCCCACTCACGTGGTTCAGAACACCCTATTCAAAAACTGGTGCTTGGAAAACTGGGTATCCATGTCTAAAAGGAAGCAAGAGGACCCCTACCTCATACCTTATATAAAAATTACATCAAAATGGATTATAGGCCTAAATATAAAATCTAGAACCATAAAACACTAGGAAAAAAATGTAGGGAAACATCTTCAGAATCTTATGGTTGGCGGTGGCTTCTTGGACATTACACCCAAAGCATAGGCAACAAAAGGAAAAATAGATAAATGGGACTGCCTCAAAATTGAACACTTTTTGAATTCCAACAATGCAAGAAGGTGAAAAGACAGCCAACCCAATGGGGAAAAAGACTTCAGAAAACACATATTTGACAAGGGATTAATCTCCACATTATATAAAGAGATCACACAACTTAATGACAAAACCACAAGCAACCCTATTGAAAAATAGGTAAAATAACTGAATAGACATTTTTCTGAAGTGGAAACACAAATGGTCAAAAGACAGATGGAAAGATGTTCTACATCACTGCTACTAGGGAAATTCAGATCAAAACTACAATGAGTTATCTTCTCATACCATACAGAATGGGCATTATTTAAAGAACAGAAAGCTGCAAGTGCTGAAGAGGATCTGGAGAAATAGGAATCCTCCTTTGCTGCCTGTGGGAGTGTAAAATGGTGCAGCCTCTGTGGAAGGCAATATGGTGATTCCTGAGGAAAATTAATATAGAACTGCCATATGATCCAGAAACCCTGCTGTGAGGAATATATTCAGAAGACCTGAAGATAAGGGCACAAAAAGGTATTTGCACACTGATGTTCATGGCAGTGTTATTCACAATTGCCAAAAGAGGAAAGCCAAATATTATTCATAATAGTTAAAAAATGGAAACATCGTAAGTGTCCCTCAACTAACGGATGGATAAACAAGATGTGGTATATTCGTACGATGGAATACTATTCAGCCATAAGAAGAAATCAATTGAGAAGGACATGACAACATGGAGGAATCTTGAGAATATTAGGTTGAGTGAAATAAGCCAGACACAAATGAATAAATGAACCATTGTATGATCTAAATACAAGTCGACTTATTGAGTTGGACTATAAAGCGTATGTTGGTGAGAGACAGAAGGGGGAGAAGACGCTGGATATTTTTAGAATGTTTAATGAGGTCAAGTGTATTATGTGGAAATGGATGGACTTAACAGCAACACAGTATGATGAGTGTAACAAACTGTTGATTTATGGATGTGATTGTGGCTGCAAATAGTAGTTTAGGAGCTTAATGTTAGTTGGAGGACAGGTGGAGGATAATACAGGGATAATGTAGAGAATGTGTAACAATTAGTTTGGTTTTAGGTGAGGACTGTGGTTAATAATATAAATCCAAGAATGTTTTACTACAAGGTGTTAAGAATGTGGTGATACATGGGAAGAATATAACTAATGTAATTTATAGACTATAGTTAACATCTACTTTGTAATGTTTTTGTAGCAAATTAAAAAGAGTGTCTATGTTAATGCTAAAGATAAAAAAAAATGAATATGAGGTTTGGTTTTGTGAGATATGAATATAATTAAGTATTTTTTCTCTTCATTTTTTCCATCAATAGGAAAACCTTGACTATGTCATTTAAAGAATCTGTGTTCATCTGTGTATCTTTCTGAACACTGGAGGAATAATTGAGTTTTTTTTGGAATTAGATGAGACAAAAAGTACCTGGACAGAACTTTTCAGTGTTAATGATTCCATTACTTTTTCTGTTATTTTATTTGTTGAATTTGAAATAAAGTGTGAATTTTAAAAATTTAAAAATGTTAGGATAAAGAAAAGAATTTCATGAGGCATCAGAATTCCATTTCATTATTGAATTTTCCTAGGCCTGACAATTACAGCCATTTGGAAATAGAAGTGAAACAAAATAACTCTCTCACAAAATAATAAGATGATAGCAAGAACAATAATGAAATTTATAGAATACCCAATAATAATAATTATGCTTCATGACAGTTATAAATAGAATAAAAAAATTCATATTAAAGGATTTAAATTAGTAAGTGAATACAGAGTTTTAGGTTGAGAATACAAATAAAATTGCCAATTCAGTGAGACTTCCAATTGTTAGAAAATGTAGAAAATCATTTTAAAGACGGCATGGTAAAACAAATTTTTGAGAACATCCAAAAATAAAAGTAGATCTTTGCCTTATTGTGTATTGTAATTTTTTTACAAAATTGCACAATGTAAGAGCATTATCTAAGTAAGCAGATTGTGAAATAGAATAAAGAGTTCAGAAATAGAAGGACATCACTTGGAAACAATGTATGACAGAGGGGCATTTCCATCATAGAATAATCATGCTTTATTTAAGAACTAGTCTGGCTATTATTGGCTTCCCTTATGGAAGAAAACAGTGTTAGACCTCTGGCTCAAGACATACCAAAATAAATTACAGATAGAATGAAAATAATTGTTGTTGAATTATTAGAGAAAATTTAGAAAACAAATTGATAAATTCAAACATTACAAATAAAAATGTTTGTATGATCTAAAATCATGTCATTTCACTTGAAAAAAATTCATATATGATGAAAAAGGTTTATATCTCTCAAAAAGTGAATATTTGTAAAATACTAATCATATCGTAATATTTGAGTCATCAAGGAAATATCCTAAACTGATATAGATAAAATATTCAGGGTTAGAAGAAAATTAGGAATATTTCACTGCTGATGGGATAATAAATTGTTGAAATATTGGGGAGAAAGCAATAGGATATTATCTATGTAATGAGAAAACTAGGGTCTTTTAATTCAGGAATGCAAAATTTGGGAATACATGTTACAGAAATAAAAGAGCTAGAAGTTAGGAGATACTCTTGTTTGCCCATTAATAGGCGAATGACAAGAAATCATTTTTTATCCATTGTCTATAATATATGGAACTATAAACAGTTGACTGCATTTTTAACTGTGTAGAATGGCTAAGAAAGCAGTAGTGTTCAATGCATAAAACAACTTGTGAAATAATGTGTGTGGAATGAGCACATTATAGTAAAAACTAAACCAAACGTTCTTCATATACATGTTCAGATCTTTGTAATATCTGGGAGAATAGGGTGGAAAGTCAAAGGCCATATTTTCTACACTTGTCATCCAAAATTATAAGATTAGTTTCTATGTCCTTGCCATGTTACATTGAACCTATATTGCTTTTATATTTTTAAATTTTGAAGTGAAGAAAAAGTTGCAAAAAAGTTAAAGTAGGGAAGCGGACTTGGCCCAGTGGTTAGGGCATCCGTCTATCACATGGGAGGTCCGAGGTTCAAATCCTGGGCCTCCTTGACCTATGTGGAGCTGGCCCACGCACAATGCTGATGTGCGCAAGGAGTGCCGTACCATGCAGGGGGTGTCCCTGCGTAAGGGAGCCCCAAGCGCAAGGAGTGCACCCCATAAGGAGAGCCGCCCAGCGCGAAAGAAAGTTCAGCCTGCCCAGGAATGGCGCCACACACACGGAGAGCTGACACAACAAGATGACACAACAAAAAGGAACACAGATTCCCGTGCCACTGACAACAACAGAAACAAAGAAGAACACGAAGCAAATAGACACAGAGAACAGACAATGGGTAGGGGGGAGAGAAATGAAATAAAATAAAAATCTTTTTTAAAAAAGTTAATGTATTAGATACTTTAAGTTCAGGAATACAATTGGTGTCAAAAAGTTAAATAGACACCTATAGAGGGTATTCAAAAATGGGTAATATGCCATCTAGTGGTCATTTATTCACATTGAAGCTATGTAGTCCCTTGAAAAATGTGTTTAAGTTCTACCTTCTGGTTTATTGGACTTACCCTGGCCAGCTAACAGGGAGGTGAAGAAGGTCAACCACCACACCAGGGAGCCGAGAGTGCCTACAACTGCAAGCAGGAGAATTGCATCCATCATCCATGTGGAATCTAAGCCCCCTCTCAATAGAGAGGTAGAGTAGACATAACCATCTCAGGGTCCACAGGATGGAGAAATAGAGTACAAATTATAGTGGACTTACTGATATTCTACTATGGGACTATTGTGATTAGTAATGGAAAAAATTGTAGCATCGATGTGGAGAAAGTTGGCCACGGTAGCTGCTTAGGGTAGCGAGTGGGAAGAAGAGATGTCATGTGAAGGCATTTTCAGGACTTGGAGTTGTCTTGGGTGGTACTGCAGGGACAGATGCTGGACATTGTATGTCCTGCCATGGCCCACTGGGTGGACAAGGGGAGAGTGTAAACTACAATGTAAACCATTATCCATGTAGAGTAGCAGTGCTCCAGAATGTATTCACCAAATGCCATGAATGTGCCACGATGATGAAAGAGGTTGTTGATGTGGGAGGAGTGGGGTGAGGGGGGTGGGGGATACATGGGGATCTCTTATATTTTTTGAATGTAACATTTAAAAAATAATACAGAAAAATATATTTTAAAAATAGAGAAAAAATGTTATAAATAACATCAAAATGCCCTAAGATAGTAAAATCTTCCCCATGAAATCCATTTTTCTCCTATTCCTTATTTTCAGTTTTCACTATATTGAATAAATATAAAATATTCTATTTCCTAATGATAAATAAAAGGGCATTTCTGGAAGGCAGTCTAGTCAGTTGAATATACTAGATTATTAATTATTAAGTGTACAAGTTATTTCAGGGAACTTTTGGAAATTCAAATTCAGATCAACCTTTAATATCCAACTTTTCAAATATTTCTAGTCTACTTCAAATTTTTAATTAGCAAAATTGAAAGATTTAGTGTCTATAAAATGTGGTAATTTCAATTACTTAACATATAGAAATACAAAGTATAATATTAAAATGGTACTACCTATATGTCAAATGGTAAATGAAATTTGCTATTTTAAAAGACTACATATTAAAAAGATGCAGGCCAATTTTGTAGAAACTGTATAGTCAAAAGAAAAAATCAATATGTATTTCTAAGTTCTTCTAAGTCTATGTTTTTATGAATCACCTAAGATTGCTAAATCTGCCTTACCCACCTCATATGTGTATTTATTGAGGGAACCACAGCAGAGTATCTGAAAGCACTTAAGGGCATAGCAGTTAAGCTAGCAATGTTGGTAGTATGATCCAGAATTGATGAAAGTAGATTGAAAATGCTCACAGCATGTTATTTTCCCCATTAGGTAGAGCTCTAGCTAGAGTTAACATTACAATGTTATTTGCTACGGAATTTTTATACAGGATTGTATTAGTGAAGTATGTAACCTTGCAAACAATATTACTTAAATAAATAAACAATTTTCTGTACCATAATCCATCAGCTATTTTCAAAAAGACAAAAAACAAAAAATAAAAAACAGAAAAATGAAAAATGCAAATCCATCAAGCAAAACCATTATTCTCTCTTTAATTCTCTGAACCTTTCTCTGAGTTACAGATTTTGCAGTACAATATCAGAACATCTCTTGAGAGTTTCTAAATAAGCAACAGTTTTGCTGGCTTAACTCTATCTGTATCTCTCAGAAATCAACTTGCCTTGAAGCGAACAATTTCAACTAGAGTATTCTCATTTGGCTAATTGTTGCTTAAATAATTGGAATTAAGCTGTGTTCTTATTCAGATTAGATGATGTAGCAACTGATTCTACTCTTTTTCTTCAAAAGAAACTCTAAACTGAAAACCCACTGCTAAACATAACCCTTCTCTTACCTGAAATAGAGGTTAATTATAATATACATAGTAGAGGACTTTTTTTCTGCTTCCACTTTTGTTGTTAGTGATGTTTGTTTTTTGCTTTTGTTTTTGAAATCTATTCTTACCACAGCAAATACTTCTCAGGACTCTCACATTTGGAAGATTTTTGTTGATAAATAGAAACACTTGCCAGTTCCCAAAATGGAGCTATTCCAGAAGCTCTTATTGAGTTTTTTTCTAAGGATAGTGGTGGAAAGTTCTGAAGTGCCATCATGGATTTTAGTTGCAATGAACTGAACCCTGGTTCTGGGAATTACTTTGAAGCTCTAACGTTGGAATTTTAGGACAACATTCCCCCCAATAGCATTCTTGGTGTTGGAATCAGTGACTCATTTTACTCAGCATTAGGAACAGGATCTGAAGTTATTCTAAACCCCCTGAAATCTGCTGTCACCTGTGGAATCCAGAGCATACTCTTTCTGTTCTTCCTCAGAACTGCAGACTGCAATTGCTGATCTTTCTCCCTTTCTTTTGCTATTCCCTTTTGCTACAGGGTGTCTCCTGTCATAAACTACAAAAGCAGGTAACAAATTATGTCATGATTTCTCTTCATCAAACCTGTCTTTGAATCAATCACAAATCACTACCATATTTTTAAAAGATTAGTATTGGTATCCAAAAGGAAAAAGAGAGAGGAGGTGGCATGATACAAGAAGAAATTTACAAAGTTGCCAGATGTCTCAAAAAGCCTAACTATTGAATATGTTTCTGACAGGGACAGCTTCATGCATATGAAATCTGCAGTGTCATAGCGCCCTGCACTTAAAAGGGTTCTACACTTGGTTTAATGTGTTACAGTTGCCATCCTGAATTTCTTCATAATGAACAAGGAGTCTTGCACTTTATTTTGGCACTGAATCTCCCAACTATGTAGTCAGTTCCTGATAATACTGAGAATGTAAGTAGAACAAGTCTTTCCCTTGGGTCACTAACTTTCATTAACACCATTAACTTTCCTCTGGATAACTCTGCCAATCATTGTAACACTTTTTATTCTGAAATTGGTGCACCTGGCTGAAGTACACCAAAGTCATACAGCCCTCCTGAATTTCACTTAGATCATATGGTAAATAGACTATTGGCTGAAGAAATAATCAATATTTTCAACAGTAATCAGTCTATTAATCACTCATCAGACTTAATAGCTATGAAAACGGAGATGCCAGGGCCAGACACTGACAGCGAGACTACTTCTAATAGCAATGAGGACTGGGAGAGGAGATGGTCATTGAGATTTATTCAAATCCTTCTTTTCCCTCTTCTCTTGTCATTAATTCTTCTGACTAGCTCAGCTTTTAGGTGAGTTGAAAGAAACCATTAAAGGGGAGAAAGAGAATAAACAGGCAGGTAGGGAACAAAAGTTGGCAGTGATGGATGGATTTGAAAGGAGAAGGCAGAGAAGTAGTGATAGGGACCAAAAGAATGGCCTAGGGTTACTTGAGATCCAGGGAAGCCATTCAAGTTAATGTGTAATACAGCAGTTCTGCAGCATTCTCCCAAAGAAGGCAAATTAGACTCAGCTTAGAATGGCTCCTCCTACTTTAACTGGGGAGCTTCAGTGTGCATTCTTACAGCTTAATTCTAGACTTTGTTAGGTAGCTTTGTAACAAATTACCACAAACGTAGTGGTATAAAACACACATTATTACCTCACATTTTCCATGAGTCAAAAGTGGGAACATGTCTTAAATGGCCTTCACATGGCTAAAATCAAGATTCTGGCTGGGCTGCATTCTTATCTGGGGCTTGGCTGGGGCAAACTCTACTTGCAGTCTCGCTCAGTTGTTGGCAGAATCCATCTCCTTGTAGCTCTCCAACTGAGAACTCCAACTTCCTGCTGACTGTGGGCTGGAGGCTGCACTAACCTCCTAGAGTTTGCCTGAGTTCCCTGCCATGTGGCTCTTTCCATGGGCATTTCACAGCATGGCTGCTTGCTTCTTCATGGTGGGCAGGAACATTTCCCTCTACAGTGTGCTAAGAAGGAGCATCATATTATGTAACCTAATCAAGGGAGTGATGTCTCATCATCTTTTGCATATTCTATACACTAGAAGGACATCACAAGTTCTACCTGCACTCCAGGGAATAAGATGCTACAAGGACGTGACTCATTGGGGATTTAAGTTAAGGTGCCTCCACCTTAAAAAGATATTTATGACTCAGTTTCCAAGCATTTTCAACTCAATATTGCCAGTAACTGGTGGCATTTGAACATTTTTGTAGATGTACACTAAAACTGAAATGTTTGGGGAGTAGAAGTTATAGTATGGAATGCATAGGACTGAGACTCAAGTCATCTGGTACAATTCATTCAAGTGAGGAAATCAGTTCGTAAGTTTGAATGCAACTAAAGTTAAAAAGATGAATTAAAATTAACACATTGAATTGCTATAGCTATGAAGTTATCAAGTCTTATATTTGAGTGGTAGCTTCTGTAGTGTGAGAGAGTCTCAGCAGTGTTTAGGAAAACTAAAGAAAACCAAGGGTGCTATTTGTCTTGGAAATGTGATTAGGAGCAAGGTGTCAGACACATCAGTGGTGCATCCCTAATTTGAGAAAGGGAAGCAAAATTTATAAAGAAGTAACCAATAAAATAGCGAAGGAAAGTGCCCAACAAAATTATAGGTGAAACAAGAATGGTGCATTATTTTTGAAGTTTAATGAATTTTTAGAAAAGATCATCAAAAATTCCAAGCTTTTAAAAAAAACAAAAGATTAATTGTTGCCCAGATCTGGGGACTTTAGAAGCAATGGTTAGTCACTACTAATGGGTACGGGGTCTCTTCATAAGGTGATGAAAATGTTCTAAAATTGATTGTGCTGATGCTTGGACAAATCTGTGAATATGATGAAACTATTGGATTGTATACTTTAAATAGTTGACTTGTATGGTGTATGAATTTTATCTTAATAAAGCTATTATATAAAAAGTAAGAAAAATATTTTAATGAAATAAAATTAGTATTTTAAAATTTTTGTCATGTATAGATATTTTGAATATTCCTTAAATTTCAGGAGTAGGGGTGTCTGGACCTAATGAAAAATATAATGAGGTCTTAGATATATAATTACAACTTTTTCAATGCAATAGTCATTTTAAGGTAAATAGATGGAATAGGAGAAAAATTACATTAATTTCTGTATTTCCAATTTACAAGAATGACTGGTAGAAATTATGTAAGATAAAGCCAAGAAACTGTAAAGCCATATTAAAGTAAACAATAAAATACTTAACATGAAATTCCATTTGACAAGTGGTAGAATAAGCTACATGGTCTACATTTTTCAACTTTTTAAATTTATGTTTTAAGTTGGAAGTGTATATATTTATACTAGTCAATGCTCTTCCTCATAGACACTATCATAATATGATGTTACCCCAATAGGTAAACTGCATATAGTCTCCTTTTGCTAGACACTAGACTAAATCTTTTACATAAATCATGTTATTTGATCCTCAAATAACTCTATAAGATATATAAACTTTTTTTAAGGAGGTACTGGAGATCAAACCTGGGGCCCTGTACATGGGAAGCAGGTGCTCAATCATTGGATCTACATCTGCTCCCCTATTTTCATTTTTAAGATGAGAAAACTGAGAGACAAGTAGATTTCCAAGTCTGTACTTGGCACAGATAACATTTGAAAGCAGATATTCTGATATTCACACAGGTGTGTTTGTACTCACACATGTGTGTGTGACTTTGTGGAACTTTTCTTTCCACTTTATTATAATATAAGAGAATTTATATTTTGAATCAGTGAAAACAATTTAAACTTCAACTCACAGAGAAAACGTCCAGTACAATTTCATTGATTGAGAATGAACAGATCATCTTGTCCCTTAAAATGTATCAGCTATATTAACTATTTATATTTCTACAAAAAAGTAGAGGCAAACTGTGAAGTCTACTGCACTTACTGTAAATCCAACTCTCCTGAATTAGCTTGTTTTCTCTACACATGCTGATACTTGTGTACCAGGTAGAATGTAGCCACATGAGTTGCTCTTAAAGACTCATAATCCTTTGTGAATTCTGGCAATGAATCTTGCAGTGGTACAGTACATAATTGAAATAGGAATCAAAAGACTTGAGCTATAATCATGTCTTTATCATATACATACTACATCATTTGAGGTAAATTTTACCTTCTTAGTTCTATATATTCTAAATGAGGGACTCAGAGGATATCATTTCTTAATGTCAGTAGAGCCCCAGAAGTCCATGATATTATATTAGGCAGTTATGTGTGTGTGTATCTGTGTATTTATATATGCATAATGATATGAATAGTGACTCCATTTTTTATTTTTAAGGAAGCTCTAGATTACATAAATATTGCATCAAAAAAATAGGGGAGGGAGCATATGTGGCTCAAGTGGTTGAGCTCTCACCTCCCATATGGGAGGTCCCAGGTTTGGTCCCCACTGCCTCCTAAAAAACAAAAATGATCAACAAGCAGAACAAATGAAAAATCCAACTCAGGGAACCTGATGTGGCACTGTGGTGGAGCACTGGCTTCCCACATACAATATGAGGTCTCAGGTTCAATCCTGCCCCTAGTACTTAATATATATATGGGATTCCCATATACCCCACCTTCTCCCCCTCCCACACTTTCCCACATTAGCAACATCTTTCATTAATGTGGTATATTTGTTACAATTGATGAACACATATTGAGGCACTGCTACTAACCATGGTCTATGGCTTACATTATAGCTTACACTTTGCACTGCACAATTTTATAGGTTTTGACAAAATGTATAATGGCCTGATCCATCATTGCAGTGGCATGCAAAACATTTCCAAAGTCCCCAAAATGCCCCCTATTATGTATATTCTTTCCTGTCCCTCCCCTCAGAACCTCTGGTGGTCACTGCCTTCATATCAATGATACAAGTTCTTCCATTGCTCGAGTAATCATAAGTCTACTTTAGTCCATAATTGCATTCCCTCTTGTGTTTGTTCATTCCTCAAGCTTGAAGATTTGGAGATGGTGATGCCTACTCTGTTTCTGATTAAGAGAGGTCTTAGACCCCATGGGAGATAAATGAAACTGTATTGTTTGCAGTTGTAGATACTCTGTTTTTAGGGGAATGAGCATTGCCCTTCATCAACTTTTTGTTAGTTGTCCTGGGTGAGTCCAGTGAACAGGAGAGTAGGTATTGCAACTCTGCTGAGATTCAGAGCTCAACCACCATATGATTCCTTTTAATTTTTATAGCTATGTCTTACTAAATTTAATAGAAGCTGGTCACAGGATATAGGCAAATGATTGGATTTTCACCTTATCTGACATTTGACCTTGTCTAGCTGGGTATTTCCCACTAATTTTTCCACTAATTTGCTTAAATTGCAGTTGTGTGATTGCTTCATTTTACCATGTACCATGCTGGACTAATTTAGGCAGAAGCAGAAAGTTTTCAAACTTCTTTCTTTTACCGACTAAGACCTTCCTGACTTCTGTACCTGACAAATATGAGAAAAAGATTATGGCTGGCTTTAAATTGCCTACTTCATCCTTCCACAGATGGCAAGAGTAAGCAGGGGTTAATGCTCTATCCGTGAATAATGCCGTAGCTTCATATTCTCTGTTTTGTCAATAATCCTGAATATGATATTTTTTCTGCATTCATTTTAGATGGGTATGGCAGTTTGATATTGTTTATGAATTACAAAAATAGATAATGGATTATGTTTATGAACTGGTCTGGGCAGATTGGTTTGTATTTGATTCAGAGATTTCATTTTTACTTGACTGAGTTGTAATGAGGGCTTTGATTGGGCCACAACAGTGGGACATCAGGCTCTGCCACCTTGGTGGTTGGGAACTCACAGAGAAAACCACATAGCAGAGCAGAGAGAGAAGTTTTTGAGTTTTTGACGCTGGAGTTTGGATCCTGAAGCCCAGGAAGTAAACACACAGAAGTAGGTATGTAAGGAAAGAGAAGTTTCTATTAGATACAGCAGAGGCCCCAGGAAGAGAGGCCAGTCATTCACCTGAGAGTTTACAGCTGACCTTGTGGAGACAGCAGAGCGCTGAGCCTGGAGAGAATTGAGACCCGGGAGAGAGACGAGACTTATCCCAGCCTACAGCTGATACTGGAAGAAGCTGAGACCATGGGGCTTTAAGAGGAAGAGGAAGGCTGAACGTTGGCAACCATCTTGCTCCAACATGTGGCAACAGACTTTGATGAGGGAAGTAACTTATACTTTATGGCCTGGTAACTGTGTCTATCCTAAATAAATACCCTTTATAAAAACCAACAGTTATCTGATATTTTGCATCAGCACCCCTTTGACTGACTAATACAATGTATTTATAGATTTCTGTATCTCCACCTCTGTACAGTACTTTCGCTGGAGTATCTTCTTTCCCACATCTCCTTTCACAACCATCATTCAAGAGCCCTCAACCACACAACTTCTAAGAATCTTGTTCTCACAACCACCTCAAGCTAGCTCACTCCTCTGAAGAACAGAACACTCACTGTGCAGATCCTTAGTTTCATACTGACCACATTCGGCCCTTATTGTTAGTTGCTGTTTTATGTGTCTTAACCATCCAGTTACATTGCAAGTTCCTGCGGATAGGGAATATGTTCTTTTGGAGAGAGACTCCAACATATAAATAAATCACTTCCTGAATGTCTTTAATAAGTTTGTTATTTGGAAATTACAATTGATTTCCCATAGAAAATAAATATAAAGGCTGTTAATTCTTTTAGCAATATTAGATTAAACAGGCTTTTGGGAGGGGTTAAGAGGTAAGGATATGGTTGAGGCTGATTAGTGGGGTTAACCAAAGGACTATAATATTTACCTCTATAATATTTACTTCTTTAACATAATGCATACCATTTCTAATAAGGAAGCATTGGTTGTTTCTTTATCATCGAACCCCCCCCCTCCCCAGGTACTACCTTGACTATAAAAAGAAAATAGACTTTATGGCAGGGTGTGTTTCACAACCTTTTGCTACTGTTTAATTCAATCACTTAGAAGATTGAGACAAGCACAATATCTTTTGCGAATCTATCTAACATTTTGTTTAAACCCAGAAGTTTATATTTTATAAAACATGATTTTATAAAATCATGAGCTGAATATTAAAAAATTAGTCTTATATGAATGTTTCGACTAATTTAAGATAGAGTTATATGCTTCAATTTTACATATAGTGGAATCTTGTAAGAACGATAAAAAAACAGGTATTTAACTTGGAAATTAATTTTTATCCCATGGGATTAAGCTATTTTAAATATCTGGAGGTTATTTGATGTGTTTACCAATAAGATCAAGGTCAAATTGGACAGGTCAAAAGACTTAAGAAGTCAAAATAGTTTGAATCTTACATTCCTCTTTTTTTTTTTTGCTTTTATAAAGAGTATTTATTTGGATAAAAGCTTACAGTTCCAAGGTTGTGCAGAGTCCAACTTGAGGCACCACAGGAGGCAATATCTCTCCAAAGTCAGCTGCCATGTGTTGAAGCAAGATAGCAGGTGATCTCTGCAAGGTCTCTGCCTTCCTCTCTGGAAGTCCTCCCTCACGTTGAGCTGCTGTGCTTTCTTTCTGATTTCAGCTGCAAGCTGACATAAGGGTTGTCTCTTTCCAGGCCTTCTATATCAGTTTAATTTCTGAAGTATATTTTCTATTTTTAATGTGCCATGTGTTTTGGGTTTCTCCTAATGCATTAAAAAATAACAATTATGCAAAACAGCAAAAAACAACTAAACCACTGGAATTGGTCTGTATGACCATAGGAGCATTGTTAACATGTGAAAAAAACAATTCTCATGAAATTCAGAGTAAACTAAGACATAATAGACAATTAGGAAAAATATTCAGCAGATTGCCACCTATTCTTCCATTCACTAACAATGTTTATCGTGGTCTACTACATGAGCATGATTGCCTCTATACGAGTGGGTCCTGGTTATTAACTGGTCAATAAACAGATGTAATTACTTCTATGGCGGATTTTATTATTTCAAAGGGGAGACTGATAAGAAGAAGATAAATAAATGAATGATTTAAGCGTATAGGTCAATTTAGAGATATAAATATAATTATGGCCTATGGTTTGTTTTACCCCACAAAAAAAGTGGAAATAGCTTTGATGAGTCTTAAAGGAGAAAAATGTACATGTGCACATGAACATAAAATGAACAATGAGAATGAGAAATTTAAATAATATATTTAACTTTTTAATACACCAACATATTTTGATAATGCAAAATGCAAAAGCTCATTTCTAATTTTTTACGATTTTTGTATTTGTATATACTTTAGAATTTGAAAGGCGACTGACTTAATCCGTCACCTAAATAATAATGATGGGTAAGCATCATTAGCATTTACAATGTTATGATACAATGATAAGTTATTATTTATAACTACACAATGTTGATTAAGACCCACAAAAGGTGTAGTGACTTTTCCCAGGCAACTTTATCGAACATCTCTTTGGAGTCATGCTACTTTCTAGAAACTGGGAACTCAGAGATCAAAGGTAGCTTGCTAGTTCTCTGTGCCCCTTAGTTTTTACATCTTGTCTCTGAGTGGTTCCGTGAAGGAGCACCTGTGCTACTACTTTGTCAAAAGGGCTTGCTGCCTGTGTTCCAACTTTTCACTCCACCATTTTTAACTCTCATGGCTTCTGCTTCAAGCAATAAGGGAAAAGGGAGAGAGGGCATTACTGGTCATTGGGTTTGCTGCGTTTTCACGCAGCTAGTTTTCTCTTTATTTCAAGTTCCCTTCAGAATCTTTTCTTCCACATACAATGTCCTCAAAGCTGGAGAAATTTGTGTGAGTGTCCTGATAATTGTTGAGGCATGGCTGTTGTTAGGATAATAAACATTTATGAACTTTGTCATGTTGGCTCCTCTAAGTTGACTCACAGGTTGCTACATGCATCAACCTGCCCCAGAGAGGATGTGGTGCTACCCACCATGTGTCCAAGTGGCAACAGGTTGAAAACGGAATACATCTTTCCCTCAAATCTACTTTTTCTCCTTTATTCCCAATTATACTTATGCAGTTGAGCAAACCAGAGATTTTCCATCTCTCACTAAGGGTTAACCCATTACCATTTTTTTTCCTCTAGCAATTTCTCTTCTTCTTTCCAATGCCAGTGCATAGCCCTGGTTCAGGTCACACTGTCACTTGCGTGTAGTTCTTCATAGGTCTTCTCCTTACATTTCTCTGATTCTGGTCTTGTCCTATTTCAGTCCATTCTCCACACAAATCAGCATGATCGTTCCAAAACTCAAAACTGAGCGAATCACTCTCCTACCAACGGTGCTTTACAAGACTGTTTCAGATTCCAGGTCCATGTTCTTCTCATGCTATTCCTATGACTTCCGTATACTCAGCACTTGCTGACTCTTGGTATAATAGAGGCCTGGGAAAGATGAAATCAAAATGACATGCTTGTCCAAAACTCATGAACGATTTCAGTGAAGAGTAGTATGCTCATCACACTATCAGCCTTCCTTATATGAAGTCCATTCAGTTATGATTTGAAATGAGTCTATCAAAGACAACATTGGACTATGATTAGAATCCAGAAACTGAACTGTATTGTATTTTCTCTTCCTTTGAGATTATTGCTTTAACCCTTACTTTGTGATCAAGACAGGGACTTGGAGACCATCCCCCTCACAACAGATTTTTAGTCTACTCTTATCTACACTGTTCTTTTCCCCACAAATTTTTTTCTTACTGGAGACTTCCCAACTTGTAGGGATGCAACTTATATACATTTCCTTAGAGAGAAGGCAGACAGATTCATATAAATTACTACTCATAATTACATGTATTCTTGTTACTAGAAATAGTTATGTAAATTATGTAATTTGAAAACGTGTAGTTAGCAGTAAAGCAGGTTTTATTTAGCAGTGTAAAATGCCTGTCACTGTAAACATTCTCTGCTTTTAATGTTTTAATATTAATTAAGAATTTAATGATAGTTAAATGTGTTGAAAATAGCAAAGATAGGTATAAAAGTTTAAAAATTAAAAGTAAGTGCTGTGTTATTACACGACAATCTTCTTTGTTCATCTTTCTTTGATTTCTACGTTTCCTTCCCAAGGAACATGACATATCAGAACTATGATTTAATAATGCTCTCCTGAGGACCATCTGGAAGCTTCATACAGTGCACCTGTTCTTGTTTTGCTGAACTTTCTTTCAAAAATGCAATTATAGAAATTATGATGTTAAATTTTAAACACTTTAGTGTCTATAGACTAGTGGTAAGGAGGCTGTTCGTCATCTCCAGTACTCTGTCTCGGTTTCTGTCTCTTTCTCACGAGATGTGTATATATACCCATAGACACACACATTTACATACACACTCATCTATTCATTTATTTATATACACCATATTTAGAGGTTATATATCCCATGGTCACATTGGTATATATGACCTCAGCATCTTCATTTGGACATTCCAAATTTATTGTATTCATGTTTTCAATGAATGGTATAGTCCACCCATTAACTGAAATAAACTCTCCCATACTTTATTTCATGAATGTAAGTACCTAGAGGAACTTCTTCAAAAATAAATCTATTTTGTATTTTTGTTCATATAGCAATATTACATTTATTAAAAGAAAACAGAATCCTTAAAAATTGGTTTGAGGTATTCTTCAGAATTTAAAATATGGTTTGAAGTAAATTTAAAAATGAGAATTATCACTAAGATTGACAATCATACAACAAAAATTTGCATTATGTTTTTGCTTTTGCTTTATGCTTCCAGGAGTAAAGATTCAACTCAGGAAGTATCAGCGTGAAAGGAAAAGTTTTGATAACTGTCCATTCTCATTCCTTTATTAGGAGCAACTACTTTGCACTTTATATAGAATAGGCACAGTTTGAACCTTTTGGATTAACCCATTGTATTCTCACAAAAATTCTATGTGATGAATACTATTTTCACTCCATAACCACTGGTTCACACTTACTCATGCCTGTAATACATCCATTAAGATATTTGGATATTAAAGACCATTGACATTTTGCTTTCACCCTTGAATGACTTTAATGTTGTGACTCTTTGAAAGTATTTTCCTTTCAAAAATTTCCTTTTTCTATTTTTGCAATCAATATAACTCATAAACCGAACTGAGAAATTCCATCCTTTTTTATTCCTTCAAGAATCCCTGTAAGATTGGGTACATCTATTCTTTGAATATCTGTTAGAACTCATTTGTAAAATTATCTGAACCATGCTTTCTAATTCTGGATTTTATTTCTATGATATTGGGTAGAGTAGGTTTTCAAATCATGATTTTATTACTAAGTTCGTTGAACAATTGTGTATTATATTCAGTTTCTTGACTCTGTTTTGCTAAATTATATAAGTACTTGAATTTGTTATTCTAATTTTTTTTTAAAAAGATTTATTTATTTATTTAATTCCCCCCCCCCCCCCCCCCCGTTGTCTGTTCTTGGTGTCTATTTGCTGCGTCTTGTTTCTTTGTTCACTTCTGTTGTCGTCAGCGGCACGGGAAGTGTGGGCGGCGCCATTTCTGGGCAATCTGCTCTTTCTTTTCACGCTGGGCGGCTAAGTAGTTGTTAATTTATTCTTTTTTTATATACCATGTACCCAATTGTATTTCCTTTTATATTCCTAATCTTTGTTTTTATTTTTCTTGATAACTCAACCAAAGGCTTTATCTTTCATTTGACTTTTCAAAGAAATTTTGACTTTTATGATTATTTGAATTTTACTTGAATACCCCTTTCATTATTTTCTGCTCTCATCTCTAATGTATTTAGGTTTATTTACTCTGTTTCTAATTTCTTGGCTACTTTATTTTCTAATATGTGTTCTTAAGGCCATAAATGGACTTGTAACTATGCTTTGGGTGAATTTCACAAGGTTTGATAAGTAGATTTTAAAAATTTATTGTATATTTCTACTAATTCTCTTTGATCCCTGACCTCTTTAATAGTATGTGTGCTTTTATGTTTTCCAAATATTTAGGTTCTTTTAATTTTTTTAAACATAATTGCATAGAAGTCAGAACATGGTATGTATGCTATTGATTCTTTGATATTTGCTATATGCTTCATACCTTAGCTCATAGTTAATTGTATTTATGCATGCTTGAAAGACTTGTGGCTTCACAAAATTATGCTTCTGTAGTATCTATATATTTATTAAAACAAATTTGATAGTTAGGTTTTTCAAATATTTTATATCTTTACTATTTTGTTTATCTGGTTCATCTATCAACATTTGAAAAACCTAGTGTTCAAATTCTCTACTCCTGTGGTAGATTTTTCAATATCTACTTGTAATTTCATCAAACTATTATGAGATATTTTGACACTGTAAGTACAAACTAGTTAGATTTGAAGCATCTTCCTCATGATTTGAAATGCATAAAGTACTTTATTATGTTAGCACTAATGCTTTTTAAAAAGATTTTTCATTAAAATCGACATTGATATTAATATTGAAACCACAGCGTTTTTTTATTGAGTATCTTTCTAAAATATATCTCCCCATCCCCTTCCCTATCATTTCTATTCCTCTGTATTTTGGGCAACAGTCTAGTAAAGAGTATACAGTAGGATTTCTTTTTCATCTAGACTAATAAACTTTATTTTTAAGTGGAAACGTTAGTGCAATGATATGTTTGCCTTGATTACTGACTTATTTTGATATAATTTTATAATCTTTTTAAAAAATATATATTTATCCAATTTTCTATGCTTTATTTAGTCTACTGTACCATCTCTTCAATAGTTTTTTTGTCCGATATTATCTTTCAGATAATTTAGAGAATATCCATACTATTTTTGATCTTTAAGTAGTTGTTCTCATGATTTTAAGATTCATGCAAAATCTACAAAGCCTAAAATATATAAATACCTTTTTTTCCTCCAGAATTATATAAGGACATGTGACTGTGCTTTAACTATGAAAATCACTTCTTATTTTACATAATCTTATTATTGATCATTTTATGCCCTACAAATTACTAATTTGTAAATAAATACTTAAATTCATTTCTCTATTAACCAGCTTCTTTGCTCACCATTTTCTTCGTATCAAACCTGAAATCCAGGATCATTTTTCTTCCTTTTTAGGTGTACCCAATAAAATTTCTTTAGTGAGGAGTTTGTTGACATAGAAACACTCAGTTTTTGTTTTCCTGGATATTGCTTACTTTTCTCTTATGCTTCAATAATAATTTAACTGGTTGTAAAATTTTCATTGGGAATTCTTTTTCTCTCAGGACATCGTAAATGCACTTCTACTATTTTTGGCTTTAGTTGTTCATAATGATGTTTCTGTTTTGTCTCAGTTCCCATTCCCCCTTTGGGAAAGCCTATGCCTTCTTCCCCTGTCCCCTACCAGGACCTTAATTCCAAGCCTGTATGCCCATGGAACGGTTCTTACTCTAGTTTCCTTCTCCTTTGTTTGTAGCCCCAAGCCATAGCATGATAAACTGTATCAGTTTTCCATTGCTACATAACAATTTACCAAAAATTTAGTGGCTTAAAACAATATATACTTATTAGGCTCAGTTTCTATAGGTCAGAAATCTGGGCATAGCTTATCTAGGCTATTTGAAATCCAGATTTCAGTCAGGACTCTAACCATATCAGAGGCTTAACTGGGAAAAAGAAATCTGCCTCTAAATTCCATCAGCTTGTTGGCAGAATTGATTTAATAGAGTTTAAAGCCAAACTTGTAGGTGATAAATTTGATTAAATTTCAAAGCCAGAGTGTCAAAGATACTGACTGACCTCTTGCTGCTTATCCTCAAATTCAAAAAGAGAATGATAAATTGAGGAAAGAATAGTTAAATTACAGGAAACAAGATCTGATGATCCCGAAAATTCTCAGCCTCCCCAGATAGCAAAAGACACTGAAATTGAGAGACTAACTCAGAAGAATGTTCAGTGGAGAAAAGGCCAGAGTGTGGCAGCACAACCATCTCAGAAGTATCAAAATTCCCAATATTCATTTACACTAGGGACCCTTTCCAGAGATCAAGGGTGTGCCTCACAGATCCTCTCAATCACAGCAGGAAGCTGAAGGATATTGTCCCTGAACCATTTCAGCAGGAGGCCAAAGGAAAGAATGATTTGTCATGAAAGGATCTGTGGATGTGGGTTTGTCTGACAGTGTGAACCCCATTCAAAATCCTAGAAAATCCTAGAAAACCGACAAAGCTTTTGAGGAAATTACTTCAGCAGAAACACTAAATGGGTCAGAGAGAGTACAGAATGAAAGGAAGCTGTCGAGCAAAAATTCTACAGGCCATGGACTATAATTCCCAAACTTTGAACTTTAATTAAGTCAGGATGGTGTTACCCAACTGGATTTCAGAACTCCCATGGACCACTGACACCTTTTAACCTTCCAGTCCTGTTTTTTAAAATGAAAGTGATGGCAACTGTGATTCTATGCATATCTATGATATATTGGGGATATCAGGAGAAGATAAGTTATCTCTAGCTTTACAGATCCACAGGTGGAAAGGAATACCACTCCACTGTTTGTACTTAATGGATTACATGCAGAATTTTTACCCACATTTGGGCTTGATTTAAATGATGAGATGTTGGTACTTTGAGATGATACTATAATGAGATGAGATTTTTGGGAAACTTGCAAAGGGAGTGACTACTGTACATGAAGGAGGTACATATGGACTATGGCAGACAGAAATTAGTGCATGGCCCTCATGTTCACACCTGTATAATCCTCTCCCCTTGGTTGTGTAGAAGATACATGGCTGGCTTCTAACCAATAAAAATGATAAAATGTGATAGGACTTAACCTCCATCCCATATATATGTGTATATGTATAATTATGTATATATTTATGTATTTAAAATTTTTATATAGAGCTCAATCCTGATAATGAGCACAAGAGAGACAGTCTCAGGGAAGCTGATGTAGCACAAGTGGTTGAGCACCTGCTTCCCATGTACAAGGTCCTCGGTTCAATCCCCTGTACCTCTTAAGGAAAACAAAAAAAGGAGAGAGAGACTCTTTCATTACTGGCATTGAAGAAATGAAATGCATGTTTTGAGAAGATCTATGGAGTAAGACACATTGTTAACACCTTGTTTACACTCTTGTGAGATCCTGAGCAGAGGACATAGTATTCCAGAACTCCCGAACTAAGAAAACTATAAGATAAGAAATGTATGTAGTGTTTTAAACTGTTGAATTTGTGGTAGTATGCTATACAGCAGTAAGAACCCAATACGCCAAGCCTCTGAGTTTACCTCAAATTGAAGTAGTACTCACCATGCAGGACGTTCAGTTTTAAATCTGAGCAGGTCCCAGATTAACTGGACCAAGTTGGTTGTTTTCTTGTGAGATCAGATATGCATTTTAAAGAGTATTTGTTATCTCATGTGTTTGTATTGTATTCCTTCTAATAGCTGAGTACTACTTCACTGTATGTATATACCACATTTTATTTATCCATTCATTTTTTTGATGGGCATTTGGGTTGGTTCCAACTTTTGGCAATAGTGAATAATGCTACTATAATTTTATCTGAAATTTGTAGGAATTGTAGCATACAAAGTTATTTTTTCATGATATCTTGTTTTTAGTAAATCTAGAAAGAGAAGTCATTAAATGAGATAATAAGCTTGCTATAGTGCTAGAGTTAATATTATGACTAAGCAATGATCTTTTAAAATGGTGGGACATTAAAAATCTGAATTGTGACATGACTGTGGTTGGGCAATACATCTTTCTGTCAACATATTTATTAAACTAATATGCACAGATGTTCTGTGGGAAGAGGGAATGCAACAAAGTTAAAGGGAGCATTATGCTGCTAGGTTTCTTTGCTAGATACAGAATGATGACATTTTAAAAAATATTTATATAGTACATGATTTAATTGTGAAGATCTTTCCCCCAGTTATCATACCTCTTTCTGTCTTAATGATATCCATTTGGGAAGTGTAAATAATCCTGTGGTCAGTTAACGGCTGCACTCTCTGAGCCTTTGCCAAGTGTTGACAGGTGTCTGATATAAGAGCCAAACCAATGCTGGCACGAAGCTCGAATTTATTCCCTGAGCCAATCAGCCAGCACTCAACTTAGCAGACACACAAAGACAATCTGAGACTTAGGCCAATGTGGATCCTCTCAGACTCTGCCAGATTTGTATGCAAGGCTGCATGTTGACTAATGAACAGCACGCTGTATGAGTTGCAGTAGCTGCCACAAAAGACGCATCTTCATACCTGTCACAAATTCCTTAGTGTCCTGGACCAGAGATGGAATCAAGAACTGTGAGATATACCATTATGTCTGGATCTGAACCTGCAGTGTGAATCTACTATGGAACCATTCTATAAAACCTCCAAATAGTGAATTAAATTGAAATAGACTGGGAAAACCACCTATAGGCATGGGTTAAGGACACAAGTTCCCTGAGTTCACACCTCAGCTCTAACACTTAATAGCAGAATAACCACAGGCAAATAACTTAACCTCTCCGTGTCTGAATTTCCTCACTTGTAAAATGGGGATAATAATATTATTTACTTCATTAGTTGTTGTAAAGATGGAATGATTTAATATTCTTAAAGCACTCAGAGCAGCATCTGGCACATTGTAAACTCTATATAAATGTTTGCTATTATTATTTCTCATTTGAGACTGTTGCAACTATAAGTATGTATGCAACATTAAGAGTAATACTTCTGTTCTTGTTACACTGATGAAGCTAAAATAAAATAAATGAGATGATTGTTTTTCTCAGTTAGATGGGACATGAAAAATGAATAATTTAAGAGACATATAATGAAATGAAAACTGAAGTAGCACAGATTACATAGGGATCTTAAACTCTTTAGAATGTGCTGTTTCTTGATAATCTAAATATCTGATAAATTTTAATCCATGAAATGGATTAAAAACTTCAGTGCATAGGAAAATTACCAGGGAATTTTTAAGTAATAACGTTAAGCCTCGCTCCAGGAGGTTCTAAATTCGGTGAGTCTGGGGTTGTTTCTAAGAATAGGAATTTGAAAATCTTTTTAAATGATTCTCAGAGTCAGCAAGGTTTGGATAGCACTGAATTTCTCTAGCTCACCTGGGTCCAGATCTACATTTAAAGTCTTGAAGAATGTATGTCAATGTAGTATATATGACATGGTTGATAATGGTTTAATTGTGTTTCTGTCAATTTCTCTAGAGCAATGGCTTACTGATTCTTTGAGTTGAATGTCTCCAAACTATTACATTCATCTACTGGCCACCAAACTATCCAGGTTATCAAATGGAAGAGTTGATACTTTCATGCTAATGGGAAAAACGAGTGTGTATATCTTGACATAGAGCATTTTAGAAAAAACAATTGATTCCTTTTTAACATAAATGCATTTTGTGTTTTGTTAAAGATTTAAAGAATTATATTAATTAAATTTTCATTTGCATATTTAAGTATTTAATCTTAGGTAAAATACTTCCAGTTGAAATGCATTTATAATTTCAAAGAGCACATGTTATGTCAGTACAAGAATGGAGTGACGGCATTAAGAGAACAGTAGAGCTGGCAGTGATCTAGGAGATCAGCTGGCCCCACTTTCTCATTTTATAGATGAGAAAGTAAACAGAGCAGGTTAAGGCTCTGAAATGTTAAGTGACCTTTACAAGACTTTACAAGGTTGCGCATCTCATTAGTGGCTTTCCATATTCTAGAAAACTGACTGCACAGCCAGTATCCTTTACTAAGCTCTGTGGCCTCCAGATAACTCCCAGTTGGCTTTTTTTTTTCATTTTTCAAATTAATGCTTAGAAATATTTGGAAGTTATACCAATGAAAGTTTTCTATGAATATATTTGTTATTAAAAACCTAATGCTGTATTTAAATACATCTTCTTGGAAAATCAATTTATTAATCCCATTTTTTGTGTGTGAATGAGGATCTTGTTAATATGACCTTTGTAATGTAGCAGATGAAATTGAATCTACTTTTCTCACTGCAAATGTTGCAATAAAGAAAATTTTTGACTGGTGCTTATATGGTCTAAGAATTTTCTGTGCTAATTTTTTTCCTCTGTCCAGATTGAATTAATTCCCTTCATTAGAGCATGCTAGACAGGCATAGGGAGCTGAGCTTTGCCAGCTCTGTAAATCCTGTTTCTCAGCTTATATCATGCAGAATGGTGCAGAGATGATGCCAGGAAAAGAATGACTACCTAGCAGGGAACCTGTAGAGAGCAGGTTAATAGAATCTTTCCCATTACAGAATTTTTAAAAGAATAATAAATATGGGATGAATTCTACCTGACCTTTTATTTAATGAGAAGAAAGTCTTTCAAAAGCATACAAAACCTAACAAGGTAAATATCACAGAAAGGGCAGAGAACATATGCAGAGGTTTTGCATGAATTCTGTTTCTTTGGAAAAGATTATTTTTCTTTAACTCCTTGCACCTATAATGTAGTTCCTAGTTTTTAAACTGTAAGTTTGTTATTTTCATATAGCAGAAAAGACTGATCTTATTAGCAAACAAAATCATCTTATTAAGCTATTTACATGGAATTACTACCAAACTATTGGTTCCAAATTTTTGTAAAGTCATAGACTACTTAGTTCCTTCATAGATTAGCAGAAACATGTTCTCTATTTCCACTCACAAAAAGGCTCATATTTATACAACTGTAATATATGTAAACACACTGCAAAAATAATACTGAAAGTTGCTTCTAGGGAAGGTGACATTTATGAACTTGGGGTCAAAAATAAAATATATGACACTGTACAAGAGGTAAAGGATTTGAAAGTAATTCATTCTCCACAATATATTATACACTTTTCAGGACCTTAATGTTCCTAATCAAATCATTAAATAATTTATTAATACATATGTCATTATAAATATAATGAAAAATCCCATTTTCAATTGCACCATGTGATATTTCCAATCGTCAAGTTTTGAAAGAACAACAAATAGATTACCATGACTCTAAGAACTTTGAAAAGGAATAGGAAATTATGTTGAAAGTATAACTCTGTAACAAGACTTATTAACACTTAATATACTATATTAAGTTTAGAAGAGTTCACAAATGTTTCTGCTACTTTTTAAAAGAAATTTTAATTTTAACTACTGTAACGTTCCACAAATGAATACTTAGGAACATATGTAATTCTCATAAATATTAACTTATAGTATGTCAAATTTAACATTTAAAATTAAAAGGCTTGGTTTTCATATTCTAGTTGGGTGTCAATTTGCACATGGCCTAGACTGATCCTTAGGAAAAAAAAAACAAGCATTTTTATTTATAGTGAAAATATCTTTCTGAGTTATCAGAGGCCAACCACTTGCCCCAAAGGTGGCTTGGAGTGATGGTGTTCAATGTATCTGTGATGTTCTGAATGTTCAAGAGGGGTCCTGTTTCCTAGGCTTTTAGGGGTGCCAAGTGTAGGTTCCTTTTTCTTCTCTACCTCCTTCTAGGATTGGACAACATTTTTCTCCACTGGTTGGGCATATGATTTGAGGATAGTGATGAGTGTAGTGAAGACAGTTTTAGAGGGTGGTGGCTCTCCTGGCTCAAACCGAATTCTAGATTCTACAAATTTTAGAAAGTTCCAATGTTTGGGTATATCAACTTCCCTACTGAGCTACCCGAGAGACTTCTGTGAAGTAAAAGGTTATCCTTAGCCCCTACCCTAGCACTCCCTGCCCTGTTTCAGTCCTGTAAGAGGGCATTCTACTTGAAAAAGATTTGTCCATGGTTGGTTCCCCACCTGGGCAGCAGGTGATCTGGATAGCAGGCTTAATTTTCACTCCCCACAGACTTTCCCCAGCCAGGTTTCAGGTCCCTGTGTAGTTACTTAGTGATTGTGTGACAATAAGCACACTCCTTGCCTTCTCAAAACCTGAATGTTCTATCTATAAAATTGGAAGAAAAATAGTATCTACATTACCAAGTGTTTTGAAAATTAAAGGAGAAAATGCTATTAGTCTAATTCATTACATAGATTAAACAATGTAGCTATCAGATTTTACTTTTTTTCTCCCTAAAGTATAATGTGGCAATGTGTAGGCATGTTTTTCCAGGTTTGAGTGTGTTTTCAAATAGATGTTGAATATTTGTGAAGTCACAGTTTGATTGATCATGTAATGAAAGCCTTATTCAACTGAACCAGTTTATAAAGTTGAATATTTTAGAAACTAGAACTTAGGCAACATGAGGGCAAGGACTTTGTATTCTTAATGCTAAATCTCTAGTGACTTACTGAGTGCTTATAATATTATATATATATATATATCTATAATAAGATTTTATAAATAAGATATGGAAAACTATGATATTAGATTCATAATGAAAACATGACTCTCTGAAAAAGGAAAATGTGCCTGGGTAAGTAAATATAGGACTCAAGACTGTTATGTAAAATGACTGTTGTTCCTTCTGTTATCACACAATTTAGACACTATCAACAGAAGTATAACTGGTATTGTGGTTGCACATAAGAATCTAAGGATTTAGCAAAGACCATATGCTAGTGACCTGGATTCTAAATCTGACATCAAAATACCATCTCATGTCTTCCTTTTTATTCTAGTTACATTCTACATGACTTATTCAAGTGCATATCACCATGGTTTACACAGTTCATGATGTGTAGGAAGAGTTCAATAAATGTTTGGTAAGCATTACTTCATAGTATTTTATAAAATAAATCTCCTGTGACAAACACAAATACATTCTTATCACATTGACCCAAGTTTTAAGTGCACTTTCCCCTACGTATAACCCCACTATAAACATCCTGTACTAGTAACATAACTTTGTTATGGATTCTGAAAGAATATTCTTCTAAATTATTTCTTAATTAAAATCCTTGGCCACCCCAGAATTCACTAAATTAAATAGTTGCCTGTTTTATCCTCTAGCTTTCCTTCTAGCCTCCTGGATGGGCCAAAACTTCCCCTCTCAACCACTTGCACACTCACACTTCATAGCTTCATTACTATTAATTACACTCATATCACTGAGGTATGTTTTCTCAATAGATAGAGGCCCAGTAGTTAGCAAAATATTAGACTTCCATTCTGGGGAAGCCCTGCTCCTTTCTTACATAAAATGGCAAAAATCTCTCAAATATGTAAGCCATGCTTAAGAAAACAGGGTTATATGCCAAATCCTTGATCTTGATGCTTGTGCTAATGAACCTTACTCCTGTAAAAATGAAACATTGCTTAATTATAATTAATTCCTAAGAGATACCTCCTGAAAACCTACTTGTTAGTCAAATATGACCTCTCTCTAAGTCACACTCAGCAAATAAACACTACATTCCCACCCCACCTCCAACATGGGACATGACTCCCACAGATGAACCTCCCTGGTACTGAGGTATTATTACCCAATGTTAATCAGTATACATTTGGAAAAATACCTTGACAAAAAGTGGGAAACATTAAATTAAAATGAGCATTTATGGCTAAGAGATTTCAGAATGAGTCAGGAGATCATTCTGGAGGTTATGCTTATATAGGTCCGAGACAGATTTCACTAACTGCTACAGTAAACAAAGCTCAAACAAGAATTCTTCCCAGGGGCTCTTGGGTGGCCATATACCAGAGGCAAGGCACAGAGCCACATTAAATCAACTACCTTTCAGTGGGCCCTACTTGGGTATATATGATAATCTATTTCCCCAATATATAGTAATTATACTCATTTAGAATTCCCCTATTCATGATTCTTCCACTTCTTTTATTTGAACCTATAATTTTCAATATACATGTTAAATGTATCTCTCAAAAACTTAAATCTTTGGATTGTTCATGTGCCAGTTGAGCCCTGAATTCAAGCAGAGTAGTAGTCAGCTCTTATTCTTCAGTTCTTTGGACTTGCCCTGGACAACTCACAATACGATGATGATGGACAAGTCCCATCACCAAGATGAAGAGTATCTACAACTGCAAGCAAAACCATTCATTCCAACGTCCCCATAATATCTATAACCCCTCTCATCCTGAAGCAGTCAGAGAGGACATCCTCCCAAATCCCTCAAGACTGGTGAATAAACAAACATAAGGGGAAGTGTAACCATGGACAAAAGTAGATTTGTTGTTATCGTAAGAATTTGTGGCATTGGCATAAAGTTAATGGTTGCCAGGGGTTCAGAAGGGAGGGGGCGGGATGCGTGTATGGAACACAGGATATATTTGGGGTAGAGAAATTTTTCTGTATGAACTGCAGTGATGGAGAGATGAAATTATGCATTTGTAAGGCGTATGTAACTGTATTGCATAACCTAAACTATAGACTTTGGTTAGTAGCAGTGCTTCAATATTGGTTCATCAATTGTAAAAAATGTACCACAGTAATCTAAGATGTTAATATTAGGGGAAACTATGTGTGGAGATGTGGAGGCAGTTATATGGAAATTCCCTATACTTTAGGTGTAAGTTGTTTGTAAATATATCAAGACTTCTCTAAAAATAAAATTGATTACAAAAAAAAATTCCCATTGCCAAATGATTTAGAGTGACTAAATTAGTAATTTCACTCTTAATATGCTTGTAAAATGAGCTTCAATTTTCTATCACCTCTTGAGAACTTAAAGCTTGAGTGAAAATTCACAGTATAGACAGTAAAAAGCACAGCTGGTAAACCACAGGGCAAATTTACAAACCCTTGTGTTGCTTGATTTAGTTCAGTTAATTACTGTTTATTTTGAATAATTATGCTATAGTCTGGAGTTTAAAAACATTTTGTCTGAGTAAATTGATAGAAATATTTATCAACGTCTTTAGTCAATGCTTTAATTTCCCCCAGATAATCACTGTGGAATGCAAAATATAGCTCAGTAGTTTCCATAATAAGAGTTGATATATGCTTTGCTTTCTCTTTTAAATATTTTTTGCTTTATCTTGATTTTGATAAAGCAGTGAATGTTCATGGTAAACTGGGGAATTCTGACTACCATCTGTCTGATCCACCTGCTAAGTGAGCCCTTACGTTAACTGATACTCAGGTGTCATTGAGCAAAGGCACTGCTTCCGACATTAAAATCAATCTGTAAAAATTCTGTTTATAAAGAGTCTACATTCTCCTTTTGAAGAACTAATTGCCTCAACCTCACTTCAATTTAAAAATAAAAATTAAAGGGAAATTTATTTTGTTCTCTAAAAATTTCCATTTCCTTAAGAGTTTATTTTAAATAGCAAGTGATGCTACAACATGTATTTCTTCCTCTTCCCCACTGTTAATGAATGAAACATTATATAAAAGAATGACTACTGTCTTGTTACTGGTTGTGCTAGAAATAGGCAAGTACATCAGTATTATGCCTTCCACACTCAACCAGTTGCTTCCAACCTCTACCCACTCTACTCTTCTCTATCAAATATGGCACAAGTTTTAGGAAAGTAGCCAACATGTCTAGAGAGAGTTCATCAAGAAACTGGAGCTGTCGTTGATGTGGTCAACACCTGTAAGCAAGGTGCTTGTCCCTGAATCGCACAAGGATTGAAAGTATACATAAAAATAGTCGTATTTTAGTAACGTGACTAGTAGTTGATTTGACCTTTACCAATATATATACAGGCAAGTCTAAATATATATATTTTTTGTAAGCCTGAAGGAATCACTGAAGGAAGGAATGTTGTCATGTATTGATTCAAGTGGTATTGTTTGTGATGGCTCTGGTCTTGGATAATAAATAGCATTGGGCTAGCAAGACAAAATTATTTAATTTTGGTACAGAAGTTTGCCACTGTCTCCTTCTGCATCCTTAAATCTCTATTCATTCTTCTACATTTACTTTTTATAACTGTAATTAAATAAATTATGTATTTAATAATTTAACAGTACATATTCTGCCAGAATTCATGTCCTGAAACACCAGAAAAATACATGATACTTTGTTGGCATATGTAGAGTCTTGACAAAGTAAGTTTTTGAACAATATTAAATTATATAAGTTCATGAAAAATGTAAAGAAGTATAAGTAGATAGAATGTTACTTATATCTAAGTTCTTCAGAATGAAGAACTGATGTGAGGAGACTTGAAGATGGGCCAGGAGTTGACAATAGAGACAAGGCTCCAAGCTAATTTGTGATATATTTCAGAAAATAAGAAGGGTACAGTGATAGCAAATCTGATTTTGAGGGAGCATGCTCTTTTGAGAATGAAAATTATGACTATCTTTCCTCTGAGAAGGTTTCTTTGACCTCATTGACTTTTCCCATCTCACCCCAACTTGCTAGATCTATGGTGAGGCAAGTAAACAAGCACCCTTTATGATACCTCTGTATTCACTTATATTTATGACACGACACATTTTTAAACTATTGGTGTGACTTTCTCTGGCATTATACATCTAAAAGACATTGAACTCCTAGAGAGAAAGTACTGTCTATTCTTCTTTTAATCCAAGAAACCTTGCAAATTTGCTGATACCAATTGGCCAAACTAATTACTTGCTTTCTGTTTCCATGTTGATTAATTCATCCTCTACCTAAAGCTAAATAATTAATCAATTCTCAAAATAGATATGTTTTATATATTCAATAATAATATTGAAATTATTATTTCAATATTTCAGTGCGTGTTTTCATAAAAGAAACAACCTTTCATAATTTTGATGTTTTGGGGCTGCTTTGAGTAATCCATGCTGAATTTAAGATTGACTCTGACCCTAGGAAGAAAAGAAACCACCTAGTTACATAATCCTGTCTGTAAATACAATTTAAGCTGAAACTTGATATTTTCAAAATTTATTCTCTATAGCAGGATGATCCAAATGATCTGTAGCAAAGACCCTTAAGCTTCAAAGTCAGTCATGAGATAATTTGCAACAATCTGTTATTAGCAATAAAATAACTGAACATTTTCATGTGCTGTGTTTCTTCAAAATTAGAATTAATTCAAAATTATCTCAATGGTTTTCCTCTGTTTTTCATGGGTTTCGTGGGAGTAAAAGGTAAAGTTATAGCATTTTGTAAAATCGGGAATTTTTTAAAATCAAAATCCTACTTTACTTATGTTGAAATTGCTAATGAGGTTTGCTGTTAATTGAAGTGGAATTGGAAATTTTCGTAGTGCTTATAGGTTGTAATTTTAGAGTTCCTCTCTTTGTCATTTAAATTTTATCAGTAAATACATATTTAGTAGCAAAATCTCATCGGGAAATAAGGATATGAGGATGTGATGATATAAACATAGTTGTAACAGGTCATTACTTACAATAATCAAATCAGAAGCCATTTGTGTAAATAAAATTTTATAAATGTTTTATATGTTAAAATGCATTACATATTAAAATCTGTAAAAGCAGCATTTGCAAAAATTGAAGTTTATCTTTCTTAGATGTAAAACTTATTCTCTTGTAATTAGTACTATCTGTGTAGTGGTTGCCTAAAAAATGCAAGAATCTTTAAAAAATGCAGTACTGGAATATATGAAATGCTTTTATTTCTCCAGCAGCTTATGCATCCCATCTACAGCAGTCTGCTGACAGGAACACTCAGAGGTGGGCTTGGGTGCTTGCAGGTTTAGGAGAATGTTTGGAATCATTGGTGAATTACAACTGTATTGTGTTCAGGGGGAAACTAAACTGTCATAAGGAAAAAACGTAATCTGTCACCAAACTTAATAGGACAAAGTATCTCAGGAAGGTATCAAAAATGTGATTAAGCAAAAACAGAAACTAAGAGAACAAGTATTTGGGAATACAAGACCTTGAAATGGAGAGAATAAAACTGAGGTGAGTCCTGTATTTGCAGATAATATTACCTTCAAGGCTTTTGCAAATTCACTGGCCAGGACATGGAAGCTAAGTAAGAAGCCACTAATTGGAGGTTATGGCAGCCTCACCATTAAGAGAACAATTGACATTAGGGCTACCAAGCAAGGCACATCTTGAGGATCCAAATTCTTGGAGAAAAGATAGCTAAAGAGAAGTGAACCTGACATATCTTTTCATCTGAGGCAATGGCTGATTAATACATTGCTTATGTTTTGGAAGAGATTCCAATTACAAACCAAAGAGTAAACAACTAGTAGGGACTGAAAACTTGAGGATCCAAGTCCTTGGAGAAAAGATAGCTAAAGAGAAGTGAACCTGACATTATCTTTTCATCTGAGGCAATTGCTGATTAATACATTGCTTGTGTTTTGAAAGAGATTCCAATTACAAACCAAAGGGTAAACAACTAGTAGGGACTGAAAACTAAAGAGAATTTTCATAAATTTCATGGTGCTGGTCATATACAAACTGGATTTCAGGCAACCTGCCCATATTTACCTGCCTATCAAAAGAATGTTAAATCATCTCAGGTAGAAGTTAATATTATCCAAAACCTTTATAAATTTTAATACACAATGACTGTTCTTCAATAAAGAGTACCAGGTGCACCAAATCAAAACAAAACAAAAAACCCATAATCATACCAAATCTAAGCTAACCTTAAAAATATAATATATAAATAAATTTGATGTAGATATTGAAGTTATGAGATGTGAGCTTTCAAATAATATTGATTAATATATTTAGAAAAATAGATGAGAAAAATGGACAATATCAAAAGAAAGTTACTTTTTATAAATAGGAACTAGAAATCCTAGAAATAAAAAATAACAACTCCAAGTATTTTATAAATACATTTAATAAGGTATTAGATACTGCAGATGATTAAGCCAGTGTACTTAAACATAGTTTACAGTTGGTAGCAATGCTTCAATATGTGTTCATCAATTGTAACAAATGTACCACGCTAATGAAAGATGTCCTTAATGTGGAAAGTGTGGGAGGGAAAGGGAATGGGGTCTATGGAAATCCTATATATATATATATCTATATTTATTTATTTATATATTAATATATATATTTACTTATATTTAGATTTATTTATTTCTCCTCCCTCCCTCACTGTTTCCAGTTGTTGTGTGCTGTGTCTTTAAGAGGCACCAGGAACTGAACCAGGGACCTCTGATGTGGGAGGGAGGCTCCTAATTGCTTGAACCACCTTATTTCCCTGCTTTTTGTGTCTTTCATTATGTTTTTTCTTCATGTGTCTCATGCATGCCAGGCACGCCAGCTCTCTATCTTGCTTGTTTTTTTCTTTAGGAGGCACCAGGAATCTCTGCTTCCTACTTTGCTGTATCTCATTAGGTTTTTCTTCTAGTGTCTCTTGTTGCATCATCTTGTTGCATCAGCTTGCTATGCTTGCCCATCATGCCAGCTTGCTATCTTCTTTAGGAGGCACCAGGAACCAAACCACAGACCTCCCATGTGCTAGGCTGGAGCTCAGACACCTGAGCCACATCAGCTTCCCAGAATCTCCTATATTTTTGATGTAACATTTATGTAACCTAAAGCTTCTTTAAAAAATAAAATAAAATGTAAAACATATAGTTTAAAATTATCCCATTGATACACTGAGAGAAAAGGAAGGAAAATGCGGGGCCAAAAATTTGAGACCAATTAGATATGCTGTAATTTCTACCATACAAGTTGTTGGCATTTTTTGTTCTTTCTTTGTTTTTTTTAGGAAGTGGGGAAAAAGAGGTAGGAGAAAAAAAATGGAGATATTGAAGATGAGCATTTTCAAAAATTAATAAAAAGTATAAGATACAAGGACTCTTAAGAACTTGAAGAATAAATGTAAACAAAAATAAATTTGAGCAAATCATAATCAAGCTGGTTAAAACAAACCAAAAAAATAAATTTAAAATTAATCAGAGGAAGAAAAAGAGACATTTATTTCTAATAAGCTATAATAAAAAGTTCTGAATTTTTAAAAGAAGGGAAGGAAACCATATATATACTTTAAAACACTGGGAGAAAAGACTAGCACATAATGCTATACCCAATGACAATATGCTTCATATTTAAGCACAAATTGAGCTATTTTTAAAAAGACAATATCTTAGCACAGTTGTCACAAGTATACCTGCTTTAAAAAAATAGTGAAATGTATAATAAGAATAATTGCAAGGACACATATACATCACATATAAATGAATACTTATTTTACAAAATAATGATAGCAATTGATTTTGGAGTTGAAAGCATAAAGAAAATATATCATGCAAATTCTACACGATACAGCCTTTTATTACCAAACAAAGTAGCTTTTGAGGCAGAAAAATAGAGATAAAAAGGAACTGGTATGATAAGAAAATATTGTAAATATTTTATGCCCATTATTTTGGCAATATAGATAATATAGTGGATTGAATCCACACACACACAAAATATGTCCACATTCTAATCAGTCTTATGCAAACATATTCTGAGACTAGAAAAGATTAGAACATGTCTCAATTCATTTCTTTTCTAGAAATTTTGCTATCAAAACCTGAGATTACAAGAAATAATATTTAATACCATTTTACTCATCTTATCCAAAATAAAGCATTAGCAAGTTCATGTATAAAAAGAATACATTATGATTAAGTTTCATGGACCTAGCATATCAGTCTAAGCATATCCTTACTCTAGTAGTTTAAACAAGAAACTTTTCTCTATCATCTTAGTAGATTCAGAACAAAAGTTGATTAAACCCATCATTTTCAAAATGCAAACTCTTAGCAAGTTAGGAATTAAAGGTAATTTTAAAAATATAATAACTAAATAAAACTTAATGGTAAAATATTGAAAATATTCCCTTTGAATTCAAGAATCAAACAGGGATATTTATTGTTTGATATTATTTAAAGATTAGAATGGAACAAATTAAACTATTACTATCTGCAGACAGTGTTATTGTGCTTGCAAAAATTCCAAAAGAAACAGCAGATAAATTTACATTAATTAATTTAGTAAGAGTGCTAGTTTCCTAGTAAATATATAATAATCAGTTTAGCTCCTCTAATTTAAAATAAATTAATAGAAAATTAAATGTTTAGATGATACTTTCTATAAGAACATAAAAAATTAATCAGATACCAATGAACTAGAGGGTAGGTACTGCAACTCCACTGAGGCTCAGGGCCCAGAGAATCAAGTTTCTTGGGTGTACACCTACCAAATCCAGCACCAAATATAGGTTCAAATAAAAGGGACAGAAGAGGCATGTATAAAGAAGCCACATAGGAGTCCAACTCTGTCACACTCGGGAGCACAAACACCAAGGTAGGGCCCACTGGCAAGGCACCAAAGTCTGGAGCTATCTGCCATGACTGTAGGAATTGGGCATCCCCAGAGCCCTCAGGAGACCCCTGATTTAGGGCAGTATCCACCCTGCTGTCGATGAGAACATAAGGGATCAAAGCCCCCTCTCAATTGGAGGTAGAGTAGATATCACCATCCCAGAATCCTCAGGATTGGGAAATAAAATATGGACTGGAGTGGACTTACTGATATTCTACTGTAGACTTAATGTGATTCTAGCAATGGAAGAAATTATCCATTGATATGGAGACAGTGGCCACTGGAGGTGCTGAGGTCAGGGAGAAGGAAAAGAAGGCATAATATGGGACTTGGAGTTGTCCTGAATGACATTGCAATGACAGATACAGGCCATTATATGTCCTGCCATGCCTGTAGAATTGAGTGGGAGGGAGTACAAATTACAATGCAAACTAGTCCATGCAATGTTTCAAAATGTTTTGGTCAATTGCAATGAATGCACCACGCTAATGAAAGAAGTTGTTGGTGTGGGGAGGGGTGGGAGATGTAGGGAGTGGGGCATATGGGAATCCCTTATGTTTTTTGTGTGTAACATTTTGTGTAATCTAAGTATCTTTTAAAAATAAATAAAAAATATTAAAAAAAGAAAAGGCATTTGACACAAAATAATAATAATAGTAACCAGATACTAAGGAATTGCTCTAACAAAGGATGTGTGAGAATTCTCCCCTGGAAGCCACAATGATTCCTAAGTGAAAATAAAGATAATCTAAAGAAGTGGAAGGATATAGCATAATCAGAAATGAGAAGACTCAATGTATAAAGGCATTGATTCTTCTCAGAATATCTAGATTTATATTCTTTTTCAATAAAAATCACAACTATTTTGGTGAAACTTATTAAGGGCCCAAAACAATTTAAACAATCTTCAAGAGTTATTCTACATGATATCAAATGTTATTATAAAAGTTGAGGAATTAATACATTGTGCTATTTTACTAAGATAGATGAATAATTAATTTGAAATGTAATAGAGGACCAGAAACAGAACTGGCTATACACAGCTCACTTTTGCAATACTGTGGGGAAACATGGTGTTTTTAGCAAATAATGGTAGCCAGTTGAATGTCTATATCCCCCCCAAATTATCTGAATCCTTGTTTTACACCATATACAAAATCAATTATAGATCTGTCATAAACAAAAATGTAAAGAGTAAAACAATAAAACACCTAGAACAGGGATTCTTAACTGGAGGACCAGGGACCCCCAAGGAGTCTGTGGAAAGATTTCAGGGGGTCCATGAGCTTGAACTGAAAAAATTAACTTGTTATCTTTGTTTTCTCTGACCTCTAACTGAAATCTAGCATTTCCTTCTCTTACGAATGTATGCAATATTTAAATCATTTCACCTGACTGGCAAAGGGGCCCATGGAACAAAAAAGGTTAAGAATCCCTGATCTAGAAGATAGTATGATAAAAAAAATCTTCATAGTTGGAACAGGCAAACATTTCCTAAATAAGATTCACAAAGTTACTATCAAAGAAAGATTGGTAAATTGAATTTAATTGGAATTTATAACTTCTGTTTATCTAAGGACAGTATTAAGACAAAGAAAAGGCAAGCCACAGAACCAAGGTTTCCCCAAGAAGATGAAATTCTGTCTCTAGACTAGAACATCAGCTACTGTCCAAGTTTCCAGCTTGTCCACCTGCCCTACTCACTTCATACTTGCCAGTCCCCATAATCACGGAGCCAAGTCCTCATAAACTATTGGCTCTGTTTCTCTGGGGAACTCTTACTGACATAATACAGTACACTTACATCAATATAAAGTTTAAACAATCATGGGTTTATTTAACTGGTAAAATTTTGATTTTATCAATAATATTTTACCTTAAAGGGAAGTTTTCCTTTCAGACACTTCTTTTCCATAAATGGAGATAACAATGGCTGCTGCTGTATTATTTTTCATACTGTCTTCTCAGGAAGTATATAAGTTGATGTGTGTAGAGCAACTAGTGTATCACATCTATATTACCTGCTAGATATTTAAAGGTCTACCAATCCTAATTTTTTATTTACATTTCTTAGAAAATTCTTGTAGGTACCTCTTTTTGTATTTTATTCATGAAATCTAGAATACTTCTCTCATAAAAAGTTAAAACCAATGATCTAAAGGAAGCTTTCAATGAAGGAAATAACCATCTGTCAATTTTTTTCAGGTAGTGTGGGCAGATTGAATAGAATCATCCAATGGTAGTCTTGTGCAGTATTGTTTTTAGGGAAAGCACAGTATTGGTAATTATGATTAAATATAATACTATGGAATCCCTGCATGTTAAAACTTTGCAATATTAAGAATTATTTATCAGGAACCAATTTTTGCATGAGAATATATCTTAATAATTATTTAGTAGAACACCTTCACCTGTATCCCCACACATCTATTTTATTGAAATTTGTTACTTAGATTCTTTTAATGTCTTTCCCAAGGACATGTTGTTTTCTAAGCCTGGTATTGGAACCAACTAACCTCCTTAAACTATGAGGACTGATTTATCTTATAAGCATAATGGTAGAGAAAGAGTTATGTCTGTTTCAACTAGCTATGGAAAATTCAAAATTCAGGTTCTTAGAAATAATAATAATTATGACAAAATTATATTATTCATATAAAAGCACTCTCAAAATGGTTAAGTACCACACATGTCAGCAATGAAATAATGAGGATTATTGTGAAATTGTTCTTATGAAGGTATATGATATTTATGGTTTGATAGTGAACAATTGTCAGGTTAATATTTATCTTTTGACCATGATTAAAAAGATTTTTAGAATGTTGTATGGACTGAAGAAGTGGAAGTTTGCATCACCGTAATTGAACTCTGATATAAAAAAATATATTAGAAATTAAAATCAGGGTAGCTAATGGCTATATTCATATTTATGTAAACCACATCTTAAAATATCAGTTATGACACATAAAACAGAAATCAGTCAATCACCATTGCCCTTTAGGGAATTTCTGAAGTATCTTGTCTTTCAGTCCCCACACTCTTCATGAAAGAAAGATTAAGAATTAGAAAAGGAAAGTCTCATTTACTTGCTTTAACTGAACTTAACAGAACCTCAACCTTACTTTAATATTTTAAAATCCTTAAACCTTATAAAACTTTAACTCTCTAGATTAAAGTTTAATACACTAGTAGAGGTTGGCTTCTGAAGAAGAATGTTATGGAAGGTTTCTTAAGAAAGGAAGAAGACACCAGAATCATGTGTGAATATTTCATGTAACACAGCCAGTTTCAATCAACAGTTTCCCTCACTCTTTTGACATAGAACATAAGAAGAAGGATTTTAAACTTTGGATAGTTTCTATTACTAGTATGAAGTTGTTTCTTTTTTAGCACCTCATATGAACAATTAAAATGATCAATTAAAGGTAGCAGCATTTTCACAGTAAAAACTGAAGCCAGTAAATTGATGAAATATAGCTTTAATTCTATATTTCACTTTGTCAAAAAATACTTTTAAAAAATTGTCATTTCCCAAAAAAATCATCTACTGGTCTCCTTCATTTCCCAATTTCATTTTTTCATTTTATCCCCCATTTTAGTTTGTGAATTATTTGTCAGTCATGTTGTTTTGTTTTGTTTTGCTTTGCTTTTAGATAAACCAAAACAAATTTGAGCTAGTCTCAACTTGTTCTTCTTACTTGGTGTACTGGAAAAATCATGTAGTTTATCTGGGTCTCTTTTTCCTCATATATAACTTTGTGACAAAAATATCTTCTTTTCTTACTTCAAAATTTATTAATAAGTTATAATGGAATAATGTATATGAAAGCACATAATAAAGCCTACAATCCTGTGGAAATAAGTCATCATTAATTAACAGACCTTAGAATAGTGTCATTAATATGTATATATTATGAGTGCTTGTGTTTATGACAATGATGATAATGATTACACTTTTCAGCAGATGGTGGGAGCACAAATGAAATAGCAAATTTCTTTTTTGTGTGCTGATTGAGGAGCTCATTAACATTTTTTTAGCAATTCAGAGCAAGCTCAAGTAGTGAGTGCTAGAAGAAATCTGATAAATTGATGCCTAAGTATTTTAAAGATTAGGTAGAGGATTTTTAAAATGAAAAAAAAAGATGATGTATGAACAACTACCAATTATATTTCTTCAACTTAGATTTAGAGAGAAAAAGAAATAAAAGCATTGTGTTCAGTAAAAGATAGGAAGTTTGGTTTTGTCACTTAGCAGCTCTATCATGATGGATATTCATCTAAACCTCCTTTGCCTCAAGACTCCACAGCTATAAAATGGGATTTAAGCTTTGGGTCCTGGAAAAAAATTACAGGAAATAAAAAAATGAAATAATGAATAAGGAAATACTTTCTATACTGTAATTTGCTATTTAAATATTTATTATTTGTAGTAGAGGCATTAAATTCAGTGAAATGTGATCAACTGTCATAAATGAATTTCACTTTAAGAGAAAATATACCAAAAATGTAGGTCAACTTTAAGTTTAAAAAGGTAACTAACATGATTTTTTTTACCGTTACCACTATGCCTAGCTTCTTTTTGCCTGTTTTTGCCCCTTTTTAAGTACCTTTATTAGGTTTCAAAATCTTTCCAGAAGGCATTCTTATCAGATATCTTATCAGATATGTAATGCTATTGCATAGAGTTAATATGTAATCTCTCTGCTTCCCAAACAATGTGAAATGAACCAATATGTCCCTCATTATCTACACATGCTTAAAGTTAAGCCTAGAGATAGCCACAATATTAAAGCTGAGTCTTAAAATGTATTCTGAAATATACACTGAAATTAGGTAGTTGTATATTATACATTACATCTGCATTTTTGACATATGGATAATCACATAGCATCAAGTTTAAGGTTATCAAAATTCCCATTTCTTGTTGGGACAACCTGTCTTACTGAAAATCTAGGGAGTATATATGTAAGTCGAATTCCTGGAAAATGTAATTTGTGCTGTACTGTCATGTTTCACTTTCTAAGATTTGCCTTGAGGCAGCAGGCCAAATTGGGGATGATCAGTGCCAGAGATAAAGAGCTGAAGTATTCTCCTCAAAAGGAATGGAACCTCTTGGTCCTGGATTTTTAAGAGATCTTATTAGTGATTTATTTGGATAGTTACATTCTATCATACGGGAGCTGAGGTCTAGAGATTATAACGGTTGTGCTCAAGGTTTTGAAGCTGATCACTTAATGCACTTAGCCTGGACCCAAGGCTTTATAGGAGGTGATTTATCCATCAGATCTATCAGCATTGTTTCAGTTACGGCTTGGAAACCTAAAAGCAGCCGGAGAGGAGGAAGTAGGATATGATTACTAACACCCAAGAAGGAAGGAAAATTGTATTTTTAAAGATTTATTTTTGACCAATTTGTATGTTTAGCTATATTTTTTAAGAAACATATTTGGAATTTTCTTTTGTTAAATTGAAATCACTAAAATATGACATAATCAGACTATTGGCTAGAGGTGTGCCTAATTTGCCTTTCTTGATGCAGACTTCTCTGTTTAAAGAATAAATTCTCTATATTATTGAGAACTGGTGTAAGGGTAGAGGAATGCATCTCTGGAGAACATGGCCTTCATGAATTTTACTACAAGAGCCCAACATTGGGCCTAAATAGTTATTACATACACATTAATGAACACATTTCCATTTTAAGCTAATTCATGTAATATGGATATTTGTACCTAATGAGTTCATTTCTAGGTTACAATATAGTCTCCACTTTCTTCTCTTAACCTACAGTGTTGGTGTTTTTTCTTTTGTTTAAAATCAACCTCATGGGTGAGTTCTATATATTTTCTTGTTTTGTTTACATGGTACTTTGTTTATGTGGAAAGATCTAATACAGTGCAGATATTTCAGAGTCTGAGTTGTCCCTATATGGTGTACTGATCCGTCCACCCCAATGCATTGTGCTTATATTAGGCAGGCAGTTTATTTGTAAGATCTGTTTATTGGCCATAATATTCATAATTCCTAGCATAGAATAAGTATTCATTGAACAAGTTTATCAAAAGAGTACAAAGTAACCTGACTATGTTACCAGAGAAGGAAGATCTAGTGCCAAGAATTCTCTAGAAAAATTGTTGCCTCAATTGCAAGTTGCAACCTCATTGCTCAGTGTGGTTAGGTAAAGAAGACATGGGCTTTGAAATCAAATAAACCTGGGTCCAAGTCCAGAATATGCTACTTACTGCCTATGGGACATTAAAACTTAGACTATCCTCTCTCTATGCATTGCTTTCTACATTTGCAAGATGGGGAAAACTATCTTTATCTTTCAGAGAATTCGTAAGGATTAAATAAGATAATTAATATAAAACACCATTGCAACTCCTGACAATGTGGTTCTCCTGAGCATCTGTTTTATTCCACTTAATTCTTTGTATGACCTCTTCTGTCATATTCAAGGCTCCAATGACAGAGTTGTGAAAATTGTCTTCAGTCCTTTGAGGGTCTTTTTGTGGCCAGTCCCCTCTGCTGGCTTCCTGACCAACTCGTCTTTTTATAGATTGCTTGTCCTACTACCCAAAGGAGAAAGAATATTATGTAGCCTTCGAATCTTCAGAAAAGGAGTGGATAAAGAACTTAAAAAAAAAAATTAACCAAAGATTTTCTAGGATGAGGAAGTTTTCAGGCATAATGTTTAAATTTTATTAAACATTTTGACAAAATTAGTAGAACAAAGTTTCTCTGCTTTTTTGGAAACGAAGCATTATTTTTTTTCATCCTGAAAGAGTGGCGATACAATTGCCCTGACTTGAAAGAACTAATTTGAAGCATTTGATTTCATCAAATAGGAGATATTCATAACGGGGATATCCAATAGTTATTTAAGAAAGCTATTTCTTTTAATATAGTTATGTATTTAAAAGAATTAACCCAACAATTATTTAACCATTTAAATATTTTGTATGTCTAGTCAATATTAGAAGTCCAATGGGGATGATTTGTGTTTTTCGTTTTGTTTTGTTTTAAAGGACTTCAAATTGTGATTATTTATTTTCTCCACACACACCCTATTATCTGAAAACTTGGAGATATTCCTCTACGTATCTCCCACTCCTTGCAATCTATCTGATAGATACTAATTATTCGAAAAAGTGATAATGGATAAATAGTGGTTTTATATTTAGAAAACTGTATGAAAAAGAAGCTATTTTAGAGTGCATTTGCTAAATGGCTGTGAGAATGCTTGCAACTGAAAAATTGTACTTACCAAAAAAAAAAAAAAAAGACAAAAAAGACCAAGATGAAAGCATCTTGAATTTATCGAGGATTATGTTACCCCTGATTGCAATATTTGACTTAATGCTTTTAGAAAGAAATCCAATTTTTCCCTGGGAAAGTTCTATCACCTCAGCAAAACAACTCACAACATTTTAGATGATGGATATATGAATCAAGGTCAAATTCTTTGAGTTGTATGATGACTTTGGTGTAACAGTTCAAATGGCAATTTTAACTGTGTGAATTAAGATCTTCAAAATGACTTCACATATGAATTACTGCACACATCATCCATGAGTACTAAGTGTTGCCATTTCTTTTTAATACCAAGAAAATTCGATCATAGTAGGTTAAGTGACTTTCCCAAGGTTACTCAATGAGTCATAATCAAAACAGGAATAGAGTCCAGAGGTCCAATTCTATTCCATGACTCCTGATATGCTGACTATTTAAAACCGAGTATTTAAGATTGGCTGTGTTGATCAGAAGTGTTTCTGTTTAATGATCAAGATAAAATACATAGTCTTAATCTTAAAACGTAATTCCAAATTAGACAGTTAAGTACAAATAATATTCAAAATAATTCCAACAAGATCATTTAAATGAGAGCATAGAGGAACTTATTCTTTACCATGCAGTCTGATACTGATCAGGAAACAAATAATGTAAAAATTAATTCTATGCTTATTATATGATTTTTTCATATGAAATCATTTATTAAATTTAAATAATTTAATTTAATTCAACTATTTATTGAGTACTTGTTATTTTACTCTTTCTATAAAGAATTAAATTAAACCAAGGTGAGAAGATTGAGAGTGACAGGAGGATGATGCTATTTTAGGGAGGTTGGCTAGTTAAGAAGCATCTCAAGGAGATTTCAAGGAGCAGATACTGAAATGCAATGAAGGATTGAGTTATGTAAATGACTGGGGAAGTTGTATTGCAGGAGAGATAAGAGCAAATGCAATGCCTTTAGAAGGGAGCAAAGGGTGCATTTTCTAGGAACATAAACAGATGCCAAAAGGACAAAGCAGCCTGAGCCACAACCTGCTACCTCGGTCTTCCAAACTAGCATGTGGAATGGTCTATTCTAGGTAGGTATGGCCAAGAAAACAGAGCTCACTCTCCCCTTATTTCAGTATCTTAGTGGAAGGGGCAGGTCACTAACATTTTCAACAGCCCCTCCCCACGTACAAGTTGAGAAAGCAAGGTATTGATTTTGAACTTCTATCCTCTGAAACTGTGAGCTAATAAATTCCTGATGTTTAAGCAACTCAGTGTGCATTTTCAGAGCAGCCTGGCTAACTAAGAAATTAATCTATGATATTAACAGACTAAAAAAATAAGAGAACACATGATCATATCAACTGTTGCAGAAAAAGGGTTTGATAAGATTCAGTTCTCATTCATTCAGAATAGTAGGAATATAGGGGACCTCGTTCAACTTGCTAAAGAACATTTACAAACACCATACAGCTAACATCATTCTTAATGGTGAAGGAGTGAATACTTGCACCAAAGACTATACTCAAGTCAAGGATGTCCACTCTCACTGCTGCTGTTCAACATAGTGCTGGAAGTTCTATCCAGTGTAATATAAAGCAAGAAAAGAAAAGTAAATATATATATGGATTGGGAAGGAAGAAATCCAACTGACCCAATTTGTAGATGACATGATGGTTTGTTTGGAAAAATCCAAGGAATCTACAAAACCTCTCCTAAAACAAATATGTGAGTTGAAAAAGGTTGTTGGATACAACAAAATCTACTGTAATTGTACATATTATCAATTAACCTATGGAAACTGAAATTAAAACACAATGCCATTTAAAATTGCTAAAAAATATATAGTTATAATACAACATGTACTAATTATGTGTACTGAGAAAGAAATAAAAATATGAAAATTAATGGAAAGATACATTGTGTTCATGAATTGAAGGACATAGCAAAGTAAAGATACCAATTCTTTCCAAATTGATTTACAGGGTTAACACAATTTCTTAACAAAATCCATATAAGATTTTTTGAGATAAATACTAGCCTATTCTAAAATTTAGACGGAGATGCAAAGGATCTAAAATGACTGAAACATTTTGGAAAAATAAGAATAAAATGAGAGGGATCATTTCACCTGATTTCAAGACATTTACATAGCTGCAATAAACAAGACTGTGTGGTACTGGCAAAGGGACAGACACATAGATTAATGGAACATTATAAACAACACAGAAATAGCCTTCACAAGTGTGGCCAACCAATTTTTCATAAAGGTCCAAAGCAATTAAGAATAGTTTTTTCAATAAATGGTGCTGAAGTAATTGGATATCTATATGAAAAATAATGAACCTCAATTTAAACTTCATACCTTATACAAAATCAAACTCAAAATGGAAAGCAGACTTAAATATATAAAGTAAATCTTTAAAAATTTCTAAGATAATATAGGAGAAAATCCTTTGGGACCAATGGCTTGGTGAAGAGTTCTTAGATATGGTCAGAAGCATGACTGATACAAGAATCAATTAGGGAAGCAGATGTTGCTCAAGTAATAGGGCTTCCGCTTAACATATGGGAGGACCTGGGTTTGATCTCTGGGTCCTTCTGGTAGAAAAGAAGAAGAGAAAGCATGCCTTTGCAGCTAGCCAGTGCCTGCTTGGTGAGCTGAGTACCCATGTGTGAGCGAAGTGTCCATGCGATGAACTGAATGCCCGTGCAGTGAGCCAAGTGCCCATGAGAGTGCCCATGTGGCAAGCCAAGTGCCTGCATGGGGAGCTGAATGCCCACACAGTGAGCCAAGTGCCTGCATGGCAAACAGAGTGCTCACATGAATGCCCACGTGGTGAGCCAGTGCCTGTGCATTAAGCCAGTGCCTACGCTATGAGCTGAGTGCCCACGTGAGTGCCTACATCTCAAACCAAGTGCCCATGTGGTGACGCGAGTGCCCATATGAGTGCCCATGTGGTGAGCCAAGTGCCTGTGTGGTGAGCTGAGTGCCCATGTGAGTACCCACGTGGTGAGTCAGTGCCCGGATGGCAAGCCAGTGCCCATGCGGTGAGCTGAGTGCCTGTGTGAGTGCCTGTGTGGCCAGCTGAGTGCCCCCATAGTGAGCCAAGTGTCCACATGAGTGCCCATATGATGAACCAGTGCCCGCGTGGTCAGCCGAGTGCCCATGCAGCAAGCCGAGTGCCCGTTCAGTGAGCCAGTGCCCACACAAGTGAGTCACACAGCAAGATGATGATGAAACAAAAGAAAGACGAGTGGGATAGTCAAGGTAAAGTGCAGCAGAGACCAGGAACTGAGGTGGCACAGTTGACAGGGAACCTCTCTCCACATCAGAGTTTCCCAGGATTGAATCCCAGTGAATCCTAGAGGAGAAAGAAGACAAAAAAAGAAAAATAGGTACAGAAGATCACACAGTGAATGCTCCGGCCGGCGGGGACAAATCCAGGGACCTGTGGAAAGAAGCAGGGTGGGGCAGGAGTCGAGAGAAGAATGGAGACAAGACAGGATTCTGATCAAGTCTCGTTTATTGGGGGTAAAACACGGGAATTTATAGGGAGGGAAGGGAACGTGTACATAGGTGATAGGCTGGTTTTGTGGGTGGCAGACGTCCAAGGAGGGGATTGGCCGACAGTTCGCGTCGGGTCTTCGGAGTCTCGCGCCTTGCGCATGTGTATTGCTGTGGTTGCCAGAGTTGCAGCGGGAAAGGGGAGAACAAAGAAACAAAGACAGTTGTGGCGGGAAGAGGAGAACAAAGAAACAAAGAGGAAGAAGAACAAGAAAATGACAGGGCAGATTTGTGAACTCCGCCATGTTGTGAGATCCGCCATGTTGTGGGCGGCTGTAAATAGGTCTCACAGTGGGTGGCTCCCCACAAGTCAATGGACACAGACAGCATAAACAGCAGGGAAGGGGGAGGGTAGGGGAAGATAAAAAGAATCAATTAATTCACCTTTCTAAAACTTAAAAAAATTTTTCATTAAAAAACACTGAGGATGATCAAATGAACTAAAGTTAGGAGAAAGTTTTTGCAAACCAAATATCTGCTAAAAGATTCATACCTAGAATATATAAACTCTCAAATCTCAACCTTAAAATAAACAAATCATCCAATTAGATTGTACAAAATTCAAAAAGATATTTCACATGGAGGATATACAAATGGCAAATAAGCACAAGAGAAGCTATTCAGCATCACTAGCCACTGAGAAAATGAATATTAAGACCACAATGTGATATCACAACACATCTATCAGAACAACTAAAATAAAAAATAGTGACAATACCAAATGGGCAAGGATTCAGAAAAACTGGATCTCTCCTGCATTGCTGGTGGGAATGTAAAAATGCTCAACCACTCAGGAAAATAGTTTTACAATTTCTTTAAAAAGTAAATGCATACTTACCTTATAACTCAACAGTTATGCTCCTGGGCATTTACCCAAGGGAAATGAAAAACTTAAATCTGCACAAAAGGTATATAAAATTGTTAATAACAACTTCAGTTGTAACACCTGTAAGAATCCAGATCTGGTTAAACAGATCTGGATGCAGTACATCCATACCATGAAATATACTATACAGCAATATAAAGAAATAAACTATTGATGGTCTCAGGGACATAATACTGAGTGGTAAAAGCCAGTCTCAAAATATCCCTTGATATATAATGCAATTTATAAAATATTCTTAAAATGACATAATTATACAGATGGAAAACAGATTAATGTTTGCCAGGGGGTAAGAATTGTCCTGATAAAGACCTCCTCTGAGGTCTGATTTGCTTCCTCAAAATGGAATGTTAACATCACATATTTCAAACTTCCTTTACTAAACTCAGGCTAACTTGTTCATGTGTTCTAGATTCCTATTATTACACCAGTCTCCTTTTCTTAATTTTCTAAGTCTGCCACCTCTTTTAGAGTTTTACAGTAGCTCTGTACTGTCTCTCCAAAACTTTATAAATTGATCTGCTGGTAAACAAAGTGTTCTTCATTTATAATTATCCAGGACTGACCCTCCTTAAAGAGTTATTGATAAAAGTGATATTTTTTTTCCATTTTTTTCACATTTAGTGTATAATTTTAACTTAAACTAGTATTTCTTGCAAATGCTATTTCATTTTATTACCGTCTCATTTTAAGGAATAACTTTGTTATTTTCTAACTACCATAAATTTTAAAATTTATCCTTACACAAAACACTTCATTTAAATTGTAGAATAGTTTTTATGAATGATAATTCCCTTTATTCTAAATTCATGTTTTTATTATAACATTTATTTTCAAATACACATAAAAAGATGAAGGGTCTATTCAAATCATTGACTCATTTAAAAATCTGGTTCAACTTCAAATAAGTCAACTAAGATAAAGTATATCAATTTTATATTCAACTTTGTGTAACAGCTTAATGAAATCCAGATACATGTATATGTTAAAAAAAAAAGAATAATGGCTTATAATTTCCTCATAGAATGCTATCATTCTTCTTCCTCAAAACACACACGCACACAAATACACCTACACATTATTTTCTTAGTGAAGAAGATGCAAAATTTTACTTTTCTGTGTTTCCTTTTCTGACAAGGACACTACTCTCATTCCTGCTTCTGATCCCATGCACATAAGTATACTTAGAAATACAGTTCCAGTGACAACTCTTCCACAAACTTGAGGCAAAGTCATATCTCCATTAAGTGATAAGTTTCATTGGTCAATAAATATCAGAATACTCAACAGAGAAAAAAGACGTTACAGGTTCATATTCTTCATTTTCTGACTTTCATCCTTAAGAAAACATTTTAGTACATGGAAGAGAGATTATTTCTTTTACTAAGGATTCAAAGTCAATAATAGATTATTTTCTGCATTCAAAATTCTTTAAAGTCTGTTTTGTGTTAATGATTTGGAAATAAAGTGTTTATTCAAATATTCAATAAGATAGCAAACATAAAACAGCAATTAAAACTATGAATGATTTAAAAAGTCATGATATCGGGAAGTGGACTTGGCCCAGTGGTTAGGGCGTCCGTCTACCACATGGGAGGTCCATGGTTCAAACCCCGGGCCTCCTTGACTCGTGTGGAGCTGGCCCATGCTCAGTGCTAATGCACGCAAGAAGTGCCATGCCACGCAGGGGTGTCCCCTGCATAGGGGAGCCCCAAGCGCAAGGAGTGCACCCCGTAAGGAGAGCCGCCCAGCGCGAAAGAAAGTGCAGCCTGCCCAGGAATGGTGCCGCACACATGGAGAGCTGATACAACAAGATGATGCAACAAAAAAAGAAACAGATTCCTGTGCCGCTGACAACAACAGAAGCGAACAAAGAACATGCAGCAAATAGACACAGAGAACAGACAACTGGGGCAGGGGGAGAAGGGGAGAGAAATAAATAAAATAAATAAATCTTAAAAAAAAAGTCATGATATCTAAGTGCTAGAAAGTTTTTGAAAGCTAAATTTTATATATCATTGGAACCCTGGAAGTGATCGTTAATATGTAAATAACAAACAGCTTTGTTTTTGCCTTTCCCTATTTCCGGGAATTACCACATTTCATAGGAGTGTCCTAAAATGAATCTGAGACATGAAAGAGTATATCTGAAAAATTGATATTTAGGCTGTATCAAGGCTTAGTGGTTCAATTTTGTCAGTCAACATTTATTAGAGGTGTAACAGCAACCTACTACAGGGCTTAAGGGTGATATAGAGAAAACTCACAGAGGCAATTTGTATCATCACTTACCTAGATCAAGGAGACTGAAAACTTTTTTCTAATATAGTCCGATAGAACAAATTATTCAAGTGCTAGAGAAAAAGGAAATAAACACTTCAAAGAGAAAGTGCTTGAGAAAAAATACAAATAATTAAAAGAAGTGAAGTACAGCTTTGATAATTTTCAGCTTTTGAAATTGTTTTTATAGATTCAGATTGAAAAGGACTAATATGTCAAGAAGTTAACCCTAATGAATTCTACAGGTAAATCTTAATTTTACAGTTAATATATTCCCATATGAACTATGTTGTGCTCAAAAACAAAAAGCTATAGTTGACATGTAAGGAAATTGAAAAATACTCATGAAATTGAATGATCATATAAAAGAATGTTAGTTACCTGAAAAAAAAAACAAACAGAAATTACAATTATGATGTTTGAAAAGTTGTCTATTTTAGTCATTATTTTGAGTGAAATTTCAATCTACATCAATACATAATTTTGCATGTTTGTATTTGATGAATACCCAAATGCTTAAAAACAGTATTTGAAACTTACATCAAAATTCATTTAATCATATGATGATTTTTTAAAAAACATTTTTATTACAGAAGTTGTGAACTTACAAAACAATCATGTGCATGCATAGAATTTCCATACAACAATCCTTTGCCAGCACACTACACTGTTATGGAATATTTGTTACAGATTGTAAGATAATATCATCAGACTATTATTACCACTAACTATGGTCCATATCATACATTTGGCATATTTTTTCCATACCACCCCATTATTAACACAGTACATCTTTGGCACTCATACAAGAATATTACAGTATTGCTGTTAACTATAATGCATAGTTTACCTTAATTATGTTTTTCCCATGCTTCTCTACATTCCCACCACCCTGCAATAGTGATGTACATCTGTTCTAGTTCACAGAAGGACATTCTCACATTTGTACTATTGACTACAATTTTCATCCTCCTCTGCTTCACTGTGCTATTCAGTCCCTAGATTATTCTCTACTTTTCTTTCAATTGGCATTTACTTTCCTAGATTACCCTTTTGCCACAATCCCATTTATAAACGAGCTGCTACTATAATGTGTTACCATCAACTCTATCCATTTTCACACATTTACAGTCAAGTAATAATAATTAAAATGTCTACATAAATTAAGCATCAGTATCCCTTCACAGCCCTCTTATCTCTTAATAACCTCTACTCTAGGTTTTAACTTTGTGCATTTGTTCTTCATATTTAGTTCAAATATTACATGGTCTCATTAATACTGATGATTCTTTGAAAACTATAACTATTTTAAAACTGTTGACAAATTCAAGTATATAGTGGATATGTACTATAAGATATCACTATATTAATATAATATGTAAGACTAAAATATTAACATATTCACAGGACATTTTAATATAATCTTGTTTTGTAGAACAACATACAGACATTGTATGGCATTATATTTGTTCATTTTTATGAGTCTACTGTGCTGTTTTCCTCAATCTGCTCTCTCACACTGTCCATCAGAATTTATCCTAAAATAAGATATAATAAAATGCTGGCAGAATCTATTGATTGACATTTAAGCACATTGGTTTCAAATCATTTCTGTGGTAGTGAGGAAAAGAACCACCTATTTCACCCGACTGTTTAGGTGTGGGAATCGTGTATATCTCATGGTCAGTATGGCAGTTATCACTTTCTCCATCAAGCTGCTGCTTATTTTCTTACATCCCTCCACCACTTCACAGTCATAAGCATCTATTAGCATACTAGATCCTATGCTTAGCACTTGACACATATGATATATTTTGATGTTTATAATAAATCTTTAAAAGAAGAAATGTATCCACATTCTAAAGATGATGATATTAAAGCCCACATAGGTTAAATGACTTGCTCAAGTCTATATAACAGGTTAGTGACAGAACCAGGATTCAAGTCCATGTCTTTCATGTTCTAAACCTTGTCTTTTTCTTCTCTATCCCATATCTCTTTGTCTTTTTGAAACCCTGTGGTATTTTTGACTCTTCTTGTTTAGTTTTTCCTTTGCCGCCTTATTATTGTCATGAGTATAACTTAATATGTTCTAGATGGAGTGAGAAAAGCATTCATTTTATTTTTTTCACTTGCATTTTCTATCATAACCTTTCCTATTATATAGTATAGTAACATTCTAGAACAACTGAAAAAACCACAGTTTCCAATCAAACAGCCCTTTATCCCTCTTCCTCTCTAGCAGAAGCTGTCTGCGTTTAGGTTTATTATTATCCAGAACAACCAGTATATATCCAGCTCAGAATCCTGAGAGGTCAACACCCATTTGCAGGGAGTACCGAAGACTCTCCTGGCCTTGGCTGATATTTGGGAACCACTATGTTAAATCTCATTGCTCCTTTAAGAGTGTCTTAGAGAAAGTGAAAAAGTAATTTTTTCTAGACACTTTTACCTCATATATATGAGTCACCTTTTGCTGCAATTTTGAGTAACCGACAAACCAAAATCACAGTTGCTTTCATGAATATTTTTTCTTACCCAAGAACTGGGGGCCCTTTGAGGTGGCTCTTTGTAGGATGTGGGTCATCCGCATAGGGTGTGAGTCCAGAGCTGAAGGAGTACCTCCTACTGAGATGTGTTGTCCTTGTGATGGAAGGCAGGAGATTAGGAGAGCTGGATGATGCTTGCGTTACACCTTAATGCCTCTGTGTAGAACTGCTACACTATTTCTGCCTTCATTCTGTGGGTCAAGGCATATACTGAACAAATACAACAGCTTAAAGTTCCATTATCAGACTTAACCTCCCTCACCTCCCTCAGATTGGATGTAAAGTGGAGAGTTAATGTTTGCTGATCACGGATTAATACTATATTTTACCACAGTCTGTCTATAGGTCACAAAAATTCACTATTCACATCCTTCTTGCTGCTAACAACATGCACTCAGCCTTCTCCAAGGAATGCACACAGAAAAGCTCATCTAATCATCCATCAGGCGCAAAGCCCAGGATCTCATGATAGTCACCACATCAGTCTGTTGCGAGTTATCCAGCCCCCCACACTGCAAGTAGCAGTGAAAGAGGGCCAAGATAATTCCATCATACACTCATTTAGAAAAGGAGAAAGTGGATGGCCTATTGTAGTTACTGGTCATAGCAATTTTGAAATATTGCTAGTGAAATATTGCAAGGTCCTTCTATCCAAAAAGTAGTGAATGCCCTTGATTAGACTTTGCTATTACTCCCTGGAAGTTGCTCCTCTCTGGTAAAAACTTCCTTGCTCATTATCCTCCTTCACTACCTTTAATGATAGAACTGGAAAATATGCATTTCTTATCATCTGAGCGGCACGTTTAGACTGTTTCCTTCTTGTAGAACATTAAGAACCTAAGGTCAATTTACATTTCTAATTGTCAAGGTCTTTTTAATCCAGGCTTTCACCCTCAAAAAACAGTTTTAAAAATTTAGTTCAAATCAATCAACCCTATATCCCTATAAAAAAGCAACAGTTATTTTCCAGATATGCTCCTCTCTATATAAATTCAATTACAAAAAATGTTGATATTGTCAGTTTTCCATAGACTTCAAACTTGCCCACTTCTATTGCATTTTTTTTTCTAAACTGAAAAGCTAGAGTGAGGCCATTCTAATCAGATCAGAATTTTTAACAAAGGTTTTGTGACTTAAAGCATTTCCGAATTATATTTTTCACTGGAAGAAAAGGGACAATGGTTTCACTTTTCATGCTTCCAATTCCTAGACTTTATTGTTTCTTTCCTTTCCCTTCATTTCTTCCTAGTGGGACAATTTGTTTTTCTGATCACACATCCTTTGGGTTATACCCAACACAATTAATAAGAAAAAATCTCCTTCCAGTGATTTTCTTGTAAGCATTTCTCTGTCCATAGTCATAACTTTATTTGGTACATGTTCTTTCTCTACCATTTTCCAAAAAAAATGGGTTTATCTAATGTTTCACAGTGATGTAACATGACCACTACTAGTCCAGTTTCTAATAACAGTTTCTTTATTTTTTCAATTTTTAAAATTTTTTAATTGTCTTTTTTTAAAGCTACATAGATCACAAAAATGTTACGTTATCAAATATAAGAAGTTCCCATATACCCCACCCCCTGCCCCCCCCACTCCTCCCACATCACCAATCTCTTTCATCATTGTGGCACATTCATTACATTTGATGAATATATTTTGGAGCTGCTACACTGCATGGATTATAATTTACATTGTAGTTTACACTCTCTCCCAGATGATTCAGTAGGTTATGGCAGGATATATATATAATGTCCAGCATCTGTCCCTGCAATATCATTTAGGACAATTCCAGGTCCCGAAAATGCCCCCGCTTGACATCTCTTCTTCCTTCTCCCTGCCCTCAGCAACTGCTGTGGCCACTGTCTCCACATCAATGATGCAATTTCTTCTATTGCTAGAGTCACAATAGTTTTGTAATTGAATACCAGTAAGCCCACTCTACTCCATATTTTATTCCTCCATCCTGTGGGAACTCAGCACTCCCTCAGTTGTTGTTTGTAATGAGAGGGGGCTTAGGTTCCACATTGCTCATGTATGTGATTCTCCTCCTTGCAGTTATAGGCACTTTCAGTTTCCTGGTGTATTGGTTGACCATCTTCACCTCCCTGTTAGCTGACCTAGGTAAGTCTAATGAACCAGAGAGTAGGTGTTGTGACTCTGATGAGACTCAGCTGACATATGGCCAGTCCAGAGATTCAAGTCTTCTGAGTATACACCAATTCCAGCACCAACCACAGGTTTAGTAAAAGTGACAGAAGAGGCATGTGTAGAAAGGTCACATCTCAGTCCAACTCCATCACAATCAGGAGCGCAAATTTCAAGGTAGGGCCCACTGCAAGGCACTGAACTCTAGAGCCATCTGCCATGACTGTAGAGCCTGTGGGTCTCTGTAGCCTTCAGGAGCACCAGTACTTGGGGCTGTATCTACTTTGGCTATCTCTGAGATCCTGCTGAGATGTATGTAAACGCAACCCCTCTGATGACCTCCCAACTCATTTTGAAGTCACTTAACCATATAAACTCATTTGTCTTTACCATTTCCCCCTTTTATTATGTCCTTTTCTAGTTGCATCACCAGCGGGTGATTGGTAGTAATCCCTTGATGCCAGGGAGTCTCATACCCGGGAGTCATGTCCAATACTGGGAGGAAGGTAATACATTTACATGCTGAGTTTGGCTGAGAAAATGGCTACATTTGAGCAGCATGGAGACTGTCAGGAGGTAACTTTTAGGCACCTTGCAGCTCTAGGCTTAGTTGAAATTTCAGGCACACAGACTCATAAGCATAGTCATCAGTAACAAGGGCTCATCATTGGACCATCCTTCTTCACTGGTCTTTGCCCTTGCACTTGGGGGGTTGTTGCTGTTCTGTTGGGAAATGTAACAGAGTTACCCTAGGATGGGAACTCAGCACTCCCTCAGTTGTTGTGTGTAACTCTACCTACTTTGACAATGATTATCCAAACATTTTTATATACTCTATATACATGCCATGAAGTACTTCCTCCCAACCATGTGTCCCTCGTCAATAACACCCCACACCGGTGTTCCTCCCTTGCCATAGTTGAACCCTCTGTTATCCAAGAACTTCTTAAAAAATGAAGCCTAATATATTGCCAAATTCAATTAGCAAGAAAATGAAATAGTAATGAAGGGATTAAAGATTAGAAATAAAATATATACTGATTTAGAAGAGCTAACATAAAAAATAAATTGGGGTATTAAAAAATGAAAAATATAAAACTTTGTTTTTGACATTTTGCCTTTCATCATTGTAAAAGGTGTTGCCTTGTATATACAGTGGCAAAGAAATCTCTTTCATTCCTTCCTCAGTGTCTACATCCTTTTATTTTTTAATTTTTAGTTTTGTCTTTAAAAAAGTTTTAGGTCACAGTAAAGTCACATATACAATATAAGGGACTCCTATATATCCAACACCAAACTCTTTTCCCCCTTCCCCAGCAATGATGTTTTTACATGTTCATGTTATATCTGCTACAGCTGATGCATGGATATTGAAACAAAGCTACCATGGTTCCATTTTGGTTTCCATTGTGGTTTATATTTTAGCCTGTACACTTTTCTTAATTTTTAGGTACATTATGGTTTACATAATGGTTTACATTTTAAACTATACAGTTTTATAAATTTTTGGTGAAATTTAACATGTCCTATATCCATCATTGCACAATCTTGTGGAACACTTCCATTGCCCCCCAGTTACACTGATTCCATCTATTCTATTCCTCTCTCCCCCTCCCCTCAGGGTGCACAGTGACAACCAAGCTTCACTGCTTGAAGGACCAGATTAATAGATACTTACAACAATGCTGAGGGATTGACACACTAGACTGTCCTCCCCCATCGGGAGCCACCTTCCCACTTATTGTATGGGTCTCCACCCAGTGAATAACACATTATGACAAGATGTGTTATTCATTCCCTAGAAGCCTGTTCTTGTGCCTGATGCCCCCTATTAAGTACCTTAAACAAGTAACCCTTCCTTAATATACATTCTAAAGAGTTTTCTCAACATTATAGTTCCAACCACATACCCGACTATCTCCCACGTTCATCTATAGCCCCCCAGCCTTTCCCCCAATTCCTTGGACCCATCCTCCAAACCCTAACCCCCTCAAACCTGTAAAGCCCCACCCAGTAGTATCCCAATGCCCCCGTCTTATCTCTTCCCTGCACAACTATGTACTTCCACGTTTCTGATAACAGTTTCTTAACTGATAACCACCCAGAACCAAAGTCACTTCAATAATTTCATATTATTTTAGTCAGCTATCATAGTGATAAAGCTACTTAATAAACCCTTAATCTCCGAGGCTTAAAAACAAAACAAAACTATTTCCTCTTGCAAGTTGCATGTTGGATAAAGACTTTCTTCTCCAGACTCAGAAGAAAAAAACAAGGTTTTGTTCAGTTCATAAAAACTTTCATACTGTGCTCTTTGAAAATGCCCTGTCAGGTAACATTAAAGGGCATTTGAGTGGGTATCAACTGCCGTGGTAGAATAGTAATGTTGCTTTTTGGGATAGTTTCCCCCATCCAGTAATATGAACTATAATAACGTCAGACTGCTACAATATAGAACTTATATTTGTATTCATGTCTTGCCTTGGTTTGTCACTGTACAGTTCTATCCAGAAGAAATATGGGCTTTGCTGGAAGTCACACAAGAGGGAAAAGAGAAAAGGAGATTTATGCTCCTATAATTCTCTTCAGGCATTTTCTGCACCAGAGCATTCACTGTATCCCTATGCTTTCTTATTTTGTCTCTCTTCTTGCAGATCAGGATTCAAGGAAAATAAATTATAAATAAGAAATAGCTCTATTTTCCTACTTTAAAAAGTGTTGTACTTCAAAAAATTGTTATTTTTATTGTTAACTTCCTAAATCATTCTATTCTGTTTCTCCATTTACTCTTCCTTATTTGCTCTTGTATTTGACAATATTCCCGTATTATTTACATCATTCTTTTAACTGTCAATTCATTAATTCACATTGCGATGCATCTGACACATGTACAACTCATGGCATGAACTCAATAACTGTTGTTATTTAAGACTCTTTAAGCATAGAATGGAAGAGACTTGCACATTTTAGAATATTATAAATCATTGAAATCTAGTCCAAGTACATATTTTGTGTACTTTCCAACAACACTATTTTCTCATTCCTAAATACTTTTGTTGTTTCTTTCTTTTAATGCTTTGCTTCCACCTTTTTCAATTTTTTCAATACACATCTCAAATGTTGTGTCCTCTTGATCATTTGCATACTCTCTCTGTCATACAGTCAACTCTAAATTCTTAAATGATGGCAACTCTTTCTTATTCACCCTTGACTTTTGAGCAACTCCATATATTTCTGGCCTTTATTAGGTGCTTTTGAATATTTGTCATATTATTTTTCAGATGAGGAAAAGGAGGTCCAATGGGGTTAAAAGATATGCTCAGTCGTGTCAATTAGTGGCAATAGTAGGTAAGAATCCAAATACATTAACTCAATCCAGAATTGCTTAATATGTAATTCACGAATAAATGTAGTATTAAATGTAAATTAGAACTTTATAAAATCATACTGTATTTCTGAGTCCTAAATTAAAATTCCTGAAAAATCACCCCACTTTTGAATGTAACTCTCTGTATAATATTATTTCTTTTATTAAATGATCATATTATTAATTTAAAAATGCATAAAATTTTGCTCATTTTATATTAGCCAGAATCTATATTTTTTTATGCTTTCAATAATACACTTACCTTTACTCATTTGTTGAAACCACAGTGATTTGTGATTATTTTAAATTTATTTTTGTAACCTCTTTTGGTACTCTCAAATATCTCTTTTACTAGCTTGTTTATTTATGACTAATCTTGTTATGTTTTAAAAAAAGAACTTTTTATATAAAAGATGTAGTAGTCAAAAAGATACCCTCTTTGTCTTTAACTTCAGAAGGTTTTTGCAGTGAACAGGACATTTTGTATTATTCCAAGTAGAAGGTCAATGTGAAGAGACAAGGTTTGTGCTACCTTTCCTAAAGCTTCAGAATGTTTCACATGAGTCAGTGCTTTGGGGACTCATGCTTTATTAGCCTTCACACTTCCACTGAGAATGTCCTTTCTCTGTTATTTTAGCAAAAGGAAAGGCATGAATATGATTAGAGAGTGTTTACGTATGTAGCATAGAAATTTTAGCACTCTATTCCTTTTAGATCAGAAAAACTAAACATATCTATGTGTGTATGTGTGTGTGCATGTGTGTATATATATATATACACACATACACACACACACATATATATATATCACAAAAATGGTTTGTAAAGGCCATAGGTTTTAAACTGGGATTATGTATGAAATTCAAATAAAATTTTCCTGGTTGCCTTTTCTTAATTTATACATATACACTGTTGGATGACTGAGTCCTGTTCAGTACAGTAAGAGAGAATAAATGAAGAACAAAAAATGACTGAACCCTGGCATGTGCCAGAATTCATAAGGACAAGGGATAAATGAAAAATCAACCAAATTATCCATTGTGATGCATAAACTAATTCCACTAACAAACAACTGAAGAGGACAACCACTTAGAAACACAATCTATGCTTTGAATAAGTGAATAGAGTCCTTGATCCTCTTCAGTCAATCATACTCATGGAGAATATTTAAAATACCCACGGAAAACAGTTTACCATTGTATAAAATTGCATCAATTAGTAAAATTAGTCATAAATCCTTGCCTATAATTTCTGTAAATTGCAGCTTAGAGTAGTGGAGATAATGGAGGCATGGGAGTCCCCTGACCTTTTAACTTCCTACAGATCTCATGTAATTCAGGTATAGGCAAACTGAAGAAGCTTCTATAGTAGAAATATAATACTTTCCTCAGGTGACTGTTGAGAAGCTTATATCAATGTTAAGGTGTCTGGCACATACTAGAAACCGAAAAATACTAATAATCCAGTGATTGTCCTGCAGAACAAAGTTCTTCACACTGGGGCATACATATCCTTAAAGGCATAAGAAGACTGTTTTGGAACCAATAATGTTGGAATATCTTTAAGAGAATCAATTTGCAGATTTTAACTTTCAGTACTTCTTCCTAAAATTGATTTGTATAAGAATGCATCTGCACAGTGCAAATTCTCCTTTTCCAGCTGTCTTTCACAATTGTCTTTCCCCTAATTTACTAAAAAAAAAGAGAAAGAAAAAAGAAAAAAAAGAAATGAAAAATTACTCTCTCCCAACCAAAATCTTGTTTAAAAAAAAAGCATTGTCTATATGTGTAACAATCTCCTGGGCACTAAATAAAGAGATAATTCTGAGATGCATTTCCTTTGAAGATGAGCATTAGGAAAGCAAAGCAAAGCAATCTTCTGTAATTGCAGAGGAAATCGGCACTCTCTATTTCATCCAGCCAACAAACTCATGGAAAACTCCCGTGCTTACCTCTCTCTCTACTTGCCATCTCTAAGTTTCTACCTATGAATTACAATTTAGAAGTGGGATGATTGTTATGGGAATACAAATTACTATGTTTCTTTGAATTAAAAAATAAGTCAAATTTTAAAAATTAAATTAGGTCTGATTTAGATGAGTCATTTACCAATTCAGTTAAATGAGCGTTCTCTTCCATACGTTAAACATGCTAAATTTACAGCATTAAGGTTTAAAAAATATATTTAGCAATCTGCGAAGCACTTAAATATATATTCTTTAAAACTAATTAAATTCATGATGAATAATTTTGATGTCAACATAAAAATGTGTGAGGAGGCTAATTACAAAGAAAAGAATATACGTTTATAATGGAGGCATCTGGTAATCACCACCTTAGGCAAGTGATCATAGCAGCATAACTAAGAATGAGCAAGTGGGCATTATTTGACAAATGGTTAAGGCAAAGCACATCTATACTTGCAAAAAGATTTTTAATTCTAGACCTAAATTTATATTTACTGTCAATACAAAGGGCACAAAATGAAGTTAGATAGCACCATAAGAAAGCAGTCACATAATTCTGTAGGTACTACCCTAGTTGTATGAACTAGGGAAAATTCCGCGGGAAAAACATAAAGGGAGATTTGGAAGATGTGAAGGTGCTCTAGGTTAAAGGCTTCCAAAGAGAAACACCATATAAAAGTAGTGTGTGGACTTTTTTGGATACTGGATTAAGAACGACAACAACATAAAAGATATTTGGGCAAGCTGGGAAATTTGAATATGAATTTAGATTGTTATGGAATTATTGTTAATTTTATAGCTGATAAAAATGATATTGTGGTTAAGTTACAGACTACCTTTGGGCTAAAGAAATTTTGCCAAAGTAGTTTGTGGAAAAATATCATATTCTTAACCTACTATAAAGTATCTCTGGAAAAAAGGTGTTGGTGTGGGTAAAATAATGGAGCAGTAAAGCACATGTCACAACTTTGTATCTGTTGAAGGACCCTTAGAGACACAGTATTCTTTTAACTTTTTGATAGGTTTGAACATTTTCTAAATAAAAATCTGGTAAAAATTTTATGTAACTCCTCAAAAATAGGTGAAGGAAGACTTCCTTTCTCAACATTATGTAGTTCTCTATATAGTTATATAGTTTATTTACAGAAATGTAAACAAAAGACACTGATGAACTCTTTCTTAAAGAGAGGAACTCCCCAAGAGGAGACAGAGTTACTAACCATTTGGAAAACATAATCCAAACTGGAACATAAATAGACTGCAAAGTAGTTCTGAGCTTTGTGGTGTAGTTTAGTTGGTGTAAGTTTTTGCCTTTCTTAAGAACTCTTAATACAGTGAAAGTTTGCCAGATTGCTTGCCTTATAAACTATGCATCAAAGAAAGCATGAAATTAAGGCATAAAAAGGCTTAAGCCTCAGCATATGCTTAGAGAATAACTTCACATCTGTCCTTTCAGATGGTAGCATATAAAATAACTAGCACTGTGTTTTGCTAAATTCATCTAACCTTATCATCTAGCACAATAATTTGTGTATAAATTATCCAAGATTTTTGGTTACATTCTGTAGCTGGAATATACCATTAAAGTCATGCAAATAGTGACTTTTTCAGGTAAATCTAAAAATAATTGACATTTTAATCAGTTTCTTGTATGATTTTTGTTTATACTATGCCTATTAGCCCACCATATTTTATTAGAAGTAAATTATTTTTAATATCTTAATTTAAGTAATTAAGAATAAAGATGAAAACATGAAAAATGTTATAGACTATTTTGGCGTGTTCTGTGAATAAAACTCTGTTTTTAATACCATCCCAACAAGCAGGTGAGTGCTATAGCAGTTTGATATTGTTCACAAATTCCAAAAATAGACGTTGGATTGTTTGTAAACAGGTCTGCTCCTCTGGACATGATTAAATAATGATTAAGGATTTGATTGGGCCATATCAGTAGGGCATTGAGTCCCTGCCCCGGCCCTCTTGGTGGGCAGAGACTCACAGAGAAAAGACATGACAGAGAACAGAGTTTGAAGTTTTGAGCTGGGGTCCTGGAAAGTAAACACACAGAGAAGCAGGTATGTTAGACATGGCAGAGGCCCTGGAAAGAGAGATGAGCCATTCACCAAATGAATACAGCTGACCTTGTGGAGAAAACAAAGCAGTTATTCCTGGAGAGGAGTGAGCCCCAGGAGAGAGGCAAGTCTTATCCCAACCTATAGCTGAAATTGGAAGAAGCTGGGATCACATATCCAAGAGAGGAAGAGGGAGCCTGAACCCTTCCAGATGTTGGTAGCCATCTTGCTCCAACACATGGCAACAGACTTTGGTGAGGGAAATAACCTACTTATGTTTTATGGCCTGGTAACTGTAAGCTTCTACCCCCCAAAAATACTCTTTATAAAAGCCAACAAATTTCAGGTATTTTGCATCAGCATCCCTTTGACTGACTAAGAGAAATACCATTAGTCATGCAGGTTTCAAGAAGAAAAACCACAGGAGTCAGCTTAATTCATTTTCAGGGTAAAACAAAAATACACATAAACTAAAAAAAAAAAAAAGCATTTCAGCCAATACCCTATTGATATATCAATAATATCATTTTAGTTTGTGTAAAACAGAATTTCCACTTAATGCATTCATCAGATTTGCACTATGTACATTTATTGGCTAGACACTGAGTTTTAGAGATTAAAGGACCAGTTCCTGCATTCCAGGCAGTCTCTGGAAAGAGAGGCAAATAGCCGAGTTAACCAACTGCATTATACATTTAAGTGTGGTAATAGATTTGTATCAATGGTGCTGCATACTGAGAAAGATGCTTTGCTCCTATCATATGGTTAGAAAAAGGGAGATCATAAAAGACTTTTTAAGGGAGGAGTGATTCTGTCAGTCCCGAAGGACTAGTATAAAATAGCTGATGTGGAGGAGGAAAGGCATTTCAGAAGCCACCTCAGATAGTGCAAAAATCATACCATTTTGCATATTGGTGTCTGTCTTTGTCATTCTGCTATGACAAATACCATGCCATGCATTGGCTAAGTAACAGGAATTTATCAGTGTTTCAAGTGTTTCGAGCCTCTTCCATCTCAAAAAAACAACAAATTACCGGGATTAGATGCTTCTCTCTGGCCACTTCTCAGAATTTTTCTTCATGGCCATATCTCTCGAAGGGCTGCTCTACTCTCAAGTCCCCCATTTTTTGAAATCTGGCTTCTGGTCATGACGTTCATTGAATAATTTCCATATTATCAATGACATAAAAAACCCAGTGAATGTTTTCTTTTAAGTGTTACATCAACTTTCTACAGTATTTGATCAAGCTGATATCTCCCTTCTTTTGAAAATCATACCACTGCTTTGGTTTAGTGGCACTAATCTCTTCTGTTCCTTGACTGACACTAGTTTCAATGCCTTCTTTAATATCAATGTCCTCAAGTCCCTCTGTTTTTCACACTTTACAGTACTCTGTATGGTGACTTCATTTTCACCATTGGTTTTGACTACTAACTACATAGTATTAGTTTCAAATATATCTTTTCATCCAGACTTCTCTCTATAATTTCAAACTCTTTATTCTATTGTATATTGGAAATATCTATTTGAATATCCACATATACTTCAAACTCCACATTTTAAAAATGAAATGAAATGTGTTTTCCCAACCTGTGCCTTTTTCCTTTGCATTCAGTCTTCTAAATGGCAGTCATCCAACATGACACATAAGCCCCAAACTTCAAAATCACCATAAATTTTTCTCTATCATTCTCTAAAATAAGAAACAAATATTTATAGATTTCACCTCACTATCAGCTTAGTTAAAATCCTCTTTACTTTTTGTCTGTATTGTTACAAGAACTACTAAATTGGTACTGAGAAGTGGGACAGGATGGGGGTTAAGAAGGCAGAATCTAAATCCCCATTGCTTGAGTTCAATTCTTAGTTCTACCACACTATAGCTGTGACATTGGGGAAATTTATTTTATCTTCCATTTCTCAAATTCTGAATTTATAAAATGGAGATAGTAGCACTACCTACATAATAGGGTTGCTGTGAGTAATAAATGTATTAACATATGTAAAAAAAAAGGCATTGTATTTTTGAGAAAAGTTTTTGTGCTCTGAAACTATTTTTATTAAAATGTGTGAGAAACCACATTTTATAGTTTTATTTCTTCTCTAAAATAAAAGCAAACAAAACTTAAGGGTCTGCTACAAAGGAATAACATGAAAGTGAAATAATTCAATATATATTAGAAAGTGTTTTTTGAATGAATACAAATAGATTCATGTATGTTATTAATATTAATATATCAATATTAGTGATTTCTATAATTATATCTGCATATCTATCTATATCCATATATCTATATCTATATCTATCTATATCCTACTGTTTCCAGGTTTCCAGTTAAAGGATGAATTCTGATCATGTTTTTTAATCACTTCTCATTACCAAGAAGTAAATTTCTTAAATGATTTTTCCAACTTTTTCTTTGTTATGCTATATTGTACTATTGCATATGTTGTTTAAAATTGGTTAAAATACTATGCAATAAATCACATGACATGTATGTAAATAATGGGGGAAATGAGCTAACATATCATACCAGCACATTTTTGCCTACCAAAGTGGTTTAACTCTATATTTATCAGTTTTATGTATTCTATATTTCAATCCCTGAAGGTGCATGAAAATTTTAAACAACAGTATGATTATCATCATTTATTCACTACATTTTTATAAAACTCACATTTCTTTAAGTACATTAGTATTACAGGAAAATCCACAGCAATAAGAATAATGTTTTGAACCTCATTAGACATTCATGTTGGATGATAATGTGAAGAAATATAAAAAATATCCAGACTGTATTTTGCTCTCCCTTTCATTTTTACTAGCTTTCAATTTGACAGATTCAGTGATGATTTTCTTATCTGTCACACTCAAAATATAGCATTTCTATATTCTTTCCCCTCTAATTTTTATCATCTGATAAATGCCATTGGAATTCTTATTATGGACTGCACCAGAAGTAAATTGTGCTATTCTTCAAATTAAAACTGATGATTCCATATCCACATAGAATGATTCATATATGACAAAGTTGTGTATATATTTTAGCTTCGATATTCACTCCTTTTATCCTCACAAAGTTTATTGTTAACTTTGATTATTATGAGAATGGATTGCATCTTATTATTTACACAGAAAATTAATACCAAAATTGGAAACACAAAATCCATTTAAGATAATTTTTGCATCTGTTCTGGGAAAAAAGTGTTCTTTTTTCTAATTCAAATACATTCATACACATATTAAGAACTGAAAACGAACATCATTTTTTTAATACTGCGTTTTGAATACTAGTATTTTATTTTGCACAGTATTTTATTCCAAGTCAACATAAGATTGAATTTATTCTTTGTCCTCAAATTTGTTTCCCAGTACTGCTTATATTAACCATAAACAAATGCATGTTATTATGCAGAGAATTGTATATTTGCATTTTTGCAATGATAGTTTTTAGGTTGTATACCCTAACATCTTCCTAAATTACTACTTTTGGTATGTTCCATAAGTAGTGATGAAATATACTTGCTTTTACCACATGTAAAAGCCCATATTTTATGGTCTGGAATTTGCTACATAGTATAGTTCAAACGGCATCATAGACATTGTATTAGTCAGCCAAAGGAGTGCTGATGCAAAATACCAGGAATTGGTTGGTTTTTATAAAGGGTATTTATTTGAGGTAGGAGTTTACAGATACCAGGCCATAAAGCATAAATTACTTTTCTCACCAAAGTCTATTTGGAGCAAGATGACTGCCGATGTCTGCGAGGGTTCAGGCTTCCTGGGTTTCTATTTTCCTGGGGCTTGCTTTTCTCTGGCTTCAAGGTTCCTTCCTTCCTGGGACTGGCTTCTCTTTCCTCTGCATGCTGACTTCCCAGGGCTCCAGTTTAAGTCTTCAGCATCAAACTCCAACATCAGAACTTCAACATTAAAAGCCCTCAACTCTGTTCTTCACCATGCCTGTATCTGTGAGTCCCCACCCACCAAGGGGTGGGGTCTCAATGCCGTCATCATAACTCAATCATGCCCAGGTATGGATCAGATTACAAGCATAATCCAATATTTCTTTTTGGAATTCATCCATTATATCGAACTGCTACAGACATCCTTGATATAAAAGGTTTCTATTCTATTAGAAGTAAGACAATGAATACTATAAATTTGCCCTTTTGACAGCTTTCAAATATTTTGTTTTAAAATATAAATATGATACAAATTTCTATTAAGAAATTCTATGTAACATGGTTTATTTTGTAGATCGACTCAGAAAAAAAGACAAATTTTAAAAAGGAAACAGACAAAAATACTGGACTGAAGACCACAATACCTGGAATGAAAAATTCCTTAGAGAGTATCAACAGGAGATCAGAGCTGGCAGAAGAAAAGAATCAGTGAACTCTAAGATAAGACTACTGAAATTACTCAGGATGAGGAGCAGGATGAGAAAAGAAAGAATGAATTTACTCTAAAAAAATTTTTATTCCCAAAATTTATTCTCAAATTTTCCTCAAAAAGTAGCTTTTACAAATTATTTATGTCTTCACTGCATGAAAATAGCATCCAATACAGCATTTATATTAGTTGAACAAAAGGTAGAATCTGTTTGGCACACCACACATATTTTGACAAAGAGGATTCATGCAAAATTAGTTTTTATTTTGTTAATTACATATTAGGTAGTATTTGATTTATATGTACATTCTACACAAATAGAAAATTATATTCTAAAATAAGCACCCTCCATTTCACACAACCTGTAAAACCAACATTGTTTTTGTATATCTATTTGAAATTTCTTTTAAAAAATTACCTACAGCGGGAAGCAGCCGTGGCTCAATCAGTTGGGCTCCTGTCTACCATCCTGGGGCCTCCTTGTGAAGGCAGGCTGGCCCACGCACCGTGGAGAGCTCATGCAGCAAGATAATGAAACAGAGGGAGACAAGCAGAAACAGAAAAAACATGCAGCAGATGGATACAGAGAACAGACAGCAAAAAACAAGCTACAAGGGGGGGGGGGATAAATAAATAATCTGAAAAAAAGACCTACAGCAATGGCCTGTTTTATTATATATGTGTAATTTTTTTCCACAATATTTTGCTTCTTCCTAATATGGAAATTCAATTAAATCCCCTTTATAGAGTGATAGATAAAAATGAATTTTCTTTTCCAGCTATAACCCTTCATTTTCTCCAAATAACAGCAAATCTGGAGGAATAAAAATGATTATCATATCAGAGAACTTGTTGATTTTTTTATTCATGAGGTGTATATTTTTGCTGCATATTTGAGTAGTTAAGAAAATAACTTATTCTTACTTCTTGGAAAGGAAAATATTTAAGAACATAGGTAACTAAAAAAAGTGAATGAATCCCTCTATTTCCTTGTAAATTATTTTCCACTGTTTTCAAGTATTTGGCCCATAAAATGCTTTAGATAATTAGAAAGCAGTGGTATTAGTAAGTCTACAGTTTATTAATTTTTTTACTTTATTGGAGTAACATCTATGCAACATAAAATTTCCCCTTTTAATCACTTTCAAGTATACAATTTAGTTGTATTAATTACATTCACGATGTTGTGCATCATCCATTAACAAAATTTTTCCATCACCTTAGACAGAAACTCTGTGCCCATTAAGCATTAACTCCTTATTTCCCATTACTACTCCTGCCCAAGGTAATCTGCGATCTACCCTTTGTCTCTTCGTATTTGAATATTCTAGTTATTTATATAAACAAAATTATACAATATTTGTTTCCTTTATGTCTGGCATATTTCACTCAACGTTACATCTTCGGGTTCATCCATATTGTAGTATGTATCAGAACTTCATTTCTTTAGAAAGTGGAAAAATATTTAATTATATATATATATATATATATATATATATATATGCCATATTTTGTTTGGACATTCATCTGTTGATGCACAGTTTTCTCCATCTTATGGTTAATGTGAATAATGCTGCTCTTAATATTGTTGAACAAATAGGAGCTAAAGTTCCTGCATTCAATTCGTTGGGGTGTATGTCTAGAAGTAGAATTTCTGGGCCATGTGGTAATTCTAAACTTTCTGAGAAATTGAAATTTTTTCTACCACAGCAGCTGTGTTACTTACTTTCCCGGCTGCAATGTAGAGGGGTTTCTATTGTTCTTTATCAACACTTGCTATTTTTCATTTTTATAATAACCTCTTTATGTATGTGAAGTGGTATCTCTTTGTGAATTTCACTTGAATTTCCCTAATGGCTAAGAGTGTTGAGCATCTTTTCACTTGCTAATGCTTATTGGCCATTTGTATATCTTCTTTGAAGAAATATCTATGCAATTCCTTTGCCCATTTTTTCGAGTTGTTTTTTACCATTGAATTTAACTTAAAACTAAGTATAAGTAATCAATAAGCCTTCACTTCCATTTATAAGGTGGGTTTCTTAACTCTGTGCCTATATATTATTATATTATATATTATATATTATATATTATTATATTTCAGTTGTTTTAGTTTTTACCTAATGGAATGCAGACTAGTCAGTGAAGGAAGTATAAGAGAATATCTTTAGACATTCAAACTAGTAGAATAAAAGAAACACATTGCTGAAATGACTCTAACTGATAAAATAAATATCATGGTGATGAGAAGCACTGAGAAGGGTAACATGAAAAGGTTACTTTAAAAGTATTTCAGAAGCTACAGTTTTTTTTTACAATTGACAGTACCCTTTACTTTCCCCATGACCAGATTTCTAGGAATTTATTACTACAAAATAAAGAATAAAGAGAAAGGTTTGATTGGAACTCACCACTGGGATTTTTCTGAAGAATACCATGGGGTTTTGTTTTTATTTTAATGAATATAATCTAATACCTTGTGAGATTTCAGGTTCATGTTCCATTTTTAACTTAGTGGATCTATAAAATCCTTTGACACATTTTTCTCATCATACTTTATTTTTTTTAACTTTTAGATACCAATATCTCTTGGTTCTTATTTTTTACTGGCCAATTTTTTTAAGCAAATCAATTTTATTGATACACATCAATAAAGTATACAATTCATCCAAAGTGTACAATCAATGGTATTTACTATAATCAAATAGTTGTGCATGCATCACTTCAGTCATTATTAGAGCATTTTCATTATGTCAATAATAATGATAATAAAAAACAGATAAACAAGAAATTTCCTCACCTCCCAATCTCTCTATGCTTCACCCAATATACATTATTGTTTCTAGCTATTCTATCCAAGGTGAATAACAGCTATGCAGCTGTTGTTTTTAGCTATTCTATCCAAAGTGTATAATCAATGGCTTTTAGTATAATCACAATGTCATATATTCATCATCTCAAAAATGTTAAAGCAATTTTATTACTCCAAAAAGAAAGACTACACACCCATTATCATTCCTTCCTCAGACCTACATAAACACTAATCTCATTTGATCTTTATAATTGATTTATTTTTAAATTTTATATAAATGGAATCATCAGTATGCCTGGTCTCCTACACTTTGTGTGGTTTTTTTTTTTTTTGCTCTGATATTAATATTTTGAACTATTAACTTATATTTGTTCAACTTCAAAGAAAAAATGGTCTTATATATGCAATTCTACCCATATTCATATTTCACATAATATAGTCATATAATATATTTAGTTCACAATAGGGCAATCATGTAGTATTTGTTCTTTTGTGTCTGTCCGGCTTGCTTCCCTCAACATAATGTCCTCCACGTTCATCCATGTTGTCATATGCTTTGTGACTTCATTTCTTCTTACCTCTAATAATATTCCATCTTGTGTATACTCCACAATTTGTTTATCCATTCATCAGTTCATGGACACCTGAGTTGTTTCCAACTTTTGACTACTGTGAATAATGCAACTATGAACATTGCTGTGAAGATATCTATTCGTGTCACTGCTCTCAGTTCTTCTGGGTATATACCTGTAAATGGTATTGCCAGGTCTCATGTTAAGACTAAAACCAACTTCCTTAGAAACTGCCAAACAGCCCTCCCCAGTGGCTGTACCATTCTACATTCCCACCAACAGTGAATAAGCATTCCTGTCTCTCCACATCCTCTCCAACATTTACAGTTTTATGACTATTTAATAGTGGCCAGTCTAATAAGTGTAAATGATATCTCACTTAATTTTGATTTGCATTTCCCTAATCTCTAGTGATGTTGAATATTTTTTCATGTGTTTGTTCACCATTTGTATTTCTTCTTTAGATGGTTGTTTTTCCAAGTCTTTCCCCCATTAATTGGGTCATTAGTCTTTTTATTTTTGAACAGTATGATCTCATTATATGTGACGAATATTAAACCCTTACCAGATATGTGATTGCCAAATCTATTCTACCATTTAGTCAGCTGCCTTTTCACTCTTCTGACAAAGTTCTTTGAGGTGCAAAAGTGTTGAATTTTGAGGAGGTCCCATTTATATATATTTTTCTTTTTTGATTGTGCTTTGGGCATATGGTTTAATAAACTACTGCCTACCACACAAGATTTTGAAGATGCTTTCATAAATTTTTTCTAGGGGTTTTATGTTTGTTGTTTTTACATTTAAGTCCTTGATTCAGTTTGAGTTAATTTTTGTACGAGGTGTGAGATAAGGGTATTCTTTCTTTCTTTTGTATATGGCTATCCAGTTCTCTCAGCACTATTTCCTGAATAGACTGCTCTGGCCCTGTTTGGTGGTCTTAACAGACTTGTAAAAAATTGCTTGACTGTAGATGTGAGGGTCAATTTCTGAGTTCTCAGTTCATTTCCATTAGTCAATCTGTCTGTCCTTATGCCAGTACTTGTTGCTTTAAAGTCAGAAAGTGAGAGTCCTCTACCTTCATACTTCTTTTTTAAGACATTTTTGCCTATTTAGGGACCGTTAGCCTTCCTAATAAAATTAATTGTTGGCTTTTCAATTTCTGCAAAAAAGCCTCTTGGGAATGTTATTGGGATTGGTTTGAGTTTGTAAATCAGTTTGGATAGAATTGACATCTTAATGATATTTAGTCTTCCAACCCATGAACATGGAATGTCCTTCTACTTATTTAAGTCTTCTTCAGTTTCTTTTAGCAATGCTTTTTAGTTTCCGAATACAGGTCCTTTATGTCCTTGGTTAAGTTTATTCATAAATATTTGATTGTTTTAGTTGTTATTATTCTGGAAATTTTTTTTCTGATTTTCTCCTTAGATTGCATATAAGGAGTGTGTAGAAATACTATTGATTTTTGCACATTAGTCTGTCCCACCATTTTGCTGAACTTGTTTATTAATTCTAGTAAGCTTTGTTATGGATTTTTCAGGATTTTCTATATATAGGATCATGTCATAAGCAAACACTTGAAGCTTTACTTCTTCCTTTCCTATTTTAGTGAATTTTATTTGTGTAGTGCAATTGCTCCAGTTAGAACTTCTAGGACAATACTGAATAATAATAGTGACAGTGGGCATCCTTGTCTCATTCCTGATCTCAGTGGGAAAGCATTCAGTCTTTCACCATTGAGTCAATATTCCCTGTAGGTTTTACATACATGAACTTTACCATATTGAGAAAACTTCCTTCTATCCCTAAATTTTGGAGTGTTTTTATCAAGAAAGGGTGCTGTACTTTGTCAAATGCCTTTTCTGCATCAATTGAGAGGATCATATGATTTTTCTTCTTCGATTTATCAGTATGATTTATTGCACTAATTGATTTCTTGTGTTGAACCACCCTTGCATATCTCAAATGAAACCCACTTGATTGTGGTATATAACTCTTTAATTAATGTGCTTTTGGATTCTGTGTGCAAGTATTTTGTTGAAGACTTTTGCATTTATATTCATTAGAGATATTGCTCTGTAATTTTCTTTTTTTGTAGTATCTTTACCTCATTTTTGTATTAGGGTGATGTTGGCTTCATAAAATGAGTTTGGCAGCATTCTTTCCTATTCAATTTTTTGGAAGAGCTTGAGCAAAATCGGTATTAGTTCATCTTTGAATGACTCAGAATTCACTTGTGCAGCTATTGAGTTCCAGGCTTTTCATCTTTGGGAGGTTTTTGTTTTGTTTTTGTTTGTTTGTTTTAATATATTTTTATTAAAAATATATTTAGATTACATAAAATGTTACATGAAAAAAATAAGGGATTCCTATATTATCCACTCCCCACACCTCCCACTTTCCCCCACATTAACAACTTCTTTCATTAGTGTCGCACATTCACTGCAACTGATGAACACATTTTGGAGCATTGCCACTAAGCATGGATTATAGTTTACATTGTAGTTTACTCTCTCTCCCACTCAATTCTGTAGGTTATGGCAGGATATATAATGGCCTGTATCTGTCATTGCAATGCCATTAAGGACAATTCCAAGTGCTGAAAATGTCTCCGTATTACACCTCTTTTTCCCACTCCCTGCCTTTAGCACCTCCAGTGGCCACTGTCTCATGACTATTCCAATCTCTTCATTTGTGATTGGTTTGTCGAGGTCTTCTGTTTCTTCTAAAGTCAGTATAGATGGCTCATGTGTGCCCAGGAATTTGTCCATCTTGTCTACATTTCCTAGTTTTCTGGCATGCAGTTGTTCACAGTATCCTCTTATGATTTATCTTATTTCTATGGGGTCAGTGGTAATGTTCCCCCTCTCATTTCTGATTTTTTTTTTCTGTTTTCTCTTTTTTTCTTCGTCAGTCTAACTAAGGGCTTGTCAATTTTGTTCATCTTTTAAAAGAACCAACTTTTGGGTTTTTCATTCTCTAATTTTTTGTTCTCAATTTCCTTTATTTATGCTCTAATCTTTACTATTTCATTTGCCTTGATTTAGGAGTATTTTGCTGTTCCTTCTATATTTCTTCCAGGTGTGCTGTTAGGTCATCAATTTTAGCTCTTTATTCTTTTTTAATGTAAGCATTGAGACCTATAAATTTTCTTTTCAGCACTGCCTTTTTCCAGTCATTCATTTTTAATCTGAATGTGTTCTTACATCTAAGTTGAGTCTTTTGTAGAGAACATATAGAGGGGTCATATATTTTTTAATCCATTATATCATTCTGTGTCTTTCGGTTGTGGAGTTCCAGCTATTATCATCAAATGTTATAACTATAAAGGCATTATTTACTTCATCCTTTTTGGCCTTTGGTTTTCATTTGTCATATCATACTATAGTCTATCTTTTTACCCTTTCTAATATTCGTCATTTCTACACTCTTCTTCAGGTCTCTTACCCTTGTTTTTTTTTTCCTCTCAGGCTGTAGCACTCCTTTAGTATCACTTGCAATTCTGGTCTTTTAGTAACATGCTCTCAAATTTAGTATGTCTGTGAAGATTTTGAACTCCCTTTCATTTTTGAAGGATGGTTTTGTCAGATACAGAATTCTTGACTGGCAGTTTTTCTCTTTCAGTACCTTAAATACATTATACCACTTTCTTCTCTCCTCCATGGTTTCTGATCCCAGGTTAAAGAGGTTCAGAGGGCAGAACTTAATCTTATTGAGTTTGTTTGTATATGATGCTTCGCTCTTCTCCTGCTGCTTACTGGCATTGAACTCATATCCATACATAGTTCTCCTGTCTTTTCTCCATCTCAGGAGGTGGAAACTTCATTTTCTATGTTCCTAAGGTCAAAATTCATCTTGAATTCCACTATTCCTCTTTTTTTCCCTCATATCCCCACATCCAATCATCCACACATACTCTCATAAGTATATTTGAACAAAATCTCAAAACAAACACATCTTATATTCCTTTCCTACCATCCAGTCAAACCACCATGGTCGTTTATAGCTGTTTCTTGCAACTGACTTCTAATTGGTCTGCTTGATTTCACCTTTGTCTGTGTAATCCATTTTATACATAGCAGCTAGTGATCCTTCATAAACATAATCTTTGATTAGATTTACATCCTATCCATAATAAAACTGAAGGGTCTTACCTAGATCTTACATAATTGAGACTTCTGCTGTCTTTTGAACTTTATCTCTTACATCATTTACTTTTGTTCTTCCTCTCCAGTTACACTGGCTTCCTTGATGTTCCTAAAACTCTTTACTCTTTTCTGTCTTACTCCTTTTTCTTGTTAGTGCACTTCCATCAGATATCCACATGTTTTACTTACTCACTTCCTTAGGTTGCTCTTCAAATATCATTATATCAGAGTCTTCCCTGACCTCCTTATAAGAAAATAGTTCCTTCTTTCACTTGTCATCTTTTATTTTATTTTTTAGCACTTTTTTTAAACAATCCTTCATATTAAAAAAATATTAGAGAGGTTGTGGGTTTACAGACCATCTTGCATAAAATAGAAGATTCCCATCAACCATCCCATTAGAACATCTTACATTGGTGTGGCAGTTTGTTACAATTGATGGTAGCACTTTTTAAAGTTGTATTTATTTTTTTAACAAAGTTACCTTTGGCTCAATTCATGAAATAGTACTATTAGCTATGAGCTATATTTACATTAGGTATATTCTTTGCTGTATACTCCTGTTAATCCCAGGTTAAAGAGGCTCGGAGACATATTAAGATTTAGGCAGGAGTTTTTTGGGTCACCAGCATGGCGAGGGTCTGAAGTGAGACTTCAGCCCCTCCATCTAGGTTGAGAGGGCTCCTTTTGAGCTAGGAGAACTGGGCAGGTTTACAGAAGGGGTACAAACCTGTGGCAAGAAGATATAGGGTGGGAAAGTACCAACTTACCTATTCAGAGTATGACATAATATTCTGAGAAGTGTCGGACCATTGGAGAAGGAATGTTCTGTGCCCTTGACAGGATAGTGAAAGCAAGGGCCAGAATGGGACATTTTGTATTTGAGCAGGTACAAACTCAGGAGGCAAGAGTTTACATTCTAACAACCCCCTATTATTAACACTTTGCTTTAGTGTTGTACATTTGTTACAATTCATGAAAGAATGTTCTTATACTTGTACTATAAAATGTAGTCCATCATCTGTAACAGGAATCATGGTTAAATAGTCCTATGCTTTATCTTTTAAAATTAATTAAGTAACATATACCACTTTCACCTATATAATTGAGGGCTGTTAGCTACACTCACAATAATGTGCTACCATTACCACCACCAAACCTTTAAAATCAACCTAAATAGAAATTCTATACAAATTAAGCATCAATTCCCCATTCTCTAACATCAATCTAGCTCTGGGTAACCTATATTCTAGATTTTAAGTCCATATCAGCATGATGTCCTCAAGGTTCATCCATTTCATTGCATTCATCAGGACTTCATTCCTTTTTATGGCTGAAGAATAAACCATTGCATGTATATAGCACACTTTATTTATCCATTCATTAATTGATGGACACTTTGGTTGCCTCCATCACTTGGCAATTGTAAATAATGCAACTATGTACATCAGTATTCAAATAGCTATTTGAATTCCTGCTTTCAATTCTTCTAGTATATGCCTAGTAGTGAAATTGTTGGATCATGTGATAATTATATACTTAGCTTCCTGAAGAACTGAAAAACTGTTTTTCACAGTGGCTGAACCATTTCACATTCTCACAGCATTGAGTGAGTGTTCCTGTTTCTCCATGTCTTCTCCAAAACTTGTAATTTTCTGCTTTTTATTAATAGTCATTCCAGAGGGTGTGAAGTGATATCTCATTATGGTATTGATTCACATTTTCCTAATAGCTAGTGTTGTTAAGCATCAGTTCATGTGCTTTTTAACATTGTATAACATCTTTGGAGAAATGTCTATTCAAGTCATTTACCCATTTTTAAAAAATTGGATTGTGTTTGTCTTTTTGTTGTTGGGCTGTAAAATTTCTTTATATATTCTGGATGTTAAACCCTAATTGGATATATGGTTTCCAAATATTTTCTCCCATTGAATATGTTGTCTTCACACTTTTCTAAGTCTTTAATAAAAATATTTTTTTTTATTTTTAAAAGAGCTTTAAATTACATAAATGGTAAAAGAAATGTAGGATATTCCCATATAACTACACCCTTTACCCCTCTCACACTTTCCCACAATAACAACATCTTTCTTTAGTATGTTACATTTGTTACAGTAGATGACACATATTGAAGCACTACCACTAACCATGGTCTATTGTTTACATTATGTTTTACACTTTGCACTGCAAACTTATATAGGTTTTGACAAAATATATAAAGGCTGATATCTGTCATTGTAATATTATGCAGAATTATTCCAATGTCCCAAAAATGCCCCATGTTATCCCTATTGTTACCTTTCCTTCCCCTTTCCCCTCAGAACCTCTTATGACCACTATCTATATATCAATATTACAAGTTTTCTTTTGCTAGAACAGTAATAAGTCTACTTTAGTGCATAGTTGCATTCCCCCCTTATGTTTGCTAATTCCCGACTTGAGGATTTGGTATGGTGATGCCCATCTCTGCTTCTTTTTTTAATTTTTTTATTTTTTTTTTATTTTTATTTAATTCCCCTCCCCTCCCCCGGTTGTCTGTTTTCTGTGTCTTTTTGCTGCGTCTTGTTTCTTTGTCCGCTTCTGTTGTCGTCAGCGGCATGGGAAGTGTGGGCGGCGCCATTCCTCGGCAGGCTGCTCGCTCCTTCTCGCTGGGCGGCTCTCCTTATGGGTGCACTCCTTGCGCGTGGGGCTCCCCTACGCGGGGGACACCCCTGTGTAGCAGGGCACTCCTTGCGCGCACCAGCACTGCGCATGGGCCAGCTCCACAGGGGTCAAGGAGGCCCGGGGCTTGAACCACGGACCTCCCATGTGGTAGACGGACGCCCTAACCACTGGGCCAAAGTCCGTTTCCCCATCTTTGCTTCTGATTGAGAGGAAGCTTAGATCCCATGGGGAAAATGGATGGCACTGTCTTGCTTGCAGTTAGACTCATTTCTTCTACTATCCCAATTATTTGAACCTATAATTAGCACTATACCCATTAAATATATGTCCCAGAGACTTACATTTTCCTGCTGTTCATATGCCAGGTGAGCCTTTACTCAGTGGAGCTGCAGCCAAATCCTACTCTCCAGTTCATCAGACTCACCTTGGACAACTAACAAAAGGACGATGATAGGCAATGCTCAACCCAAGAGGCAGAGAGTGACAAAGTCTTTTGATGCACAGAATTTTTAAATTTTAAGATCTCATTTACCTATTTTTTTTCCATTGTTTGTGCTCTGGGTATAAGTCCAAGTAACTATTGCCCAACAGTAATCTGAAAGTGTTTCTTTACATTATCTTCTATGAATTTTATAGTTCTGGTTCTTATATTTAGATCTTTGATCCATTTTAAATTCATTTTGGCATATGGTATATGATAAAGGTCCTCTTTCATTCTTTTGCATATGAATATCCAATTCTCACAGCACCAATTGTTGAAGAGACTGTTCTTTCCCAATTGAGTGGACTTGGCAACTGCATTAAAAATCAATTCATAATATATATGAGGTTCAATTTCTGAACTCTCATTTCAATTCTTTTGGTCAATATGTTTTTCCTTATGGCAATACCATGCAGTTTTGACTAGTGTGGCTTTGTAATATGCTTTCAGGTGAGGAAGTGTGAGTCCTCCAACTTCATTTTCCTTTTTCAAGACGTTGGCTATTCGGTGCTGCTTACACTTCCAAATAAATTTGATAATTAGCTTTTCCTTTTTTGCAAAGAAGGCAGGTCAAATTTTGATTGGGATTATGTTGAATCTGTAAATCATTTTGGGTATAATTGGCATCTTGATATTTAGCTTCCAATCCATGAATATAGAATGCCCTTCCATTTATTTAGGTTTGCTTTGATTTCTTTTAGCAATGTTTTGTAGTTTGTGTACAGGTCCTTACATCCTTAAATTTATTTCGAGATATCTGGTTCTTTTAGTGCTATTGTAAGGGGAATTATTTCTTCATTTTCTCCTCAGTTTGCTCATTACTTATGTATAAAAACACTATTGATTTTTCATGTTGATCTTGTACCACACTAATTTGCTGAATTTGTTTATTTGCTCAAGTATCTTTTTTGTAGAGTTTATAGGACTTTCTATATAAAGGATCATGTCATCACTAATAGTGAAAATTTTCCATCTGACTTTCCAATTGGAGGTCTTTTATTTATTTTCCTTGCCTAGCTGCTCTGGCTGGATCTTCCATGACAATGTTAAATCACATGGGTACACTTTTATTGTTCCAGTTTTTAGAGGGAAAGCTTTCAGTCTCTCACTGTTCAGTTTGATGTTAGTTGTGGGTGGGTTTTTCATATATGCTCTTTATCATATTGAGGAAGTTTCTTTCTATTCCTATAAATGTTTTTATCAAGAAAGGATGCTGCATTTTGTCTATTTCCTTTTCTGCCTCAATGGAGATGATCTTGTATTTTTCCTTTTATTTTCTTAGTATTGTGGATTACATTAATTGATTTTCTTTTGTTTAACCACCTTTGCATACTAGAGAAAAAAACACTTAATCATGATGCTTGATGCATTTAATATGTTATTGGATTTGATTTGCAAGTATTTGTTGAGAATTTTTATATTTATATTCTTAAGAGAAATTGTTCTATAATTAATTTTCTTGTAATATCATGTCTTGTGGCCCAACATCTGGTCTATCCTGGAGAATGATCCATGCACATTTGAGAAGGAGGTATAACTTATTTTTGGGGTATAGTTTTCTGTATACATCTGTGAGGTCTGATTCAATTATCCTATTATTCAAGTTCTCTGTTTCCTTTCTATATCTTCTCTCTAGATGTTTTATCTATTGATGGAAGTGGTGTATTTATGTCTCCAAATATTATTGTAAGGACATCTGTTTCTCTCTTCAGTTCTGCCAGTATTTGCCTCATGTATTTTGGGGCACTCTGGTTTGTTGCATAAATATTTATAATAGTTATTTTTTTCTTGGTGAATTGTTCCATTTATTAATAGATAATGCTCTTCTTTGTCTCATAACAATGTTTGACTTGTCTATTTTATCTTGTATTAGTATATCTACTCTATTTCTTGTTTAGTTACTATTTTCATGGAATATGTTGGAACATGCTTTTTAATCTATTCTGCCAACCTGCGTCTTTTGATTGGGGAGTATAATTCATTAAAAGTCAGTGTTATAACTATAAAGGCATATTTACTTCAGCCATTTTGTCCTTTGGTTTTTATTTGTCATGTATTTTTTTTATATCCCTCTTTTCCTTTATTGCCCCCTCTTTTTCTATATAGTTGATCTTATGTGATGTATCTGACTGATCCCTTTCTCATTTTTGTTTCTGTATATCTTTTAAACACTTTTTTTGTGCTTACCCTGGGCTTTATATCACACAAGTTATATCTATAACTTACTAATTTGAAAAGATACCAACTTAGCTTCAATAGCCTACACATTCTCTGCTCCCATAGCCATATTTCCCCTCTTTATATTGTTTTTGTCCCACTTTACCACTTCATATTTTTCATGCCCATTGTCAGGAACTATGCGTTTATCTTGTTCAATTGTATTTCAACTCTTAAAGGAATTTAAAAGTAGAGTTGTTTATTGAAGATTCAAAGTTCCATTGAGTTTTTTGTTTACTATTTTAGTTACTCTTACTGATAATCTTCATTTCTACACACTACTCCAAGTCATGCTCTCCTATCTTTTCCTTTCAACCTGAAGAACAAGTAATGTTTGTTGGGCAGGTCTCTTGTTGAGGAATTCTATCAGTTTCTTTTTCATCCGTGAATGTTTTAAATCTCCCTCATTTGTGAAGAACAGTTTTGCTAAATAAAGAACTTTTGGCTGTAAGCTTTCCTCTTTCTGGAACGTAAGTATAGCAAAGCATTTCCTTCTTGCCTCTATGATTTCTGATGAGAAAACAGTACTTAGCCTTATTGCATATCCCTTGTATGTGATGAATTGCTTTTCTCTTGCTGCTTTCAGAATTCTTTCTTTATCTGTGGTTTTTGACATTCTGATTAGTATCTGTCTTGGAGTAAGTGTTTTGGATTTATTCTATTTGTAGGGCATTGTTCTTCATGGACATGTATATTTATGTCTTTTATAACAGTTAGGAAAATTTTGGCTAGTATTTCCTCAAGTATGTTTAAATTCTCTCTCTCAGTCAGTGCACCTTTTCCCTTCTCTTCTCCTTCTGGGACATTCATGGTGAATATGCTTGTGTGCTTCATGCTGACATTCAAATTCATGAGATACTTCTCATTTTTTTTCCTGTTTTCTTTGTCTGTTCTTTTTACTACATAATTTTGATTGTTCTTTCTCCTAGTTCATAATACATTCTTCTGCCTGGTAAATCTGCTATTGTCTGATACGCTAGTGTATTTTTTTTTTTTAAGAGCCTTTAGATCTAGTGTATTTTTTATCACTACTGTTGTGCTTTTCATCCCCATAATTTCTGTTCTTATAATTTCAAATTCTTCTTGATGGTCACACATTTTCTTCTTAATATCCTTTACCTCAGTATATATTTTTTCTTTCATCTCCTTGAATTGATTTATTGGATTAAGGCTTTTCTTCAATCCTATGTCCAACTTATTCTAGAAATTTGGAATAGCCAATGTTTAACTGATCAGATTTTCTAAGCTCTTCTTCATCTGATTCTTGCCCTGGATATATGGTATACTTTTAAATGTTGCAATTTTTGCATAATTGTTCACCTCAGGAGCTTTCCTTTTCTCAATTACTTCTTAGAGGATCTTGATCTATTTTGTTTTAGTACAAATTTCTCTTCCCAGATCTTATGATTTGTTTAAATTCTCTCCCTCAGTCAGTGCCCCATTTTCCTTACTCTTTTCAGTTCTGGGACCCTCCTGACTTGCTGTAATTCAGTTTAAACCCTCCCCCTTGTTTTTTTTCAGTTCTGGGACCCTCCTGACTTACTGTAATTCAGCTTATACCCTCCCCCTTGTTTTTTTTCTGTGAGACTTTTTGCCTTTGATTTCTTCTCTCACAACATATCCCTCCCCAGGGAGCCAGGTGGGGCATTTCAGAATGGTGGGTCATTCTACAAAAGTTCATTTTGCATTTGGTGGCCTAGGGAACAGGAATTGCATTGAATACCCACAGTATTTCCCAACCACAGACTAACTGTGGTCTCTCACTTCTTTAATTTCTCCTCCTATGCCCCTTTTTTTACACAGAACTTCTCAGCAGCTTGTGTTCCTCCCTGGGTCTTGGTGGACTTGGGTCCCTGTGCCTGGATAGGGGTAGAACTCTATGGTTGATGTCCCAATTGGCAGGTGGGAGATACCTGGACTGCTGCCTTTGAGCAAGTACCCAAGCTACACATTAACAAGGGAGGGAGAGGGAGTGGACCACAGGTTATGACATAAGTTTCCTACTTGGTGTTTTACTTTTTCTTCAGTTCAGCATGTGGAGTCCTTCTCCAGTCTCTACCATCTTCAAGAGTTCTAAGCAAGTGGAATTCCTAGCATATTACATTTTTTAAAAATCAATTTTGTTGATACATATTCATAAAGCATACAATCTATCCAAAGTATATAATCAATGGTATTTGATATAATCAAAATTGTGCATTCATCACTTCAATCAATATTAGATCACTTTCATTATTCCAGTGATAATAATAATAATAACAATAAACAAAAGACAGACAAAAACCTCTACCCTTTAATAATCATAACTCAATCTTTCTATTCTTCCCCTTCCATACATAGCTGCTATTTTATCTCCATCTCTCTAATTTATTTGTATTTATATTTTGTATAGATGGAATTAAACAATATATAGTACCTTTTGTCTAGTTTCTTTCACTTAGCATGTTTCCTTTTATTTTTTACCCTTATGGAAAGTTATTCATGTGTTACTTTACACTACTGTCCATAGTTTGCTTTGGTTGTATTTTACTTGATATTTACATTTTGTAACATTAATATACATTTGTTCTGTCTCAAAGAAAAGCAGTCTTTTTTATGCAATGTAAAACATATTCATATTTCACATGAAGTTTCACTATGCTATACATTCCCATGTTACAATTTTTACCTTTCCTTCTAGTAATATACAGGACCTTAGACTTTCCTTTTCAACCACTATTTTATTCATATATTAACACTGCTATTACAAACACTATTTTCTGGTGACTTGTCTTCTAGTTATTAACTCCATGAGTTTACTCAATATATTTAGTTCATAATAGCACAATCATATAGTATTTGTCTGTCTGTGTATGGCTTACTTTACTCAACAAAATATCTTTCAGTTTCATTCATGTTCTCATATGCTTTTCAATTTCATTTTGCTTATAGCTGAATGCTATTCCATCACATGTCTACACCAAAATTTGTTTAACTTTTCACTGATTGGTTGACACATGGGTTGTTTCCATCATTTGGTGATTTTGAATAAAGCTACTATGACCATTGGTGTACAGATATCTGTTAGTGTCACTGTTCTCAGTTCTTTTCGGTATATACCAAGTTGTGGTATTGCTGGGTCACACGGCAAATCTATATTCAACCTCTTTAGGAACTGCCAACAGTCCTCCACAATGGCTATACTATTCTACAATCCCACCAACAGTGACTAAGCAATCCTGTCTCTCCACTTCTTCTCCAACACTTGTAATTTTCTGTCTTTTAAGAGTGGCCATTCTAATAGGTGTGAAATGAGATCTCATTGTAGATTTGATTTGCATTTTCCTAATTCCTACTGATGTTGAACATTTTTTCATGTGTTTCATTACCATTTGTATTTCTTCTATGGACAAATGTCCAGTCAAGTCCTTTGCCTATTGTTTAATTAGGTAGTTTGTCTTTTAATTGTTGAGCTGTAGAATCGCTATATATTATGGATATTAAACCATTATTGAATATGTGATTTCCTAATATTTTCTCCCATTTGGTCTGCTGCCTTTTCACCATTTTGACAAATTAGTTTGAGGAGCAAAAGATTTTAATTTTCAGGTGGCCCCATTTATCTATTTTTTCTTTCATGGCTCGAGCATTGGATGTTAGGTTAATGAGATCTCCTCCTACCACAAGCACTTCAAGATGTTTCCTTATATTATCTTCTAATAACTTTATGTTCCTGGATTTTATATTTAGGTTTTTGGCCCATTTTGAGTTGATTCTTGTATATTGAGTGAGATAGGCCTTCTGTTTCATTCTTTTGGTTATGGAGAACCAGTTTTCCCAGCACTATGTGTTGAAGAGATTATTTTGTCCCAGTAGAGTAGACTTGGTTGACTTGTTAAAAACCAGTTGGCCATAGAGGTGAGGGTCACTAACTGGGTTCTTAATTCTATTCCATCAATCAGTGTATATCTTTATACCAATTCTATGCTGTTTTGACTATTGTAGCTTTGTAATATGTTTCAAGATCAGGCAGAGAGAGTCCTCCTACTTTGCTCTTATTGTTTAGGATATTTTAGGATAATTGGGTTCCCTTTCCTTTCCAAATGAATTTGATAATTGCTTTTCTATTTCTGTAAAATATGCTGTTGGATTTCTTACTGGTATTGCATTGAATCTGTACATCAATTTGCATAGGATTGATATCTTCACAACATTTAGACTTCATATTCATGAACATGGAAAGGCAGTCCATTTATTTAGGATTTCATTGATTTCTTTTAGCATTGTTTTGCAGTATTCTGAATATAGGTCTTTTACATCTTTTGTTAAATTGATTGCTGGGTCTTTGAGTCTTTTTGTTGCTATTTTAAAAGGATTATTTTCCCTCAGATTGTTCAGAACTAGTGCATAGAAGCATTACTGATTTTTGCATGTTGTATCCTGTGACTTTGCTGAGCGTGTTTATTAGTTCAAGTAGTTTTGTTATAGATATTTTGGAATTTTCTAAATATAGGATCATGTCATCTGTGAATAGTGAGAATTTTACTTCCTTTTTCCTATTTTGATGTCTTTTATTTTTTCTTGTCTGATTGCTTTATCTAGAACTTCTAGCACAATGTTAAATGACAGTGGTGACAGTGGGCATCCTTGTCTTATTCCTGATCTTAGAGGGAATGCTTTCAAACTTTTCCCACTGAGTACATTGTTGGCTGTGTGTTTTCATACATATTCTTTATTATATTGAGGAAGCATATTAAGTTTTTAAGCATATTTTCTATTAATTTTTATTTTTAAGGAAGTTTTAGATTTCATAAATGTTACATTAAAAATATAGGGGACTCCAATATTCCCCAAGCCCCCTTCCATACTTTCCCATATTAACAACATCTTTCATTAACATGGTACATTTGTTACAGTTGATGAACACATATTGAAGCATTGCTATTAACCATGGACTATAGTTTACATTATAGTTTATATTCTACCCCTCACAATTTTATATTTATGACAAAATGTATAGTGCCCTGTGTCTGTCATTGCAGTGTCATGCAGGACAATTCCAATGTCCTGAAAATGTCACCTTGGTACAGCTATTCTTCCCTCTCCCTCCTGTCAGTTCTTGGGGCCACTGCCTTCAAATCAGTGATAAAATTGCTTCCATTGCTAGAATGATAATAAGTCTATAAAACAATAATAATAAGTCTTTTGTAGTCTATTGTTCATTCCCTAATCTTGAGGTTTGGGGATGGTGATGCCCATTCTGTTTCTAATTGAGAGGGGGCTTAGATCCTATGTGGCAGATAGCTGGAACTGTCTTGCTTAAAATTGCAGACACTCTCTGTTCCTTGGGAACAGAGATCCCATCCTGGGGAGTCCTGCTAATTCTCTAATTGAAAGGCAAGATTTCCCTGAGTACAAGGGCAGTGCCTAGTGAAGGAAGACAGACCATTACATCTTGATATTGATGATATTATTTAGGACCATTTTCTTGTGAAATTGAAACTTAGCCTAGTATTACATATTGCTTAAGAGTTATCTCCTGAAAATATTCTTGTTGCTCAAATATGGCCTCTTTCTAAGCCAAACTCATATAAATGTACTACCTTACCTCCAGCAAGGAACATGATTCATGGAGTTGAGTTTCCCTGGCACTGAGGGATTATTATCAAGCACCAATTAACAATGCATCTGGAAAAAGACCTTGACAAAGGGGGAAATATTAACAAATGAGTTTTTATGACTAAAAGATTTCAAAGTGATTCAAGAGGTCATTCCAGAGGTTACCCTTTGTACATGTCAGCAGAACCTCATTGACGGCCACAGTAAACAGTGCCTCAAGTAGGAGGACTCCTGAGAGCTCTAGATACAGCTAGACACCATAAGCAGGGCAATCATAAACATTATAAATTAAATTTTATATATCAGCTAACAATTTTTGTTGAGGAAAGTAATTATCCAATTTTTGTCAGCACTAATTGCTAGTAAAAATACCAATTGCTTTATTGCACTTTATTTATTATTAGGATCATATAAAGAAAAATGTTTTGTCTAAAACCACTGGTTTTGTACCTCTGGGACCACATCATTTATTAAGTGCTGTAATATGGGAAAATGTGACGGGAAATATAAGTGTGAGATGTCATCTCCCATTACAGAGAAGGACTTTTCCTTGGTACATAAGAACTTTGTTTTAATGAGTGAACACAGTTCAACCTATGTAAGGGGTAGGTTTTAAAGTTAATTAGTAATGCAAACATTGAATACAACACTGTTAAAAATATGTTTTAACATCCCTTAGGAAGGCACCAGTCTGGAGATCCAAACAGTATGATTTTTCTTCAGCATAGGAAATTTAGCTTTTGTTGTTGTGGCTATTGCTGTTGAACACCAGATTAATTAGGTGAGCTATAGTTAAGTGTTAGGTGGCAAAAAGTAGGTATTTTAGACTGTAAATTTGGTCTTGGTGTGGCAATATGCTGTTTTAAAGACAGGCACATAGGAATGGAGACCACCTGAGGGCCAGGATGTGTACCTTTTCCAACTCCTGCTTAGTACTTGAGAATATATTCCCTGAGTGAAACTGCACATTTCCTTGACTTATCCAAACTTTATTTATTTTATATATCTTACTCTTTATTTTCTCTTATTCTGCACATTATTTTAATTGTCATATGTTCAGAGTATATATATTAGACTTTCTTGTTCATTGTTAGAAAATGTTCAATGTTAGATAGCACCAATTACTGACCTGAAACAGAATCTTCTAAAACATTTTGTGCGTTTTGTATTCAAACTTTAAAGCAATAGGAGCATTAACTTATAAATCGTAACTGTTAAATTTATTCTTGTTTGTTAACCTAATAATTAAAATCAATAACTTAAAAAATATAGGCTAAGAAAAGGTTTTTCATACATGCAAAGCAGATTTTTTATATATAAATTATTTGAAAATGGTTTTTTCTTCTAATTAAATTTTATGTGTGAGCTTGTGTGTCTATTCTCAACTAAACTGTCAAACCTCACACAGTTAATAGATTCTGGGATTATCTTGTAAATTAGTTGGATAGTCTATGATTTCTTTCTCCTAAATGTTACCAGGATTAAAATTCCTCCATTGATATCTGGATGTAGTATATTAAAAATAATTCTTTATTTATATTATGGGAATAGAGACTGTAAAGCTTATTTAAATGTGTCATAGATAGGTTTATATACAGTAAATTGTGCACTGCCATATTTGACACCTTACCTAAAGTCTGCATATGATGAACTTCTCCTTAAGATAGTGCCCTTCACATTATTTTTAGAAGTTCAAACCTATTTGCTAAAACCACACAATAAAGCAAGATGGAAATACCCAATATATAGTTCTTATGTAGATACCCCCACAATTTAAAACTGATAGATGTTTTCTTTTTATTAAATTGACAAGCAGCATTTCCAGTTGCAAAGCAAACTTTTGAGATCTTCTGGAAAACATTCCTTTTCTGTTGTAATATATTTTAAACTTTTACTGCAAAATGGCAACCTTTTTTAATCATAAAATAATCAGATATGTGATTATAAAAAAAAGATGGGAAATTTATATCCACATTTTACCACAGGGGAATGAAATTTGCCACAGTTTTGCAGTGTTTTTTTATTGTGTTTTAGTTTAAATGATGTTAAGATACTTATTTTTCACTTTTTGAGAGTTATATTAGTGAAAGCAATTGAGTAGATTTTTTGAAATTAATTATTAATAGTAAAATATAAACTTGAAATAACTTAGTGAATGAAGTATAGGGAGGAAAGAGTAGAATGTAAACTAGAGTAATGGCAGAAAACACCATTGCAGTTTTCATAATTGAAATACATCTTTGAGTCTTTATTGGTAATGTGAAAATTTTAAAGTTAAATAGCCTTCATCTGAGGAGAAAACTACATGTTCCTGAGGTTAGCAAAGGTTAGCCTGGCACTTGCTGTAAAAGAAATGGGGCTTCATACAGGGGTTTAACACCTTCAACCATATTGTTGAATGCAATGATCAAAGATTTAGTTTGCTAGGCTGCTGAAAGGCAGTATACTAGATACAGGTTGGGTTTTACAAGGGGGATTTATTTGCTTGCAATCCTACAGTTCTGAGACTGTGAAAATATCCAAATCAAAGCATCATCGGGCGATACTATCTCCCTGAAGATCAGCTGCTGACTATCCTGTTTCTCTCTCACATGGCAAGGCACATGGTTGTGTCTGCTGATCTCTTCCTACTCTTCCAGGTTTCCTCGCTTCAGCCTTTGGTTTCCTGTGGCTCTCTCTCTTGGCTTCTGGGGGTTTCTCTTTGGCTCTCTCTCGCTTTATTCATCCCATTTGTAAAAGACTCCAGTAAGAGTATTAAGACCCACCTTGGGCTACACATTACTGAAATAACTTAATGTAAAGGGCCCACCGACAAAAATTCATCTCACAGGAATGAATTATCTCTAAGAACATAATTTTCTGGGGTTCACCCAATTTCAAACTGCTGCAAAAAGTTTCTGAAATACTGCCTTGAGAACATTCTTTGAAAAAAACTGAGAGGGTAAACCTAATAATTCAATAAAGGAGTATTGAATCAAATGAAACCAATTAATATTCCTCACTGAATCAGAAGTTTCAGTATCTGTGTAGTTTTAATGTAGTCAGCAAAAGTTGTTGGCTTTGTTCATTCAAAGATGTTGTATTTAGCCCTTGCTACATATTGGTTTACTTGACTAATTTCTAGGTGTAATAAAATGAATAAAGGACAATTCCTGATTCTTAATGACCTCACTGCCAATGTATCAAGATATCAATCCATGGAAGTCCAATGGGCTGGCACAGTGCCCCCAGTGAGTGCCTCTTCTTTCTTTCTGTTCTTCCATTTTCTCACTACCACACTCCAATTACTCTCTGTCCTTTTAAGAATTTCATTCTCAAGTCTCTATCTCTTATTTCTCAGGTCCCATTACTCCTAAATTTAAAGATCTCAAATCTCTTCAATTTTCTTGTTATTACTGATACCTTTATTTTCAGAGATGACTTAAAGATAGTCTCCTTTTCTCTACTTCGAGGAAGAAAAGATAGAAAAATGTGTTTCTTAAGGCTGAAGTAAAGAGGTGCTTGGGATCATGTGGGTTTTTTTTTTTTCAGCTTGTTACTATTTCTTTTCATGTGTATCCGTTCAACTTTCCTTAAGTTTGTTATTGCTTTCACATAATTGGAAACAAGAAAATGCCAATGACATTCTAAGTTGAGGGTTACCTTAGAGTATATTGTGATAGCAATGAGGCAAATCTGTATTGTAGAATTTCATATAATATTTGTATGATTTTGTATAAGTTACCATGTTATTCTCACATATTTATTTTTTCATATAAAATGAAAGACTTTATGGCTTTACCTTCTATGATTAATTGTGTTTGTACCCCAATTTAGATATGTTCTTGGTCTTGATCCATATTCCTATGGACATGAGACCATGGTAAATAGGATCTCTTGACGATGTTAGTTTAGTTAAGGCATAAACCAGTTAAATGACAGTAATTCAGATTACTGGAATCCTTTATAAGCAGACAAAAATCAGACATACAGAGAGAGCCACAGGGAGGAGCCAGAAGCCAAAAGTCAACAGAATCTGGAAGAGAAAGGAGAGGACATTGCCATGTGATGGGAAAGCCAAGCAACCCAAGGATTGCCAGCCAGCTCAAATACTACTGACTCCAAATGGAAGCAAAGCTACTAACCAATGCCTTGATTTGGGCTTCTAGCCTCTGAAACCATGTGCCAATAAATTTCTTTTGTTTAAGCCAACCCATTGTGTGGTACTTTTCATAACTGCCTGGGAAATTAAAACACCTTATTTGAAAATAAACTGGATCTTTATTGATATATATATATATATATATATATATATATATATAGTGCATTTTTAGCAATTTTAATTATAAATATATTATGAAAAATAATTATTCAAGATTATTGTTTTAGCCAGTAGATTTTTAGTTAGAGCAGTAACTTTCATTTTGTTTATCCCAATGTGACATCCTATTTCATATAATAAAATTATTGGGGAATAACAAAAAGTAGGAAAACAATTATAACATCTTAAAAAGGGATATTTAATGCTAAGTTATTTTATCTTGAAGAAGCATTGGATAACTTTTAAATATATCATAACTTGCCTTGGTACACAACAAATTTTTCATACAGGAAGAGACTGAATGATAATAGTGAGCATACTATTTGTGTTGAGGCACCAGGAAAGGTAATACTACAAAGAGGAAAAATAAAATAGTCAAGGAGAATGAAAGGATTACAAGGTAGTAAGAGGAGAATCTTCAAATGAGGGCACTCTTATGTAGTTAGTCTATATCCATCTAGGAGCTTTTCTGTGTCCAAAGAAATGGCCAGGGCAAAACTAAAGCAACTATTTTGTATGCCTAACACTGTATAGGTTAGATCCTGGTGAATTGTTTTTGTGTGGCCCCATTTTGTTGTCTACTGTCACAGAGGTCTTTATTCTCTGGTCCTAATTTTCCTATCTAACTTGTCACAGTAGTTGATACTTACCCCATTTTTCAACTTTGGCTTTATTTCCATCTTCTTACTACTGGCATGACATTTCCATGAATCAATTATTGGAAAATAAATTTTGTTTAGAATGCTGTTCTGAAACTTCTTATGTAACGTCACCTATTGACCAGCAGTTGATCTTAAGCTTAGATGAATATTATAGCAAGTATGGATGAAGTAACGAAGTATAAGATCTGTTGCATTTGATTTAATTCCTAAATATGGTTTCTCCAAATCCATGTATTGCCAATCAGGCTTTGTGGATTTTACCTCCATTATATATCCTGAATCCATGTCCATTCTCTTTTTATATCTGATCTTATTCCATGTCTTCATAATCTTTACCTTGATTACTCCCAGTGTATCTCCTTGTCTCCAATTACTACTCTTCGCTCTAATACATATTTCTAATTATTTTGCTCCCCTGATTTTAAATAATTAAGTACTTAAAATAGCTTTTGGCAAATTGTTCTGTAGTATAGAAGTTCTATGAAAGATTAATAAGGGTTATCCTTGGTGCCACTATCTTCCCTGAAAAATAAACAAGCATAATAAAAATTAAATATTGTTCAACTGATAATTGCATTTGGGAGACTGGGTTTAAACACAATTAAAATCATTTTATTTCTTTTTTATCTTTTATTATTTTCAAGCATAATAAGAATCTCTAAAGGGAAACAGTAAATGTGACATTTTTCAAATTGATAATTTCTCTCTATTTTGATCTAATAAGTATCCCAAGAAAAAAAACCTCAATTGATGCCGCTTAAAAGATAAATTCTAATCTCTTTAAAATGGCATGCAGAATATTTTTGCCTCTACTCTCAGCCCACCTTTCCATTTTAGTGTGTCTGATTGCTTCCTCCTATCTGAACATAACATCCACTTTTTTCAGACTCTTATTTTTTATTTGAAATTTAATTAATTCCCATATCCATCAGGCCAAGTTTTCATCATGCTTCAAAGCAAAGGTTGAATATTATTTTACTAAAAGTACTGTTAACATCATTATGGGAAAATTTTGCATGCTCATAATTACTATTGAGTCTGAACATATTTTCATATATTCATTAACCATTTGATTTATTTTTATATGAATTAAATGAGAATATCCTTTGTTCTTCTAGTTGATGTTTTTGTGCTGGTTTTTAAAAGTGATTTGTAAAATCTAGTTATTATCCCTTTGAGTAATATACAAGGGTAAATATTTTTCCAAGTGCATGACTAGTATTTAAATGCGTATTTATGGATTTTTTCTTCATAAATATAATTAAAATGTTTGTTGTCCTTTTTCCTTGAGAACATCTAGAATTTATGACTTTCCCACTCAGATCATATAAAAGTGTATTTTCTTCCCTAATCTTGCTTCTAATTGTTAATAGTTTAGCCTTTAATGGTTGAAATTTTAACAAATTCAATGATTGAACCTCTTTTCTCTCTATTTTTTTTTTTACTGATCTGTTTGCCTATGCCTGGGCTATTTTAATTACTTTACTATCACATTATGTTTTATATCTATTTTCATGCACATCCCTTTTCTTTTTCAAAATTGCCTTCACAAATTTCAGAGGATTTTAAAATCATTTTAATTCTATAGTAAAATATACTGGAGTTTTAGAATTCATATCAAATGATATTGAACTTTTTAATTCTAGAAAATTGATAACTAATTATATGTAGTTCTTCTTTTATGTTTATCTGTGTATGTGCTATGTCTGTATTCAAATATGTTTTATATATTTCTTGGTAGATTTATTTCCAGGTACTTTATATAACTCTCAGTATTTTTAGTAAGATAATTTATATTTTATTTCATTTTAAATCTTTATTTCATTTCATTTTTGAGTTGATCAAATTCTCTGTAACAATATATGGGCCAGAAGGTATTGTGGGAAGCACAATTTAATGAGCATTGTATTTTATCATATATTTTTGGGTTTGTTTGTTTGTTTGTTTTCAAGGTCTACTGAGATGGTTTTATAATATGGGTTTAAAAATCTGTGAATGAGGGAAACGGACTTGGCCCAGTGGTTAGGGCGTCCATCTACCACATGGGAGGTCCACGGTTCAAACCCTGGGCCTCCTTGACCCATGTGGAGCTGGCCCATGAGCAGTGCTGATGCGCGCAAGCAGTGCCCTGCCACACAGGGGTGTCCCCCGCGTAAGGGAGCCCCACGCATAAGGAGTGCGCCCCGTAAGGAGAGCCGCCCAGTGCGAAAGAAAGTGCAGCCTGCCCAGGAATGGCGACACCCACACTTCCCGTGCCGCTGATGACAACAGAAGTGGACAAAGAAACAAGACACAGCAAATAGACACAGAGAACAGACAACTGGGGGAGGCGGGAATTAAATAAATAAATAAATCTTTAAAAAAAAAAATCTGTGAATGAGATCTAGCACATGTATGGTTTTTCCAATGATGAAACGTTCTTGCAATCCTGGCATAAATCATGCTGGGCATGATGTGCTTTTTTAAAAGACATAGTTGTATAAATCCACATTATAAGTGAGCTTTAGTTTATACTTTCCTTCCCTTGTTTTGCCCTTTTGTTGTTCCTGGAATCCAATTATTCTAGTCCCCAAACAAGTTATAGATTTATTCTTTTCTATATCTTTTCCCACAATAAGATAGTAACATTTGCCTGATTTCAATTTTCTTTATTTATTGGCCCCAAATCTTATATCTAGGACTTTCAGGTAAATACCATGTAGGATATTACTGACTTATTTTAAGTAGATGATTACTCAACAATTATTTATTTTGTCACAGTTACACATTTCACTGTCATTTTGATTATGACTTCAGTTCTATCCCTCATATACTTTTGCAAATTTGCAGGCCTAAAAATAGTTTTATTTTGTCCTCCCACTTGAATGTTATTTTTGAGACTATATAAAATTCTAATTTCAAAATCACTTTCCACTGAATATACAGCTATTTCTCCATTGTCTTGTAAAATGCAGTGTTAAGGTGGAAAAGTGTGATGGTAAAAGGATACTCATTCCATTACAAAAATTTTGCCATGTTATTTTTCTTTTTCAATATATTTAAGAAATTATGTTTGACTTTGGTAATCACAAATTACAACAGTATTTTTATCTACTTTTTACAATATACATTCTCTAGAGATGTTTATTTCTTTTCAAAATGGTAATAGATATTTTTGCTTTTCTACAAAATAAATCATATTATTTAATTCTTCTCTCTATTGTTTTCTTCTGAAATTATATTTAATTTATTTTGAACTTTTTCCAAATCTTTAACTTTTGTTAATATTGTATGTTAATTCTTATTATTGATGGTACATTTTTGGAAAATTCTTTAGCAAAGTAGTTTTTTCTCTCATTCCTGTCTCTCCTGCTATTGAGCTATACTTTTTAAAAAAAAGATTCTCATGACATCAGTTGGAACTGCTCACTTAAAACTAATTTGGGATGGTATTATTTGTAATTTCTTCTCATGAAACTAATTATATATTTTTAAAATTATATTTATCTTATTTTCTGAGGATTCATAATTGTATGTGTGGCATTTCATGCACTTTTCATGCTATTAATTTTCTTAAAAGTTTGGATTTTTAAAAAATTTTATGGTCATCTTCAAGTGTGAGACTGTGATAATCCCTGTTCACTCTTCAGGGGTAATAATACTGTAGTCAAGCACTTTCTTAGTGCCTACTATTATGTAATCAAATGCTTATATGGATTAGAGATAAGCAATTATCCTAATTACTTGACTTTGTCTCAGTGATTAAGAAGGAAAAATTAAAATGTTATAGTTTTCTGGTTTGGGGCACTTCCCTTCCAGTCTATCTTTTTATTACTTGCTACATGGGACACTTACTCGCCTACTGAGCCCAGAAAAAGTATGCTTTTATTTATTTTGTGGATAAGTTTCTACTGCTTGCTGTTCATCACAGGTAGGGAAAGGAGGAACTGTACCTTGATTAGAAAATTATTTATTCATCTCTATTGGTCACACTATTTTATTCTGTATTGAATCTCAATTGCTTAGCATAGTGATCAGTCAATAAATGTTAGTTTAATGTGTGTTTCCTATTAACTATGACTATTATTTCTACTGAATAGATGATTTTGCTAATACTTGAACCATTTAAGAGTTATAGCAAGGAAGAAATATATTACACAGGTTACTTTTCTGTGTATAATTCCAATTCCTTCTACTAAATTGCAGATCCTACCTCAGAATATAGACAGAAATTTGACTCTTTTAGATAAAAGAGCCTAATTTTAAAAAACTGTATTTTAACACTTTTTTGGCTTATTGGTATTTAAAAAGTTGTTATTATAATACTAAATTATGTTTTGCTGTAGAACCAATTATAGACATTTTATTTTATTGGTATTTATCATACTGAACTTTAGGAAAGTATAACTATAAAAAAATTGAGATCATTAAATTTATGGTATATTAAATAAATAGCCAATCATGCAAGAATTTTAAGAAGAATATCGACAAGAAACTATTATATTTATATGTAAAAATGCAGATTATACATTATAAAAATTGTATTTAGAACATTTGACTAATTTTTAAAGGGCAATTAACCACGAATTTTCATTAACAAACACATTTTTCTCTCATTAAGGAATATTAAGCCTTCATTATGAACCTACTATATTACAAGTACAGACAGTATCAGGATTAAATAAGTTAGAAATAACATATAAATTTATAAACTACAGATCAAAAAAATCATATAACTTAGAGATTTATTTGCTTAGTAAAAAGAATCTTCATAAAGCTAGATATAGAGGTAAATTCAGAACTACCTCAATTGGAATTTATCATGCAAGGGTCCTGTTCATTTGTATGCACAACCTGCTTCACCTGAAACAACCTTTTGCCCCTCTTCCATAAGTGATTTCCATGTCATTTTTCAAAACAGCTGAAACGTCACCTCTTCTGTGAGATGTACCCACAACACTGAGGCAGGGTGAGTCACGCCATCAACCTGGACAGGCATAGCACTGATTCACATGTATGTCCAGCTGTTAGCACTTTATGTTTTTCATTTGCTTAAGTTTTCTTTTTTTAATGATGCAATATTTCAAAAATGAAAATGTTCTTAAAATAATAGACATATTATATTGAGAAAAAACAGGTAGTGATTTTTTTTTGCTCTATTTGTCTCAAATCTCAAGTTTTGAAGACATGCACAGCTAAAGCTTTTGGAGACAAGCACAACTAAAGCTTTAACCTCCTTCCCCATTACTTCCCCCCCTTTCAACCAAACAGGAAATAACTTTATAGCTGTGGAGGCCTGTATCATTCCCACACATGATGTTTATTTTCTATTATACTTTTAAAAAATAAATTACAAAATGAATACAATCTCAGGCTATATTCCTAGAAATACAGCCTGGGTCAATGAATGGACCCAGGTGGAAATTATGGACCAGAAAGAATTTAAATGAATTGTCAAAATTTACCCATCAAATAAAAATTGGTCTTTATTTTGTTCTGAACTTTAAATCTAAATAATGATAAATATAAAATGAAAAATATCAATAAAAATATCTTAGGTTATAGGTCTGAGCTAGAGGAAACTCTGTCAATAATCAGTCTAATCTCTTCATTAGGAGGAAAATGAAACTGAAATTAACAAATTTAGGGATATGCTCAAATTATACATCAAGTTAACAGCAGCACACTGGCACTTGGTTTTCCTGATTTCCAGGCATCTGTTCTTTTTGATTTATCTAACACTTTAGATTATGTGTTCAGAATCTAGTTGCAAGGTTTTCAATCACAACCATACTCCTTACTAGTTGTTTAATTGTAGAAAATCAGTTAGAAGTTCTAGGATTCAATGTCTTGATTTATAACATACAAATATTAATATATATTTCTTAAGTGCTACTGTGATGATTAAAGGAAAAGTGTTAGCCCTCTTCTCCTGGTCAATCATACCTATGGTCTATTCTCAGGATAAAAGCTGAGTTGGCCCTGCTAAATTTGAAGCTTAAGGACACAGCCTCTTTTATAGGACTCGAACACATGCACACTTCCATCCATTAATATCTATCTAACTATCTACACCCACATATATACCCATGCAAATACACATAGATATATAAACACTTATATACTACCAAAGGGTCAGGTAATTTAGAATATATATTTATTATTTACATTTAAGAAAAGACTAAAATAAAATGCAAAATATTATGGGGAAACAATTTGTACGGGAAATTTAATAGGTATAAAACAAACAGAAAACTTTAATATACTTCAGATGAGATGCATTCTATTAAAAAATTTTAAATTTAATGAGAGTTAATCTTAACAATCTCCAAAAATTATGCACTTTCAAAACATTGAGAGAGGTGTGTTTGACATATTGGAAGCCCTTACTAAGATACGAACACCTATATATGAACTACTATCAAACAGAAATCATGGTTGAGAACATTTAAAACACCTAAAAATAATTCTGTGAAGTCATAATACTACAGTAAAGTTCATTTCTATTTTGAATTTTGAAAAATGACTAAGAAGGAGCCCCCTAGAGACTTACTATATGACTTATATTATTCTAGAAGCTGAGAGTTAGATGACTTATTTAAGGGAATTTATAGAGATAGTTTAAGCCAAAAAAAATGAATCCCTACTTTGCCACTTACCAACCCTGTATCATTGCATGAATTATTCAGTTATCTATGAATTAGTTTTCACACCTGTAATAGGAAAATAAAAACAGTTCTTATCTCACAGCGTAATTGCAAGGATTAAACCAGATAATATATGTAAATCACTCAGAAGAGCACCTTCTATATTTAAAAACCTCACTATAAGTTAGCTGTTATTATCATTATTATTTTAAACTCATTATTAAATTTAGCCATAAACATGGTAACTGAATTAAAATTTTCATTTGCAAGGCTTTACCACTTAGAGAAAGATTGATTTTATGAGTTAAAAGAGCAACAAATGCTATCATGTTTTAGGGAAAATTTTTTCTAAAACTTGGTTATTTAAGGCATGCAGAATGATTGCTAAAGTTTTAACTGCTTTTTATGTTTTGTTTCAAAAAGACTTTTCTCTTTAGAACTTAATAAGCATCACAAATAACACAGATCGGTAATTGATATTTACCTTGATTATTTATTTTGACTTTTGATGAGAGAAAAATAGGATTTGTCTTCCAAACTCTTAATAATGAAATAGAAGTTTCTTCCACAGAGATCAATGTCCTACCAGATCTGTGACATTCCTATCACATCTTCCTGAGATCCATACATTCTTGTTTGGATTGTGGCTGCTAAGGAGTTTTAGGTTAATAAACATAACTTCTTTAGCCAATATCCATTCCCTATACATCTGACAATACCATAATTGGTCAGTATTATTTACCTCCTGTGGTTAGCCAAAACTTTGTTCCTGAAGGTTCCAGTGTTGACTGGGTTGCCAAATTATCCAGTAAATTTCCTCATTTGTAGGCATAGTCCTCTGTAGCCATAATTTACAAGCAAACTAATTTTTAATTGTTATATGGCATTATTCATCTTAAACAGTAGGGTAACCTCTTACAGCTTGCCTTTTGATTCAGTACCATGAATTGTCCAAAATGGTCAGAATAAGTCTCACTTTAAAGTAGGACTGTCAAACCCTTCAAGCCCAAAGTTTTAAGAATGGAAAGCAAAAATTCCATGTATATTTATGTATGTAATGAGAGGGGTCCCTTGAAACGACAGATTTATAAAGCAGTCCTGTGATTTTTTTTTCCCCCCAATAACTGGTCATAGGGACTTCCTTCCTATTGTATACATAACCCGAGGTGACCATCAGTGATGTGTAATTTCTGGTAATCATACCCTGGCATAAGCCTCTAGCATGAGTGGGATGAGAGCTGTGTCTTGCTTCTAACCAATATAATACAGCAAAAGTGATGGGATGTCTCAGTCTTTTCTTACAAAAGACTGTTTTGATAATAGATACACTGTAGAGATCCACTCTTGCTATATTGAGGAAGCACCAGTCACTTGGAGCTATGGGTAGCCTTTAGGAACAGTGGGCAGTCTCTAAATGCTAAGGACAAATTTAGGAGCTGAGGAAAACCTCCACATGAAAGTAAGCAAGAAGCTAGGTCTTCAGGCTTAAAAACACATGTGAAATAAACTTTGCCAACCACCTGAGGAAGCACGGAAGAAGATTCTTCCCCATTTGAACAACCAGAGAAGAATATAACCTTGATTGTAGACTTCTAAGATCCTGAACAAAGGAAATAGCCAAGAAAGATCCAGATTTCTGACACACAGGACTTGGGTTGTTTAAAGCAGCTAAGTTTGTGGTAGTTTGTTAGCACCAATAGAAAGTAATACAAGCTATGGGTGAGAAACAGTAAAACAACACAAATAGGTACAAGGGTTCGTAAGCCCCCAGTTCATGCAATTTACTTCTGGATCTGTTTGGGCCTGGTCTCATGTATAATCATGGAATTGTTATGCACATATTCTACTTTAGGGTTTGGTGAATCATGGTGTGAGATCAGTTCATGGTTGCTCCTTGTCAGCATTTTGTAACTTCTAGAATTCAATAGTAAGCCAGGAAATATTTATTGGGGGAAGAACTATGACTGCTTCGAAGTCATTCTGGACTGTAATCCTTTTATTAGGCAGGCCGGAGGTGTTCTATAGTATCCCTATCTACCACAGGCATTTCTATTGATATTTAATTTTCTCTGTCATAAGGTCCAAAAGACCAGAATAGCTTGTACAACAGCTTGGACTTGGGATAGAACACTCTGTTGTAGAGCCCTCTTTTCCCCTGGACCTCATTCAAAACTGGTAGACTTTAAGTTTATTGGTAAACTAGTGCAGGATTGCAGTATACCTTAATTTCATATACTCTGTCTCCAAAATTGAAAGAGGTTCATGAAGCTTTGTGTCTTTTTCTTAGTGGTGGGTGGTACAAGGTGGATCAGTTTCTTTATGATTTAAAAGGTAATATCTTAACATGCCCAAACAACCTGTACACTTAGGATTTTCTCCAATGTGGCAGGCCCTTGAAATTTTGCAGGGTTTTTCTTCTACCACTGGTTAATATGTATCTTTTTAAAATATCTAGGATACTTGCCATATCCTGCCACTAGTTAAAATTATCATATTCCATAAATGTAAAGGAAAAAAGTGTGAAAGCTTTTGAATATTGAGATTCTGAAGTTTCTGAGGTTTCTGCAATCTATAAGAGAAGGACCATTTGTCATTTCCCTGTAGTAAGAAATTGAAGTTTTGCTTCTATCCCTATTAGGAAAAGGCAGATGTTGATTGTTCATGATAATTGTGACTGAGGAAAGAAGTGTTATGCCTACCAAGTGTTATGCCTACCAAGTGTTAAGAGCTGGGTGGATTTTTGCTGTAAAAATATCAAACACATCTGGAATGTTGGCTACAATTATGATTACATGATTAAATTTATGATGATTTATAATCATTCTTCAGGATCCACTGGGAAATTGTACACACCAAATGGATGCACTAATTTGGAATGTAATAAGAATCTCTATTCTTTCATAATTTTAGTTTTTAATGTGGCACTAATATTCACAAATTCCATATGAATGCAGTACAGTTTTGGGTTTACTACTGTGGTGAGTGTGTGTGGCTGTTCCTTAATAGACTAACACAAAAGAACAGAGTATCAATATAAGAATTCTGATATTTTCCAAATATATATTTTCCAACTTTACATTCTGGGGCTGAAGAAATAATTACAAGTTGTATTCACAAGTCCAGTGTACCTACCAGAATATGGGCTTGGGTCAATACTTCATTTATTATCTGAGTTTCATACATTTCATCCCTGACTGGTGAACATGGTAGCATTTAGACATGTGAAGTATTAACATCAATTCATCCAATATTAATAACTCCTGGAATATAAGAATATGTTCCATTTTCTAATGTCTATAGTTATACAGGTAAGTGGTTGTAGGTTTCTTTGGGAAAAACTTGGATATATATTTCCATTACAGATTTGTAGTCATTTTTCAGGGTTCTTTCTAAAAAGAACCAAGTCTTGCCATCAGTGAAGAGTCTCTGAATCTCTGAGCTAATTTGGATAAAGTGATTTGGTGAGGTAACCTGAATTCTCACTATGATGACTTAGGTTTCTACGTGAAAGACCTATATTTTCCCCAAACAAAAAATCAAGTAATAACTTAGTGGGCGGTCCATCTGTTTCTTGTAAGCACCTTCTGATCAATTGCATACCAGTAACATACACTGATTGCCACTCCATTCCTATGGATTATAACAGGGACTGCAAATTTTTCTGTAAAGGGACAGATAGTAAATATTTTCAGCTATGGGGTCCTAAGGTCTCAAACACAACTACTCAACTCTGCTATTGCAGCAGGAAAACAGCCATAAAAAATACACCATAAGCTATCACATCTACAGATAGTACTGAAAATTTAGACCACCTTTCCTGGATTATTGTGTCTCTAAAATAGCTTTTGTTTACTTCAATTTGCAGACATTTTGCTCTATTGAAAAAAGTGCAAATGGAATTTTTAATAGAATTCCCAGACATGCTCAAATATTGAATATGATATTTTATAATTTTTCAGTCCCATAAAAACCACAGCTCTACAGACTTTGAAAATAAATATCAGGGCTATTTTTTTCCTAGATAAAAGTATAAATTTAAAATGTTTAAAGATTTTCCAAATAATTAATATCAATAAAGAAGATCTAGTCATAAAGTAGCTCACCTTATTTATTACCCTTCACTGTATAATCATAAAATTAGGTAACATAAAAAACAATTAAAAAGATAAAAAAAACATTTTGAAAGTAACTTAAGGGTTTTTTTAAAAATCATAATTGCAAAGGTTGATGGCTTCAACACAAAGTTAGTTGATGTGGGAATTAACCAAGCAGCTCAAAATCATTATTTATGGATAACAACTTAGAAATCTTTTCATATATTGGTTTTATATAATCAATACCAGAACTAAAAATTACTTATTTATTTTCTATTTGTTATATATGTTCGACATTTGATAAAAATGAGTTCTCTTTTATTTTAAATAATAAAAGCAAGATTTTGCATTCCAATAGGAAAAAAAACATAATAAAATAAGTGTGTTTGTGATCCAATGAAAGTTTAACGAAACAGGTAAGGTGATATATTGGATCATTTGCATGGTCTATAATGATAATTGTGCCTATATTGTCTCTGTTAAATATCATTGGCATAATATTACCAATGAGACCAAACAGCTCTGTTAAATTCTGTCATTGGATCCTTCAGAGGTTAGTCAACAGAGACCACTCCTTGCCAAAGTGTTTCAATGGTGAGCTTCTAAATGTTGAAAGGAATGTTTTCTAGACTATCCAGTAATTATGGTTAAATAGGTTGGTCATAACAGGTACACTTCATCATTCCTATACGCATATGCTTTTGTGTATCTTCCTCTAAAGTAGGCCTATAGTATGTGATATTACAGACTATAGAACCCCTACTAATTCAGGCTTCAATTATCTCATAATGGATGTTAGAGTCTCTCTCCTGAATCCTAGGTGAATAGAATCACTTCACTATATTTCACCCAGTTCAACTCTAATCCGATACCTTTAGAATATTTTCCTGCCTGCATTCCCCAGTACTTGTCTCTAGAAATTAGCACAATCTTGTATTTAATTTGTGTGTGGTATATCCTCTCAGATAAGATCTTGTGTTTTCCCCTTCTGCCAATTTAGGAGAATTAAACAGGAAATCAGCCATAAAAAAAGACATCATAAGCTATCACATCTACAGATAGTACTGAAAATTTAGACCACCTTTCCTGGATTATTACCTGCTTCTGGTAAAATCCTTATGATCTCATTGAAGAAATCTGAGGCTAGAGAAGGCTGGTTTCCTCAAGCAGAGGAGATGCTGCTGCTTTTGCTGTCAGGGAAGGCATAGCACAGGGATTCAACTTTCTTGGCTGGTCTGTGGTGCTATCCCAAGTCTCAGAGTGCTACTCTCATCCAACCATGCCTCATCCATAGAATAAATGATTTGATGACTTTGTGCATTAGGCTGACATTACAATTTATACCACAATTAGATTTGTGGTCTGGTCATCCCCTGTAATTGACCTGATGCCACAGGAGATATAGGATTCCTTGAAGACCATAAACATTTTAGAGTTCTTTATCTGAGCCCTGAGTTGGTAATGTTAGGCCTAAGCTTATCATTACTCCTTGGTAAACTCATTTTTGCATCCAATTCACAGTGTTTATAATTTTCAAATCAATTAATTTTAACATCCAATTGACCCAAATCTTTGTAATCTACCAGTTTTCATATCCTATGCCTGCATTCTGGATATTTTGAATAAACATGATACCTAAGCAATGGCTTTGTCATATTTCATTTCCTACCTATGACAAGGAGACTATTTGTGTTTTTCTCAAATATGTGAGGTTCTCAAAATCCTACTTTCATATTTTTGCCCTGGGGCTACTTTTGGTACCAATTTCTGTAGTCAAAAAGGGTTCTAGTATGGAACAAACTCACCACAGTTGTTCAAATTGAGACATTTTAATAACTTTACTACTTACCTAGGTGTTAACAGGATTATAAGAACAAAAAAATGGTGAGGCATTCAGACTAGCAAAAATGTAAGGCATTATTACCCCTAAGCCTGAAGAGACAAGGGAAGAAGTAATGTTGAGTTCCTAGTGCCAATTGTACCATGGAGTGTGGATGGGATGGGACTACACTCTGGAATGAGTATCAAGAAGGAGATGGGAAAAATAATACACTGACGTGTCTCACATTCATCATTCATATTGGTTTGTACTTTTCATTGGTTGAATCCAAATGAAGACAACTACAGGGGATGATGGAGGTAATGCAAGTGACAGAATGTTCAGGAATCAAGATCTTTCTTGGGAGTAGAGCAGGATAGAGAAGTAGAACGTGAATCTGACTGAGGGTGATGTGCCCCTACACCACACAGAAGGACCAAGAAATAAACAAATAGACCCTTAAATATCTTTTAAAATGTTTCTCTTCCTCAAATCTCCCTATTAAAATCAGTGATATCAGTTAATCCAGTATATATATGTGTGTGTATATATATATGAAAATGAACAGGGGCAGTTGCCATGAAAAATGGGTAGGCCCTCTAATGGTAGTTCAATTTTTTTGTGGAAAAATTTACTAATCTATATAATTAGGAAAATAAAATTTAGCTGAGTTAATGACATCTTCAGTAAGTCATGCTGTTTTTTCTCTCTCTGTCTCTGCAGGATATTTATGCAGGGAGGTTAAAATCATTCTCTTTTATCTTGACTCTATGCCCTTCTGTATTAATTTTTTAAATGAGTTCATTTTGCACTTTTCACCCAGTAAGGCATGCCCATACCCATGGCTTAGGTGTATACTATCTCTTTTCTCAATAATCTTTTTACAGGCCTCATTTAAAAAATTTTAAAAACGAAAAGAAAATAAAAATAAGAGAGTTTATTTCACTTCTTATTTAGAGTTGTTTAGCAATAGCTTGGTAGATCAAGAAAAGCTTTAGCATAAGAATGAGGAAATCTAAATGTTACTCTTGGCCCAGCTCCTAGTAGTATTTTCTTGGTGAGTCTCTTTACCTTTTTGGTGTACTGAAGTGAAAGAGGGAGAAAAAATCTGCATCCAGAAGGCTTGACTTTAATTCCAGCCTCATTATTTTCTAGTTCTGTGGTCTCAAGGGATTTTATCAGCCTTTCTGAATTTCGATCTCCTCATTTATAAGTCAGAACTGGTGATTTGAACCTTCTGTTCATCCGCTAAGTCTCAGCTAAAGCATATTTCCTCCATGGAGTCTGTATTAGTCAGGGATATCTAGGGAAACAGAACTGACAGGAGATATCTGTAAATAGTATGAGGTTTTATAAAATTGTCTCACATGACTTTGGGGATGTACAAATCCAAATTCCTTAGGGCAGGCTGCAAGCCAGGGACTCTGATGAAGGTCCTTGATGAGTTCCCCAGGCATGGTGGCTGTCTGAAGTAGAGATGGAAATTCTCGTTCCCAGTGCTGAAATCACTTCTCCTTTTAAGACCTTCCACTGATTGGATGAAATTCACTCATTGCTGATGGCAGTCTCCTCAGTTGATGGTAGACATAATCAGCCATATATGCAATTGACTCACTGATGATTAAAATCCATGAAATATCCTTGTACTGCACTTAGCCCAGTGCTTGCTTGCCAAGCAAATGGACACCATTACTTGGCCAAGTTGACGTATTAGCGTGACCATCACAGTGTCTTTCATACATTTCTACAACCTGAATGCAGACTCAGGTGGTTCCACTTCTCTTAAGTCGGAGTTCAGATGATTATTTTATTAGTATAGCACTTACCACTTTTTCGTAACGGTTTGTCTGCCTCAAACTACTAGGGACTCTGAGTTGCTTGAAAAAAAAATTCTGTTACTTTCATCTTTATCATCCTTTTTCCCAACAGAGCAACCCTGACAGTAGACTGAATTAAATAGTGAATGAATTATTACAAAAAGCAAGTGAGGTAATGCACATGACACAAAGCTTTTTAAATGTAAAACACTATGTAAATCAATCTTCATTAACTAAAATGAAGTGTTTGAATGAATACAAGTTTCCTGGCCACCCTGTGTACTGTCTAGGTCGGTAGATCTTGAACTTGGGTGTACATCAAAATCACATGGAAGATCTGTAAAAGCACAGGGTACTGGATCCCATCCTGAGTTTCATGTATAGTAGGTCTCTGAGGTGCCTGATAATTTGCATTTCTAACAAGTTCACAGGTAATGTTGGTGCTGCTAGTGAAGGGATTTCACTTTGAGAACTTCAGCTCTAATATCAAAAAAATGTAAAGTACATTGTATGCAGAAGAAAGTTAAATACTATATTCTCATGCCATGTGTAGCTTCTGTTCTCATCTGGATGAGGAGCTAAAATACATCAACATAAAAATTATTTTACATAATTTTGTTTGTTTCATGTGTGAGATATAAAGGCAGACAGCTGATAGTCTTTTAAAGAATGGAATGGAGAGATGCATGAAGAAATTATTTAAGATAAAGTTTGAGGACTGTAAGACTTTATGACACCTGGGGATTGATGTTGTTTTTGTGGGTTTGCTATTACTTCTTTTTGACTTACATTAAAGGTAGGAAAAGGAACTAGATTCTGTTCTATTATTTTGTCCCAGCATGAAATTTTTAATGAAAAATTTTGAATTTTGGAAACTGAAAATAAAACATTCATTTCATTTAAGTTTGTCAGCAACAGGTTTGTTTATGTGTCTTTGCATGATAATTTCTTTTGGTTCTATTAATTTATACTTTTTTTGACTGCGAGTATCAACATCAACAGCTGTCTTTATTATCTTTCTATCTATAATCCAAGTAGTCTGTGTTTTACTCTATGACTTCATTTATATAAAGTTCAAAAACAGGTAAAAGATCTCAGGACAGTTGTTTAATATTAGACAGGAGAGCAATGAGGAAAGGAAGGTTCTAGCAGGCTGATAATGTTCTATTGATTGGTTGATTATTGATTTATAAGTGGGTTATGGTTATGTGGATGCATTTATCTTATATTTCACTAGGAAGACTTTTTGGTTTTTTAAACAAAAGAATTTTTTTATTGAATAGCTGAAAAAATAAATAAAACCCATTCATTAATAATTTTCAGTGTCAGTCTTTGAGGCTCTGCCCAGTTCATTGTTTCAAAGTAATTGCTACAAGAAATTATTTCCGTTTTTGTTATTTTATCAAAATAATCTAATTAAAACTGTACTCATAGTTTCCAGTTTTTCTGTTTTTCAAATAAAGTAACTGCTGTTTAATCTAGGCTAGTTTATTAGAAGAATAGAAGTGACACCAAGGGTTTCATTACTATTTTTCTTGAAGTCAGGATATTTTGTGAATGGTGAACTTGATTAGAGAAGTATATGTCATTTATTGTAAACATTAAATGGCCTTAAATGATTATGGAATTTTAGAATGTTATATCATGACTATTTAAAAAAGTATTTTAAATAGTGCTGTGAACAGTTATATATATGTACATATATACCTATCTCATTATGATTTATGTTCAAAAGAGTCCTGCTCTTCTTAAAGCTTTATTTCCTGTAAGACATATAATACATAGACCTCTTTACTATCATGAAAGATCATTGCTAATTATTATGATACTTTCTGATTAGAATCTCATCTACAGATGAATCTTAACTTTCACAAACAATAATTCTATCTAAATATTTAGAATATTTTATATGTGAGGCTTGAAAATGGTTTTGTTTTTCTTTCATTTTCTTTCACCCAAAGCTAATTTATTTTAATGAATGTGGAATTAGGAAAGCAGAATTTTGGTTAAGAAAACTTCTTTTGGGGAAACGGACTTTGGCCCAGTGGTTAGGGCATCCGTCTACCACATGGGAGGTCCGCGGTTCAAGCCCCGGGCCTCCTTGACCCGTGTGGAGCTAGCTGGCCCATGCGCAGTGCTGATGCGCGCAAGGAGTGCCGTGCTACACAGGGGTGTCCCCCGCGTAGGGGAGCCCCACGCGCAAGGAGTGCACCCGTAAGGAGAGCCACCCAGCGAAGGAGGGAGCAGCCTGCGGAGGAATGGCGCCGCCCACACTTCCCGTGCTGCTGACGACAACAGAAGTGGACAAAGAAACAAGACGCAGCAAAAAGACACAGAAAACAGACAACCGAGGGAGGGGAATTAAATAAATAAATTAATTAATTAAAAAAAAAAGTTTAAAAAAAAAAAAAGAAAACTTCTTTTGAATATTGTTTTAATTTTTGAGGCTGCTCAAAGCAAATACCATGAAATGGTTTGGCTTAAAAAATGGGAGCTTATTAGATTAGTTTTGAGAAAATGTCCAAATCAAGATTTCATCAAGGTGATACCTTCTATCAAAGGCTGGCTGCCAGCTATCCTTGACTCCTCTGCCACATGGGAAAGCACATGGTGGTGTCCCTTGGTCTCTCCCTTCTCTTCCAGGTTTCAATGATTTCAACTTCTTGTTTTTGTCGGTTTCTCTCTCTTTGCTGGAATTTCATTCTCTTATAAAGGCCTCCAGTAGTAGGATTAAGACCTATGCTGAATGAGGTGGGTCATACCTTAACTGAAGTAAGTGAATCAAAAAGGTCTTCTTTACAATGGGTTTATATCCCACAGAAATGGATAGGATTCAAGAAAATGTTTTTCTGGGGTACATACAGCCTCAAATGACCACATCCCTCTCTCTGGACACCCAAAGCATGTTCTTTCCACATGCAAAACACTTTCATTCCATCACACTATCCCCAAAACCTTAAGTCGTTTTGCTAATACTACTAAATATGAAGTCTCACCAAAATTGGTTTTGGTTATGGTCTGTCCTGGGGCATGTCTGCTCCCTCTGTGGATCTGTGAAATCTAGCGAACAACCTCTCTACTTCCAATGCACAATGAAGGGACAGTCATAGGATAAACATTACCATTCTCATAAGGAAATATTAAAAGTCTGAGAATCATCTATGGAATGATGCTTCATCCTCTAGGACGGATGTAGCAGTCTATTCCAAGGATTTGCATAGCAATCATGTTCACCCCAAACACTAGGGTGAAGGTTCTAACCTCATCCAGCATCAGGATGGAGGCTGGGCTCTCCTTGGATGCTGGGGCAAAGTTTCCATCCACATCAAACATTGGTGTAGCAGTAAGAGTCCCCGCAATCCCCAGGTCAAAAGCTCTATCCTTTGAGAACAATGAGGTGACAGCACACTTTCTGAAAAACAGGATGGAAGGCCTTCCCTCTCCAAATGCTCGTCGGTTTTGCATGTAGAATGAGGGGTACAGTAGGCCTTTCCACAGATCCTTCCTGGATCTCTGCACCTCCACTCCTGACTTTCACTTAAATGGCTGGCTGCATCCATGTTCAGCTAAATACTCACATGGAGCAGTATTTTCCAGGGACTTGCTGTCCACAAGCTCAGAATTTTCCAATAGCTTGGAAATATCCTCAGCTAAATATGCAGCACATCACTCTCAAATTTTGCCTTCTATCTGACATTGGAATTCAATTTCACTAAGTTCTCTGCCACTGTTAAACACGGATCACCTTTCTTCCAGTTTCCAATGGCACATTCATCAATTCTGTGGAAGGTCTCATAGGAAGTAGCTTTAACATCTGTGTTCCTACCAATAGTCTTTTCAAAGTAATCTAAGCCTTTTCTATCAAACAGCTCATAATTCTTCCACCCTGTATCACTTACCCAATTCCAAAGCTGTTTCCACAAATTTGGTATTTAGTACTCTCTTGGTACCAAAATCTGTTTTAGTTTCCTAGGCAGCTTAAAGAAATACCATGAAATGAAATGGTTCTTCATGTTTATTTTTTTATCCTACCAGTGTGTGTGAGTGTGTTTGTGTGCATTTCAATACTTATTTTACAAAGCTTTCTTAAAATTCTAATTATCTTACAAAATAAAGTTGTACCCAGAAGCAACATAATGACTGGATTATTTTTTTCATTTTGTAAGTAGCAGCACCTGTCATTTAAACTTTATCAGCTACAATATTTCCTAGATCTAAACATTTCTCTCGAGGGTTACAATAACATTTGAAAATTGGTGTTTTTAAAATAACTATGGCATTTATTCTGAACACTGATGTACTCATCCATGCTCTTGCTGATATTTTCTTCATTACTAGAGTAATACAAAGTTAATATTAATTAATTTTAGTTAATTAAATTATTAATTTTTATAAGCCATAAAATCTAAGAGAAGGACTTTTGAGGTTAAATAAGTAAGACATAGTACTATTTTATTGTTTTTTTCCTCGGATTTTTGGTAGCTTTTTGAACTCTGAATTTGATTGTAATAATGATTTATAATAATGATGTTATCGCTTTTACATTAAAATAATATATGCTTGGATAAAATATTATGGAAAGAAGAAAGAACAACAAACTTCCAACTTAACCCTAGTCAGAAATATTTTCAAAAGAAGAAGTTAAAATAACTATATTTGTTATGAAAACTATCTTAGTTTGCCAGATCTGCAATGACAAATACTACGCAATGGGTTGGCTGAAACAACAATCATTTATTGTCTCACGGTTGAACACTAGAAATCCAAAATCAAGTTGTTGGCAAGGTCATGCTTTCTCCTGGGCTTGGCAGTGTTTTGGGGATGGCAGTCCCCTGTCACATGGCAATCTTTCTCACTTCTCTGGCTTCTTCTGAGTAATGGCTTCTACTGACTGGCTGCATCTGCATTTCTTCCATCAGGCCTTCCACCTTACAGATTTATACCCAGTCTTATTCAATTTGGCCACACAGTAACAAATAATAACATCTTCAAGATGTCCTAATTACAAATGGGTTCACCACCAGAAACATCGATTCAGCTTTGAACATGTCCTTTGTGGAAGGAATGATTCTGTTCCCTAAGAAAACATAGTTCAAGGAGCTATATATTGCCAAAAACATGCATTGAATTTGCATGGCTGAATCAAATAGTATTTTCCATTTAAATAAAGACAATTGTCACTACATTCATGTTCTGCTCAAAAACTGTGTATATTAATTCCTTTATTACATATTACTGAAATATTCTTTAAAATGGTTTTCACAAAACAAAACTTGCTGTTATCCCTCTAGAGAATCCCATAACTGCTTGTACCCATTTTTGTTTAGACATTTATATTAAAGAGAGAATAATGATATTGTGATCTATATTTAGGGATCCTTATTTGAAATATATCTATCATAGTTGTTAAAAAGATACTCTTTACCACTTTCTTCAGCTTATTTAGTGTATTCTTTGATATTTTCACAATATATACAAGTGCATTATTAGAGAAATGCAAGAAAGTATGCCTTTTGGTTACATCAGGTATTTATGTTTTTTCCTCTGAGTTCCGGAAGCTATTAAAATTGCAACAATAGCAATTTACATAAACATTTACTAATTACACTCTGCTACAGGTGTTTAGGATATAAATTTATATGCTTATTTTTACTGCTAGTTTTTCTCAATAATATTTTTATGCTCTCTGAAAAAAAAAGAAATTAAAATTGGCACCTGGCCAAAGCCTTTTCTCACAGAATAATCTTCATTCATTTATTTAAAATGTCATTGAACTCCCATGATATCCTACATGCTAGAACAGTATTTAAACTACAATAAGTAATTAGTATGTCAGGTAAACACCCTAACCCAGTATATAAGGATTAAAAGAAGCAGTTAGATTTAGTCAGAATGACAATGATGATGATGGAATGTAAAGATTCTGGGTAGAGGAAAAAAGAAAATGTGTGTGTGTGGAGACTAGAGAAAAAAGAGGGTGAAATATAGGAGAAAATAATATTGCTTACAATGTCTAGAATTAAAGTTTGAAGTGAACTAGAGAAAAGTTGAAGAAAGGATTAGATAATAACACATCAAATGGAATGTGAACCAGGGAGGTACCAAAGAGTGGGGAACAGGTTTGCAAGGGGCAGAATTTATGATGCAGTAGTTTTAGATCAATAGGCATACAAGTGGGGGTTTTAAAGTATCTGTCAAATTAATAAGGTACTATATTCCGGTGATAAGAAGAAGATTAATGAACCTCAGTTTACAAATCAGAAGTGGTCTGATGTGCAAAGTCCTCTTAAATCTCATACTGAAATCAAAGGTCCAGGACAAGTTATCTTAGTGTGAGATCAGGAAATATTTCATGAGGAACTGTGTAAGTACCATGTCAGTGACTTTGAGGGAGAAAATCAAATCAAACCAATATAAATATTTCTCTGTCAGACTGACTGATCTTCAAGGAAAGTGATTGGTTTTCAGATATAATACAGAGAGATTCAAAGCATAAGACTTTTTAGAAAAAATTTCTAAAAGTGAACTTGAAATTTGAAAAGTAGTTTTGGAGCCTACTGTCTAAGTTTTCTGTTCTTTTGAAGCACATTCTTTCAAATGACATTCAACTTCAGAAAAGGCCTAGCTCTTTCTCATTTTTTGGATAAGGTAGTTTACCTAGAGTAGTAATTAGACGCATTTAGCTTTTTGACTTTTAGAAAATCCAGGCACATTTTATATTCTATAAAAAAGTTTCACCTGTTTTTTCTGTGTCAAAAAATTCTAAATTGCATTGTTCTACCTCTTTCATTCTTTTCTCCAATGTTACATCCATCAAAACTTTGGTGACTTCAAGGTAAAGTATACTAAATTACTTTCTAGGAAATTTTTCTTGGATTATGAAATTCTTAGTAAGATGTGAAGCTTCCTGCCCTATTTTATTTTGTAGGTAAACGCAGGATCTGAATGGGGTACTTGCCTCCAATCCTCTTTAACCTAACCTGGAGCCATTCTGTGGGACTAACCATAATATCTTGACATTTTATACCTATTCAGGTAATCTGGGCACCAGTCTAGGAACATCAGGGTTTTGAGTTATTTGTCAAAATCTAGTACTGACTTGATTTTACTTAGTTACCTGACAGCCAATACTAATATATTCATTCTGGATTAAAGAAATAGGCTCTGCAGGGTATTTTGTGACCTTTCTGCTCAGTATGTTAATATGTGGAAAGATGCTGTTATTCTTGTTACAAATATGTGCTGGGAAATGACAATATTCTAAGATATAATTTGCAAATTTTTAAATGCCAACTTGTATAAGGCCAATATATGTTCACAAATTTTGTATTAGTTTTAAATCTTTATTGAAAATGTGCAAAATCTGATAAAATTAGTCATAGTATATGCAAATATCTTAGAGTGTGAGTTTTAATGGATTTTGATTAACAAGTGTGTGTGTGTAGATAACTTAAGGATTTTCTCTGAGTAAAAACACAGTACTGGGTATGATAACCAGTAGCATTTTTTCTTATCTAACTATAATGGACTTTATTCATATTTCCTTGCTTGCATATCACTGGATCACCTTCCAGAAAAATGACGGAAGTGGTCATAATCAATCTCATTCCCAATCTCAAGGAGGAAATGTTTTCAATTAAATATAATGTTTGCTACATGAATGTGTTAGGCACCTTTATGTGATTAAATTCATTTAATACATTAGAGATTATTTGATACCCTAGTGATTATATATATTTCTGTACTTTTTTGCTAGTATTTTATTTCAGTCTCATTTTACTAAGGTTAGAAGAGAAAATGACCAATATTTTTCCTTTCTTGTAACATCCTTGTAACTTTTTGTATTAATGCTACATTTGCCTCATTAAATGAATTGGGAGATGTTTCTTTTTCTGTTAACTGGCATCTTCTAAAAAAGTCATATTTTTCCTTTGTTTTACTATGATGTATATTTATCTTTGTATTTTACGATGAGATTTATAATGATTCATGAATCTATATCATGATGTCTTTATAAAATAAAAAAAAAATCTTGGTCATTGTTTTATCAGATATTGCCTTTGTCCTATTCTCTTACCATTGCCTTTAAGACTGTAAGTACATAATATAACCTTTAAACACATCTTGTATGTTTCTGACACATTTTTATCTCTTTTTCTTTCAGTAAATTAGTTTGTATATTTTCTATTAATTTATTTTTCAGACCTTTATGTTTCTCTTCAACTGCATCCAGTTAGTCAGTTAAATTCTCCCATAGAAATCTTATTTTGATTGTTGTGTTTCCTTATTAATTTCTACTTGATTTCTCATATTATATATGTTCTAGTAAAACTCTACAGTTGGCCATCTGTATTAAATATTAGTGACAGTTAATTTCATATCTGTTAAATAACTGTGATCACTATATTAAAATATATCTGTAGTACTTGGGAACCTGTTTCTACCGTGTATTATTTCTATCTTGGTCCTGTTTTTTGCTGACTTTTTTTTCTTTAATATCAGACATCACATTTTTTACATATAAACTGTTAGAGGTTTGCAATGATTACCAGGTCGTAAGGCTGTGGCTCCATTCCAATTGATTGAACAAGCTGCTTATGTGTGGAAGACAGCATATCTCCCCCCATAGCACAGTGAGAAAGGAACAGATAAGGACCCTCATCTCTTAAAGGCCATCAAACCCTCCTGCTTTCCAAGAAAACCCTACCTCCTAGCCTAACACTCCCAGGCCATATACAAGAAGAATTCACTTTTACAGCCCTTTATTAACCCAAGGCTGTCCTCGGGACCCTAACCCCTCCCCATGAACTAACATTTCCCCACTGTTTGATGTTCTGTATAAATTCCCATCTGCACCTTCCACGAAAGGGGTGAAGTATCTCTTTAGACCCCACCATGCTGGTGGGGAGCTGAAGTCTGTTCTTCAGACCCCCTCCATTGGGAGGCTTCTCAGTGAGTTTTCTGCCTGTGATCATACCAGTCTCTATGTCCCAGTATAAGGTCATATCAGTCTCTGTATAAGGTTATCTTCTAAAGAGGATTTATTTTTATTTTTTGCATGCACTTAGATTAGAAGATCACTGTCATACAATAAAGAATTTCTCTGATTCAAATCTAGATTTCAGTCTTTGTAATTTCTGATCTATTTCCAGTCCCCCTTGCTCCTAGTAAGCAGTGTTTCAGTGGGCCAGGTGAGGGCTTGTGCACTCACCACAACTCCTCATCCTTCTTGGTGTCTAACTTCATTTTCTTTCTTTTATTTTATTTTTCCACATCTCTAACTACTTAGCCTCATGTAAACCATTTTTTGCTTATCTAGCATTTATGCAGCAAGCTGCTATATAGTGTGTACTGAGAACATAGGCTCAGACACAACAGAAACTTTCAGCAAGTAATAACTTTATTACTTACACAGCACAAAGGTTTAAAAGAGCAGACGATCATGGCTGAGGTCCCCTGGAAGCCCAGTTGCTGGATTCAGACTGTACTGTTCCAGGGCAGGGTATTTATATACTCCAGGGTGATAGGGCTCAGGAAGTGAACAAAAAGTATACAGCAAGCAGCCTTTGTGCAGAATTCCTGCCCTGTTAAGCAATTGTTCCTGCTTGATTCCAGTTTTGGGTTCAAGGTTCAGTCAAGACATTCCATTAGTGCTAACATCTCCTCTGGGCTGCAGAATGGCAACCTAATGACTCATTTGAACACAATAGAAAAGGATGTAAGGGCAGACAGGTGTGGGCTGGGAGATGGCCTCTAGCCCTGTCTGTGCAGTCGGCAGCAGCGCCGCTCAGGAATCACCAGATGCCTCCATGGGAAAAGTGGTAGGGAATAAAAAGTCTCAATTACCTGAGTTTCTTCCTTTATTGGTCATTACCTCTTAAACTCTGACTACTTTCAGAGCCTAGAATTAGTAAATATTGATAACTTCAAAGAGTTATTTTGATATTATATGAAAAATTTCTGGTGTTCTTGGTGACGGGATTTGTCTGCTAAAAGTATTGTATTATACGGCAGAATTCTCCGTATTACCTTATATACTTATTTTTCATGAAACAAGCTATTTTATTACTACTTTTACAAATCTAATTAATTTTCAGTTTTCAATTACTCTAAAAATTTGTCATCAGGCTACTTGATTCAGTCTATGGGATTTATCTAGTATCTAAGTATATTGAGAGTCTTCTCCTGGAGTAGCATATTAAAATCTCTTAATGTTGAAACCACCTATGATATTAATAGAGTAACCAAACTTGAATGTCAGGGATTTTTCAAACTCCTTGTTACATTTATCTTATATATAAGTACTGAGTTAAAAATTGTGTATTTTTTGTTTAATAATGGAGTACCGAGCATGAAATTAAACAAATTTTCCTTCAAATTTGTCAATATTTTTACATTTTTCATATTTTTCAAAATAAGAAGCAATTACTTCTGCAAAGAAACGTTTAGAATAATATCCCAAGAATCCAAGAATCACCATTATTGAGAATTATATAATTAAATTAGTTGTTTCAATATCAAGTACCTGAAACTAACATTTTATTTGTAATCAATTTTAGAATATTTCCATTAATGACTTATTATTTCTGTTACTCTTTAAGGTTTAGAAATTAACATATCCTAATTAATACAATCTATGTAATTTTAAAAACCAAGAAAAAAATGAGATCATTTGCAACTCATTTATTGCTTCGCAGAGCAAATCAGTTAAATTGAAATGGATCTTTCTGACATTAACAACGGTGAAAATAAGGACAAATACGTTGATTTTCTCTATCAAATTCTAAAATTCTGTGTATGTATCTGGACAATTGGTGGTACTTTGTGAACAACATATTTCTTTTGTGGCTCGCAGACTGTCAGCAACCAGTCATCCCCTCACCCCTCAACCTGACATGGACTCCAGTAGCTCTGAAGAATTCTATCAAGCTGTTCACCATGCTGAGCAAACTTTCAGAAAGATGGAAAGTTACCTGAAGCAACAGCAACTCTGTGATGTTATCTTGATTGTTGGAAACCGAAAGATACCTGCACATAGGTATAGTAGTCTTTCTGTATTGGAATTATGCATTCATTTGTTTAGATGTGATAGACTATTGTAGCAGAATACTAGTAAGGCAGAATCAAGTGTCTGTATTTCTAGGGATTTTGGGTATTTTTCCCCTGTTTTTTGGGGGGCAAGGGAGGGTGAGTTTAATTTTAATTAATCTTTTTAGGAAAAGAATTACATATAAATAATTTTAAAATAGCACTTCTTACACCTAGGCATGATAACTAGAAAGAAAAATTATTCCATAATCATGGGAAGTGGAAACTAATGATAATTTAGAAAGATGTATTTTTGCCTGAGATCTGAAATGAGATATGCTTTTCTGTCAGTTTTTAAAGACAATTAGTTTCTCTTGAATATATACTATTTGTTTTAACTGGGAAATTAAAAGTACTTCATATTTGCATCTTTGTTTTGCTGTTATCGAAAACTATAAAATTTATGATGCATTAATATTATAGTTAAGGCCAGTGTAATTGAAAGCTAACAAACTTTTAAGTATTCCCTATATATTTATGATTGAATTTCAAAGTTAAATGAATTAACACCTGATCAGTTTGTGTCATATTGATATACAGTCAATATTTTAATGGAAATTATTAAATTTGATGTTGAATTTTACCTCATTTTTCTAGTTTTTCTGAATACTTTATATGGAAAAGGATTTTAATATACATTAATTTTTATAATAATTCAAAATAGTTCAATATATATGTAGAGAACCCTAGGCCACCTTAAAGTATGCCACATTTAATAATAATATTAATGAATTAGAAGGAAGGGCAGATTATCCAAGTATAAAATATGATTTCAATGTTTTCCCTTCCCCATAGATTTAAATTTAAATGGTAATTATATGGATGATGCACATGCACCTAAGTGTGAACTATTAAAAGGAAATAGAAAATTTCCTTTAATAGTGGCTGTATTTCCACTATGTGGTGAATGCACAAGCCCTCAACTGAGCCCACTGACATACTGCTTACTAGGAGTAAGGAGAACTGGAAATGGACCTAATATTACAAGTCTGAAACCTAGATTTGAATCAGAGAAATTCCTTATTGTATAACAGTGATTTTCTAATCTAATCTAAGATGTGGACATTGAATTTGAATTAAGATGTTGTAGCTGAGAGAAGTTGGATATTCGCGGTATTGAAGGCCAGGATGCGAGAATCTGAGAAGGAAGATTTATTAACAGCCAGCTGGACCCAGGGAACTTCTGGCCTAGTAAAAACTGAGCCCTGAATAGGATTTTTGAGTTCCTTTTATACAGAAGATGTAGGAGTAGGAGTCAAATTGTGCTTTTATGCAAAATAACTTTGTTAGTTTCTTAGAGTTTTAAGTGTTTTATCTGAGTATCAGATAGGTCTTGAATTAACACATATCCCCCACATTCCAGGTAAGCTTGAATTAACATATTTAGTCTGCATCCACCCTGAATATCCAAAGTCTATAGAGCCTATCTCACTTAATTGGCTTTCCGGGTACTAGTCATACTTGGATATAGAATAAGTTTGAATTTATGCACAGGCCATATTAAATATAGTGGAAATTCATAAGAAGGAAAATTTGACATTGAATAATTCATCTAGAGTTTTAATGTAGGTCTAATTTTGGGTTCAATCTGTCCACTAACTATGCCAAGAAGTCTAATATATAATTCATATTTAGTTTTCAAATATTACTATGGAATTTTATTATAATTGGCAAGAGAGCAGTTAACAAAAATAGTCATTATTTTTGAAACATTTACTATCATATGTTTGAGAAAAATGCAAATTATTCTTAGCTATCATCTATTCTCTCTTTTTCTTTTGTCTTATTATAGTCTTTGATTTCAAAAGAAATCATAGCCAAAATTAGTGATAGGAAATATTGAGTGACATCTTTATCCTCATCTAAAATTGTTAATTCAATAACTATTCATATTATTGATTCATTTTTACTATTTCTTAAAATTTTGAACCCGAAATATGTATAACTCATCTAATTGTCTTAAAAATGGTTTATTCAATTTCAATTTCTTTTTCTCTCAAAAAGTAATCTTGAAATTCAAGTAGTACTCTTAACATATAGTAATCAGAAAATACATGTTTTTAGTTATTTTTTTCATTATATGTTTTCTACCCTTCTCATTCTCATATATTAAAAAGTATATAAAACCAATCCAACTTCAACTACCTGGTGAGGTTTTAAATTATTTAATGAATTTTGAAAATCTATAGTATAATAATAATTAATATTGGCAAATATAGATCTTTTCCTATTTTTAAGCCTCAAATAAACTAGGAAATAGCTATTTTTTGCTTTATTTTTAATTGAAAAAAAACTTAGATAAAATTCGATTACATTCTTCAGAGTAAGAGGTCTTATTCATAATTTGAGAGTGTAACTAAATAATTTAGCTCATTTAACTTAAAAATTAGTTAAATCTTATACATATTTGCATTAAAAATATGGCCATTCTGTAAGCAGTGCTAGATATAAACTTATATCATCTTAATTTATAACCCTTTATTAGTAGTACTAGAATGCCTTTTTTCCCCATTTGAAGCATTTCTAATCAACATATTGATCAATTTTTCTATATTCATATTTTCCACATATTTTTTCTTTATTGCTCTTTTTTACTAGAAAGGCTTTATTTTCTAAATAATTAGCTTAATTATGCAAGTATTTTTATAATAACCTGTTTGACTATTAACCAAAATTGCTTCTTGGCTTAGATTACTTAAGAAATCTGGCAAAATTTATTAATTATATCTGAATTTTCTGATGTTTAAATATTTTATATATTAGCATAGATTAAAACAAAGTCATTATTGTCAATCATCTGCATATTTTTATCATGTCTAAATTAATTCAATAAGCATTTATATTTTTTGTTATCATTACATCTTTAACACTTTCTATTTTACAAGTAATTAAATCCTAGAAAATATGGAACTATTATAATAATCTCAAATAATGAAAAAATAAACTGTTTATTTTAAACTCTACTCTCTTTCAAGAAAGACACTGAAGCAACTATCCTAAGTACTCATTAGATATTCATTCATAAGTATATATATATATTTAATTTCAAATTAATTACCTCAAGTCATGCAAAACCTTTAAATCAATGTTTAAGTTAACAAATTTTTGCAATTAAAAGACTCTATAAAATTATTCATGTGCTCATTATATTATGTACAAGGTTTTCAAGCTGATGGAGGTCACAACTATCAATCCACTTATGAAATGCCATGTTCTTTTAGCATGTAAGGTTATTGCTAGATATTAACATATTTTAAGTATATAAGTTCTGAAAGGCTAATAATACCTAAGGTCATGACAAATTAATGTATTTTTGCAAGACAAATAATCAAAATTATGAATTAATCTCTTCTTGAGGTCATCAGAGAAATCCTAAAATAATGTCTTCTAAGAAACAGCCCAGAATAAGTGATTAGCAAGAAATGAACCAAAATATTTGTATGTAAATCCTGAATCACAAACATAGAGAAATATTTAATAGATAGGCTTCCTGTAATCAGGGATTTCATAGTCTACAAATTAGACTGACAAAATAAATATTAATAATTGGACAGGCAAATGCTCAATAGCAAGAGAATTAAAAAGTTTTCAGTGCCTAAACTGTTATAATATACCAGTATACAATAAAATATGATTCAGCTAATGAAAGTGTTTTTTCTCCTTTAGCCATTAATAACAGTAACTCCATTGGGCAGAAATAAATAGGGACTCTTACATAGCTAACCTATTCTAATTTTTTTTAATGCTATTTAGGATTTCATGTGCAAGAAACAGTCTGGAAGTACATACACCATACTATCAGCAAAGCTTATTCCTGGGCATCAGAATGCAGGAGGGACTAACAGTTTTCAAAAATGTTAAACATATATATTATTTTAACTCTTTAAAATGAGCATGCAATAAATTTATGGTTAAATGAAACAAGTACTGAATAAGAAAATAGTGATATTTGATTGGAATAAATATGATCTTGCTCCATAGATCAAAATACTACAATTTTCTAGACATTTTGTATGGCATTCTCAATCTTTATCCATCCTTGGAAATTAATTTATATACTTCATGAGTATATTTATTATCTTTATTTTCTAATAGTGCAATACTGTCATGTAAATAGTTGAGGTAAAAGTGGCAATCGCAATGGTATATCCAGTTCTACCTAAAATATATTAAGTACAGTGAAAATGGTCACTTTCATAAGTAATTTAGATAGTAATGCCCCAAAATAAAAAGTAATATTGTATTGCTTCTTTCTGCTGATGGAAAGTTTATTTACATAGACTATCCTTGATGGGAGAGGGATAAGTAATTTCTAACATTATAGAAACCCAAAGGTCCCCTAAGTCAATCAGCTTGATTGTTTATTTGGTTTGTACAACTTCAGAAAAAACAGAGAAGCTGAAAAACATTTTCCTTTTTGCTTTCAACCCATCATATGGATATCACTTTAATATCCTACTTATGAATACTAACTGATATGCAACAATACATGAGGCATCTCTCTTTATATTACTTTAAACAAATGTTTATCCAACATCTACTAGTTTTGGCGTATGTCCTGTTGGTGATGTGAAAAGATTATAAAACATACTGCTTTTCCTCATGGAGTTTCCAATTTACTTTGGGAGGTAGGAATAACACATGGGACAATAGGAAAGTATAGTAGGAAACAACTGCAAACTGAAATATGTGTTTCTGATTCCAAGTGCAAAAGAAAATCAAGTAGGGGAACAAGTTGCATATGATAGAGCATAATCAAAAATATTTTTTTAAATTTCAGAGAACTTGAGTTTTAGGTTAACCAAGTAAGAAAAGAATAGGTATGCTATTTTAGATACAGCAATCTGTAAAAAATGGAGAGCTAAAGCTTGATAACAGCTTGTTGAAAGTAGAAGAGTTTGTATTGGGAAATATTGGAAAATTAGGCTATAAAATAGGACAGAGGGGATTATGGCTGACTATGAAAACCAATATAGAAATTTAGATTTGGAAGAGTATGTGATTAGAAGCTAGTATAAGTTCTTGAGATGGGAGTAACATAAATCAATAATAATAATAATAATATGCTAGTTAACATTCACTGTGTTAAGTGCCAGACATTATTTGAAATGCTCTATATAAATTATTCACTCACTTTGTCCTTTACAATTGGAAAGAAGTCCTTATTTTCCCCATTTCCTTATAGAAGAGAAAACTGAGGTCATGGAGAACTTTTAAAAAATTCACCTAAGTTATGCATTTAATTAAAGGTGAAAATAGAATGTTCAGAGAATCTTGCATTAAAAATAATACCTTTAACAACTATGGTAATCTGGCTAGCTTAATTTAAGAAGGAAGCTTTAGAAAATGTAGAAGATGGGCACAGGAGAAAATGGTTAATGACCGGAGAAGCTGTTGAAGTTGATTCAAGTATGAAATGAGGGTTAAATGAACATCGAGAACAAGATGAGCTGAGACAAAGTTTGAAGAATGGTGTCATACACTAGGTGTCCTAGAAGTAAAACCTGAGACTGGAATTCAGGGGTGCATAATTTATTTAGAATCCTCTCAGGAGAAGGGAGCAGAATAGGACAGAGAAAGAAGCAAAGAAAAGGAGACTGTGCTGGAGCCTTGCTTCTGCCTAGTCTCTGAATAAGCTCTGGAGCTTGAGTTGCTCAGAATTAGTCCCACTTTAGGCAAGGGGCCAGCATTTTATTCTCAGTTCTTTTAGTTGTTGGCTTTGGACCGACCCACAGGGTAAGTGCTGGATGCATGTTGTGGAAGAGGTGAGGGGAGCAGGAACATATAAACTCACAGGAAGTGAAACAGCTCCTTCTAAGGAAGCACAATTATCCAAGGATGAGGTAGCTCAGAGCTGTTGGGTGCAAACATCATTGCCACTGAGGGCAGGGGTTGCTGTGGGCAGGAGTGTGCCTTGTAAAGAGGATCTCAGAGGTACAATCACAAAGTTCAGTAAAAAAGGAGAGCTGGATTTTGTGTCATACTTGACATAAGCAATGAAGTAGAGGGAAACTTAGATGATGATTTCATAATTTCTACTTTGGAAGTTTAATCTATTGGCAGTACACCATTAGAAACGGGAAGCGTAAAAGAAAGAAAGAGGGAATTTGGATTAAGGCATACTTAAATGTTGTTAATGATATCTGATAAGCAGTTTCTACAGGCATTCAAGAGTCAAGGATAGATCTGAAACCTCTATAACAGTTATAATTAAGCCATGTTCAAGTATGATTCTGAAACAGAAAAGTTAAGGCAAAAATACAGAAACCTGAGAAACAAACCTTGGGCAATGAAAGGGTCAAAGAGTAGGAAAAGGAAGAGAAGTCAATAAATTGGAGGGAAGCTGAGATAAGAAAGTCTGTGCTGGTTTAGCTACGAAGGGATTTAAGGAAGGAATGGGAGGCCAACAATGTCAAACACTGCAATAAATTGGAGTGGAACTTAGAAAAGTTTATTATATTTGTAAGAAAATAAATTTTGATGCCCTCAATGAGAAATTTTTTCAGAATGGCTGTATGCACATATACTTAACTGTGCATGTTTTGCTCCTCTTTCTCTTGCATTAATAGGAACTAAATATGTACATGTAAATATATTACTTTCTATGGATTTAATCCCTCCTAAAATCTAATTCAAATCCTATGTGTCACTAAGTCTAAATATTATATAAACGTTTCCTCTCTGCTCTTATTAGTTAGCAATGTTTGATATGTTATGGTGGATGGAGAAGATTTCATGTTATCCCTTAAGGTTGATATCTATAAGCCATTAATATTTTGCTTCATATGACCGTATTCCTAACACAGATACAGACTGGTTTAATGTAGGATCAAACCAGTTAATCAATTAGTTACTAATGGCTCAATTAAATGTGTGCAGGACTGATGGCTTTCATTTTTCTAACATTTTACCACTGAAAGCATTATTTTTTTAAAATTTATTGAAATATGTCACTCATACATAAAATTACATCAACAATAACTGTATAGTAGTAGTCGTGAACTTACAAATCAAACATACATAACATCATACAGGGCTCTCATACCTCACCCTATCACCAATACCTTTGCATTGTTGTGAAACATTTTCAACTCATGAGCATCCTCAAAATATTACTAGTAACTGAAGTATTTTACATTTGGTGTATTTTCCCCCAACCCAGCCTATTATTATTATTATTGCTACTGTATCATTTATACAAGAGCATACATAAACAATAAGTGTATAGTAAAAGTTGTGAACTTACAAAGCAAACATGCATAATATCATAACAGAGATCCCATACATCAACCCTTCACCAACACCTTGCATTGTTGTGAGACATTTATTACAAATTATGAAAGAATATTGTCAAAATCTTACTACTAATTATAGTCCTTATCTTACATTTGGTGAATCTTTTCCCCAACCCACCCTATTATTATTTGTTAAATATATTTTCATGACAGAAGTTGTAAACTTGTAAAACAATCATGCACATGTGCAGAATTCCCATATATAACCTCTCTATCAATATACCACATGATAGTAGAATATTTGTTACAGATTACGAGATAATATCATCAGACTATTAGAGGTCCATAGTGTACATTTGGCACACTTTTTCCATACTCCCCATTATCAATACAGTACTTCTTTGGCATAGATGCATGAATATTAAAGAATATTACATTAACTATTAACCACAGTCCATAGGTCACTATAGTTGTATATTTCCCATGCATCTCCACATTCACACCACCTAGCAATAGTGATGAACATCTAGCTCACAAAGGACACTCCTGCATTTGCACCATAAACCACAATTCTCATCAACTTCTGGCATTACTGTGTTAGTCAGCACCTAGATTATTCTCTAGCTTTCTTTCAATTGGCATTTACATCCATAGACTACCCTTTTCAGCCATATATCCATTTATAAGCCAACTGTTACTACAATGTGTTACCATCAGCTCTATACATTTCCACACTTTTACTGTAAAGTTAATTAAAACTTGTACCTACATTAAACATCATTAGTCCATCTCAGTAACTTCTCTTATCTCCTTTAAGAATCCACTGCCTACCACCAGGTCTTGAAGATATTTTCCTACATTTTCATCTAGAAGTTTTATGGTTCTCACTTTTATATTTAGAGTTTTGAACCATTTTGAGTTAATTTTTGTATAAGGTGGAAGATAGGGGTCCTTTTTCCTTCTTTTAGCTATGGATATATAGAGTTGTCTCAGTACCATTTGTTGAATGGACTGTTCTGCCCAAGTTGGGTGGTTTTGACAGGCTTGTCAAAAATCATTTGACCATGGATGTGAGGGTCTGTTTCTGAACCATCAATTTGTTTCCATAGTCTATGTGTCATCTTTATGCCAGTACCATGCTGTTTTTAGCACTGTAGCTAGGTAATGTGATTTAAAGTCCAGAAGTGAGTGTCCCCCTACCTCACTTTTCCTATTTAAGATGTTCTGGCTATTCAGGATCCTTTATCCTTTTAAATAGATTTGATAATCATGTTTTCCATTTATTTAAAAAATGTTGGTGAAATTTTTACTGGGATTGCATTGAATTTGTAAATAAATTTGAGTAGAATTAACATCTTAATGATATTTAGTCTTCCAATCCATGAACATGGAATGCTCTTCCAAATATTTAGATCTTTTAAAATTTCTTTTAACAATGATTTGTAGTTCTCTGAATAAAAGTGCTCTACATCATTGGTTAAGTTTATTCCAAAATAGTTGGGTTTTATCTGTCTATTTAATTTTCACCACTCTTTGACACTTTTAGTTACTCTTACTTATATAATTTTCATTTCTAGACTCTCTTCCAAGCCTCTTCTGTCTTTTTTTTCAGACTGTAACACACCTTTAGTATTTCCTGCAATGCTGGTCTCTGGTTAAAAACTCTCTGTTTCTCTTTATCTGTAAATATTCTAATCTGGTGCTCTTTTTTTTTTTTTCTTTTTAGCAGTCACCTTTTTTTTTTAACAGTTTTTAAATTAAAGTTAATAGATCACAAAGAATGTTACATTAAAAAACATAAAAAAACAAAAACCTTAAGAGATTCCTATATACCCCACTTCCCACCCCCACCCCATCATTTTTGTAAATTGTATTTTTTGAAGATATATACATCACACAAAAAATGTTACATTAAAAAATATAAGAGGTTCCCGTATACTGCCCACCTCCCCACCCCACTCCTCCCACACCAACAACCTCCTCCATCATTGTGGCACACTCATTGCACTCAGTGAACACATTGTGGAGCACTGCTGCACCACATAGATAATAGTTTAACCTGTAGTTCACACTCTTCCCCAGTACCTTGAGTAGTTTATGGCATGATATATAAAGTCCAGCAATATCATTTAGGACAACTCAAAGTCCCAAAAATGTCCCCACATCATATCTCTTCTTCCCTCTCCCTGCCCTCAGCAACTACTGCGGTCACTTTCTACACCTTAATGCTACAATTTCTTCTATTACTAGTCACAATAGTTTTATAGTAGAATATCAGTAAGTCCATTCTAATCCATATTTTATTCCTCCATTCTGTGGACCCTGGGATGGTGATGTCCACTCCACCTTTAGATCAAGAGGGGCTTAGATTCCACATGGATGATGGATGCTATTCCTCTGCTTGCAGTTGTTGGCACTCTTGATTCCCTGGTGTGGTGGTTAACCATCTTCACCTCCCTGTTAGCTGACCTGGGTAAGTCCAAAGAACCAGAGAATAGGAGTCACCACTCTGCTGAGTCTCAGGGCCCAGCTGACACATAGGCAGTACAGAGATTCAAGTCCCCTGAGTATGCACCATCCCTAACACCAACCACAGGTTCAGTAAAAGTGACAGAAGAGGCATGTGTAGGAAGGACACATTTGAGTCCAGCTCCACCACATTCAGGAGCACAAATTCCAAGGTAGGGTCCACTGACATGGCACAGAACTCCAAATCCATCTGCCATGACCATATACCCTGTAGATGTCCATAGCCTTCAGGAGAACCAGCACCTAGAGTTATATCTACTTTGACTCTCTCTAGGGGTCCACTGAGGTGTGTGTAAGCATGACCCCTCTGAAGACTTTCTGACTTTTTTTGGAAGACTCTTAGCCATATAAATTCATTTGTCTTTGCCATTTCCCCCTTTAATTAAAGGTCAAAAAGCAGTTTTTAACACTTGATCCAATATGTAGGCTGAGATATTCTGCTGGTCTTTGACCCTTTTATTCAAGTTCTCTTTATAGTTGCATCATCAGTTAGTGATTGGTAGTAATCCCTTGGCGCTAGGGAAGCTCATTCCCAGGAGTCAGGTCCCATGCTGAGGGGGAAGTAATGCATTTACATCTGAGTTTGGCTTAGAGAGTGGCCACATTTGAGCAACATGGAGGCTTTCAGGAGGTAACTCTTAGGCACCCTGCAGCTCTAGGCCTAGTTCATATTTCCAGAACACAGACTCATAAGCATAGTCATCAGTATCTAGGTCCCATTAATGGACCATACTTCCTTGTTGGTCTTTGCCATTGCACTTGGGGAATTATTGTTGTTCCATTGGGAATGTGACAGGGCTCCCCTGGGTAGGAACTCAGCACTCCGTCGGTTGATGTTTGTAGTTATAACTACTATAAAAATACCCAACATATTTATGTTCCCTATATACATGCCCTGGAGAACTCTCCCCCTCTTGTGTGCCCCCCATCAATTACACCTCACACCACTGTTCCTTCCCTGACATAACTGAACCTTTCTATGATCCAAAACTTCTTCAACAATGAAGCCTAATATATTGCCAAATTCAATTAATAGGAAATTGAAATGTAGTGATGGGTTTAAAATTTAGAGATAGAACACACAATAATTTGGAAATACTAAAAAAAGTAAAAATAAATTTGTGCATTAATAAATGAAAAATATAAAGCTTTGTTTCAAACATTTTGCCTTTCATCACTGTAATAGGTGTTGCCCTGTATGTACAGTGGCAAGGGACTTTCTTTCATTTCTTCTTCAGTGTCTACATCTTTTCTTTTTTTTTTCTAATTTTTAATTTTGTCTTCAAAAAAGTTTTAGATCACAGTAATTCATATACACAATATAGGGAACTCCCATATATCCAATGTCAAACTTTTTCCCCTTTCCCCAGCAATGATCTTTTTACATGTTCATGTTATATTTGCTGCAGCTGATGTACAAACTTTGAAACATAGCTATCAAACATGGTTCCATTTTGGTTTACATTATGGTTTATATTTCAGCTTATAGTGTTTTATTCACTTCTTGTTTAAGTTAACATGTCCTATATCCATCATTGCATGATCTTGTGGAGCACTTCCATTGCCCCCCAGTTGCCCTGCTTCCATCTGTTCTATACCTCTCTCTCCCTCCCCTCAGGGCCCACAGTGACAATCAATCTCCACTACTTGAGGGATCAGATTTACAGATACTACAACAATGCTGAGGACTTGTTATACTAGACTGCCCTAACTAATTGGGAGCCACCAATTTTCTCAAGAGACACAATTCCCTCTATTTGGGAACATCAGGTCTCCCCAGGATGTGGGTACACCTTCAAACTCATTGTATAGGTCTCCACCCAATGATATAACACACTATGACAAAATGAGCACACACACACTCCCTAGAAGCTTGCCCCTGTACCAGATGCCCCCCCCCTTAAGCACCTTAAACAAGTAATCCTTTCTTATTGTATTTTCTAAAGAGTTTTCTCAACATTACAGCTTCAAACATATACCTGTCATTCTCCCATATTCAACTGTTCTCCCCAGCCCTCCTCCCAATTCCTTGGGCCATCTGACCCATCCTCCCAACCCTAGCCCCCTCAAGCCCACAAAGCTGCACCCAAAGGTACCCCTATGCCCCCATCTTATCCCTTCCCTGTACAAATACCTCCAGGTTATCATAGACTTCACCCATGTAGGCATCAGCTCACAACCTTCCTCTCCCCAACAAATTCCTTTAAGCCTATCATCCAGTCTCTAGTTCTCTGAGGCAGCTTGTTTTGCTTGTTTCATATCAGAGAGGTCATGTATTTGTTCTTTAATATCTGGCTTGCTTCACTCAACATAAGGTCCTCAAGATTCATCCATGTTATCATATGTGCTTGTACTGTGTCTCTTCTTATAGCTGAGTAGTATTCCATTGTATGTATATTCCACATTTTATTTATCCATTCATCTTTTGATGGGCTTTTGGGTTGATTCCAACTTTTGGCTATAAAGAATAAGGCTGCTATGAACATTGGTGTGCATATATCAATCAGTTTGTGTCCTTATCTTCAGTTCTGGGTATAAATCCAGCAGTGGAATTGCTGGGTCATATGGCAAATCTATAGCTAACTTTTTGAGAAAGTGCCAAATGGTCCTCCAGAATGGCTGCATTCCCATCAGCAGTGGATGAATGTTCCCATTCCTCCACATCCTCTCCAGCACTTGTAGTCTTCTGTTTTTTTGATAGCTGTGAGACTTATGTGGCCCTAATTTTTGAAAGATAGTTTTACCAGATAAAAGATTCTTGGCTGCAAGTTTTTCTCTCACAGTATCTTAAATATATCATACCACTGTCTTCTTGCCTCTATGGTTTCTGGTGAGAAATCTGCACTTAATCTTATCGGGTATCCCTTATATGTTATGCACTGCTTTTCCCTTGCTACTCTCAGACTTCTCTCTTTGTCTTTGACATTTGACATCTAATTAGTATGTGTCTTGGGGTTGATCTATTCTGATTTTTTCAGATTGGAGTACATTGTGCTTCTTGTACATGGATATCTATGTCCTTCAATAGGGTTGGGAAATTTTCTACCATTATTTCTTCACATATTCCTTCTGCCCCTTTTCCTTTCTATTCTCCTTCTGGGACACCCATGACACACATGTTTGCATGCCTCTTGCTGTTGTTTAGTTTCCTGAGAACTCATTCAATTTTTTCTATTCTTTTTTTCATTTGTTCTTTTGTTTGATCACTTTCAGAGGCATTTCCTCAAGCTCACTAATCCTTACTTCTCCTCCTCAAATCAACTATTATATGATTCCAGTATGTTTTTAATTTGATTTATTGCACCTTTCATTCCTGTAATATCTGCTATTTTTCTATGTATGCTTTCAAGTTCTTCTTTGTGCTCATCCAATGTTTTCTTGGTATCTTTAATTTCTTTAGCCATCTCATTGAGTTTATTAAGGAGATTTGTTTGAATATCTATGATTAGTTGTCTCAACTCCTTTACAACATCTGGAGGCTTACCTTATTCCTTAAACTGGGCCGTATCTTCCTGTTTCTTGGTATTGTTTGTACTTTTTTGTTGGTGTCTTGGCATCTGGCTTACTAGATGTATTTACTCTGGGTATAGTTTCTCTCTTTAATTTAGGGCTTTCTTGCCCTTTCTCACTGCTGGTTGTGTAGTAGGAGCCAAGGATATAGTTGGTGCTATAAACTGTGGAGGCTCAAGCTGCCCTCATTGCCCCAGGGACCACTGAAACTTCTCCCAACTTTCTCCTTTGCTAGGGGTAGGCACAAAGCCACACTCATGTGTAATGCTCAAGGTTGCACAGGCCTAGACTGTATTGCCCAGTTAGACTGATGAAGCTTCAAGCCCCTTTTTCCCCTACCTGGAGTGGGGATGGAGTTGCAGATGTGAACAGTAGTTTAGTTGTGTGGATCTAAAATGACCACAGTTGCCCAGGTAGACTTCTGACTATTCAGTCTGTGCAGCCAAATGTACCTGCAGTTACCCAGAGAGACTGGTGCAGGGCTCACCAGCTTCCTCCCTGCTAGAAGTGGAGATGGAGCCTAGGCTCAGGCTGCAGGCCAATCTGGGTGAAAGAAGTTGATCCCTCCCATGAATGTGATTTTCATTCAGCCTGGCTTCTGCTCACACCAGCGGCAGAGTTAAAATAGTGTGGCTACTCGCCTCTTTCCGATTTGGACAGGTTCAAATCCTAGCTGCTTTTTGAAGTTGGTGGCCAACCAGGTTTTCCTCCCCTGTTTTTGGGAAATGGAGTTTCCAACTCCAGTCACAGAATAACTCCTGAGGTGTCTTGCACTGCCAGAGAAGGATGATCAACTATCTCCACTGCATGGCCTATATTTTCCTGAAGAGGCTGGCACAGGTTCCCCCAGCTTCTTCTTAGGGTAGATCTGCAATCTGATTTGGATAGAAAGAAGTTGGTGCTTCGCAGCACTGTGACTTTCAGTCTTCTCCACTTCCCCTGGTGCCAGGGGCAGAGTTAATATGGTGACTACCGACCTCTTTTTGACTTGGACAGGTTCAAACTTTAGCTGTCCTTAGGGTTATATTTTGTGCCCGCTGAATTCACTAATCAGTAGCTGAAGTTGGTGCCTGACCGTCTCTTCCTCGCCCATTTTAGGGAAGTGGAGCTTCCAATTCCAGCTGTGGAATAGCTCCCAAGACAGCTTGTGCTGCCAGTGGAGGATGGGCACTGGGCTTCCGGCTTGGAGTGCACTACTTATGAATTATCTCTGCAAATGGGCAGTCTCTTCCTTCCATTCTTTCAAGGAATTTGAAGGATGCTATTCTGGTCTCCTGGAGCCCCCAGTCAGGTGCTTCAGATAGCTCTGGGTGATTACCATCTGCACTGTAGCGTGAGCTGACTCTTGGAGCTCCTTACTCTGCTGCCATCTTGCTGGTTGTTCCACATTATTTTTAATGCAATGTTTCAACTCATGGATCACAAAGAACACTTCTTGAATTCTTAAAGTGCATATTTAGGGACTGATCTCCATTAAAAGAAGGTATTTATCTTGGTTGAAAGTGATTGTCATCATGCCATTTCATTTATTGTATAGCAGAAAAAATTGTGAAATAGTTAAAAGTATACATCCTGATTTGATTATTAAAACTTTATATAATAATGCCTCTTGTCCTTTCTTTCTTGTTTTCCCTTATAATGTCCATAGTACAAAAAATGTATTTCAAATGTACTGTTGTTTTATTATAGATGTAACCATTAAATTTGAATCTGTTGCCCTGTCTTTATGATTTTTTGAGCACTTTCATACTTTCTGGAACAAAAGTTGTTCCTGGTTCATTTTATGGTTTCACTACTCCTCTCATGGAATCAGCAATTTTTTTCAAAGGAATCTTTAGTACATTGTGCTTAAACAAACACACACTCAGTCATGTATATTTATGTATTTATGTAGGAACCATGAATTTGCACTGAGATCTCCAGTTTCAGTTCCACACCAGTGTTTATTTTAGTCTTATTCTTTTCATATTTGTAACTCCATTCACCATGAGTGACAGATCTCACTCCCATGATTCTTAAAAATCTATTAATTTCCTTTATACTAATCTAAATTAAAAGAAATTCAAGGATTTTTAACTCAAATCACTATGCAAAACTAACCTACTAGCTAAAATGCAATCATTATTAACAGTTCTCTTTTTCGATAGTAAGTTGGCATAATGTCAAGTGATTTATTCCTTTTTTTTAATTTGTATTTTCATTTAGGATGTCAAAGGACCTGAAAAAAGAAAAACAAGATAAATAAAATTATAGTATTTTTTCCTTAAAGCTATTGAGAAACTGGAGACATGAAACAAACAAACAAAAAATAATCAAAACTAAAGTTTTGCTCCCTTCTTAGTGTCTCTTATTTTGATACAATATCGTTATGCAATTGAAAACTACAGAATGTAGGAAATTCCTATCAAGTTAAATGCCTTTCAGGAAATATTATATATAAGTTAAATTAAGACATTTTCAGATAAATGAAAGCTCAACGAATGTTTTGGCATCATATTTGCAGTACAAGAAATACTGAAGGAATATCTTCAGGTTGAAGGCTATTGTTTTAATTACCTCATTGCTAAAACAAATACCATACAATTGGTCAGGTTGAACAATGGGAATATAGTGACTTAAGTTTTGAGGCTAGAAGTACAAATAAGGATGTCATCAACAGATTCAATACAATCCCAATAAAAATTCCAATATCCTTCTTTGTAGAGTGGGAAAAGCCATTTATCAAATTTATCTGGAGGGGTTAGGATCTCCAAATAGCCAAAAACATCTTTAAAAAGAATAAAGTTGGAGGACTCACACTTCCAGATTTTAAACCATGTTATCTAGCTATAGTGGTAAAAAAGTTAGGTCTGGCATAAAGATAGACAGATTGATCAATGGAGTTTAATGAAGAGTTAAAAAATAAGCCCTCACATTTATGGTCAAGTGATTTATTTTTTTACTATTTTTAATACTTTTTTATTTTTTAAAATATTTTAGATTACATAAATGTTACATAAAAAATAAAGGGGATTCCCATATGCCACACTCTGTACCTCCCCCATACTTTCCTAAATCAATAACATCCTTCATGTTGTGTGGTATATTTGTTACAATTGATGAACACATAGTGGAGCATCGCCAGTAAGATTGGATTTTAGTTATCATTATTGTTTAAACTCTGTCCCATTCAATTTTATAATTTATGACAAATATATAATGGCTTATATTCATCATTGCAACATCATTCAGGGCAATTCCAATGTTCCAAAAATGTCCCCACATTATATCTGTTTTTCCCTCTCCCTCCACTCAGAACCTCCAGTGACCACTGCCTTCACATCAATGATAAAAGTTCTTCCATTGCTAGAATAACAAAAAGTCTATAGTACAATAACAGCAAGTGTATTCTAGTCCATCATTCAGTCTTCATTCCTGAGGATTCTGGCATGGTGATGACCCCTCCACCTCCAGTTGAGAGGGGGTTTAGATCTCATGGGGCAGATGGATGGAAATATCTTGCTTGTAGTTGCAGACTCTATTCCTTGGGAAGGGCATTGTCCATTATCTCTTTGTCAGTTGTCCTGGATGAGTCCAATGAATGTAAGAGTAGGTGTTACAACTCTGTTGAGATTCAGGAACCAGCTGGTACATGAATAGCCCAAAGATCTAAGTGTCTTGGATGCAAACCTATCAAGTCTAGGACTAACTCTAGGTTCAGATAGAAGGGGCATAAGAATCATGTGTAGAGAAACCACAAAGGAGTCCAACTCTGTCACACTGAGGAGCATCTATTCCAAAGTAGTGTTCATTGACAGGACAACAAATTTCTGAGCTGTCTGCCTTGATAGTGTCTAGATATCTCTAGAGCCCTCAGGAGCTCAGCTATTTGAGGCAATATTTACTGTGGCAGTCAGTGACATCCTACTGAGGCATGCATAAACATAACCTCTAGAATGACTTGCTAACTCACTTGAAATCTCTTAGCCATAAAACTCTTTTGTATTTACCCCTTCTCCCTTTTGGTGAAGATTTCTTTCCCAGATGAGTCTGCTCAATTTCCTTAATTTTTATTAGCAAGGTCATGTAATATTTGTCCTTCAGTGCCTGGCTTGCTTCACTCAACATAAGGTTTTCAAGATTCCTTCATATTATTTCATTTGTTAATACTGCATTCCTTATTATAGCTGAGTAATACTCCATTGTATGTATATACAAAAGTTTGCTTATCCATTCTTCTGTTGATGGACATCTGAGTTATTTCCAACTTTTGGCAATAGTGAATAAAGTCGCTGTGAACATTGTGTGCATATATCTGTTCATGTCCCTGCTTGCAATTTTCTGGATATATACCTAGTAGTGGAATTGCTGAATCATATGGCAGTTCTATAGTTAGCTTCATGTTGAAATGCCAAACTGTTCTCCACAATGGCTGTGCTGTTCTACATTCCCACCAGCAGTGGATAAGTTTTCCCTTTTCTCCACATCCCCTCCAACACTTTCAGTTCTCTGTTTTTTTAATAGTCACCAGTCTAATGGATGTAAAATGATATCTCATTATAGTTTTGATTTGCATTTTCCTAATAGTGATGTTGAGCATCTTTTCATGTGCTTTTTAGACATTTGTAATTCTTTGGAGAATTGTCTATTCAAATCACTTGCCCATTTTTTAAATCGTTGTCATTTTATTTTTGAGATGTAGGGTTTTTTAAAAATATGCTGGATATTAGACCCTAGCAGACATGGTTACCAAATATTTTCTCCCATTGAGTCAACTGACTTCTCACATTCTTGACAAACTCCTTTGACGTATAAAAGGTTTTAATTTTCAGGAGGTCCTATTTATCTATTTTTTTCTTTTGTTACTCATGTTTTGGGTATAAAATTCATGAATCCATTTCCTACTACAAGATCTTGCACATGCTTCCCTACATTATCATCCAAGTTATTGATGGTCTTGGCTTTTATTTTTAAATCTTTGCTCCATCTTGAGTTAATTTGTGTAAAGTGTGGAAGGTTGTTCCTCTCTCATTCTTTTGGGTATGGATATTCAGTTCTCCAAGCACCATTTGTTGAAGAGGCAATTCTCTCCCAGAAAAGTGGGCTTGGTGGCATCATAAATAATCAGTTGACATATATGCAAGGATCTATATCAGAACTCTCAGTTCTGCTCTATTGGTCAGTATGTCTACCCTTGTGTCAATACCATGCAGTTTTGACTAATGTAGCTTTGCAGTATGTTTTAAAGCCAAGTGGTGTGATTCCTCCATTTCATTTTTCTTTTTCAATGTCTTTAACTATACAGAGATGCTTGCCTTTCCAAATATATTTCATAGTTAGCTTTTCCAAGTCAGTAAAAATGCCGTTGTAATTTATTGCATTAAAACTGTAAATAATCAATTTGGATAGGATAGACATCTTAATGATGTTTAGTCTTCCTATCCATGGAGAGGGAATATTCTTCCATATATTCTTCCATTCTTCTTTAATTTCCTTTAACAGTGTTGTGTAGTTTTCTGTGTATAATTCCTTTACATCTTTAGTTAAATTTATTCCTAGGTATTTGATTCTTTTATCTGCTGTTGAAAATGCAATTGTTTTCTTGATTTCCTCTTCAGATTGCTCATTATTGGTGTACAGAAATCCTACTGATTTTTGCACATTAATCTTAAAACCTGCCCCTTTACTTATCTCCTTTATAACCTCTAGAAGTTTTGTTGTAGATTTTTCAGGGCTTTCTATGTATAGGATCATGCCATCTGCAAAGAGTGAAATTTTTACTTCTTTTTTTTTCCAATTTTGATGTCTTTTATATGTTTTTCTTGTCTAAGAGCTCATGCAAGTATGTCTAACACATTGTGAAATAAGAGCAGTGACAGTGGGTATCCTTGTCTTGTTCTAGATCTCAGACAGAAAGCTTTTAGCACTTCATTATTGAATATGATGTTAGCTGTGAATTTTTCATATAGACTCTTTATCATGTTGAAGAAATTTCCTTCTATTTCTATCTTTTGAAGTGTTTTAATCAGGAAAGGGTGCTGCATTTTGTTGAATGCTTTTTCTGCACCTATAGAGGTGACCACTTGATTTTTTCCTCTTATTCTCTTAATGTGGTGTATTACATTGATTGATTTTCCTATGTTGAACCATCCTTTCATACCAGGGATCAGAACCTCTTTGTCATGGTGCATAGTTTGTTTGATGTGTTGTTGAATATGATTAGCATTTTGTTAATCATATTATACTAATATGATTAGTATTTTGTTAAGGATTTTAGTCTCAAGGTTCATTAGAGGGATTAGTGTATAGTTTGGCTTTCTTGCCATGTCTTTGTGTGCCTTGATATTAAAGTGAGTAGGCAATGTTTCTTCTTTTATTTTTTGGAAGAGTTTAAGAAGGATTTGTGTTAGTTCTTTCTGGAATGTTTGGTGGAATTCACCTGTGAAGTCTCCTGGGCTCTTCTTAGATGGGAGATTTTGATGAATAATTCAATTTTGTTACTTCTGATTGGTCTGTTGAGTTCATCAATTTCTTCTTCCACCAGTATAGGCTGCTTGTGTGTTTCTAGGAATTTGTCCATTTCCTCTAAGTTATCCATCTTCTTGGCATACAATTTCTCAAAGTGTCCTCCAATGACACTCTTTATTTCTGTGCAGTCAGTGGTGATATCCCCTTCCTCATTTCTTATTTTGTGTATTTGCATCTTCTTTTTTTTTCTTAGTTCATCTAGCCAAGGGTTTGTTAATGTTATTAATCTTCTCAAAGAACTAGCTTTTGGTTCTGTTTATTTTTGCTAGTGCTTTCTTAATTGCAATTTTATTTAGCTATGGTCTAATCTTTGTTATTTCCATCTTTCTATTTGGTTTGCGGTTAGTTTGTTGTTATTTTTCTAGTTCCTCTAGGTGTGCAGTTAGGTCTTTGATTTTAGCTCTTCTTTTTTAATATAGACATTTATGACTATGAATTTCCATCTCAGCACTGCTTTTGCTGCATCTCATAGGTTTTGACATGTTTTGTCATTTTCATTTGTTTCAAGGTAGTTACTGATTTCTTTTGCAATTTCCTCTTTGACTCACAGATTGTCTAAGAGTGTGTTGGTTAGCTTCCATATCTTTGTACTTAATCTGGTTCTCTGGCCCTTACTGATTTACAACTTTATTCCATTGTGGTCATAGAAATTACTTTGTATGATTTCAGTCTTTCTGAATTCATTGAGACTTGTTCTGTGGCCTAGCATATGGTCTATCTATCTGAGAGAATGATTCATTGTGTGCTCAAGAATAATGTATATCCTGCTGTACTTGGGTGTTTTGTTTTGCATATGTCTATTAGGTACAGATCCTCTAACAATTTTTATTCAAGGTCTCTGTTTCTTTATTGATCCTCTGTAGAAATGTTCTGTCTAATGGTGATAATGGTATAATAAAGTTCCCCAGTATATTTGTAGAAGATTCTATTTCTCCACTTAGTTTTCCCAGTGTTTGTCTCAGGTATTTTGAGGCACCCTGGTTAGGTGCATAAATGATCATGATTGTTTTTTCTTCTTGATAAATTACTCCTTTTATTAATATATATTGTCCTTCTTTGTCTCTTACTTTAGTGTTGCCTTTAAAATTTATTTTGTCCAGTATGAGTATAGCTACTCACATCCTCTTTTGGTTATTGTTTACATGTAAAAGTGTTTTCCAACCATTCACTTTCAACCTCCTTACCTTCCTGGATCTTAGGTGTGTTTCTTGTAGACAGCATATAGATGGGTCATATTTCCTTATCAATTCTGCCAATCTTTGTGTCTTGATTGGAGTGTTTATTCCATTTACATTCAATGTATTGCTATCAAGGAATTACTTATATTAGCCATATTTTCTTTGGGTTTATATATACCATATACTCTTTTTATTTCTCTTTTTATGTTTTTAGTTATTCTTAAGAATAATTTTCCTTCCTACACTTTCCTTCAATTTTCTCTCCTGTTTTTTCCTTTCATTCTGCAGTACTTCCTTTAGTATGTCTTGAACAGCAGGTTTCTTGTTGACAAACTTTCTTAATTTCTATTGATCTGTGAATGATTTTAACTCTCCCTCATTTTTGAATGCCAACTTTGCTGGACATAGAATTCTTGACTGACTTTTTTTTTTCTTTTATCACCTTAACTATGTCATATCACTGCCTTCTTGCCTGCATGGTTTCAGATGAGAAATCAGCACTTAATATTATTGAGCTTTCCTTGTATGTGATGGATCTCTTTCCTTATGCACATTTTAGTATTCTCTCTTTGTCTTTAGCATTGGACAATTTGATAAGTATATGTTGGGGTAAACCTGTTAGGATTTATACCATTTGGGGTATGCTGCACTTCCCTGGACATTTACAGCTATGTCCCTCAAAAAAGTTGGGAAAATTTCAGCCATTATTTCCTCTAATACTCCTTCTCCTCCCTTTCTCTTCTCTTCTCCCTCTGGGATTCCTATAATGCATATGTTTGTGCATTTCATGTTGTCTTTCAAACCTCTAATTCCCTGCTGGATTTTTTCTTCTTTTTTATCTATCTGTTTTGCTTACAGTCTGATTTCTGATGTACTGTCTTCTGCATCACTGATTTTTCCTCTCTCTTTTCAAATCAGCTGTTATGTGCTTCCAGTGTATCTTTTATTTCTTGCATTGTGCCATTCATCACCATCAGGTCTGTTATCTTTTTATAAATGTTTACAATTTTTTCAGTATGTCCTTCTAATGTCTTCTTAATATCCTTAATCTCATCCTTTACTTCATTAAGTTGATTGATGATATTTGTTTAAACATCTCTGATTAGTTGTTCCATGTTCTGAATCTCCTGCTTTTTATTTTGTTTGTTAGACTGGGCCATGTCTTTCTGTTTCTTAGTATGGCTTGTAATATTTTGTGGGAGTCTAGGGATCTGTTTACCTTGATGGGCTTATTCAATTGGTTAGCTTAACTTTTTACTCCAGGGTTTTATTTTGTTGTTGTTTTGTTTTTGGTAAGGTTTCTCTTCAACACTTCATTCCTCTTATTTTATTTCTTTGTTGTTGTCTGAGTTCCCTTAAAAAGAAAAATTATGACCAGAGAATAGAAAAGAGATAAGAAGAGAAAAAGAATAATAGTAATAATAATACAAAGGGTGAAGAGGAACTGTACAAGACCTAGGAAAATAAATAATTAACATGAGTTAAAAAATCATAAGTATAAGAAATAATAATAAAAAAGTGGAATAGAAAAAATGATAAAAGAATCAAAATAGAAAAAATATACAGAATGAATTAAAAGTCTGAAATTATGAGAAGAGAGGAAAAGAAAAGTAAAAAATAAGAAAGAAAAAAGAAAGGAGAGAGCAATAAACAAGACAAAAATAATTGAAGCAAAGCAAAAAGAAGTAGAATAAATAAAACAGAAAATAGAAGATGGAAAAATGAAGGAAAGTAAAGAAATAAAATAGATAGAAAAATTGGTAAAAGAGAAAAGGAAACAAAGAAAGGGGAAACACAACAGACACAAAAAACAAAACAGTAGCAACTAAAAAAGAAACAAAACAAGGGAAAACAGCCTTCCCTATTAGGTCCCTAAGCAGCTTCTCAGGCTACCCTTGTTCATCAATTAATCATCCTGCAGCTTGTCCTCTACAGGTGATATATGGGGTTTTATGGAATAAAACAAGAAAAAATAGAAAGGAACCTTTAAAAAGTAAAATAATAATATACCCACGATAGCCTAAAATAAATAATTAAAAAGACTATGTGTTCCCTGTCATAAGGTATTAGCACAGTTCCTGATAACCTGGTGGATCAATCTCTGGATTACTTTTCTAAGGAGACCTGGGAATTGAACTAGGACCCTCATATATGCAGCAGTAATTCCTCCACTAAGCTAACCTGATTTCACAGGTTAATTAGACTTCAGAAAGCTTTCTGGCTCTATTTGCCCCCTTTCTCTCTGGTGGGTTAGACTTCTAGACTTCTAATAGTTTGCCAGAGCCCTGCTGATTAGATGCCTGTCTCACCCTCCTCTCTAATCTAGTTCCTTTCTCTCTCATGGAGTCTGGGTGTGACAGCCTGCCTAAGCAGATCCCCCTCTGATCTCTCATCAGGTTGGGGTCCCTTCTGAGATTCAAAGGGTGTTCAGCTGGCCAAACTCACCAAAAAGAAAACATTCTTCACCCTCCATCATGGAATGTTCCTCCCATGGAATGTTCCCTCCCATATCATTTGCAGCAGAAAGCCAGTGGCTTCACCAAGACTACTGGCCCTGAGGGCAGGGTATATGTGCTGTTTCCAGCCACAGGGGTGAACAACTCATGGTTTTCCTTTGACTTCTTTATCTGCCCAGTTCCCTCTTGGAGGATCCAGAAACCCTTCCCATTCTATATATATCCAAAGCAGTTCCCTTGGATAGGTCCTTGCCTCTTCTCTGCTCTTTTTTGTGGGAGAGTTGGATCCTTCCTACCTATTTCAATGCCATTTTCCAAGAAGTCTCTATAATTAAGTGATTTTTAACAAGGCTGTCAAACCCACTGAGCTGGGTCAGAATAGCCTGTTCAGCAAATGGTGCTTAGAAAACTGGATAGCCATATCTAAAAGTAAAGAAAAAGGACCCCTATCTTACATCTTGTATAAAAATTTATAAAAAATGAAACAAGGACCTAAATATAAAAACTAGAACCACAAAAGTCCTAGAAAAAAATGTAGGGACATATCTTCAAGATCTTGTGGCTGTTGGTGGTTTTTTGGAACTTACACCCAAAGCATAAGCAACAACAACAACAACAAAATAGATAAGTGGAACTGTCTCAAAATTAAACACTTTTATATTTCAAAAAATTATTTTAAGAAGGTAAAAAGGTAGTCAATTAAATGGGAAAAAAATCTTTGGAAACCATGTATCTGATATCTCCATGTTACATAAAGAGATCATACAAATTAAAACAAAGCAATAAGCAACCCCAATTTAAAAGTGGGCAAAAGAATAGATATTTTTCTGAGGTAGAAATACAAATGGTTAAGAGACATGAAAAGATGTTTACTGTCCCTAGCCATTATGGAAATGCAGATAAAAACTAGATATCATCTTACATCATACAGTAAAACCATTATTTAAAAAAAAAAAAAGCAACAGAGAACAAGTGCTAGAGAATTTGCAAAGAACTAGGAATAGTCCTTCACTATTACTGGGAATGTAAAATGGTGAACGCAACCTGGAAGATGATTTGGCAATTCCTCAGGAAACTAAATATAAATGGCCATATGATCTGGCAATCCTGCTTGTAGGAATATATCCAGAAGAACTGAAAGCAAGGATGCAAACACATATTGGCACACCATGTTCATAGTGATATTATTCACAATTGCTAAAAGATGGAAACAGCCTAAGTGTCTGTCAACTGATGAATGGATAACCAGGATATGGTATATTCATATGATGGAATACTATTCAGCTGTAAGAAGAAATCAATCGGGGAAGCACATGACAACATGGAGGAAGCTTGAGGAAATTATGTTGAGTGAAATAAACCAGACACAAAAGAACAAATATTGTATGGGCTCACCGATATGAACTTAATATAATGAGTAGATTTATGAAGTTGGACTATAGAGTATAGGTTGGTGGGAAACAAATGTGGGTTGAGAAAGGGGACATGATGCTGGATATATGTAGAATGTTTATTAAGGTCAAATGTGAATAATGCAATAATGATTGGACTTGATGGTAACACATTTTAATGAGTATAACAAGCACTGTTAATTTATGATTGTGATTATGGCAGAAAGGAGTAGTCTAGGGAGGTTAATATTAGTTGGAGGATAATAGAGGGAATGTATAACAATGATCTTGGCAGTTGATGAGGATTGCAGTTAATAATATAAATATAGGAATGTTCTACCACAAAGTGTTAAGAATGTGGTGATACATGGAAAAATATAACTAATGTAATTTGCAGACTATAGTTAACAACAACATTGCAATGTTTTTAGCAATAAACAAAGATACTATAGCAGTTTGATTATATTGCTGAATTCCAAAAAGAAATATTGGATTATGTTTGTAAATTGGTCTTTTCCTCTGGGCATATGAGATTATATTGGATACTTGTAACCTGATTGCTTAATCAAGTAAACCTCTTGTGTTAGTAGGGTGTTGAATACTCACCCCTTGATGGGTGGGGACTCACAGATAAAAGGCATGGCAAAGGACAGAGTTGAGGGGTTTTGATATATGAGTTTTGATGTTGGAGTTTGATGCAGAAGCCTTAAGCTGGAGACCTGGAGAGAGAGGAATCCTAAGCCTGGAAAGCAGATGTTGACAGTCATCTTCCTCCAATATGTGAAAATAGACTTTGGTGAGGGAAGTAATTTATGCTTTATGGCTTGGTATCTGTAAGCTCCTAACATATTTTTGCAAGATCTGCATGAATGGAACCACCACCAGCCTTGTCTAAAAGGGACAGAAAAAGGACTTATTGGATTGAAGGAAAAATCATTTCAAAGGTAAACCATGGAAGCTGAGGTCTGGAATGACAACATCTTCCCAAGCAAAGAGAGCAGACTCACCCATGTGTAGGTAAAGAATGAGTATGGATTGAGGAATGGATGATGGACTAGAGTAGACTTACAGTTATTGCAGACTTGTTTTAATCCTGGCAATGGAAGAACTTTTATCATGGATGTGGAAGTAGTGGCCACTGGAGATTCTGTTAAGAGGGAGGAGGAAAATAGGTATAATTTGGGGGCATTTTGGGGACTTGGGAATTGTTCTGGATGACAATGCAATGACAGTAAAATAACTTGCATTATGTGTGGAAGAGAGTGCATACTACAATATATCCAGTCATCACTTAGTGGCATTGCTCCAAGATATGTTCATCAATTGTGGCAAATGTACCATACTAATGAAGGATGTTGTTGATGTAGGAAAACGTGGGAGGTTTAGGGAGTAGAGCATATGGTAATCTCCTATAACTTTTGTGTAACATTTATGTAATCTAAATTTCTCTTAAAAACAAAAATAAAAAAAGTATATTAAAATAACAAAAAGAGTGAGTATGCCCAGGCACTTGGAGAGTGTGGGCTTTCTACTCCATTGTTTTTATGTACTAAAATATACCCAAATTAAAAACTTTACATCTATGAGTACAAAATATTTGTGAGAAAATAAAAAAGCATCTAAGTAAATTGAAGGTGATTTAATGAACATGGATTAGAAGACTCAATATTGTTAAGCTATTCTATTTGCTAGAAATTTATGTAGATTCAGTGGAATTATAATCAGCATGCCTACAGGAATTTTTAGAAACTGGCCAGCAAATTCTAGAATGTACATTGAAATGCAAAATATCTAGACTAGCTAACATAAAGTTATAAAGGAAGAATAAGACTGCAGCACTTCTGTTACCTTATTTCAAAATGTATATGTAGCCATAGTAATCAACAAATTATGGTATGGGTCTAAAGATTGACAAGTAGTCTTTTGGATCAGAACAGAGTGTACAGAAATAAAAACATCCAAAAACGTTCTGTTGACCAATTGTTTTTATTTGAGAAGAACAATCATGTATAAAATACAATTAAATACAGGATACCCATTTATCACCCTACCACCAACAACTTGCATTGGTATGGAACATTTATTACAACTGATAACAGCACTTTTTAATAATTGTATACTTAATTAAAGTCCATGATTTAACTTAGGGTTCACTGTTTGTGTAATATAGTTCCATGGATTTTTAAAAAATTTATTCTGTTATCATTTATACAAGCTAATATTTCCCCTTTTAATCATGTTTATTTATGTATGTCAGTGCTGTTAATTGATTCACAGTGTTATGCTACCATCATCCCCATTCATCACCAAAACATTTCTATCAATCCAAATTGGAACCTATACATTTTAAGCCTTAACTTCCCATTCCCTATCCCCAACCCACCCCTTGACAACCTATCTTCTAGATACTTACTTACTCTATGAGTTTACTTATTCTAATGGTTTTGAACCACTGAGATCATACAGCATTTTGTTCATCCATTCATCTGTTGATGGACACTTGAGTTGCTTCCATCTTTTGGCAATTGTAATAATGTTGCTGTGACTATCAGTTAGCAAAAAGCTGAGCCCCTACTTTCAATTGTTTTGTGCATTTACCTAGTAGTGGGATTGCTGGGTCATATGATATTTCTATACTCAGCCTTCTGAGGAACTGCCAAAATGTCTCCCAGAGTTGCTGAACCATTTTACCTCACTACCAGCAATTAATGAATATTTCTATTTCTCTACATTCTCTCCAGCAATTATTGTTTTCCCAATTGAGTGACCTTTGCCATTTTGTTAAAAATGAGCTGGCCATAATTGTGAGGGTTGATTTCTGAGCTCTTCATTCTACTCCACTGATTTATATGTCTGTCCTTGTGGAAGTTCAATGCTGTTTGGTTACTGTGGTTTGGTAATAAATTTTAAGACCAGGAAGTCTTTTTCCCTCTTTTTCAAGATGGCTTTAGCTACTAATGGCTCCTTGCATCCAATGAAGATTGATGATTGGTTTTTCCATTTCTGCAAAGAAGTTTTTGCAATTTTGATTTTGATTTCATTGAATCTATAAATTTTTTATTGATATTTCATCTTCCAATTCATGAACACAGTGTGCCCTTCCATTTAATTAGGTCTTTTTTGATTTCTTTTAACAATGTTTTGTAGTTTCTGTATACAGGTCTTTTATAACCTTGCTAAGATATATTCCTAGGTATATGATTCCTTTATTTGTTATTATGAGTGGAATTGTTTTCTTGATTTCTTCTTCTGATTGTTCATTTTTTGTGTGTATAAAAGTGCTACTGATTTTTGGGTATTGATCTTGTACTCTGCCACTTTGCTGAATTCATTTATTAGCTCTGGGATCTTTTTTGTGGATTTTTCAGGATTTCTGTATATAAGAACATATCATTCGCAAACAGGGAAACTTTTACTTCTTCATTTCCAATTTGTGTGCCTTTTATTTCTTTTTCTTGCCTAAATGTTCTGGACAAAACTTCCAATAGAATGCTGAAAATCAGTGGTGACAGTGGGCATACTTTTCTTGTTCCTAATCTTAGAGGGAAATCTTGAAGTCTTTCCCCCTTAAGTAGGATGCTAACTGTAGGCTTGCCTATATCATGTTGAGGAAGTTTCCTTCTATTCCTAGTGTTCTAATTGTTTTTGTGGGTTTTTTTTTTTTTTTCAAGAAAGGGTGCTGTATTTTCTCAAATGCCTATTTTGCATTGATTGAAATGAATTGTGTGTTTTTAATTCCATTCATTCTGTTAACTTGTTGGTTATTAAAGAATTTGTTGTTTAATTTCTGTATATTTATGAATTTTCTTTTCTCCCTCTCCTATTGATGTCTAGCTTCATTCTATATGGTCAGAACATATACTTTGTATGATTTCTTTTTTTTTTTAATTTATTGAGACTTGTTTTGTGAACCTTTTCTGTCTATTTGAAGTTGTCATGCCTTTGTCCCAGACTGTCTCCCTCTACTTTTTTACATCCTTTTCTTCTCTCATAATGCATTTGCTTGGAGGGTAAATTCTGGGAGGAGATTCACCCTAAGGAAGACTTTCCCAAGTCTGTGTTTCCCAGCCATAATCATGTCACAGATCCATGAAAAGGACACAGACTGGCTCTAAAGTATTTGTAGAGGGGTCAGGAAGGGTGTCAAAAGCTTCTCTGATGGCTCCCCAGAGCTGAGCACAACTGACCTGCCCAGCAGTACAGCATTTCAGCATACTGTCCCCTGCACCCTGAGGAAGTGCTGCATCTTTATTCTCAACTGTCTCTACTGCTGTCCATGGAGAGTTGAAACATTGGCTGCTGTTGCCATTTTCCTGTGTAGACTGAAAGAATAACTGCTTTCAGAACACTGATCCAGTGATCTGAATTTCCTAAACAAAGGCAATGATTATTGATCAATCATGCCCACCCTGTTTATGTAGAAAAAGATGTTTCATCCCTTTACGTCATCATTGAGCCTGCTGTGAAAGTGGGGCATGGGCTTTGATAGTCAAGGCATGGAGAGAACAATTTACAGTTCCTTATTTATTATTTTTGTTTTTGTGCAGTTCTTTTTATATCTTTTTATTTTTAAAGAAGCTTTAGATTACATAAATGTTATACAAAAATATAGGGGATTCCCATATGCCTCACTCCTTCTCCCTCTCACACTTTTCCTACAATAACAATATCCTTTATTTTGGTACAGTGTGGTACATTTGCTAAAACTAATGAACGCGTATTGGAGCATTGTTACTAACTATGGACTGTAGTTTACATTATGCTTTACACTCTGCCCCAAACAATTTTCTAGGTTATGACAAAATATATAATGGCCTGTATCTGTCATTGCAATGTCATGCAGGACAATTCCATGTCCCCAAAATGCTCTCATAATTTACCAGTTTCTTCCTCCTACTTTTCCCTGGATGCTGTACAGTATTCTTATACTCTGTAGAGTTTCAAAATAGTTGTTTCAGACAGTTCCTACTTGTTTAATAACTGTTTTAATGGAGGGACTGAACCCTGGAGCTTCCTACTCTACCACCTTCCCTGAAAGTTTCTCCTCATCTACTTATTTACTTATTTTAATTTTTTAAAAAGAAGCTTTAGATAACATATTACATAAAAATGCAGGAGATTCCCATATATCCCCTCTCCCTTCCACACTTTTCCCCATTAACAACATATTTCATTAGTATGATACATTGGCTACAATTGATGAACACATTTTGAAGCATTGCTACTAACCATGGCCTATGGTTTACATTATGGTTTACACTTTGCTCTGCACAATTTTATAAGTTTTAACAAAATTTGTAATGTGTGTGGGGGGGTTCAGGTGTATGGAAATCCCCTATATTTTTTATATAACATTTGTGTAATCTAAAGTTTCTTTAAAAATTAAATTAAAAAACCCAAAGACATTAGAAAAAAAAAATAAATGAACATTTTTTTCTGTTTTTAGTTATTATTTTAAGCACCAAGTGTGAAAATCAGTTCCTTAGAAATATCTTACTCTCAAGTCTACATGCTTTTATGTAAGTACTTATTTTATTCTTTATACATATTTCATCTATAAAATAGATGACTCTTTAAGGAAAAAAAAAAAAAGTAGTAGCTGTCCTAGAGTGTGTCATTGGTATTTCATTGTGGTTTTGGTTTGCAATTCCCATATAGCTAAAGAAGTTGAGTATCTTTTAAAGTGCATATTAGCCATTTTTGTTTCATCATTAGACAAATGCCCATTCAGGTCTTTTTCCCATTTTTTAATTGAGTGTTTGTCTTTTTGTTGAAGAATTGTAGAATTTTTTAATATAGTTTGGCTATTAAATCCTTATCAGATATGTGGTTTCCAAATATTTTCAAATTCTATACATTATTTTTTATGTTCATAATGGAATCCTTTGTTGAGCAAAAGTTTTGCATTTTGATGACATTCTATTTATCTATTTTTTTTTCTTTTGTTATGCATGCTATTAGTGAAAATTCTAAGAACCCATGGCATAACACAATGTCCTAAAGGTACTTCCCTATGTTTTTTTCTAGAATTTTATATTTTGTTACTTAATTAAGTCTCTTCATTTACTTTTAACTAAGACACCAAGGCAATTTTATAAAGAAATGGTACTCTTATCAGCAAATTGACTTTGAATAACTGAATATTCAAAATATATACGTCACAAAATTTAGATGAATCATAGATTTAAATGTAAAAATTTTAAAACAGTAGTAAATTGGGCTTAACCATTATTTACTCATTTGTTTTCAATAGATCTCTTAAGAAAAATGAAAAAGTAAGGCACAAACTGAAAATAAATTAACACTATGTATAGATAGATAGATAGGTAGATAGACAGATAGTTACAAACATACATACATAATCTGAAAAAAGTCTTATACCTAGAATATAAAAAGAATTTCTACCTGTTAATAACAAAAAGACACACACCCAAAACATTTGTAAGTGGTCAAAGCAGAATAGAAATAGCAAATGAAGACAGACCAATCACCAATAAGTTCATGAAAAACAAAATGTTTTTAAATCATCATGAATTTTCATTTTTATTAATTATCATGAAAATGCAAATTAAAACTACATTTAGATGGGAGCAGATGTGGCTCAAGCAATTGGGCACCCAACATGCTAGGTCCTGGGTTTGGTTCCTGGTGCCTTCTAAAGAAGATGAGCTCAACAAGCCACAATGAGCCACAAGTTGCAATGAGTTGCATGTGGAAGTGGCTCAAGTGGTTAGGCACTTGCCTCCCATATAGGAGGTCCCAGGTTCAGTACCTGGTGCCTCCTGTTAAAAACAAGCAGACAATAAGCAGATAGAAGAGGAAGCCATCACATTGGGGGGGAGGGGGGGCGGGGGGAGGGTATATTAGTCACAAAGGGGTGTTGAGACAAAATACCAAAATTTGGTTGGCTTTTATAAAGGGTATTTATTTGGGGTAGGAGCTTACAGATACCAGTCCATAAAACATAAGTTACTTCCCTCACCAAAGTCTATTTTCATGTGTTAGAGCAAGATGGCTGCCAATGGCTGCAAGGGTTCAGGCTTCCTGGGTTCCTCCCTTCAGGGTCTTTCTTCTCTCTGGGTTCAAGGTTCCTTTCTTCCCAGGGCTTGCTTCTTCCTGAGCTCAGCATTCCTTTTTTTCTGGGGCTGGCTTCTCTTTCCTCTGTGAGCTTACTTCCTGGGACTCCAGCTTAATGCTTTATCATGAAACTCCAACATCAAAACTCCAACATGAAAAAACCCCCAACTCTGTCCTTTGCCATGCCATGGGTGGGGACTAATGATGCCCTAATGACATGGCCTAATCAAAGCCCTAATCATAACTTAATCACACCCAGGTACAGACCAGATTACAAACATAATCCAGTATCTATTTTTGGAATTCATAGCTATAACAAACTACTATGGGGGGAGAGGGGGATAAAAATTAAAACAAACAAGCAAACCACATTTAGAAACCTCTTCATAATCATTAGAAGATCTAAAATTAAAAAGACTGATAAACTCAAGAGTTGGGCTTGGTTATGGAATAACTGGGTCTCATGCAATGCTGATGAATGTATAGAGCTTTCATGTTTTTGGAAAGAATCTGGTAGTTTCTTTTAAATATACACATACAGTGTGCACAGAAATTCTCCTATTAAGTATATATCCAAGAGAAATTAGATATATGTCCATAAAATGACTTGTACAATAATTTTCATAGCAGTTTTATTCATTGTAGTCACAGATTGGAAACACTACTAATGTCCATCCACAGAAGAATGGCTAAATACATGTTGGCACATTCATATAATGAGTATTACTAAGGAATAAAAAGGAACCAACTACAATACATCTAACAAGATGGAGAATCTAAAATTTGTGTTGAAAGAAAGAAGCCATGCACAAAATTGGAAATTAACCATAAAATTGATTTAAAAACACAGAAATATATACTTTTTCTTTGTGTAGTTTGATTATTCATTTGAAATACAGTGAACTTCATTTGCTTCTGTTTTATATCATGTCAGTGTTTATTCCCAAATATTCTTTGTTAGATATTTTTGAATATGCAAATATTAATATAGTTACAAAAGTCAAAACTACACAACATATAATATTCATCAAAGTGTAATGCTGTAAGTTCTGTATATACTGGTGATTTTATCTGTGATAAATGATGGAAATATTTTTCCATTTTACTTAGCATAATGTGCTAATACATACATGCAAAATATTTTGTTTTTATGAGGTCAAAATGACCTAACTTTTCTTTTATTGAACATGGGTTTTGTTCATTTATGGCTCCTAGATCCATTGGACTCCATGGAAGTTTATTTCTTTAAGACATGCCTTATGGATCTTATTTAGTCATTTCCCAAATGGTCTCAACAGTATATAGGTATTAGGAGACATTTAATTTACTTGGTTTCAGGGAATAATTTTCAGCAACTAAAATGAAAACATATTTTTCAACAGTTCATTTTGTGGAGCACAGTAAATGTGTTAGGATAGTTTACCAGAGTTCTACTTCAATATTTTTCTCTTCTGTTCATGTAGTGAAGTACCATGTCTTATTGGTTGGCTTATTTTTGCTGTTTTGGTGGTAATGATGGTAGTGGTGGTGAGGCTTGCATGTTTTCTGGTTTTGCTGAGTTGAGTTTCATTTGGATCTGTTCTGTTTTTTAAAATTCTACATTTTCTTCTCTTGCTTCCTTTTTCCATCACCACCTGGTCTCCAAAAGACACCTCTCATTTCCTTTTAACCTTCTTCTCCAGAAATGATCCCTTTCTCAGCCTCCCCTCTCCATTCCTGCACTCCTGTAAGTCCATTCACTGTTATCACTGCTCTGATCTACCAGGATAGTCTGTTAAAATTTCACACTTGACAAGACTTTCTCTTTCTGAAGGTGGTTTGAAATCATTGTCTACCAGTTTTCACAGATTCCCAAATTCTCTACCAGAGCTATAGTTCTGCTAGAAGTTATGGTTTGTTTTCAACTTGTATGCCATTTGAAGTTTACAATGTTCTCTGTCTTTTGCTTATATTTTTTGTGTTTGTACTATTTTTTAGGTTTTTTATAGGAGTTTATTATTCATACATGAACATCCATAACAATAAGTTTATAGTATAAGTGGTGAACTTACAAAACAAAATACATATCATCATACAGGATTCCCATTCATTACCCACCACCAATACCATGAATTATTGTGAAACAAATGTTACAAACCATCAAAGAGCATTACTATTAATTATATCCCATACCTAATATTTGATGTATTTTTGCCCCAACCCACCTTTAATGACACCCTGTATTAGTATTATATACTTTTTATTGTTCATGATCATTCTTAAGAAATGGGCTTTTTATGGCTTTAGTTGTTCTTCTTGATGATTATATATTTAGTGTGTATAAAAAGATAACATTTTCCATTATTTTGAAAATGTGGAATATCTAAATTGCATCTTAAGGAAATGTTATAAATAACATTTCACATTTGCAAGTTAAAGAGCTAGCATAGATTTCTACTTGCTCCTCTAAAATCAATTTTTGAGAAACTAAATAATTTAAAAGGAAATATGGATTCCATGACTAGAACAACAACAAAAATATTTTAATCATGAAAATCACCCAAGAAGCTTGGATACCTTCACTTGGTATGTATATTAAGTGAGTGACAACAGCCTCTGGTGGAGGACAGATGGTGGTGTTTTGGAGAAAAACTTTTCTATAAGTTAACCTCTTGACTCTCTCACTCATGACCAGTGCTGGTGTGGGTCCTTTGGGCAATATCAGGGGCAGGCAACAACTCTTTTTGTTAAAGAGTTAATAAATAAGTGATGACTGACAACTTTTCCTTGAGGACCCACCATACAGGCAGATAATCTATAGATTAAAAACTCCTACCTATGTTGCTCCAAGGTTTGAACATAAGTGTTCACTAAAGATGTTTTTGGGTAGAGTGCTAACAAAAGGTGTCATCAGCAATGGTTCTGAGGAGTATGTGAATTTTCCTGTTAGATTGCAGCCCTTTACTCTACTTAAACTCACCAAGATTTACACAGATTCATGCCTAGCCAACAGTCTTTACATAATATATATTAACAAATTACCTGATAACCACAGGAGATAGTGAGTTCAGAGGCCAAAAATTAATTCAGCACCTTTTGTTACAATTCACACAAAGGAGAGGCAGCAAACATGCTAGCAGGAGCAGTATATTTGAGTGATGAGTTAATCTTTTAAAATAAGCTTACTAAACATTTAATAAGATATTCTTAATAAGATAAAGTTTGGTATATATTAATAAGAAGAAACAAGAATAAGAAATCATTAAAAATGTACAAATTTTGAACTTAAATATTTAGGTAAACATACAACTAGATGCAGTATAATAAATTTTAAATTCATCTAGGATAAAAAGAAAATTCTAAACTTTTCTAAGAATAAAAGATCTTCTATAGACTATAAAAATATAATTTTGAAAAGTTAAAACCTTGGTGGTCATAAAGAGAATGGAAGCATACAAAAGAGGTATGTAATTCATTAATGAAGACGTCATGAACATGGTAAAATTAATTCAAAATAGAAAATAGAAGGATTTATATAATGCATCAGGAAGTACATACTGTAATAAATTTGCTAAAAATTAGACACAAAGCTGTTTAATGACTAAGAGATTAATAAAACAAAAAAAATTGTGTTATCTTCTCTACAGGACAGAGATCATTTGCATCTTTATAGGACAAAATCCTATAGTTAAACAGTTTGGGCATGAATCAATAGTGAATAGCAAGTCAAACAAAGGCACATTTCTGTAGAGAATCAAATAACCCTTGGGTTGGCTGTTCAACCATACTCAGATATGCCACTGCAAGAACATGATCCTTCCTTTTCCCTTATTTCCAATATTTGCATAATTTTTCTTAACAAGAAAGGCAAGAATCAGATTATCAGATTTCTCCAAGCAGTCCTGAATGAAAGCCCATAACAGAGTAATATTTATAAATGTATTATCAGCCAATACTTTTATATTCAGCTGAATTGGCATTTAAATGTTAGAGTGTAATAAAAATACTTTGTGCCTGCAAAACCCAAAGAGGTTTGTCATGCAATGATCCTCATTAAAAACATTTTTGAGAAAATTTTAAATAAATGCTACAAATAAAGGAGATACTGCAATAGAAGTGAAAAATAAAGATGATCTTGATAAATGCTATTGCCATCTTAGAAAATAAAAGGTTAGGAGTAAGAAAAGAAATATGCCCTTAATGTACTAACACTAAAAGACAAAACAATATTTACATGAAAAGGAGATAAAGAGAGGAGGGGACCAAAAGGACATGAAGTAATATTAAATTTCTTGTTTTTTTAAAGAGAACTTAATAAGAGTTTATGATTAAAGAGCTTGAGCTGTTAAATATATTTAGATCTTATATCCAACAGTTAAAGGAATATACATTATTTTCATGCCAAACATTTACAAAATAGGACATATATTATGTCATAGAGAAAAGTCTCCATACATTTAAAGAATCATTGTCTTTGAGAATATATTTTTACTACAATGAAATAAAATTTGAATAACAATGCTGACTTACAAACTCAAATGTTTACCCAGATTATTACTAAATTAACCTTGGATTAAAAATAAAATAATGTGAAAAGTTAAGTAATATTAAAAAATGAATGCTGAAGGAAATTTTATATATAAACATTTGTGGATCACAGATAAAAGAGTATCACTGGATTTTATCTAGGTTCTTTGACTATGCTGTGGAAATGAATTTCAAGAGACATCGGGGCGGCGGACTTGGCCCAGTGGTTAGGGTGTCCGTCTACCACATGGGAGGTCTGCAGTTCAAACCCGGGGCCTCTTTGTCCCGTGTGGAGCTGGCCCACACGCAGTGCTGATGTGTGCAAGGAGTGCCATGCCATGCAGGGGTGTCCCCGCGTAGGGGATCCCCACATGCAAGGAGTGTGCCCTGTAAGGAGAGCCACCCAGTGCAAAAGAAAGTTCAGCCTGCCAGGAATAGTGCTGCATACCCGGAGAGCTGACACATCAAGATGATGCAACAAAAAGAAACACAGATTTCCATGCCGCTGACAACAACAGAAGCGGACAAAAAAGAAGACGCAGCAAATAGACACAGAGAACAGACAATCAATGTGGGGGGGAGGGGAGAGAAATAAATAAATAAATAATCTTTAAAAAAAAAGAGCCCATTGGGTGAGTTAGGCCTGTAATTTATTCAATAGGGAAGGGCAAGAAATGGGAGAAAATAATAGATCAGGGGTCTCAGGTAAAGAGGAAGGGGGTGAAAAGTGATAAAGATGACTAATTTCCAAGCTATAATTCCCCGTTATAGATTATAAATGCCCAGGTTTACTTGTGCGGCCACATGGCAGAGGAAAAATGGTGAGAGTGGTGTGCAGAGGGCAGGAATGGGTCCAGAGGCAAGAGAGCGGAGAGTGAGAGCACACATGCTGAGGCCTCGTCATTTGCTTTGAGAACCATTAATTATTCTACCACTTTGCTAATGGCAGGGGAGGAGTTTCAGTTGTTTGCTGTTTTGATTGCTTACTCACCTATCAATCCCCAGTAAGGACCCAATGATAAAGTCCTTGGGGAATATTCGAGGCTTCTCCTGGCTTCCAGAAGTCTTTGTTCTGAATAGCAGAATCTTGGGGAGGGTCTTTCAGCAGCCATCTTGAGGGTGATTGAGATCCACGTGGACTCTCAGCCAGGTTCCAGATCTGTCTGTTGATTCCCTATCTTACTAACCTACTTCATTCTCCCCTCAGAAAGTTTACACCTTTAATCTTAAAGAGGTGCTGAAGGGAGATGATCATTTATTTGTAGCTACTTCTTGTTACTCAGAGGCAGTAGGCCCTACCTGACACGGTGTAGAAATCTCTTGCTATTCCATCTCGGTTGGAGGAAGACAGATCTGGCATCCTGGGTGAAGCTGGATGAAGTTTTCATATGGCTCACAAGATGTTGATTCTAGAAGAAATAAACCTATTTAGAATTTTGAGTATATATAGTTCCACTAAGAGGACAATGGACCACAAAAATAGAAAAGACCAGGTGTCTATAAAGGCTGCATTTTTCTGACATTGGTGGGTTTTATTTTGCAGGTTTTGAATACTGTTTAGGACTGTTTTAGAGTGATTTACGTAGAGATGGCATTCTTCCTTAAGGAAAGGACATACTCTTCCCTGTGCTGTAGTTAACACGTCAAGTGCCCTGTGATTTTGCATCATCACAGCAGCAAGAGAGTCTGCTTGCTGTTTTAAAGCTTCTAAGGCATGGCTGGTTTTATTTATACTGTTCGTTAGCTCTAGGGAGTGACTGAAATAGATAATGGAGTTTGGTATAGATTGCCAACCCCAGTTTTCGATGGTGGTGGTTATGCCTAAAGCAACCAAGAGGAGGATGAGAAGAGACATTGTTTTTTTCAAATAAAAAGAAAGGTTTTTTTAAGGTGATGCGTTAGATAATACTTAGCTTTGTCTTTTGAAGAGGTATTTTAGGCCATCCAATGGCTGGCATTCATTTGACCCATCAGGTGCTTCTGGTGAGTCGATACTTCCGTGAACAGCTGGCTTCACTCAGAATAAGTGTACCCAGCTGATAATTCCTTTAACTTTAACAGCTGTAAGAGTGATTAAACCTACAGGATAAGTTCCCCTCTATTTAGGTTTTACTTGAGAGTGAGGCCTGTTTTCTTGCCAGGTTTTGATCAGAACCTGGTCTCCAGGTTTAACTTTAGGTAAAGATAATTCATGGTCGGGACTAGGAAGAATTTTGTTTCCAAGCTCCTGGATGCCTTGTTGAGTGTTCCTAGGTTGATAAAATATTTTGTGAACTCTTGAATTTCTGGATTTAGTAACAGGTTCTGGATAAGGAAAGGCTACCCATAACCATCTCAAAGGGGCTATGCTGAAGTGGGTCTTTTGGAGCTAACTGTAACCTTTCTAAGGCCCTGGGTAGATGGGTGACCCAAGGTAATGCAGTTTCCTGGCAGAGTTTAGCTAGAATCTGCTTTAAGGTACAGTTAATTCTCTGTGCTTTCCCTGAGAATTTGGGCCTCCAGGAACTATGGATATGATATTTAATGTTGAAAGCAGCTGATAGACCTTGGGTTATTTTACTAGTAAAGGCTGGCTCATTATCACTTTGGAAGGACTTAGGCAATCCAAACCTAGGAACTATTTCCTTTATGAGAGCTTTAGCCACCTCATTTGCAGTTTCTCTTCTGGTGGGAAACACTTCCACCCACCCAGTAAAAGTATCTACCAATACTAAGAGGTACTTATAATCCTAGCAAGATGGCGTGTGGGTGAAGTCTATCTGCCTGTCCTCCCCAGTTTGTGACACCTGCAACTGGACAGGGGGGCTTAAGTGGGGAGGAAAGTAATCATCCCATTGTCTGAGTTATTAACTGCACACACGGGACAACACCTGGTAATTTCTTTGATTGTTTTCACCAGGCCCTGTTTTTGCAAACCCATTTGGCTAAGCTGGTTAGGACACCCTCCCCAGATGAGTGGCTTGATGAAGTCCATGAAGGACTTGCCACTGCACTGCTCCTGGCAGGTATACTTGAGTATTCTTAATAAGCTACCCATCAGTTTCCAGGGTGAACTCCAGGCTAACTGCCTTGGTTTGTTCATCCTGGGTATACTGTGGAACATCAAGTACTGGAATAAGGAGTAGGGTAGAAACCTGTGTTTGTACTGCCACTTTAGCAGCTGCATCAGCACGAGCATTTCCCTTGCTATAGAAGTGTCTGTTTTCTGATGGCCTGGTCAATGCATAACTGCTATTTTTTGAGGTAACAGTACAGCTTCCAGTAAATCTAGGATTTCTTGCCTGTGCTTAATAGGTGACCCACAATTAGTAAGCAAGCCTCCTTCTCACCACACAGCAGAGTGAGTGTGGAGGACAAGGAAAGCATGCTTAGAGTCTGTGTAAATATTAGCCCATTTCCCAGCTGCTAGCTTTAAACTTTGGGTAAGGGCAGTCAGCTTTGCTTTCTGGGCTGAAGTTCTAGGAGGAAGAGGTTTGGCCTCTACGGTTTTAAACTGAGAAACCACTCCACAGCCTGCCCTTTTAATTCCTTCTTTCATAAAACTGCTTCCATCTGTGAACCATTCAATGTCTGGGTTCACAAGAGGCTCATCTTTTAAATCTGGCCTACTTGAATAGTTTAAGAGTTTCAAGGCAGGGGTGGAGAAGGGGCCCCTTAGGATCTGTCTTTGGGACCTCTACCAGTAGTAGGGTGGCTGGGTTGAGAGTCTGGCACACCCTTATCTGCACCTCAGGGGAGTCTAGTAGTTGAGACTGATATTTAATTAACTGGCTACCTGTAAGCCACTGGTGGCGCCTGGTCTCAAGCATGTCCTTCACCTGATGTGTGGTGAACACTGTGAGAGGTTGCCCCCAAGTCAGTTTGGTGGCTTTCTCAATTAAAAGGGCTGTTGCCCCCATTGCTCTCAGACAAGGTGGCCATCTCTGTGCTGTACTGTCTGATGGTTTGGAGAAAGAAGCTACTGGATGAGAAATTTCACCCAGTTTCTGGACTAACAGTCCTAGAGCCACCCCCTTCCTCTCCATTATGTATAGAAAGAAAGGCTTGCTTAGGTTAGGAATTCCTAAGGCTGGAGGGCTAATTAAGGCTCATTTTAGAACACAGAAGGCAGCTTCCTGGCTTGTTCCCCATTCTAAGGGTTGGTTATCAGCCCCTGCAATGGCACTATACAGTAGCTGGACTAGTTCCCCAAACTTAGGTATCCACAGTCTACAGTAACCAGCCATTCCTAGGAAAGTCCTAAGCTGCTTCTTTGTTTGAGGTAGAGGAATACTAATGATAGCTTGAACTCTTTCTGGGAAGAGAGACCTTTCTCCTGGGGTAAAAAGGAACCCTAAAGAGGAGACTTTCTGCTGAGAGATTTGTGCTTTGGATGCTGATACCTTATAGCCCCTATCAGCTAGAAAATTAAGGACTAAAATGATGTTGGCATCAGAAACTTCATTTGTTGGACTGCAAAGCAACACATCATCTACATATAGTAAAAGGGCGCTCTGTGGCAAGTGGAGATCAGCTAGGTTCTGAGCTAAGGCATTCCCAAAAATATGGGAGCTGTCTCAGAACCCTTGAGGCAACACAGTCCATGTAAAGCTGGACTGGGGGCCTAGAGTTGGGCTTCTTCCATTCAAAGGCAAAAAGGAATTGGGAGTCCAGGTGGAGAGGAATGCAGAAAAAGACATCTTTTAAGTCTAGTACGGTAAACCAAGCCACGGTTTCTGGGACCTGGTTTAGCGAGTGTAAAGTTTGGGTACAACAGGATAAATTGGTATAACAAAGCTATTGACTGCTCTTAAGTCCCTAACTAGTCAGTAGGTACCTTTGGGCTTTTTCACAGGAAGAATCAGCATGTTGCAGGGAGATTGTCAGGGAATGAGTAGGCCATTCTCCAAAAACCTTTTAACAGGTGGGCTGGAAGCCTTTAACAGCCTCCTCCTTGAGGGGGTACTGCTTTCTATGAGGATAAGGTTAGTTAGTATTATAAGAAATGGAAACTGGGGGAACCTGGAGGGTCATTCTAGGTATCCCAGTTTCCCAGACAATAGAAGTTACTTTATTCTTGATTTCCTGGGGAATAGCTGCTGAGGAGATACCTGACTTTTTATCCAGAACTATGGTTAAAGACAGAGTTCTGCCTTTTTCTTTTGAGCACTTGGCTAGAGGCACTTTAGAGGTTTTATTTATCCCTACTAGTTGAATGCATGCCCCTAGAGTATGAAGTAAATCCTACCCTAGTAAGGGGTTAAGACTTCAGGAACATTTAAAAATTGATGACTTACAATTAGGTTTTCTATTTGGCAGACGAGAGGCTCAGTAAAATATTTAATTTTAGTTTTACCATTAACACCCACTACCGGACAGGTTTTGGGGGAGGAAGATTTGGAGTGACAGGTCAGAACTGAATAGGTGGCTTTTGTATCAATTAAAAAATTAATTTCTTTACCTGCCATGTCGAAGGTCACCCAGGGTTCTTCTAGTTCAATGTTCCACAGAGTCCATAAGGAGCCACTCTTTGCCCCGTTCCCCCTCAGTCCTCCATGGCGGGAAGGAGGGACTGTTGCCGCCAGGGCCCTGGGCTGTGCTCCACCTCCCCTTCAGGATTTGGCACATTCCTGAGCCCAACGGCCTGTTTTCCCACCCGGGACAGGGACAGAGGGGCTCCTTATGTGGTTTAGGGCAGTTTTTCTTCCAGTGGCTAAGCTCCCCACAGTTGGAGCAGGATATTGGTGGTCTGGATCCCGAGGTGGCAGGCTGCCATTTATGGCAACTGCAAGTAGCTGAGCCTTCGGACTGTCCCTCTTTGCCCTCAGCTTCTCAAAGGCCTGATCACGGTTGTTGAAGATGGAAAATGCTAATTCTAAAAGAGAATTCATTGAGGTTCCAGGACCTAGAGCTAGCTTTTGGAGTTTTCTTTTAATATCTGGAGCTGTCTAGCAGATAAAATAGTGTGTTTTTTTTTGTTTTTTTTTTAGAATAGATATTTATTTTTCAACCAGTTTGTTCAATTTTTTATAATTATTTTTTAATTAAAGTTAATAGATCACAAGGAACATTACATTACACAAGGAACATTAAAAAAAAAACATAAAAAAACAAAAAGCAGTAAGAGGTTCCCATATAACCCACTCCCCACTCCTCCACCACATCATTTTTGTAAGTTGCATTTTTTGAAGATATATACATCACAAAAACAGTATTACATTAAAAAATATGAGAGGTTCCTGTATACCCCCACCTCCTACCCCACTCCTCCCACACCAACAACCTCCCCCATCACTGTGGCACACTCATCACCCTTGGTGAACACATTTTGGGGCACTGCTGCACTACATAGATAATAGTTTACCCTGTAGTTCACACTCTCCCACAGTACATTCAGTGGGGATTATGGCAGGATATATAAAGTCCAGCTTCTGACTCTGCAATATCATTTAGGACAACTCAAAATCCTAAAATCCACATCACATCTCTTCTACCATCTCCCTGCCCTCAGCAACTACTATAGCCATTTTCTCCACCTCGATGCTAAAATTTCTTTTATTACTTGTCACAATAGTTTTATAGTAGAATATCAGTAAGTTCACTCTAGGCCATATTTTATTCCTCCAGTCTATGGACCCTGAGATGGTGATGTCCTCTCCACCTCTAGATCAAGAGGGGGCTTAGATTCCACATGAATGATGGATGCAATTCTTCTGCTTGCAGTTGTTGGCACTCTTGATTCCCTGGTGTGGTGGTTGACCATCTTCACCTCCCTGTTAGCTGACCTGGGTAAGACCAATGAACCAGAGAGTAGGAGTCACCACTCTGCTGAGTCTCAGGGCCCAGCTGGCACATAGGCAGTCCAGAGATTCCTGGGTTTGGACCATCCCTAGCACCAACCACAGATTCAGTAAAAGTGACAGAAGAGGCAAGTGTAGAAAAGTCACATCTGGGTCCAGCTCTATTACACTCAGGAACACAAATTCCAAAGTAGGGCCCTCTGACATGGCACAGAGCTCCAAATCCATCTGCCATGACCATATACCCTGTGGATCTCCGTAGCCTTCAGGAGAACCGGTACCTAGTGTTTTTAATACAATCTGTCCCTCCGGCGAGTCTGAATTAAGGTAGGTGTACTTTCTCATAGCCTCTACTAGTCTCCCTTGAAACAGGGCAGGATTTTCCTTTCCATCCAGGTTATTTTCTGTAGCTTATTATAATGAACAGACTTGACAATGCACTTTTTAATCCCTCTAGTAAGCATGCTATCATATGGTCTCTCTTCCTTATGTCAGTTTGTCTTCTTTGGTAGTTCCAGTTAGGGTCAGTCTGGAACTGCCACGACCCCTATAGTATATTGCTGGGGCTGCTGGGCAGCCATCCCATTGGCAAGCCCCTGGGCTGCTTCCCAAATGTGACATTTTTCTTCAGGCGTGCAGCACGAGACTAGGATAACATGCATGTCTCCCCACGTCTGCTCAAAATTTAGGGTTAACTTCTAGAATTCCTTGGTAAACTTCTCTGGGTCTTCTGAAAATCTTCCCAACTCTTCCTTACACTGAGTTAAATCTGCGATGGAGAAGGGAACGTGGACTCCAATTGCTCCCACTTCTCCATTTGCTGCCTCCCTTATTGGGTAGAAGCCGGTTTTACATTCCCTATTAGGGTGGAAAGATGCTCCACTTCTAGTGACTCCTACTGGGGTGACTATGGGCACATAAGGTGCAGAAGCAGAAGTTGGAGGGGGGGAAACCGAGGAGCGGTCATCTACGATATCACCCTCCATTTCAGGGAGTGGTTTCACTTCCCAAACATAACATAACTTGCAAGATCCACTTAACCTCATATCCTGATATTGAGCCATAAAAAGCAGAACATACAAAACCTGTGACTGCTTTTTTCCCTTCTTACACAGGAGGTCTATCTGCAAAATACGGTCATAATTCAGAATACCATTTACAAGGCAATTTTGGCCACCTTCAAGGCTATACTGTGGCCATGCAGTGTGGCAGAAGATTAGTTTCTCCTTCTTCAACCCTCAGTTGGTAGGGTTGTCCAGTTCTCGAGAATACACCCCATTGGGGAGTGTATAGGTATGCTAGAGGCTGTGCCCATTATTCTAGGAAGAATAAAGAAGCACCTTTTAGTCGACCGTTCTGGCATCCCGGAGTCCTACTCTGACTAAAATGTTCACCACTCCATGTAATTTGGAGTTGAAGCTCTGTCTCAGCATCCTGAGAATTTCAATTTTCAGAACCTGCCTAGCCCACAAGCCTCCTTGTTGGTGACCTAGGTCCTGGGTGACATTTGATTCTGGATATCAAATCAGTGCACCCAAGCCGAATTGGTGGGAAACTGAGCAGTGGCCCCAAATTAAAGCACCTGTATCTGTCTCTCAGGGGATATTTGGCTGCTCTCTGAATGGATGGGCCCAAGGAATGGGGGCCATTCACTTTACTTCTCTGGTTCTCAGCACCCTACATTCCAGGGTCTGAGACTGACTGCACTCTGAATCAAAGCACCCAAGCCTTCAAAAGTCTTGGGGGACATTCAGACTTGGGAGACAGATCAAATGGATCAGGTACCCTCCAAGTCAAAGAAACCTTCTACCTATCCTTCCAAAAGTCTTAGATGCAATCTTAGTTCTATGACTTTACTGACTGATAGTTTCCCAGTTAAACCAGCCATCAAAAGGCCATTAAGTGATTAATGATCAATTGCTCTAGCTAATAGGCTTTGGGACCCTGAGGCATTAGCTTCCTTGTTAGACAAAGGCACTTTCCATTTTCAGTTTTTAAAACATTCCAAAGCATTCTAACACAAACTTGTAAAGAGAAATTCAGTAGCAAGAAGTAGAAAGGTAAAACATGGGTAAAGGTTAGATCAGGGGTATCCTGGCCTGTGACCCCCCTGGGGAAGGGAACTCCCACTGCATCCATTTTGGCTCTGCCAGCAGCCTTCCGACTTTATCCCCCAGGTAGCCGACTGTGGTCTGATAGGAATGCCGCTTGCAAAAGCGAGGACCTGCTGGGAGGGGCAATTCCCCAGTTCCGCCATTGCCATGGACCCCCTAGGGGACAGGGCAGAAGAAGGCAATGGCAGGCAGACCCGTGGACAAACACTCTGGCTGCTAAATGGGCTTGAAAAGCTTTGTGGGACCCAGTGCTCTGCTCGGGGATGTCTTGGCAGGGCCATGGTTAAGCCACTGCCCTATGACCCAGCCATCCTGGATGGGGTCAGATCTCACAAGCCTGGGTGCAGCACTGATGCAGAGAATTCCTGAGCCCTGGCCCCTTCCCTCCTGGGATTACATCTTCTGGGGGCTCGGAGGCAAACCCATTTAAAATGGAGGAAAAAAGAAAGGCATTAAACAGGCTGTAAGCCATGGTTTCTCTCACCAATAAGCTCCTGGACTGGCACCCCAAATATGTTATCAGATTTTATCTAGGTCCTTCGACTATGCTACAGAACTGAATTTCCAGAACATGCCAGGTGAGTTAGGCCAATAATTTATTCAGAGAGGGAGGGATGAGAAATGAGAGAAAATAACAGATCAGGGGTCCCAAGTAGAGAGGAAGGGGGTGAAAATTGGAAAAGAGGGTTAATTTACAAGCTATAATTCCCCATTATAGATTATGAATGCTCAGGTTTACTTGCATGGCCACACGACAGAGGAAAAATGGCAAGAGCGGTGCGCAGAGTGCAGGAACGGATCCAGAGGCAAGAGAGCAGAGAACGAGAGCCAGCACACTCAGGCCTCACCGTCTGCTTTTTGAACCATTAATTATTCCACCCTTTGCTAATGGCAGGGGAGAGGTTCCAGCTGCTTGCTGTTTTGATTAATTACCCCACCTATCAATCCCCCAGTGAGGACCCAGTGATAAAGCCTGGGGGTATATCTGGAGCTTCTCCTGGTTTCCAGAAGAAGTCTTTGTTCTGAAGAGCAGAATCTGGGGTTTGGTAGTCTTCCAACAGTCATCTTGGGGGGCATTGATGTCCACATGGAATCTCTGCCTGGTTTCAGATCTGTCTATTGATTCCCTATCTTACCAGCCTGCTTCAATAGGACTTACAGAGGCGGTTTTGTGCATTTATTGAGAAAGGTGAAAAGCAGCTGAATTAAAGTTTTAGAGGAAAATGTTTGTACAAAGGAGAAAAGAATATACTCCAAAGCAGAAAAGTAAGAGATAATAAATGAGCCTTGAATTTAATAAATTTTTTAAAAGATTTATTTATTCATCCCCCCACCCCCACCCATTGTCTGTTCTCTGTGTCTGTTTGCTGCGTCTTCTTTGTCTGCTTCTGTTGTTGTGAGCGGCACAGGAATCTGTTTCTTCGGTTTTTTTTGTTGGGTCATCTTGTGTCAGCTCTCTGTGTGTGCAGTGCCATTCTTGGGCAGGCTGCACTTTGTTTCACGCTGGGCAGCTCTCCTTATGGGGCGCACTCCTTGCACTTGGGGCTCCCCTACACTGGGGACGCCCGTGCGTGGCAGGGCACTCCTTGCACACATCAGCACTGTGCATGGGCCAGCTCCACACGGGTCAAGGAGGCCCGGGGTTTGAACCTTGTGGACCTCCCATGTGGTAGACGGACGCCCTAACCACTGGGCCAAGTCTGCCACCTTAATAAATTAAAAAAAATAAAATACAACTAACCAAAAGCTTTTTTTTTTTTAATGATCAGTGATTAGTTTTATTGCTGGCAGAATTTATTAAGCATATAGGAGAGAAGAGGGAAACTTAAGCAAAACACATAATATAAAATAAAAACTCAATAATACATTTTTAGGACACACATGAAATGAATAAATTATAGAAATATAAATGCAAAATGCAAAAGTTGGTGTAAGAAGAAATAGAGCATATGAATAAGCCACAAATTATGAACAAAAATTGAAAGACCTCCTTTTCCCCAAATAATTGAACCTATTTTGAGTTATCTAGGTTTGAACCCAGAACCTCATATTTGGGAAACAGTCTTTCAACCACTTGAACTATATCTGCTCTCCCTATTTTTTTTTTTAGGTAAATTCTAGAACATTTTAAAATAAATATTCACATTTCTTCTACAGTAGTTATGCAAAATTAAAAACAGTTGAAGTTGCCAACTCATTCTATGAAGCTAGTATAATCTTAACTCAAAATTTAGATAAGGAAAACACAAGAAAAGAAAAGCTTCATTTTTCTTATGGTTATAAATTTAAAAATTCCAAAGGTAAATGAAAAATGTGTGTATATTGTTTACAGAAATTTTATCCAGATAAAAGCCCTTTTAGAAATTTTAACACCTATGTATAGCTTATATATCAAATAATTCAAGCATATACTGAATGGGGAAACTTTGGATATGTTCCTTTTAAAACAGAGAAAAATACAAATATGTCCCACAAAGCTATTGTTAAAAGCAACAACAGGGACCTGGAGGAGGAACAGAAAGAAAAAGAGATGCTGAGAATGGGCAGAAACAGGTCCAAGTGAGATTATTTACAAATGATTTAATTATATACCTAAGAGTGGGAAACAGCAGAATCAAAAGGCAACCTGTTAGAACTAGTAAGGTAATTCAGAAAATGTGCCAGATATAAGATAGACCTGTAGAAGTGACAACCTAATGGACTGTAAACAAAAAACAAAACAAAACTAAACCAAAAAAAGTATAAGAACCAGAATACTTAACAATAACAGCAACAGCAACATGCTATACACAATAGCAAGAAAACTGTAAAGTTTATAAGAATTAATATGTAGATATAAAAAATATATACAAGCAATTATAGGGAAAACTTTAAAATTCTGGGACCAGAAGAGATAATTAAAATAAATAGAGAGATATTCCATACTTTTGTATGAGATGACTTTATATCTAAAATATGTCAACCCTGTCCAAATTAAATCAGAAATCAGTGCAGTTCTCATAAAAATTCCACTTGAGTTGTTTGAAGAAGTTAACGAACATGCACTAAAATTGAAACAAAGGACCAAAAGTCCTCCAATATTAAATTAAAAGAAAAATAAAGAAAAGAAATTATCTCATTAATTATAAGCACATTTTTAGAATTATAGTATTTAAAAAGTTTATTATATTAGCAAAAGGTCAACAGAATTTTAAAAAAAGAATGGAAATTTCAGAGATAGATTAATGTATATTCGGGACTCAAATATATGATAAATAGGGCACCATCATTTATTGGAGAAAATGCAATTCTTTATTAACTAGTATGGTAAAAATGATTCAGTATGTGGAGAAAAATAAAAGTGGGTTCTTTCTACAAGGCCTAATGTCTTAATGTAAAAGGAAAAATATTTAAATGATAGAAGAAAATGTAGGAGAATATTTTGTGACCAAAATATAAGAACAGAACTTCCTAAGTCAGTTTTAGAAAGTACAGATAGCCGATGCAGCTCAGGCGGCTGAGCACCCACCTCCCACATAGGGGGTCCAGGGTTCAGTTCCTGGTTCCTCCTGAAAAAACAAAAACAAACAACAAGCAAAACAAACAAACCAAAAAAGCAAATCAGGAAACCAAAAGTATGACCCACAGGGAAATAAACAAACTGATTGGTTGGTTGGTTGATTTTGTTCTCTGCTCTGCTAACCATATTCTGGTTAGCATTTACCATTTCTGTGTTTTATATTAATGAATTAAATTGCATCCTGTGACTCTTTCAGGCTTGTTCTGAGTTCAGTTTCTGACTACTTTGCTGCCATGTTTACAAGTGATGTTTGTGAGGCCAAGCAAGAGGAGATCAAGATGGAAGGCATAGACCCCAATGCTCTTTGGGACCTTGTCCAATTTGCATATACAGGTACTATAAAAGAATTATAACATTATATTGAGGGTTTATTGTGAATTTATCTTTTGAGTATCATTTGTCCAAATATGATCATAGCTGTTTTGTCAGTTGAAAGAATGTCTAGTGGGGAAAAAACAGACTAACATTGCCAATTGTCACTGAAATCACAATGTGCTTATGTATTTTATCCATATATTCTGTTCCCTTCCAAGAAAGATTTAAAAAGGTTTATTGAAATAAATCAAATAAACAGTTGAGGAATGGGCTTAGGAGAGAAGAAGAGAGATATGATTAAGAATTTTTGTCAGTACTTAGAGCACTGAGAAGGGAAACAGAAATCATGGGTTCAAGTAACTCCTTTTTCCCTAGTAACATGTTATTTCAGTGTTATGTTCATAGAATTCTTAATGTGGAGCTGCCAAAATTAATTGAATAAATCATCAAGATACTTACAATTGTGAACATGAATAGTTTTTGAAGCTTTTAGTTTCTGATGCACTATATTGTTGTTTTCTACTGGTCTTTGCATCATATTGCATTTAGCGTGGTAAAATAATTTTGCCAGTTTACCAAACATTTGCTAAATATTGCTCAATGTACAACATTTATCTGTAGCTGTGGGGAATACACTAATGAATAACTCGTATTCTTTTGTCTCTTGCCCTCCAGAAGCTTACAATCCAAGTGGAAAAAAAGGGTTAGATTAGGGAATATATGTGATGTGACAAATTTTAGTGGGAGTTAGAAGATTTAAAGCATATTATTCAAGTGCATTATTTGGGCTTAGATTCATTTAAAGGGATAAATGTTTTACTAACTTTTCAAGGTTAGTATTTCACAAATGTAATAACTGAGAGAAGATGAGGAGACATTATTATAATAAAATCATGTGAGAGAAGCAAGGACCATTAGAATGGGTTGTTCGTTTGTTGTGGTGGTGTTTGTTAAAAATAGCATATGCTCCTTTTGACAGAACCCTCCATTATAGTGTGAGAGGATGAGAGGAAGGCAGATTAGGACCCGATTATCAAAACAGCAGGACCCTTGTTAGGGAGACAACACTGGGCTTATACCTACCCAGTAACTGGAGCTTCTTCAGAATGAAAAATGCACAGGCTATGGGTGATGCATCTCAAAGTAGCAATGGCAATGAAAAGACCTAGACATTTTCATCCACAGTCATTTTTAATAATATTCCAAGGTACATGGAACTAAAAAAATATATGTAAAAGGACATTGTTCTTCAAGTTAAGACAGCAAATGTAATCAAATTACTCTTTCCTGAAAAGGGAAGAATCATGAAAGAGCTAACATTTTAGGAGTCCTTCTAGCAACAGAAATGCATAGATCCAACATTCAAAGCCTCCATGCCCTGACAGCCTTGCATTTCTTGCGTGCAAAAACTAGGTCAAAAGATACTCAACATCGCACAGCAGGAAGTTGGAAAGTGTTTCAAAGCTCCCAGCTGAATATAATGACCCAGATTTTAGCTCTGCTTTCTAGAGGTCAGGTGGGATCCAAAGCTGCTCCTCAGCACCACTGTCACTTTGGCCTTTGCTCCAATACCCATATTTCCCTGGCGGTTAATATAATTCTATTTGTTAGTTTACAGAAATGTGCTAGACAAGCAAATAATTTATATGCTATTAATGGGAGAAACGTAGGCATAACATAAAAATGCACCTTGTCTTTGGCTACGTGTAGTGTAAATTTTTGTAACAATAGAAGAGATCAAGCGAGCAATGGTATTTTAAAAAAGGAAGAATAGGTGGTATCTGTAATAATCTAAGTAGCTAGTTGGCTCATCTCTAAGACATTTCTTTGTAGAAGGCTAAAAATAAAAGCTTCCCCAGAAAGGGGGAAAATTAATGAGCCATCCATCTGGCAATATTTTCTTAAGTTTTGTAGTGTGAATGACTTTGGCGGCCAAGGACAACCAAATATGTTAAGATTTTAATAGTTAACTATTAGCTATAGAAGTAAAGTATGCAATAGAGATGGGTCCGAGTACTTTAAAAGGATTTTAACAAATAAAGTTGTCATGAGATTTAGAAAGTCTGTAAGACTTGAAAGCACTACACATAATTAATGTATTTCATTCACTTAGAAATTAAGGAAAAGGATTTTGATAGAGTAAAGTAGCTTGGAGTGAATTTTTTACTAAGATAAGCTTCAATAACTGCATAGTTTAATCGTTGTTGTGAAGAAAAGGGAATTGTCTTTTAAAAGATTGCTTATTGCACATATATGTGCATAATAAAATGTGGCAAATGCCTTTCCTACTTCCCACTACCTTAATCCTACAGATTAGAGAGAGAAGGAATGGGATTGGGGGCTTGTAGAATTTCAATAAAACTAAAGCAAATATTTACAGGAAAAGGGACTTGGATTGAAAGGGGTAAGGAACGTGGTAAGGCAAAACTCAAGGGGAATATATTTTTAAGGAAAGGGATATAATAATTAAAAAGGAAAACACTTAACAGTAAAATAGAATCAAGAAAAACAAAATTAAGTAAAATATTCTTGGAAATGTGGTGGTTGAGGGTACAATTATAAAAAGGTGCCAATTTATTGAAGTATTAAATGAGCTCCTTTATTTAAAAGGAACCACAAAGTAAATTTTCACTCTTTATATAATATCTCAGATGTGGAAAGAAAATGAAAATGTATACTGGTGTTAGAAATAGTTGCCTATGTAAAATGAGATCCACATCACTTGTCAGAATTTCTAATTAGCTGGTAGAACAATTTTTAAACATCTTCTTTTGAAACCTTCCATTGGATTTCTTTACAGTTTTTCACTAGGAAAGTTGAGTGTTATTTTAACCATTCATATAGAACATAGGTCCATTTTAAACAAGAATGTATATTATAAAGTCATACTCTTTCACAACTGGTGTCTTGCATTTAAAGCCTGAATACTTTGTTATAAAAAGAGGAACAGAAAAATTTAAGACTGGACATGAGTTTTTCAAAATCAAATCATAATTTGGTTAAAAATATTTGAGCCCTTAATGCATGAAGACGTAATACTGGTACTGGGAGAAGATACTATAAAATTAAGACAGGATTGATGCAGATCAAAATGACATAAAACTATAACCAAATTTGGTTATAGATAGAATTACTGGATCAGGGCAGAGGGAAGAAACTTGTTTTTTTTGTTCCAAAATCAGTAATATTTATCACTATCTAATTTATGTCATTAGGTCTTGTGTTAAATGAACTTACAAACAGCCTTTGAAACATTTGCTCATATGTAGTAGAGCCACTTACAAACAGCCTTTGAAACATTTGCTCATATGTAGTAGAGCCTCTAAAATGTAGTTTTGCTCTCCTTGAAAACAAACATCCAAGATACTGCTCATTTATTTACAATAAAGCTTTTGATTCAGCAATGGTGAAACGAGGGTTTCTCCGGAGTTATTCTGAAGAAAACCCTCAGAGGCATAGATTCAGAGAATATATGTGATGCTTTACAATTTTACAACACCCTATTTTCAAATAACTTAGAAAGTTGGAGATATATAGAACTTTAGAATGTCTTACCTGAACATTTTATATTTTATAGATGAACATTTTACAGGTGAGCATACCTAAGCATGTGGTACAAAGCAGGGGCACTCAAATTTTTTTTCAAGAATTACATCTTTGATATTACAAAGAAACATTGAGAAAAATATTAGATAAATCAAAACCCTGTCTCCATTGAATTAATATGAAGGGTCAAATAGTTTTTTCAGTGGTGAAAACTTTTAAGTTTTTAAATTCAGGCCAGTCAGTGAGGTAAAGTAACTTGATAAAGATCAATAATAAGTTGTTGAATCTGTTACTAGAATATGAATGTCAGAACACAAATTGAATTCTATTTTATCATATTGCTTCCCATTCATAGATAACTGTTGTGACAGAAGTTCATTGGAATGACTTTTGCCTGTTCTGATTTCAAAAGAGTTTGAGGAGTTGACTCATTTTGCTATATAGTAATTCACTACAAATTTGGTTTATATTCCCAATTTAATGCTAGTTCTCTGCTAGTATTAGTAATGGTAACAACGGAGTTTGAGAATTTAAGCACGTTAATACCTAATGGCCCTTATCCTATGTATGCATTGAAGGACACTCAAGTTTTATTACATGCTTACTGTGTCCTAAGCCCTCTGATAAGCTCTGAGAAACAATGTGCTGAATTTTACACAATCCCTGCTTATAAGAACTTTGTGATTGAGGATTTAAAATAACTCTCCTTTGTAATCATCTTCTGCAATAAACATAATACTCTTTCTTATATAAAACCCAATATTTCTTCATTAAAGAATGGCAAAAAATATATTTTTAGTGCTAATATGCTGATTTTGCTCATATATTGTGGGATTTCAGTGACAGCCAAAATTGGTGATCTTATTGTGAAAATAAAAGAGGAAAGCATATTTGAAAAGAATCTTTGGGTTTCACCTATTTTAAAGTTGCCTTCACTTGATCTAAATGTCTTCCTGGTTTATCACTCATAGTCCCTAGTATCTTGACATGTTTGAAAATATACTGTGTTCATTAATGCATAAGGAAATAGAGCTCTAACAAATATGGGAGATGGAATTGCAGGGTTACTGGCAAAGTGTCAGGTCCTGTAGAAAACTGATAAGGACAAGGCTTAAATAAAGGAAGCTGTCCATCTAACCGTGGTATTAAGAAGAGGAGTAGAAAATTAAACTGCCAGATGGCAAACCTTTAATCATTCTGAAGAGTTAACTTTCTTGTAAACAAGGTTTTTATGCCTCTGAAGTTAATTAAAGTCTTGGTACATGCTAAGGAATGTTGAGATGGCTTTTGCTTACTGCCAAATATTTGAATGAAATAAATGCACATATATAGGAGCTGAGGTATTTAATGTTCTTCTTTAATATTAAAAAATATATATCAATATATTCAGCCTGGACTTTACCATCTAAACTCCCTTCAGAATTTTTATTGTAATTAAAAGTAAATTGTTTCATTTTTATTACTGGTTTAATTCAAGTGGCATGAATTATACAAGTGCATTAGCAGAATATTAGTTTTAAATAGGGTTATTACTAGACTGCAAAATTCTGTCCTCAACTTAAGAAATTGAGCCTTTAAAACAGATATTATGTACTATTATTACTCAGTGGTTAGAAATTGTCTTAAGTAGTTTTCATAGAATGTTGAATCAGTCTGTATATTCAGTAAGAAAAAAATCAGGAATACAAATAAAATCAGTAAATTTTGTTGTATATTGCCATCCTAAACTGCATTTCCATTATTTTACCAAGAAGCCATGTGTGTGTGTATGTAACATCAAATACAATCTTGTGAAACTAATTTGGGAAAATTACATATCAAAATCATTAAAAAATGATGTCCATGTTTTGAATATTGTGCAACTTTTGTTATGTTATTAATCTGAATTTGGCTATGTGGATTTCATAGAACAACTGTAAAAGAGATAGCTGGGAAACTTTATTTTTACTATCTGTAGAGAAAGGGTTTGTATCTTCCATACTGTAACTCAAATTTACTTTCTGAGCTACCAAGTAAGAAAACTCTGAGGTGTTGAAGGTGACATTCACCATGTCTCTTGGGTTCTCGATCAGTGTAGTATATTGAAGCCCACACCAAGATTGGTCACACAGAATGAAGAGCTTAATTAAACCAGTGGAGGTGAAAAAACTCAAGTCTCAAATCTACCTCCATGAACAGAGGAAGTAGAAGCATTATATTGATTTGTATTTGGGGAGGCGTTGGGAGGTTGGGTAGAAGATTGACAGAAAGGGTGGGCTTGTGACTGAGAATGCTTTAGCTTCAACATACTTGTTTGCACATTATATGTTCAAAAATGGCATCTAAATCATGCCCAGAGGTGGAGAATTTAATATTATAATGAGCTAGAGTTCATTCAAATAAGTTAATTCTACTATCATACTGAGTCTGCACTAAGAATTGGAAAGTCCCATTCTGTGGTTAAATATTTTCTCTGGTCAGCTATTGACCACACCTACTAGCTATACTTACCTTGATAGGCTGGATTCTAAGTGGAGCAACATTTAGCTGGAGAGAGGAAATGGGTGCAGGATTAGGTTTTTACAAGGGACCCTTGCAGTGTCATTTCATAATAAAAAAGAAAAAAAATCTATTTTAGTTTCCTAGTTGCTAAAAATATATCATACAATGTTTTAGCTTAACAACAGAAATTTATTGACTCATAGTTTAGGTGAGAAGTCTTGATTCCTCCCATGGTTTGTGTCTTCTGGTTGGCTAGCAATCTTGGGATTCACTGGCTTTTCTGTTACATGTCAATGTACATGGTGGCATCTTCTCCTTTGTCTTTGGTTTCTGTTGGCTTCCAACTTCTGGCTGTTCCTGGGGTTTCCTTTTCTGTGCCCAATTTCCTTTGCTTATAAGGACTTCAGCCATGTTGTATTAAGGCCCATTTTCTTTCCATTTAGGGACACCATATCAAATACCTTATTGATAAATGTGTTTGCACACACAGGACCAGGGGTTGGAGCCTGAACTGCCTTTTGTGGGGAACATGATTCAATCCCCAACACTTTGCTTCCATAGACCATCTGCATTTATTTTATTTTATTTCTGTTTTTAATGTTGTAATTATTTATATTTTATTCTTTAATTTGGTCTAGAAAGATAGATACTGAGTCACATGCCACCACACAGCTGTGCAGAGTGCATTAATCATATGCTTGACTGCATTTTCTCAAGATTGTTTGACCTTCACTCTGATTTCAAAATATCTATATGTTGAATTACACTGTTTGAGAGGCATTATAATCTAGTGTATGGAATTTAACAAAGTAAATATTTGAGATTTACTTTGGCTTTCACAAGGACTGATGTTCAACCAAAACCCACTGTGGTGATATGGGCAGCACAGTATCCATTCTGATTGTTAGCATTTCTACTAATAGGCATATACCCATTTCATGTCACTCATTAGGTATTTTGTGCACCACTGGGCTTCCCCATTCTGTAATTGTGGATCTTGTTCATATTACTAAGCTCTTTGGGGTCTTAAGATTCCTTAACTGTAAATTCAGAAAAATAATAGTGTCTAAGTGAGGGAGTTAGAGTAAGCTAATAAATGTAATGAACCTAGAGTCACTGGACATTTTGCTTTGATTAATATGAGGAGCAAAGCTGCTTATATGTATTTAAGTTATGATGACATTGAACAAGATACATGACTTTCTATTGATGTAATACAAACTGCCATCGGATATCATTTTCTCTTTACAATAAGTTTCCTTGTATATGGAATCATGAATAACTGTGAAGAAAGTATATAGATATTAGTGAAATGAAGAATTGCTTCTGATTGATCTAAGTGCTAATTAAAATCTCAACTTGGACCTTGATATTGATGACTGTGCTTATGAACCTTTACTTTTGAAATTGAAACTCAGCAAAGTATTATGGGGTGCCTATGCATTACTTCCTGAGAACCTCCTTGTTGCTCAAATGTGGCCTCTTTCTAAGCCTAACTCAGCATATAAATGCAATAATTTCCCCCAGCATGGGACATGACTCCCAGGGATGTACCTCCTTGGCACCATGGGATTACTGCCAAGCACCAACTAGCAATGTACCTGGAAAAAGATCTTGACCAAAAGGGAGAAAAAGGTAGAGATAAATTAGTTTATATGGCTAAGAGACTTCAAAGTGAGTTGGGAGGTCATTCCAGAGGTTACATTTATGCATGTGTCAACAGGATCTCATTGACTGTCAAATTAGACACTACCCCAAATAGTAGGGCTCTTGTGGGTTCTAGAGACACCCAAGCACTATAGTCAGCGTAGATAGCTTATGAGTTTGGTGCCTTGTCAGTGGACCCTACTTTGTGCTCCCCAATGTGACAGAGTTGGACTCAGTTGTGATTTCCCTAAACATGGCTCTTTGGTCTCTTCTATTTGAACCTATGGTCAGTGCTGGAGTTGGCCAGTACATGTCCAAGAGACATGAATCTTTGGACTGTCCATGTGCCAACTGGGCCCTGAGTCTCAATGGAGGTGGGTGCAATACCTACTTTCTAATTCACTGGGCTCACCCAGAACAACTAACGGAGATGTGATAATGGACAATCACCATTCCAAGGAACCCAGAGAGTCCACAACTGCAAGCAAGAGAGTCCCGTCCATCAGCCATAAGGGATCAAAGCCCATCTCAATTAGAGGTGGAGTGGGCATCACCATCCTAGATTCCTCAGGAATAGGGAATGAACTATGCCGTAGAGTGGACTTACGAACACTATAGACGCATTGTAATTCTAGCAATGGAAGAACTTACATCATTGATGTGGAGGTTCTGGGGCCAGGGATAGGAAAAACAGGTGTAAAACGGGGGCATTTTTGAGACTTGGGAATTGTCCTGAATGACATTGCAATGACAGTTACAGGTCATTATATATTTTGCCATAACCTACAGAATTGTGTGAGAGAGAGGATAAACCACAATGTAAATTATAATCCATGCTTAGTGGCAATGTGTTCATCAGTTATAATTAATGTACCACACTAATGAAGGATGTTGTTAATGGGAGCAAATGTGGGAGAGTGGTGAGCAGAGTATATGGGAATTCCCTATATTTTTTATGTAACATTTATATAATCTAAATAACTTTTAACTTTTAAAAAAATTTGTTTTAAAGATATCCTGAAGGAAACCTGGATCCCTGACCCTTTAGACTGTGTGTAAGAACTTGCTTCTCAGGCTGGTTATAACTACTGCTGAACTCTTCTCACCTTCCTCAATCAGAGAACATAGTTTTGCTAAATGGCATTCATACTAATCTGATGCATATGTCCCATCCCATCTTTTCTTCCCTGGAGAAATAAGTGGGAGGAGAGACAGGAAAGAACAGTGCAGACATGAAAATCTATAAAGAAATTCTAAAGACTAGTAATGGGAGTTCAAATGTGGAAGAAGAATGGTAAAAAGGGCACTTTATATTGTTTTAATATCTAAATTTTTCATTTCTGATACATCTTTTCTGAAAATTGAAAACAATAATTTGAAATATATTGAAAAATGTGATTATTTTCATGTGTTTTCCTCAGCTATGTTGTCTACTTTCTAATTAATTAGGGTTTCAGATTAATGAGCAAATTTGATGACTACAAAAATGATGTAATAGAACATTTTTGAAAATGGATGACAAATTATGAGTTTACTTAACAAATTAAATTAAAAGACAAACATATTTAGCACTTCAAGTACCAACCTCATTGTTTGTTTCTATAATTTAAGATTGCCACTTTTTAGCACTTTATAGTGTCTTAAAATGGCTTCAAAGTAGAATACATGAGAGAAAATTAAGTACAAATTGTATTATATATCTGGATGTAGTAAGGGTAGGTAGAGTTTGGAAAAGAATTTTACACTTTTGGGGGAACTAACTCCATACTTCCCTAACACTTTGAGAATACTCCATTTCCAGTCATTGGGGCTTAGAAATACTGATTATGAATGCAGATTTTTAGATTGTGAAGATTTCAAGAAGTATGTGAATATTTATAGTTGGAAATTGAAAGTGTTAATCTCTGAAAATAACCTATAATCATGGTAAAATAGGAATAGGATTGCATGTTAAGCTTCATTTTGGCAGCCAACAGAATGCCCCAATGAAAATCATCTCTTAAATAAACAATAAGGTCTATCAGTGGAAGCACTGGGTTATAAAGGAAGTGGGTAGGGTGGCCTCATACATGAGTTTGATGATTCAAACTCCAATCTAGGCAGACTGGCAGATAATAAAATATCAAAACTGATTAATTATTTTTCAACTTCACACCTACTCAATTTAATGCATAAAATATTTAAGCACCCCAAGATGGAACAACTCTCCAGATAACTTCAATACAACCATATACTATGAGATCATGATCCTACTTCCTATTGCTCAAATCTGTCCAGCAAGAGGTTGTATTCTACTCTCATAGCTCTTATTATCTCTGTCTTTCTATATTCTTGATTGCAATAGAACAGAGAATAAGGGAAAACCAAGGCCATTTATGGAGACCTCAAGATTATTACTTTGTCATTGGTATATCCTGAAATATATATGGGGTACAAGACTATGAAATTCAAATCAAGAAGAAATGGAGGTTTCTGGTCAACCAATCTCATAGTAAAGGATACTTCAGGGAGTTATAACCCCACAGACTCTTTTATCAATTAGCAAAAACTAGCAGAGTCATTTCCTCAAAACTCTAGGGAAAAAACATTAAAGACCTTCAATAACTGGGCAAGTGTCAAATCAAGAGACGTGACCTTAAAACAGGGCAGAAGCTTGAAGGGTGTCCTTGGGGTCCCATCTCAACCCTTCTTGGTGTGATGTGGAGCCAGCCTGTGCTCCCATTGTGAGTACTTGACTCTGTTCTGGAGGGACAACAATAACCACTATGTGTGTACTAGAGTGCTTGTATTCCAGTGCCTATCTATCTGGTGACAACTTGAGGACTAACCTGGAACACTCAACTCTGGCTGAGACTCCCAGAACTTGCCCTGCAGGCAGAAGCAGCTTGCCAACAGCAATAGCAGTGTTAGAAATAATTAAGTCAAAGCAGCCTAGAGCAAAGGATTACATTCTTTAAATCATACAGTAAAACCCCTGGGGGGTGGGGGTGGGAGGAGAGTCTATTTCATAGGCAATAGAGACGGTGTTCAAATTTCTGTAAATAATGCAATTCTTAAGACCACAGGCCAGTAAGTTCAGGACAACATGCAGGTTCAGAAAAAAACATGAAGACCCAGTACTTCATATTCACCTTGAAATGAGCTTCTTGATAAGAGGGCTAAACTTCAAAGGACAGCATCAGGCAATGCATAGCCAATTTGCAAAGACCATGAAAGGCATTTTATTGAAAACTGTTATATGCCAAAGACAAGTTGAGTTCTGAAAGCTGCAAGAGTAAAGCAACATGTTACGAAAAGGGAGTCCCAATAAGATTAAGTACCTATAGCTCATCAGAAAGTGTGAGTACAGGAAGGCAGTGAGATGAAATATTTAAAGTGCAGAAAGAAAACAATTGCCAACCAAGAATTTTAAATTTGGTATAACTGTTTTTCAAAAATGAGGGTGAGATTTAGATATTTCCAGATAAACAAAAGCTGAGGGAGGTCATGGCCACTAGACATGTCAAACAGCAATGCTAATAGACTTCACACTGAAAGGAAAGAACACCTGCAGATCAAAGACAGTGGATCAAAGTGGCATAAAAAAAGACCTCTTATAATGGTGGTAACATAGGAGAAATTATAAATACTAGTACTATTATACTGTATCTTTTGTATGAACCTCCACTTTTTAGTTCTTACAGGTTCTAAAATGCAAATGCATAAAGGTAATGTTGAATCTATGGTTTTAGACATGCAATATTCAAAGGTATAATTTAGTGCAAGTATAACAAAAAAAAGGGAGATAAAGGGATATGGGAACAATATTTTTGTATCTACTGAACTTAAGGAAGTATCAATTAAAAATAATTGGTATAGATTTTGATATTAAATTTAAATCCCGTGGTAACTACAAAGAATATACATAAAGAAGTAAATAAGAAGAAAATCAAAATAAGAAAGCATACTATAAAACTCAAATAAATATGAAAGTAGGCATTGATAGAAGAACTGAGGGCAAACAAAAATATATAGGATTTAACAAAGACCAAATAGCGAAATGGCAGAAGAAAATCTGGATTTATTACTACTTACATTAAATGTAAGTGGATAAAACTGTACATTAAATGTACATTAAATGTAAGTGGATAAAACTTCCCAGTCAAAAGACAGAGATCAGCAGAATGCATAAAAATATATGACTCAACTATATGCTGTTTACAAGAAAGTAACCTAAAATTCAAAGACACAAGTAAGTTTAAATGAAAATATGAGGAAAAATGTACCTTGGCATTGTAACAAAAATAGAGCTAGGGTAGCCATACTAATATCAGGTAAATAGATTTTAATTCAAAAACTGTTACAAGAGAAAAAGATGATCATTATATTCTGATAAAAGTTCAAACCAACAAGGAGACATATAATCATAAAAAACAGTGCCCAAACATTATGCAAAAGTTGAGAGAATTGAAGGGAGGAATAAACGGTTCTACAGTAATCATTGGAGACTTCAATACAACACATTCAAAAATAGATAGAACATCTAGACAGAAGATTAATAAGAAAGAAAACTTGAATGAGGCTATAAACCAACTAGATCAAACAGCCATATATAGACAACCTACTGAATGGCAGAAAATATTTGGAAACCACACATCCAATAAAGGTTTATGATCCATAATATATAAAGACATCCTACAATTCAACAATTAAAAAGACCAAAAAAAACCCAAAACAAAACAAAACAAAAACAATAAAGGGCAAAAGACTTAAATAGACATTCTCCAAAGAGGATATACAAATGGACAAAAAGCACATGAAAAGTTCTTCAACATCTTTAGCTATTAGGGAAATGCAAATCAAAACCACATTGAGGCACCATTTCACAAACACTAGAATGGCTATTATTGAAAAAACAGAAAATATAGGTGTTGGAAAGAATGTGGAGAAATAAGAACACTCATTCATTGCTGGGAGCAATGTAAAATGCTGCAGGCACTCTGGAATTTGGCTGTTCCTCAGAAAGTTAAATACAGAATTACCAGGCAATCCCATTGCTAGGTATATACCCCCAAAAAATTGAAAGCAGAGATTCAAACAGTTATTTTCACACCAATGTTCATAGCAGCATTATTTGTATTTGCGAAAAGATGGAAGCTGACCCAAATGTCCATCATCCAATGAAAGGATAAATAAAATGTGGTATATGCAAGTATGGAATACTATTTAGCCATAAAAGGAATGAAGTTCTGATATATGCAACAGCATGAATGTATCTTGAAGGCATTTTATTGAGTGATATAAGCCATATACAAAAGGAAAAATATTGCACCATCTCACTAATATGAAATAACTAGATAAAATAAACTCATAGAGTCAGAATCTGGAGTAAAGGTTATTAACAGCCAGAGTGGGATAGGGAATGGGACTTAATACTTGAGTTGTCAGAGTTTTATTTGGGTTGATTATAAAGTTTTGATAATTGATGGTGGTGAGTGTAGGACAAACTTGTGAATGTGATTAACATTCCTGGATTATGTATGTGAAAGTTTTTAAATGCAGAAATTTTAGATTGTATATATGCTATTATAAATTTTTAAAATCCCAGGATTGTACTACACAAATAGTGAAATCTATCGTAAGCAATGAATTGTAGTTAGTACAATTGTAAGAATATTTTTTTCATGAATTAACAAAATACCACACTAATGTAAAGTGTTAATAATAGAATGACATATGGGAACTCTCTATTTTATATACTTACGCATGACTTTTCTGTAAACCTGTAACATCTCTAGTAAAAAAAAAAATAATGCCAGCAAGCCAAATGCAATAGTTCTTTAAAAGAATTAAACATTGTGATCAAGTGGAATTCATTCCAGTTATGCAAGAGTAGTACAACATAAGAAAAAACTTACTGTAATACACCATATTAATATGACAAATGACAAAAGGATAAAATCACATAAAAGCCTATGACAAAATCCAGCACCCCTTCTTAATAAAAGCACTCAGAAAACTAGGAATAGAAGGAAATATCTTCAAAATGATGATGGGGATATATGAAAAGTCCCAGCTACATCATTTCTGTACATGGGAGCTCTGTATTTTCTGCATGATTTATCTGTAAACCTAAATCTTTTCTACTAAACTAAAACACACTAAAAAAAGACATGAAAACAGTACTCAAAACAACCATGGACTGATTTGCATCTGAAGTAAATGTCTTAAGATTCTGCTTTCATCCCAAGATATAGGATACCAATTTCCCTAGTATCTCAGTTTTCAAGGTAAGAAGAGAAACATAGTCAATTATATTATAAAATATATTAAACTTTTGGCCCAGCATATATGCAGGTTTTCTAATATTAAATTCTGAGAGGAATTTTCCCCATGAGTATTCAAAATATTTTGAAAACCCAGAGGACACTGTATTATATGATTCATACACCCTCATTAATATTTCAAAGTAGATATAATAATGAGTTACAGAACTGTTTCTTCTATATGCCAGTGCAAGTTCAATGTCTAGATATACAGGTCACAAGTAGTCTCACATACTAAACAGTAGATTATTTAGATGCAAGGATCAAACTCAGCTGAGTTCAGGGCACAATTGATATAAAGAGATTGGTATTATCTATGCTGAATTCAAAAGTACATGTTCCTTTTAGAGACATTTTCATGTATTTAACATTGCAATGACCAACTGAAACGTATTTGTGGCATGTCTGATATATTTTCAAATTATATTCTGTAAACTAGAGGTCCGGATCATTTCTATTACCTCAAATCATTTCTTGGTTTATTTTCCTCATAAATAAAATTTCCTTGACTGGTAAATAAGCTGTTTTATATTTTCCATGTAATATAAAGAAATATATATTAGTAGAGGGGAAACATCTGTAAATAATTAAGAAAGAGTTATAAATCATGATATGATAAAGATAAGGGATATACTCTATCATTAAAGTTGAGAAGGTTAAACACCTATGAATGGATGAGGGTCAAGGGAATAAGAATGGACAAAGTCAAAATTTTTAATCCAGAAACAATTCCTGAACATTCCCAATTATGGATAAGTAAGGAAAGTACATTGAAAATAAATTTAGTAAATTATATACTGACAGTGGTATTTCGAAAGAGTCAGACGGGCAGGAAGAAATGGAAAACGATGGCTTTTACAGTGGCAGTTTACTTTAAAATGATCTTTGCCTAGTTTTCCCCGACTTTTACAACAATGAACCCTTGAGCTCTGAGAAATATTTAGTATTCAAAAACCAGAAACCATACTTTTCTTGTGGATGGAAGGCATGTAAGACATTGTTCGATGATTAATGAGCTCTGAGATTTGAGAATTTCATGGGTAGAGCTAATCATTCTGTCTGCTGATGCTGGTTTGCTATAATTTTTAGATGACAACCAGAACTTTCAGAGGATCATGAGATAAGTCCTGATAGTCAGTGCTGTGGCACCTACTGGAAATAAGGAATATTTTAATGGCCATAATTGCCTCAACTACAACAGATATCAATTTATTTTGATAACTGTTGACAAGGCATGTAAGCCTACTAAAGATAATAAAATGATGGAAACAAAAATTCCCTTAACTCTTCTTCCTTTATTCAAAACATACTAAAAAATAGTCTATGAATTTCCCAATATAAATAATTATTGAATGAATGAATAAACAAATAACTAAGAATTAGCAAATATCCCCTGAAGAAGAATTCCAAATAGTTTATATAGTTATTCCACCCTCTAGGATGTGGAGCATAACTCCTCACTCCCAAAGTGTGAGATGCATAAAGGGACTCTTCTAAAGAGTATGGGGAAAAAGGGAAGAGGGGTAATAAATTTACAGTGGAGAGATCTGCCAAACACCAGCTCAGAGAGGTAACCCAGATTAACATCAAGAGTGATGTCATACTGATAATACAAAGCCTTTATATAATGTGATGAGAATGGCACTTTACCTCTGTAAGTTTCCTCCCCAATACATATAACTCCCATCTAATCATTAGAAAAACAGAAGAATTCCAAATGTGGGACATACTACAAAGTAAGATTCCCCAAAACTGTTGAATTCATCAGAAACATGGAAAACCTGGGAAACTGTCACAGCTAAGAGGATCATAAGATGGTATGATGACTAAATGAAAGATAGTATCCTGAATAGGGTCTTGGAACAGAAAATGAACATTAAGTTAAAACTAAGGAAATCAGAGTAATGTTTGCAATTTAGTAAATAAAAATGTAACAAATAGTTTAGAGGTTGAGCAAATGTACCACACTAATGTCAATAGTAGTGTGTTGTACATATACTAAGTTCAAATTTTCTTGTGAATCTAAAACTTTTCTAAAACTGTTTAAAAGTTTATTTTAAAAAACCCTATGAATTAATAAAATAGCAATTTGATTTAAAAAAAATTTAGTACAGCAATATTTTTCCTTTCTTTATAATACATACATGTGTTTATGTGTAGTATTTAATTTATTTTTACAAATTTTGTAGACAGCTTTTGCACTCGTCTGGTAAGATAAACATTTCTAGTATAATGTGTTTGAGTACATACATTTTTTTTTTCAACATAACTGATTTTATAGAAGAAATTTGGGAATTTGGCACCTAATTATAGGGGACTACTTTATTTAAAAATGTAATATGTCTATCCAGGGTACATAAAAATGTTTGGATATTTTCATAGTGGAAACAATTAAAAACAACAACTGAGGGAGTGCTGAGAGCCTAGCCAGGGGAGCTCTATCACAATCCCTAAAGGAACAGCAACAATCCCCCTAGTGCGATGGCAAAGACCAAAAGAGAATCAAGGTCCAACAATGAGCCCCTGATACTAATGACTATGCTTGTGAGCCTGTGCACCTGAAATAAGAACAAGACCTAGAGCAGCAGTGTGCCTAAGAGTTACCTCCTGAGAGCCTCCATGTTGCTCAAATGTGGCCAGTCTCGAAGCCAAACTCAGCATGGAAATTCCTTGCCTTCCCCCCAGCATGGGACATGACTCCCGGGCATGAGCCTCCCTGGTGCCGGGGGAATCACTACCAAGTACCAGCTGATGACGTAACTAGAAAATGACCTTGAATAAAAGGTTCAACTTGGACCAGCAGAATATCTCTGTCTACATATAATAACAGGAGTTAAAAATGCTTTTTGACCTAAATCAAGGGGGAAATGGAAAGGACAAATGAGTTTATATGGCTATGAGTCTCTAAAAAAGAGCCGGGAGGTTATCAGAGGGGTTGCCCTTATGCACACCTGAGCAGAGTCCCAGAGACAGATAAAGTTGATGCAACCCCAGGTATTGGTTCTTCTGAGGGCTACAGAGACCCACAGGTTCTATGGTCATGGCAGATGGAGTTCAGTGCCTTGTCAGTTGGTCCTTCTTTGGAGTTGGTATTTCTGTGTGATGGAGCTGGACTCAGATGTGATCTCTTGTCACAAGCCTTTCCTGTTACTTTACCAGAATTGTAGTTGGTGTTGGGGTTTAAAATATACCCAGGGGATCTGAATCTCTGACTGACCATATGATAGCCAGGTCCTGAGCCTCAACAGACTTCAGCTCCCACACTCTGGTTTATTGGACTTACCCCACTCAGCTAACATGGAGTTGAAGAATGTCAACCACCACACCAGGGAGCCAAGAGTGCCTACAACTGAAAGCAGGAGGATTGCAGCCAGCATCCATGTGGAATCTAAGCCCCCTCTTGACATAGATGTGGAATGGACACAATCAATCCAAGGTCCACAGGATAGAGGAATAGAATATGGATTAGAGTGAACTTACTGGTATTCTATCCATGAACTATTGTGATTAGTAATTGAAGAAAATGTGGCATTGGTGTGGAGAAAGTGGCCATGGTGGCTGCTGGTGTGGGGAATGGGTGGAGGAGATGAGATGTGGAGGCGTTTTTGGGACTTGGAGTTGTCCTGGGTGGTGCTGCAGGAACAATTACCGGACATGGTAGGTCCTCCCATGGCCCACTGGATGGAACGTGGGAGAGTGTGGGCTATGATGTGGACCATTGACCATGAGATGCAGCGATGCTCAGAGATGTATTCACCAAATGCAATGAATGTGTCATGATGATGGAGGAGAATGTTGCTATGGGGTGAGGGAGGTGGGGGTTATATGGGGTCCTCATATTTTTAATGTAAAATTTAAAAAATGAATTAAAAATAAATGAATAAAAAATAAAATAACAAGCAACATAGAAATTTAATTTAAAATTTTTCTCATAAAAAATGTAATATGTCTATGCACAATTTTTACTTTTCCTTTCTGATCTATTTTACATATCTTCATTCTAATTGAGTGTGAATTTAAGGGTACTCTCTTTTGAAAAATCTGAGTTTAAGTCTACTGATAAGCATTGGAACATTTAGAAACTTTAGCATTTACTTAAGGTGAAGCTGTAGCTGTAAACATGTAGCACACATTTTTGCTCTCCTACTCAAAAACGATTCTTCTCTTAATTTCCCCACTTGGCTAAGATGAAGGTGATTCTTTATCAGTACATAGGGTCAAAGACAGTCATTGAATTTTTATTCCTTTGTTAATTATTGAGTTAGTCATGGTCATGTGATGCAATACTTTCAAGGTAACATGGAGGAAAAGACTGTTGAGGGGTTGGGCAAAGATTTCTTCACCCACACAAGAGATAAGTGCATGATGGAATAGTTCCTCTTCTGATGGTGTTTTCCTGTATGACAAGGAAGACAGGAACTATGGAAACCTTAAGGGAAACTGAGCATGTCACTTGACAGGTTGGCTGTTTCTTGAAAATTTGTTGACCCTAATGTATTAAGCACTGGGAACAAACTTCCTCTGAACTGGGTAAGAGACACTATAATTTCCGTATTATTTATGAATATTCTCAGTTTTTGTTTTTCGATATAATTACAGTTATAAGCTTCCTAGGTAATCAAAATTTTAGCTGTTAGCAAATGTTCTGAAGCCCATTTTCTATGATTCCTAAAATTTTAAAAATGTAGATTTTCCTTCTTAGTAAATTTGAAGCTGTTTCTGAATATTATGGCTTGAAAGTTAACTTTGAATGAAATTATAGTAATTCCTTTTGTATTATTAATAGTACTGAGTCGTTTTTTAAGACTCACTTTTAAGTCAGATACTTGGAGATTTATGCCTTTTTACCATCTAAGTATGTCAGAGAAATGACCAGGCTATAAATATAAAGAAATATATCTTGCATGAGGTAGCTCAATTTGTGAGCATTCAAGCTCATCACTTGCTAATATTCCATTTGTGTCTTCTGATTTTACAAATGGATACTTTCATTTGGATATATTCCAAGTCGAAAAAATATAGAATATTTTTATCTCTGTGAGACAAGCAGTTCTTTTGTTCACCTATTGGTTTCCAACAGCTAACTTTCAAAAATATTCTACAACTAACCTTGGAATTTCAAAATTATGTATGTATAAATTAGGTTTACATGTATTACTTTTATAAGATTATTTTAAACAATGGTTTTGCCACATATATTTAAATAATACTAACATATTTAATTTGCCATAATTACAATCATGTGTTCTAAATACTGCAAATTCTAAGCAAGATAAATACTAGCACATAAACCAGTATTTCACCATTTACCTAAATTATAACATTCTATTTTATCATTTTGATTTTTGTTAGTAGATTTCAAATTGTAGTTCTCAGATAGTATTATCTAGTAGTCAACTCAAATCTTCTCTACTAACATTTGAGTGTACTTTTTAAAAGTTGCATTGATTGACATATAATAATCTCTAAATATTTATTATGTAAAATTGATAAATTCCAACCTATTTTTTCATTCATAAAACCATCACCACAGTCAAGACAATGAACATGATGATCATTCCTAAATGTTTGTTCATGGTCCTTTATAATTCTTCCACATGCCCAACCCAAACACATGTAAAAATCCCCTGCATTCTATCATTACAGATTAGTATTGATTTTCTGGAATTTTAATTAAATGGAACCATAGAATTTGTACACAATTGCGTCTCATTTCATTAACTTAGCATAATTATTTTACACTCAGTATAATTTACCATGATTTTAAATATATCAGTAGTTCATTCATTTTTATTACTGAGTAGTATTCCATTGTATGGATAAATTTCGTTTTGTTTATACATTCACCTGTTGATGTACCTGCGTGTTATCTTCCAGCTTGGAAATAAAACTGCTATGAGAATTCATGTACAAATCTTTGTAGTGACATATTCTTTCTTTTTTCTTGGATAAATGCCTAGGAGAGGGGTGGTTCAATTATTCGGGAGGCAAAACTGCCAAACTGTTTCCAAAGTAGTTGTAGTACTTCACATTCCCACCATGAGTTCTAATAGATGTGTGATAGTATGTTATTATGCTTTTTACTTGTGTTCTTCTAAATAGGAGTGCCATTCAACATGTTTTTTGTTCTTCATTAGAGAAGTTCTGGGTTTACAGAACAATCTAAAATACAGAATTCTAATATACCACCCTATTATTAACATCTTGCATTGGTGTGGATCATTTGTTGTAATTGATTAAAACATACATATATAGTAATATTAACTGTAGCCCATGATTTAATTTAGGATTCGGAGTTTATGTTGTGCAGATGTATGCATTTTAAAAATTATTCCCCTATCTTATATACAATCTAACATTTCCCCTCTCAGATTCACAATGTTTTGCTTCCATCGCCACCATCCATTAGCAAAACATTTTCATCATTTCAAATATGAAATCTGTACATTTTTAGCCTTGACTCCCCATCCCCATCCTTACCTCATCCCTTGGTAATCTATATTCTAGCTTATGACTTAATCGGTTTGCTTTTTCTATGTATTAATATCAGTAATATCAGAATATATTTGTCTTTTTGTGACTTATTTCATTCAAAATGATGTCTTCAAAGTTCATCCATATTGTTTCATATACAAGCCCTTTTTATGGCTGAATAGTATTCCAATATATACCTATACCAAATTTTCTTTATTCATTCATCAATTGACAAACACATGGGTTTCTTCCATCTTTGGCAATTGTAAATAATGCCTCTATGAACATTAATGGGCAAATATCTTTTCAATTCTTTGGGATATATACCAATTAATGGGATTGCTAGGTGGTATGGTAATTCTATACTTAACTTGCTGAGGAACAGTAAAATTTTCTTCCAGAGAGACTGCACCATTTTACATTGTCACCAGCAATGAATGAGCGTTCTTATTTCTCTACATCCTCTCCCATATTTGTAAAATTCCTTTTTTGAGAGCAGCCATTCTAATGGGTTTGGAATGGTATATTGTGGCTTTAATTACATTTCCCTGATGACTAATGATGTTGAGCACTTTTTCCTGTGTTCTCTTCTACAGAGAGATATTCTTTCAAATATTTTGTTCATTTTTAACGAGGTTGTTTGCCTTTTTGTTGTTAATTGAAGGATTTATTTATATATTATGGGTATTAAACCTTTATTGGATATATGGTTTCCAAACACTTTCTCCCATTGTGTAGGTTGTTTTTTTTACTTCCATGATAAAAGTCCTTTGAGGCAAAAAAGTTTTTTTTTTCATTTTGTTGAGGCCTCATTTATCTAATTTTTCTTTTGTTCCTTGTATTTTGGGTGCAAAGTTTAAGAAACCATTGCTTAACACAATGTCAAGAAGATGCTTCCCTATATTGTCTTCTAGGACTTTGATAGTTCTGGTTTTTACATTTAGTTATTTGATTCATTTTAAATTGATTTTCATATAAGGTGTGGTGTAGGGTACTCTTTTTTTTTTTTTTTTTTTTTTTGCAAATGGAGGTCTGGTTTTCTCAGCAGCATTTATTGAAGAGACTGTTATTTTCCATTTGAATGGTCTTGGCCCTTTTGTAAAAAATCAGCCTATCATATATGTGCAGGTTGATTTCTGAGCTCTCAATTCAATTCCATTCATCTATATGTCTATGTTGTTCTGATTACTATGACTTTGTGAAAAGCTTTAGTATCAGGTCGTGAAAGTCCTCCAATTTAATTCTTTTTCTGGATAGCTTTAGCTATGCAGGGTTCCTTATCCTCCCATATAAATATTATGAGCATGTTTTCCATTTCTACAAAGACGGTTGCTGGAATTTTGATTGTGATTGTATTGAATCTATAAATTGTTTTGAGTAAAATACAAGTCTTAATGATATTTAATCTTCTAGTTCATGAACCTGGAATGCCCTTCCATTTAGGTCCCCTCTGATTTCTATTAACATTGTTTTTTAGTTTTCTCTGTACAAGTCCTTTACATCCTTGGTTAGATTTAAATTCCTAGATACTTGGTTCTTCTAGTTTCTATTGTAAATAGAATTGTTTTCTTGTTTTCCTTTTCTAGTTGTTCATTGCTTGTGTATAGAAATGCTACTGATTTTTGCGTGTTGATCTTGTACCCAACCAAGTTGCTGAATTAATTTATTAGCTCTAGGAGCGTTGTTGCGGTGTTCTTTATATAAAATTTTGTCATCTGCAAATAGGGACAATTTTACTTCTCCCTTTGCAATTTGGATGACTTTTATTTCTTTATCCTTCCTAATTGTTCTGACAGGAACTAAGAACAATGTGGAATAACACTGATGACAGTGAGTAACCTTGTCTTTTTCCTGATCTTAGAGGGAAAGCTTGCAGTCTTACACAATTCAGCAAGATATTAGCTGTGGGTTTTTCATTTATGCCCTTTATCATGTTGAGAAAGTTTCCTACTATCTTTTCCTAGTATCCCAAGTTTTTAAATCAAGGATGGATGCTAGCTTTTGTCAAATGCATTTCTGCATCAATTGTGATGATCACCTGAGTTTTTTGTTTGTTTTGTGTGTTTGTTTTGGAGATACTATTATTAGCAAATTAAAAGACATTATAATCATTCCAAAATTTACAATGCACAATGTATTTAACACATTACCTTCAGACAGTTTTATTGCAAAAGATACACATATAGTATATCATAACAATTATTTATAAATATATGATATGGCACACATAATGAAAAGGACACATTCTGTCTTTAATTCTGTTAATGTGATGTATTACATTAACTGATTTTATTATGTTGAACCATCATTGCATTTCAGTGATAAATCCCACATAATGGTGTATAATTACTTTAATGCACTGTTGGATTTTGTTTTCTAGTATTTTGTTGAGGATTTTGCATCTATATTTGTAAGAGATATTTGTCTGTAATTTTCTTTTCTTGTGGTATTTTTATCTGACTTCCGTTTGAAGGTCATATTGTTCTCACTGAATGAAGCAGGCAGTGTTTCCCCTCTAGCTTTTTGGAAGAGTTTGAGCAGATTTGGAGTTAGTGTTTTAGGGATGTTTGGTAGACAACACAGGGGAAGCCACTTGGTACAGAACTTTTCTTTGTTGGGAGGTTTGTGATGATCCAATCTCTTTACTATTAAATGGTTTGTTACAATCATCTCTTTCTTCTTGAGTCAGTGTAGATGTTTTGTGTGTTTCTAAGAATTTGTCCATTTCATCTAGTTTATCTAATTTATTGACAAATAATTGTTCATAGTATCCTCCTGTACTCCTTTTTATTTCAGCGGGGTCAGTGGTATTGCTCCTCTTTTCCTTTCTGATTTTTATTACTTCTATCTTCTCTGTTTTTTTCCCGTCAGTCTAGTGAAAGATTTTGAGCACATTTTTATGTACCTATTTTCCATCCATATATCTTCTTTTGTGAAATGTCTATATAAATCATTTGACAAATTTTGTTATTGTTGTTGTTTTCTTATTATTGAGTTTGAGACTTCTTTATATGGTCTGGATGATACAAGTCCTTTATGTATCCTTGATACATATGCTTTGCAAACAGTTATCCCTGTTTAAGAGTAATCATTTTGTTATTTAAACAGAGCCTATCATATGTTTATTGTGAAGTCCAATTTATCAACTTGTTTTTGTTTTTTTATACGGATTATGTTTTTGAAAAATCAAAGAAATCTTTTACCAACCCATGATCACAGAGATTTTTCTCCTATGTATTCAGCACTTACTGTTTTAGGCTTCACATTAAATTTTATGTTTTATGTGGGCATAGGTCAAAATTAATTTTTTAACACATGGATATCTGATAGTCCCACCACATATTTAAAGACCACCTCTTCTCACCTGAATAGCCTTTGCACCTTTGAAAAATATCAGCTATCCTTATATATTTTTTCATGTGTGTGAGTATATTTTTGGACTCTGTCTCTTGTATTGATCTATTTGTCTGTGTTTATAACAATATAAAGTTTTAAATTTATTAGAAATTTATAATAAATTTTAAAATTAGGTGGTATTATCCCAAATTTCTTCTTTTTTGGGTGATATCCCAAATTTGACCCTAGTACATTCCTTTTCCATATGAATTTTAGAATAAGTTTTGCAAATTTTTTCCAAAAAAATTGTTGGGGCTCTTATAGTGGTTGTTATAAATCTATAAGTCACTTGGAGGAGAATTAAAATCTTAATAATACTGTATCATCCAACCCATGAGCACTGTCTATATTTATATTCACCTAACACCTGGATATTTAATTAAAATTAAAGAAATTTGTTTTCTCAATATTCTGAATTCAAGGTAAAATGAAATCAATAAAGGCATACCATTAACATTTATCCATCTCATCTTGCTTTCAGAAAATCTATGTTAGAAAGCATGAAACTATCTTATTGATGACTCTACCTGCACAAATTTCGGTAAAATTATCTTAAGCGTTTCAAATATTGACAATATTTTAAAGATATGTCTATATTAAAAATTGCTTTCTTACAATCAATTATAAAACATAACACAGATTTTAATGTTGTCTTATTATCTCCCCTATATTAACTTTATTTTTATAAGTGTAGTTACACATTTCATCAATGACAAAAAGTTAGTATAAATATATAGTGTTCTATTATTTGTTGGATTTTTTTTTTCTGGTTTACTTTAATATTCAAGAAACCTTAAATATTTACTAGTTAGAAGTATGGATAAATTAGTCTTAAATAAATTTTTATCATGATGTATCCTTCAACATCAAAGATTTTGTTTGACATAATTATTGAATGATTATGTTATTGATAATGTAAAATACCAACACCTCCAAAATTTTTATTACCTTTGGCAAATATCTCCTCTGATGAATTGACTTGGCATCCTCAATTTTCTCTTAGGTGATAATGTCTGAACAATAGGGTTTATGTGCTTTATGAAAATCTTCATATTGAAATAACTACTTCTAACGAAACCAGGGTCTTGCTTTTATATCAAAACTGAACTTTAAGTAGCAAATAATTGAAAATTAATATATAATGAAAAGTAAATTAAAATTTGTTCTCATTTATTATTCCTTTCTATTTATTGTCTCCACCTCATCTGGCCATTTTTCCTGTTGTTAAATCCCTTGCTATACTTGGAAGCATGTTTTAAATTCCTTTGCTGTCTTATCTTTTGAGTAAAGCTCATAAATAAAACATAGTAGTCTTTATCTATTAAACATGTTAAGGGTGAAATGTCATGTTTGAAAGCAAAAGTATCTTGGATTACTTATTAATTACAAAGAAAAAATTTCCTTTGAATGAAGAAATCTGTCAGACAGTGCCTTAAAAAAGGTACCAATTGTAGCACCACCATCAGTGGACACATTGAAGCCATACATCTCCAGATATGAGGGGCTCTAAGGGGCTCAACAGGACTTATATGATATCCTTTCCAAAAAGACTTCACTTGAATCTAATTCTGAGGAAACAATCAGGCAAATCCAAAGTGAAGAATTTCACAAAACTGTTCATTAACATGGACCCTTCATAATATAAACACCATGAATGACAAAATGACAGGAAAACTACTGTAGATTAAAGTAGATTTAAGAGACATAAGAAATAAGTGTAGTGTGTGATCCTTGATTAGATACCCAAATATCAAATATAAGCTACAAAGCATATTATGTGAATGTTTGGGGAAATTCATATCTTAGCAAATACTACTATATCCTGTATGTGATAATTATACCATTTCTTTTTTTCCCATTGGAAAATTTTATTGCAAGCAATAAAACTGTAAAATAATCTAATAGAACATAACATTTGTGTATAGGGCACAATTCTTCACATATACAACTGAAGGAGTTAGAAATTATAGTGGAAAAGAAGCTGCAATTAAAAAGTATAAACTAAAATACGTACAAATAAAACTATCTGTGGAAATCTTGTATGTGGAAAATTACCAAGCATTTCTTATACAGATAATGTAGATTTGAAAAAATTGAAAAAATCAAACCACAGTCTTTTTTTTAAGAACTCAAGGAATATTGTTCCCATGTGCTTTTTAAATTTTTTTTAAAAATTTATTTCTTTATTATTAGAGAAGTTTTGAGTTTATAGAACAATCATTATACCCTGGTTCTTAGATGATAGTGATTCTCAAATAGCTCAGCAGCTGGAACATAAAGATGTAAACATACACATATAAAAATATGGCAAGAGGTTAACACATGGTGAAACTAGGTAAAGAGTTATTAGTTTTCACTGTACTATTGTTGCATATTTCTGAGGACTAAAAACCTTCAGAATAAAAGTTTTTCTGGGATTAAAAAAAACATGAAGTTATTACCATTGTAAAGATATTTCTTTAAAAATGCATTGTCATTGGAAGTTGATGAGTTGTTTTGTTTTGTTTTGTTTTTGGTATTTTTTGGAGGTACCAGGGATTGAACTTGGTACCTTGTACAAGGGAAGCAGTCACTCAAACCACTGAGCTACACCCACTCCCCCCCACATTTTTGGAATTAAATACTTTTTTTTTTTTTTTGGAAAGTAAATACTTTTTCTAAAAGATTTCATAGAAACTTTAATGCTGAGAAAAGGATAAAATAGATAAAAAATGGAAGAGAGTAACTTTGCTAAGTTAGAAAATATACTCCAGCTGGCAAGGATATGCTTACAAAATTTCAATTAGAGAACAGCATATTAATAATGAAGGTTAATTAAAATTATATTTTCCTATAGTCTTAAACTTGAGTTTCAAATATAGTGTAACTTCTCTTCCAAGTTCACAAATGACTATAATTATCATATATATATATATATATATATATATATATATTTGAGCCAGTCACTGACAATTAAAAGTTGCAATGTATGTCTTATTCAGTCAAAAAATTATATAAATAAAGATAGCTTGGATTACTCTAAACTCAGTGAAATTTAGAAGACTCTGAAAGATTAATAAAACAGAACACTTTTTTTCTCAGAAAAGCATCTATAATTCTAAAAATTATAGTATTGATCTGAGAGAGTAGGTCCTTAATTTTGGTTAACTATAATTAAGACTAAATTTTGTGGAATTATATAGAGACAGAAGAATGGAATTAGAATATATCACTAGTCAAAGAAAAGTGAAAACATTATTAAAAATTTTCAAAACAGTCTCTGAGTTATTTTTTATTTATTCATTCAAAATTATGTGATAACAATACTTCTCATGGGGAGAGGTTCAAGAATTTTTCAAAAGTGATTTAAAATTTAACAATCAGGATTAAACAGCACAACAGATATGTTGGAGAAAGTATCTGTGAATGTGAAGGGAGATAAAATTTTTAACAAAGTTTTGTGGTATAAAAAATCATTAAGGGGAGATTCACTAGAATTAAATATAAAATAATTATTGCAGTTTTTAAAGTAAGACTTAAAGTAATAGATAGTCTGAAGAGAGACTTAATGGATGTAAAACCCTAGAAAAATTGTAGACATGGAGGAGAGAATGAGATCATGCAATGTATAGTCTTTAGGAATAGTCATTAAGAGAAAATAAAGGAAAAAACTTGTGGATAAAAAATAATTAAATAAAAATGGCCATAGTTTACCAGAATTAATGAAAGTATACATCTTCTTATCAGTAAGGACAATAATTTCTAAATAAAATTAAGAGAATACATGTATTCCTAAAATATCCATGTCCATCATCAATGAACACAAACCAAAGAAGGTGAGTCTCTGAAAAGATTAATTAGACAATCCACTAAAAAGATTAATTGATTTAACAAAATACAAATGATAGAAGGCAAAACAATATACAGTATGAAAAAATTCACATATTTCCAGGTTACTGATGAACTAAAGTTAAATAAAAACTGTATAATTTAGAGTAAACTAAACTGCACAAAACAATTAGTCAAAAAAATTATCTAATGCCTCAACTAATTAGAATTTATTATTCATTCACGTAAAAGTTGAAGCTAGTGGTTCATGGATCCAGACTTCCTATTTCTTGCATATCCTCCATCCACTAAGATTTTTTTTCCATCTTTAATTAGCAGAAAAAGAAAAGAGTATGCATGAGTCATGCTCATTTCTTAAATGCCTTTATCTGATAGTAACACAAATCCCATAAGTACATGGTCCATTGACAAGGAATTTTTATAAATGTCACACCTAACTCAAGTGAAAATATATTTAGTGAAGAATTAGTAGTATGAACGACAAAAACTAAGATGGGCTAAACTATTTTTGAGTGCTTATAACTTAAAAAAACTCACTCTAATACAGACAGAAAATCTGAATGGGGATCAAATCATTAAAGATATTAGGTTGTCAATTAAAATCTCATTCCCTAGAAGCTCAGATGGTTTTAAAGATGAGTTCTATAAACATTCCAGAAACAGTCTCATTCTTTAATAAATTATTCAGAAATTAGAAAAAAGAGGAAACACTCAAGGGCCCATGTTTCTTTCAAAATGGAAATAAAACCTATATACAACTATAAATATGGGTAGAGTAATTTGAATAAAATGTTAACTTACAACTTAAGTATATATAAATATATACATATTTTTATAAATCATCCACACATTTTATATTCGTTATACACCCATATATATATTGTTAGAAATCTACTGGATCTCTACTCTCCTAAACTTGTAGACATACTCTGAACCTTATTTCTCCTTAAAAATATCACAACCAAGAGAAAAACAATACCTTCTCATAAGTGGATACTGACATTTTAGTTGAATCTGCTTCTGTGCTTCCTAGATGATTTTGTAAATTACATGAGGAAATGAATCATGCTTAAAACAGTTGCTGGCCCACAGTGAGCTATCATATTTATTTTGATTAGCAATCTGGGTTCACCTGATTATTAGCGGTTGGGACTAATAACTTGACTAACACAATGGTATGTGTGATGATATGTTTTAAATAGAGAGTTTCATAATTTTCTTCACTTATGCTTAGGTTGTTTGGAATTAAAGGAAGACACTATTGAAAACCTTCTTGCTGCAGCGTGCCTTCTTCAACTTCCTCAAGTAGTGGAAGTATGCTGTCACTTCCTCATGAAGCTTTTGCATCCATCTAACTGCTTAGGAATCCGAGCATTTGCTGATGCTCAAGGATGCATTGAATTAATGAAGGTGGCCCACAGCTACACCATGGTAAGGAAATTTAATATTTTAATAATAGAGACATTTGCTCTAATAACAGGTTAAATAATTACTATCGTGGCACTAAACGACATTTTAGGTTTCAAATTATTTTTGAATGCTAGCCACGTTTTTAATTTGGGAAACAGTGTTCCATCTAGTATTCTGTAATCTCAAGATACAAAAGACACTGCATAGTGGATTTTATTATTGCTGTAAGGTTTTAATTACATTTTATAGGCTTCACATATATAGATATTAGTTATTTGGAATTTTTAGATTGTTAAATGTTAATTTGTCTTAATTGATCCCAATATTTCAGCATTTGGATATCTATTTTCAATGCGGCCTTCTCTTATTTTTTGTTTGAATTTTTCTCTCAACATCTCCATTACAACATATTATGTTTGAAATGGCTAGGTTTTATGGTTTATGGAGAGAAAAATAAGTATTTTTACCATGAATATTGGATTCTGGCACTCCTGGGAATATCTATAGTAAGAGAAAATATTTAGATGTATAAATCAGATGATCTATTTGTTTTTCAATTTAAATTTCAGTACCATTTACATAATGTTTAAACCAAGTGATTGTTATTTAATAAATTCACTTGTTAATTTACATTCATTTTATATTTTTCACTCTAATCTTTTTCTATTTATTTTCTATTACCACCTTTATTGAGAAACTAAAAGGCATTGAATTGTTCAGCTTAAGTGTATGAAATCTATGGGATGAGATGGTTTTAACATTATCTCCATTTTACAAAAGAAAAACCAATTACAACAGTTTCATACCCTAGAGTTAATCATTGCAGAGGACTTAAAACGGCCTGGCACACAGTGTGCCCTAAATAAATGCTAGCCAATTGTGCTGCTGTTGTTATTAATTAAATTATTAACATTTTATTGTTACTTTGAAATACCCAACCATAAATTATTATAGAAATCTCTCTTTCCAACTCAAGGGATGAGTTTTTATGAGATAAATCTGCTTTAAGCCACAAGTTGGTATTTATTTACAAAGCTCATATTGTAAAACAACACTTTCTCAAATCACTAATGAGAGTCAGCCATTTCTAAGTCTTCTCATTGTTATTCTTTGACAGAATTTCAATATTATTTTCATTTTATTCTTTAATCCTTTAAGCAGATTAGCAAATTAAATGAAAATATAGAAATAAAAGAAATACATGGTTTGCAATTCTATTATCAAATCCTTCTTTGGAACTTTTCCATGATGGAACACAGTATAACTACAGAAATATTATGAACCATTTAAATTGATGTAAATGAGTACTTCATCAAGGAAAATATCAAATTCCAACTGCAGTAATTTAATTATATGCATTTCATTACAATTAGCAGCTGATGGCTTAGCTCACCTAAAGAACAATATGCCTCCATATCCAGAGGGATAATTGTCCCTTCTGGTCTAATTCAAAATTATTAATTTAGTAATAAAAAATGTTTCCCTTACAGCTGTTTGAGCTGTTCTTCAATTTATAGCAAAATAGTAACATTTTTTTTTCTTTAGAGACTTTAATATTCTATAGGAAAATATATTTAAAACAGAAATATAGAGTAGTTTTGGCTAAGACATTCAATATTCTAAAAATTTTGTTTTCATTTACTTTGAGATAATGAATAGATTGTGTTGTACTGTGCCCATTGAAATTTAAATGATTTCAAATTATTTTGGAAACATAAATTCTCAATATTTTCCAGATGTTCATGCGTCACTATTTTAGTCAAGTCAATTTATTCATCAGGTGTTTTCCTATATCTCTATTTTCCCTCGGATCCAAACATCTAAAATGAATGTCTTGTATCTGATATTTATAGTTGCTCACTACATATTTACCTTTTAGCCATTTCCCATTATGCACTTTCAACTGTGCTTTTCAAGCAAGACAAATTTATGCTAGAAAAAAATTTCTTCTTAACTGACATCCTGGCAAATCATCTCAGTTTTCCTACTACCTCTGGATGTGAATGACCTTCTTTACTGACTCTAATTATTTGTTTATTTCATGTCATTTCTTTCTAATTCTCAATTTATTTGCTAGCTTCTAAGTTTTCAACTTGATTAGATTTAACTCCATCTTCAAATTTCAGGTCTTAATTTGCTATTTATATGCCCTTGCTTTTAATATGCTTAGATATTTTGCTTTAGAAAACTCACTTGTATGGCTTCAGTTATTGATTTTGAGTGGATGATTGCAAAATCTCAGGGAAGGTGATTCAGCTTTGCATTGGTTCATGTGCAAAACACTGGAAAATTGTGATTGCTAGTTCAATGTGAGGCAGAAGTGTGAAACGAATTCTAAAACCTTAATGCAAACTTGGACAGCATGGATAGTGTTGAAATCTTTAAAGGAAATAGTCCCACAGTACTCTTATTTGTCAGATTTCATTATGAAACCTGTGCTTTAATTCTGGACATCACACTTTTAAAACTGTTGAGAGTGACGTACAGAAATAAGTGAGAATAAAAAGAATGTTATATAATTATGTCATATGAAGAAAAATTGAATATAAAATTCAATGGTTGTTTATGGCTGAATAAAATTGAGACATGATAATAACCATCTTCATGTAATTGATAGGAATGTACTTAGGTCTAAAGCAGTAGTGTTTAAGAATTGCTAGTTCTGTTTTTTATGTTAATGTTCAAATTAAATTGTATATGAAAGCATAGTTTTAGATTTGATCTGCTTTGTCTGAAAATGGATGTGTAGTCCAGAACCTGTTCACTTCCTTCTGATCTCCTTTCCTTACTGGGTTACCTATTGCAATGGAACACTCCCTTTCAAGGTCAGCACTGCCCCCCGGAGGAGAAGACTGAAACTACCTTCCCCTGAAACTAACTGGGTTAGAATTTGCCAATGAGAGGCATTCATGCAACATATGGAAAGTGAAAGAGAAGACAGTATTCTCTGCAGTGGCAGGCAGATACACAGGCAAATGGAAGGATGAAATATTTTCCATGTGAGACCTTAAACAGTATTTTCTTCACTGTTTTAGACTAAGAATAAAGGGGAGCCTTCTGGAAATTCTTTAAGAATACAGTGGCTTTGGTGAATGCTTTGGAGAACAAATCACCAAAGGTTGAAATCATTAGTAGAGACTTCCCTGATGTCCCTCCCACTTGCCTTTTAATGATCATATAAGTCTCCAATCCCTTATCCACAACTCTTCATACTTAGAACATCCCAAATTCTATACTGTATCTAATATGCTAATGAATGCAGAATGATTACATTTTACTCATAATCCCAAATCATGTGTCTGATATTAAGAATGCTTTGAAACAGATTGTTTTAGGTAGGTGCCTGTTATAAATCCAAGGCATAGATGAGACCAAAGAACTCCATGAACATTTTTTCCTCAGGTTTTTCCATCTCCCTTCACTCTCACTTTCTGTCCATGCTATAGATATGGCTTGCAACATTTCACACTGTTTATGCTGGAGGCAGAAGCGGAGGTAATAAGACTGATTAGAGATTGCAGTGTTCAATCAGTAGCCTTGGAAGGCAGAATACTCATAAATGGAGCATACAGTCTTCCACAGTCAGTGTTTGCTTTTAAGAGTATCTGCCCTTTTAGAGGTGGTTGTACTAAAAATAATCCTATAGATTGTGTGTTCTTCAGATCTATTAGAGCAATGCCTAAGAAAGAAAACAAAATTTATTTTTATGTTTTTGCTCATGGTATTGAAATACCCGACATTGCTCATGGATTCTAGCTAGCAGCATGCTTTTTATCTTTACTAATAACCCTTCAATTAAACATAAATTATAGTTTGTGTTGGAAGAATAAATGGAATGTAATATTAAAATAAAGTTGACTTCACCATATTTTTTCAGAAATATTAAATATGTTAGTACTGAAATTAGTTTTGAACATTGCCTTTTTTCCCTTCATTCATTTTCTGCATTGTTCCTGTTCAGTGTCTTATACACTGGTCCAAGTGACTGGTTTAATAAGTTATTATATAAAATAAGATCAAATTAAAATTTAGCAAAATTTTACTTTCAGAAATTCTTTGTTGTATTGGTCAGCCAAAGGGGTGCTGATGCAAAGCATCAGAAATCTGTTGGTTTTTATAAAGGATATTTATTTGTGATAAAAGCTTACAGTTACAAGACCTAAAGAGTCCAACTCAAAGTTGGTTTCTCACCGAAGTCAGTTGCCACATGTTGAAACAAGATGGCAGGTGATCTCTGCCTGGTCTCTCCTTCCTTCTTCTTCTTAAGGTTCTGTGGGCCCAGCTTCTTCTGATCTTATAGGCTGGCATAGGGCCCATTCCTTCCAGGAGCAGCAGGATCAAAGTTCTCTTGTCTGGCATCTGTGGAGTTCTTTCCTTTTTCTCATGTATTTTATTCTCTGTCTTCTTGAGAGAGTGCCCTTTTATATCAGCCCATCAAGGGGACAGGGACTTAACTTGAGTTAGCCCTACTGACATGACCAAATCGAAGCCCTCATCTTAACATAATTTAATCAAAGACATCTCTGCTGAGTCTAATACAATCAAAGGGGATCATGCCCAGAGGAACAGACTAATTGATAAATGTAATCCTTTTCTTTTTGGGGGTTCCTAAATAATCTTAAACTTCTACACTTGTCATTTGACAAAAAATGCAATTATCTAGGTGGTTATATTAAGTGGTTTGTAGAACAACTGCTGTTGGTACTTAATGATCAGAAGCAGTAAAGAAGCATATGAAAGCCAGAGTAGAAATAAACCAACTTTCATTCTTTCTGTTCTTGAATTTTTTTTTTTTTTTTCCTTATCCTACTCTACCTCCAAACTGCAGGTTGCACCTTGCAGACAGTTCTTGTTTGTATTCTAAATCACAGGATACAGAAAAATTCTAAACTACTGGCTAGGACCAAAAGTTCATCTAAGTGATGAAGGGTATAAACAAAAAGAATTTAATTGTGTTTATAGAGATGTCCCAGTAGGAGATTCAGATTTCACCGGATAAATTGAAACAGCATTTAAGAAACAAATGTTATCTTAAAGTGAATAACTATTCACTGTGTGAAAATACTTTGACAATGTTAACTTTGTAACAGTTAAGTTTCTATAAAATAACCATAGTTAAATGTATATTCATGAAGACTTTAAAGAATAATTAAGCATAATCGCAGAGTATGCAGCGAAAATTATAAGATTTTTAAGGATCTATTTTAAACACAGTCCATCTTTTACACTCTAACACAGTTAAAATACATCTCATCTTCAGGCTTTTGTTTCCAAACTGAAGAACATTCCATTTATGAAATGAATTCCTCTGTTTTGTTGTTCTTGGTGAAGATGATGATAATATTGTTCTATTTAAAAAGCATTCCATTAATATTAAGGATTGGTTTGGATGGTTTGATTTTATTTTCATTTCTTCTATTTCTTAAGCACAAAATAAAGCTATATAAAAGCACAATACAAACACAAACAAATCTACATTTAAAAGTTGATTAGGATTTCTTCTATTATCAAGGAGCTGTAAAGTTTTTGCAGAGGGGCTATGTCTTGATATAATGTGTTGACAGCAATATATTCTATTTATTACTAACATTTCAAGAAGTAACTCTAAAGATTAAAAATATCCTATGAACACACCTTTAAAGGATTTTCATAGTAATTTGCAAGTAGTCTCTAAGTGTTTAATGATTTCAATCATTTAATCTGTAGACTTCCCTTCTGTGAAAAGTAATATTCCTATATTAATAGAATATTTCAAAAAGAACTTTCAGTGTGATGTCAGTGGGAAGAAAATGCAGATTTCTTTTAGCTACAAGCCCATTTTTAGTTTGCAAAGCACAGTTCCTTAACAAATGAAACCAATAATTTGCTTTTGTTCAAATGAGAAAAATCCCTGCCTCTTTATGTGTATGAAAGTCTCTCTTTATTATAATAATTTGCATATCATAAGCTAGTATAAAATATTTAATTTTCTGATGAGGTAATGAATCACATATTCTGTGAATTTTTTTTTTTATGTTTCCCTTTCAGATTTTTCTGTTTATGATGTTTTTTCTGTTAAGGGCTATATTTCAGCTTTAAGGGCTTTAGCACTTAAGTTTTTTAGAGAAATAAAAGGTAGAGGAATCGATTATAGTTCAAAAGAAACATGACAAATCAGTCTTTGCCTGAGGGGAAAACCAGTCTTCCCTTTGAGGCCAGGGCAGAGGAGAGATAAGGTAGATAACCTCCTTCAAGGAATGCTTTCACAAATCTGTTATATAACTCGATAAAATTTAAAGAAAAAGTAAATTTCTTAAAGGGTTTCAATGTTTCTTCCCTCCCTTAAAGTATCTAGCTGTATTAACATTATGCATAGGGATAAAGTGTTCATGCGGACACACTGCATCTGCCTTGTTCGTTGCTATATTCTAAGTGCTTAGTGTTTAGCACCATTCCATCCTATAGAAAGAACAATTGAATATTTACCTATACATTAATAATTTAAAATACATTATTTCCAATATATATTTTAATAAAATTGTTCAAATATACAGTTTAACAATTTTAGGTGCACTACTCCTCACATTTATAATTTGAAACAAAATATTTATCCTCATCCTACAAGAATTTTAAAACTTGTTTCTATTTTTATTTTTCATTGCTTTTTATTAAAATATAGTTTAAATAAATACATATTAGTTGTACCGATGACCTTTTAGAGGTCATGAACTTTTTATCAACTATCATATTCTGTCTACTGTGTATGCATATTTTGAATAAAAGTAAGTTTTCGGTGGCTCTATTTCATATAGAAGTTTCACATTTAATAGCTTGAATGTTTCAAATGACAGTTTTGCTTATTTAAATTTAGTTGTTATGGAAGGTTCAGCATGCTCTCATCTGTAAGTAAATGTAAAGCCTGGAGAACTAACAAGAGGGACAAATACTAATCGAAGAGTTAACATTAGGCCAAAAGTATCCTATTTTCATTCATGATTGCAGGTTAGGTAAAATAACAGCAACATTTTAAACTGCCAGGTAGTAATAAGTAGAAATGGGTATAAATTTGAAGAATGAGATTCAAATTCTCACCTAAGTAAATGAAGAAATAGTATGCTATTAATGGTGGAATTTATTCAGTAAGCACTTACCACTATTCATTGTTTTTGCTGTTGTTGTTGTTTTTGCAAGACAATGTTTACCTGAATAGCCTGAAAGACACATTTTAATCCCATTAAAGTTTTAAAATTTACAATTAGTAAAATATCTTATTTCCTGAGAATAATGAAGAATATATACTTTTGAAGCAAATTATATCAGTACCAAATCTAAGTAGATTGATTTAAGACAGAAAAAGTTACAAGTCAGATATTATATTACTGTTAATATTTGCTAAAGACAATTTGCATTTTAGTTGGATCTAAAGAACATGTAGGTTTCCAAATATATGGATAGATATGAATTTCAGTTTCTTTCCCAGTTCTATTTGAAAGAAGATTAAATCAATTATCAATTTACAAGGTAATGTTTGTATTCTTACTACTGGTATATGAATAAAGATACTAGCTAAATGATGTGATAATAGTGGATAACATGAAATGTAGAAGATATTTTTCAAATAAATCTATTGCAGTTGCACTTGAAGAAAACTGGCAAAATAAAATTAGGATTTATTGTATATAGTCATTGAGTAATGCATACATCCATGAATTTACATAGTCACATAAAACAAATAAACATCTGTATCAATATTAACCACATGTATTAATCAAAAGAAAGACTGTACTGTCAAGTGGTAAACTGTAAAATGATCATAGTTTACATCGTTTTACAAATTCTCTTTCTGCATAGTTCATAATTATTTACATTGTAGTGTGGTCATTACCCAATGAAAAATTTTTCATTTCTTAATTTTATTGAAGTATATTATTTGTACATGAACATATAGAAGCCAAAGATGATTAGTAAAAGTTGAGAACTTACAAAACAAACATGCGTATCATCATTCAGGGATCATCCATCACCTCACCACCAACATCTTGCATTGTTGTGAAAAGTTTGTTAAAAACTATGAAAGAACATCATCAAAATAATATTAACTATAGCCCATACCTTACATTTGGTGTATTTTCCCCCAACCCACCCAACTATTATTTTTAAAGAAGTTTTGGACTACTGAAGAGTTACATTGAAAATATAGGGACTCACATAGACTCCCCCTCCCCCCCCACATTTTCCACTCTTAATAACATCTTATACTAGTGTGGTACATTTGTTATGATTGATGAACAAATATTGAAGCAATACTACTAACCATGGTAGGTAGTTTACATTATGTTTACACTTTGCATAGACATTTTTATAGGTTTTGACAAAATGTATAATGACTTGTATCCATCATTGCCATATCATGCAAACTATTCCAATGTCCCCAAAATGACCCATGTTCCACCTATTCTTCCTTCCCTACACCCTCAGAACCTCTGGTAATTACTATCTTTGTGTCGATGTTACAAGATTTTCCACTACTACAATAATAAATTTACTTTCATCTCTGTTTGCATTGCCTCCTTGTGTTTGTTCATTCTTCAATCTTGATGATACTTTAGGACTGTGATGTCCACTCTCCTTCAGATTGAGAGGGTTTTAGAGCTTATGGTACAGATGGAAGGAAAAAATAAAGAGAATTTGTGTGTCATCCTTGCTCAGGAGCCATGACAATGTTTGTATCATTCTGTTCCTTTTAGTATACGTGCTGCCAAAGTGAGCCCTACCTTATGAACTTTTACATTAAAAATTTTCTAAAGATTTGATACAGGACTAGAAAAAGCAATATATATGTATATGTAGCGACAACAAAAGGATAATATCTTCATTAATTAAGTTTACTTTGTCATATGTGCTGGTAGCAATCACTTAGAGATGCAATAGTGCACTTTCTTCCTCTCTGGAAGGAAAATGTGGGGAAGGATGTCATTAAATGTGGAAAGTTAAAAAATCTCAACTATTCTCAAAGACTCTACATTCCATTTTCTAAATGGATAACAATGTGCTATGTATTTGAACAGCCTGTTGCAACTAGTAAGTAGCCTAAATTTAGTGATTTGTGATGGTTTAGTTTTCAGTAGACTGAGACCACTTAGCAGAGAAAAAATATTTTACTAGAAAATTTACAAACAGAATTGGGCATTTTGTTGAAATCCACCATTGGACATTGGCAGTCTCTCTTGAAATAAAATATTAGCATATTTTATTTCAAGAAAACAGAAATGAATGATATATTCTAGCTTAGTACAAATACTTGTACTAAGTATTTGTATAAGTACAAATACTTATACTTGATAAAAAGTATAAATTAAGCTAAACAGCACTAAACTTTATAAATGTCTCAGAGCAAATGCACTTTTGATAGCCTAGGCAACAGGGATCTGAATCAACAAAGCCTCAAATTCCAGACTGGGAAAAAAAGTAGAAAATGGTTATTTTACAGTGGATAACAAATGAAAAATCTTATCAATAAAGAATCAGCTTAGATAAGCAGGATGATGCAGGCCAGCCCTCAACACTTCAATTCATGATATTCTCCCACATCAAAAAAACAGCAGTAGAGTGTCTATGCCATAGATTTATTTTATTGACTAAATGAAAAAAATTTTCTTGTATATAGTGTACAGGATTTTCATGCATCATGTTTAGAAAAGCTAAATGATCCTTAGCACATGTCAACTGATGTTGCTATTGTTGTTTTTACCTAAGTTAAGGGTAATAATAAGATTATGGACAAAATAAAATATTGTGACCTAACCTTTTTATGATGGGACATTATTCTATTAATATCACTAATAAAGAAAAAATATATACCACCAATTAAACTATGCTAAGCAATTGATTTTAAGATGTGAGTTCATTTTTTTCATGCCTCTTTTTATCATTAGAAAAGTTAAAGATTTACAGAAAAATCATGGAGAAATTAAATACACATTCCCCTTCCCTAGTCCTAGTGTGGCCTCTGGTAATCTGTATTCTAGTTTCTGACTCAATGAATTTGCTTATTCTAATGGCTTCATATCAGCGAGATCATATAAAATATTTGTCCTTTTGTATCTGGCTTATTTCTCTCAGTATAATGTCTTTAAGGTTCTCCATGTTGTTGCATGTATCAGAACTTCATTCCTTTTCACACTTGAATAATATTCCATTGCATGTATATACCACATATAGTTTATCCATTTATCTACTAAAGGACACTTGGGTTGCTTCCATCTTTTGGCAAATGTGAATAGTGCCACTATGAACATGGATATTCAAATATCTGTTTGACCTTGCTTTAAATTCTTTCTGGTATAAACTTTGCCAGTACATATGTTAAGTCTATACTTAACTTTCTGAGGAACGCCTTTTCCTCAGAAAAGGCAGTTTTTTAAATTGGTTGCACCATATTATATTCCCACACAAAAAATAAGAAATTGTTCCTATGTCTTCATATCCTCTCCAAATTTTCTTACTTTTTCATTTTTAATAGTAGCCATTCCAGTGGATGAAAATTGTATCTCTTTGAGATTTTTATTTACATTTCATTAATAGGTAATAATGTTATTAATTAATAGGTAATAGTTATTGTCCATTTCTATATCATTTTTAGAAAAATGTCTATTCAAGTCTTTTGGCCATTTAACATTTTTTTGTCTTTTTATAGTTGAGTTGTAGGATTTATTTATATATTCTTGATATAAGCTTGATATTAAGATATTATTGGATATGTGGTTTTAAAACATTTTCCTCCACTATGCAGGTTGCCTTTTTGCCTTCTGTAACAGTCTTTGTTGGGCAGATTTTAAAATTTTGATGAAATTCCTTTTTATTCTTTTGTTGATTGTGCTTTTGGTATAGTCTCAGAAGCCATTGCCTAACACAAAGCCCTGAAGATGCTTCCCTATGTTTTCTCCTAGGAGTATTATAGTTTTGATTCTTATATTTAGATCTTTGATTGATTTTGATTTTGTTTTTAATTTTGTGTGAGGTAGGGGTTCACCTTCATTCTTTTACACATAAATATCCAGTTGCACCCAATTGTTGGAAAGACTATTCTTCCCCTCTTAAGGGCACTTGGTACCCTTATCACAAATCAATTGATAATAGATGTGAGAGTTTACTTCTGATTGTCTATTCAATTCCATTGGTCTATGTATCTGTCCTTGTGCCAGTACCATACTGTTTTGCTAACTATAAATTTGCAATAATGTTTAAAATCAGGAAAAGTGAGTCTTCCAATTTTGTTCCTCTGCAAGATGGTTTTGGATATTCAGGGTCCTGCAAACTTCCATTTAAATTTGATGGTTGGCTTTTTTCTATTTCTTCAGAAATGGCTTCTGGAACTTGACTGGGACTACATAACCTGTAAATCATGTTGGGTAAAATTAGCATCTTAATGATATTTCACTTTTCCAATACGTGAATATGGAGTGTCCTTCAATTTATTTAGTTCCTCTTTGATTTATTTTCATGATGATTTTTATGTAAAAAAAATCACATTCTTGGTTAAATTTATTCCTAAATATTTGATTACTTTACTTGCTATTGTAAGTGGGCTTTTTCCTTGATTTCTTCTTCAGGTTGTTCATTATTTGCATATAGAAAATTACTGCTTTTTCATGCTGATTTTGTAACTTTCCACTTTGCTGTATTTGTTTGTTAACTCTAGAAGCTTTCAAGTGGATTTTTCAGGATTTTCCATATATAGGTATGGTGGTTTGAAGTATATGTACCTCATAAAAACATGAATAAATTTAACCCATTCCTGTGAGTGTGAATCCATTGTATATAGGACCTTTTGAAGAGGTTACTTCAGTAAGGTGTGGCCCAGTCCAATCAGAATGCACCTTAATCCTTTTGCTGGATTCCTTTATAAGCAAAATGAAATTCAGGCAGAGAGAGAAAGTAAGGAGGAGGAGACAGGAGCTGAACATCAATGGAACCCAGAAGAGTATGGAGAAACCAGGAGATATTGCCATGTGTCTTGCCAGGTGACAAGCTAAGAACCATGGGTCACGAGCAGCCAGTGACAGTATGCCACTGTCTTTGGAGAGAAAGTGTAGCCTTGATGATGTCTTGATTTGGACTTTTTCTAATCTCAAAACCAGATTCATTGTTGAATCTGGCCCATTGCATGGTATTTGCTTGAGCAGCCAAGAAAACTAAAACAATAGGATCATGCCATTTGCAAATAGGGAGTTTTACTTCTTCCTTTCCAATTTGGATACCTTAAATTTCTTTTTCTTTCCTGATTGCTCTGGGTAGAATTTCCAGTATAATGCTGAGTAACATTGGTTATGGTGGGCATCCTTGTCTTGTTCCTGATTTAGCAGGGAAATCTTTGCTAGATTTTGTCATATGCTTTTTCTGAATAGGGATGATTATGTGTTTTTCCACTTCATTTTATTAATGAGACATATTATATTATCTAATTTTTAAATTTTGACCCACCCTTTAATAACTGGTATGAATCCCACCTGATCATAGTGTATAATTCTTTTAAAATGCTCTTGGGTTAAGATTGATATCATTTTGTTGAGAATTGTTGCATCTATATTTATAAGGGATTTTTGCCTATAATTTTCTTTCCTGTGGTATTTTTATCTTACTTTGGTATTAAGGTGATCTTGGCCTCATAGAGTGAGTTAGGAAATGACCCTTATCATTACATTTTTGGAAGAGCTTAAGCAGGGTAGTTGTTAATTCTTCTTGGAATATATGGTAAAATTCACCATTGAAGCCATCTGGTCCTGGGATTTTCTTTTTTGGGAGGTCTTGATTACTGATTGAATAGTCTTACACGTTATTGCTCTGTTACATTTAAAGTAACTATTGATAATGCTGGACTATCTTTTGTAATTTTGTTGGTTTGTTTTTGTAAATATTATACGTTTTATGGTCCTCAATTCCTCCATTAATGCCTATTCTGATTTTTAAATTATAATATCTTGAATAACTTCTCACTTCCTTCTGTATATGTATTTCAAATATTTCCTTTGTGGTTATCATGAGGCTTCAGTTTAACATCTTAAATCTATAACAATCATTTTCAATTTTATATCAACTTAACTTTAATAGCATATTAAAAAACTTTTCCTTTTCTGTCCAAGCTCTCACCAATTTGTACTTATTACAAATCATTTATTTATATATTATGTATCCACAGTGATTTATCAAAATTTTTTATGCATTTGAATTTTAGAAACTGTAAGAAGTAAAAGGTGGAGCTATTTACCAATAACTGTTATAATAATCCATATGGTTACCTTTAACAAAGTTCTTTATTTATGCCACTTTAATCTACTGTCTAGTGTCCTTCCCTTTTAATCTAAAGAACTCTCATTAGTATCGCTTGTAGAGCTAGTCTAGTGGTGATGGACTCCATAAGCTTTTATTTACCTGGGAATATTTTAGTATCTCCTTCATTTTTTAAAGACAGCCACCAGATATCAATCTTTGGTTCGCAGTTGTTATCCTTTGGCACTTTAAATATTTCATCCCACTGGCTTCTGATGAGAAATATGTACTTGATCTTATCAGTACTCCCTTGTACATAATCATTTGCTTTTCTCTTGCAGCTTTCACAACTGTGTCCATGCATGGCTCTCTTCAAGTTTATCCTTGTTGAGTTCGTTAGGATTTGGGGATGTGTATATTTATGTCTTTCTTTAAATTTGTGAAACTTTTTGCCATTAATTCTTTGAATGTTCCTTCTGCCCCTTATTTTCTTTTTCCTTCTGAGACTCTCATAATGTTTAAATTGGTATGCTTAATTATGTTCCACAGGTCTCTTTGGCTCTGTTCACTTTTTTTCATTCTTTTTGCTGCTCAACCTGCCTCATTTCAAGTGTCTGGTGTGTTTGAATCCAATGATTCTTTCTTCTGCCAGCTCTAATCTGCTATTCAAACCCTCTAGAGAAAATTTTATTTCAGTAATTGTGACCTTCACCTGCAGAATTTTTATTTGGATCTTTAAAAAATTCTTGCTTTTAATTGAGATTCTCATATTCATTCATCATTTTCCTGATATCCTTTAGTTCTTTCTCTGGGTTTCCCTTACTGCTTTGAGTACGTGAAGATTTTTTTTTTCAAGTCTTTGTCTGGTATTTCATATCTGAAGTCTGCTCTTCTTCATTGATGGTTTCTCAATTTTTATCTTGTTCCTTTCAATTGGCCACATTTCCTGTTTCTTGGTTTGTCTTGCAATCTTTTGTTGCCCACCATACATTTTTAATATTTTTAATGTGTTAACTCTGGGGTTTAGTAGCTTAGCTGTCTATTCCTTGACTTTCTATCCAGTTAGTGATGTGACAGAGATCCCTTGAGTGGGAGGAGCTAACAAAAACCAACCAACCAATGCATAAAACACCTCACAGTCTACAAATTGACTCTGCAAAGGCTGGTGCTCTCCTTCAGAGTTTAATCCTCCTCTGAAGACTCAGTCAGCCTGGGGTGAAAGTGAAATACAGCATCCTTTATTCTCTTTCTTTTCTGAGACTTTGTTTTGTCCTTGGTTTGTGCTCATTGTTGGCCTTAAGGATTCCCCTGTTTATTAAAATCCAAATCCTTCCCTTTCTGGTGCTTATTGCATGTCTTAAAGTTGATAAACCTTTAACCTATGCTGATTTTGGACTTACTTGCTTCTTACACTGCTTTAGCTTTCTGCATGCTGCTTCTGCCCTTAGGGCAGTTTGGGAAGAGCAAGCCAGAAATGAATCTCCAGGTTCATTCTATCAAGCTGCTTCCTGATAGATATGTACAGACATACATGCAATTAAGTATGTGCTTAGAGATTAATCTGCTTCATCCAGGGGCCCACAGTGTAGTACAGGTTGGCTCCATATCATTCTGGGGAGAGAATGGGAGGGAGTCCAGCAAGGGTACCACAAGCTTCTTGTCACATTTTTAAGGCTGCATTTTCTTTTTTCTGTACTTACCCAGTAACCCTTTAATTGTTTTCTGGAGTTTTGAGAACGATGGTTCTGCCAGTTTTTTCTACTTGTTCAAAGATCTTATTCTGCCATCTTGGTTGATGAGAAGGTGTGACCCAGAATTTTAAGTAATAAGGTCTTAGAGTTTACAATGTATTCACTGAAAGTCATGAGAGAACAGAAGGACACTGATATTTAAGGGGAAAAAAAGGTCAAAATCTTGACATGGGATTTTGAATGTTATACCAATTGGGTAGGGAGACTAAACTAGATATACTCTCAAGTCCTTCATTAAGACATGTACTATCAATTTTGGCTGCATAATTTTGTTTTGTTTTGTTTTGTCCAGTACCCCAACCCCACTATTTTAATTTTAGACAACAATCTGTTTCTGAAGTTTCTATTACCTTCTTGTTTCCTGAAATCATTTGATTATTCAACACCTATTTTGAGTAAATAAGGACAACTGTTAAGACCAAAATAATTGCAGTGAATATTAGAAGACTTGACTTCTTGTCTATATTTAATGCAACTATTTGTCTATGAGCAGTTCTCTTAAGATCATTTCCATTAAGTATAAAATGATGGAGTTTGTTTAGATCACCAGTATGGTTCCTTGTGGTTCCTTGCAACATTATGACTTTGCATGTATACTGTAAATTCTGAAGTTCTATGAAATGCCACTGTATTTCTAGATAATGTTGATCAATTTCATTATATCATTAAGTAATAATATCTTACTGTCCTTAGCAACTAGAATATTTTCTCAATAAATTGTGTTTAAGAATGAATGACAGTTTTCCTTCTTCCCAAAAAGGCTTATTATTTATAATAGATTTAACGGGGTGTAATTCATAATTCACATACTATACAATGCATCCATATAAAGCATACAGTTCACTTTAACCATTACTGCACTTAATTTTAGAGCATTTGTATCAATCCAAAAAGAAACCCCATACTCATTAGCAGTCACTCCCCATTTCAGGCCCCCTTCTACCCAGTCAGGGTTTATTTTACTACACTTCCATGTAACTTTGTCCTTTCTTGTGCTGCAGAATTTTTTTGCATTTTGAGTATTATTTGTTACTAATATCCACTAGACATTAAAATTTTTAAGCTAGAGTCTATTGTTCCTACTCAACTAACACTTGGTCAAACATTGTTTGACTTACTAATTAAACATATGAATGGATATTGGAGGTAACCTGAGTATAAGGGAATCAGAAATAAAATCCCTCACAATATTTAGAAAAGTAGGAAAGAGGAAGAGAGGTAAGATTTGGAAAAATGCTTTCATATTGAGTTTGAAATGACCAGGTTTAAACAAATCATGAACAAAGAAATTTAAGAGAAATTTGAGAATTGGAGAACTATAAAATAGTTTCAGGGATAATTGTAAAACTAGATTAATCAGACTATGCCAACTCTGTTTGTTTATCACAACATGTATGAACCATTGGTATATAAAATGTAAGATCTGTTAGATAGATCCCCATTATTGCCCTTACTTTGGAGGACAAGAATTGTATCTGCATTAATAGATTTCCTATAAGAGATGTGCAATATAAATCTTGTTGGAGACAACAGAAATGACTTGACCTGCTGTATAACCTTTTCTTATCAGATTTTTAGTAAGGTGCTTGATAATGATTCTTTTTACTGAAGGAAGGGGTTTTAAATTTATTCCAAATAAAATGCCATGGTAATTGCAACCCCAGTTTACTCTTTACTAGCTGTCTTTCCTTATGGAAAAGAAATATATGTCCCTTGTTATTTGGTTAGCAAGATGATTTACATTTTAACATACAGAAGTCCCCTCATTATCTGCCAAGTTGGTGCTGAAACAGCAGGAGTTCATTAATTGTTATGCAAAAGCAGACTTTATGGATATGCTAAAATAGGATAGGGGTTAACATTTGTGACTTTTAAAGTATTTATATATTTAATTATCCTGTTTTTCCCATGTATAACCTTTATTTTATGAGTGCATAAAGAGGAGAATTAATGTTTGTTAGGCGTTTTGTGTCAGAGATAATATGTGAACAAACAATATTTTTGTTGACCTATCTCTTAAAATACTTGTGAATGAAAATTTCAATGAGGGGGGTGGGGGGCATATGGGGACCTCATATTTTTTTAATGTAACATTAAAAATAAATTAATTAATTAATTAAAAATAAAAAAACAAAAAAATTTCAATGAGCAAGAATCTTTTTTCATTTATTATTATCCTTCATTCTGTTTCTGTTTCTGTTTTAAGTGTGAAATGGCATATCCAAATACATGTCAATAATCTAAAAAGTTAATGTTGTCTTAAATTTGCATAAAATCTATTACTTTCTAAGGACATGCCAAAGGAAACAAATAAATAGAAGTCAATTTATGTCTTTTTTTTTTTTTTAAAGATTTATTTATTTAATTCCCCCCCCTCCCCTGGTTGTCTGTTCTTGGTGTCTATTTGCTGCGTCTTGTTTCTTTGTCCGCTTCTGTTGTCGTCAGTGGCATGGGAAGTGTGGGTGGCGCCATTCCTCGGCAGGTTGCACTTTCTTTCACGCTGGGCGGCTTTCCTCACGGGCGCACTCCTTGCGCGTGGGGCTCCCCCACGCGGGGGACACCCTTGCGTGGCACGGCACTCCTTGCGCGCATCAGCACTGCGCATGGCCAACTCCACACAGGTCAAGGAGGCCCGGGGTTTGAACCGCGGGCCTCCCATGTGGTAGACGGATGCCCTAACCACTGGGCCAAAGTCCGTTTCCCAATTTATGTCTTATATACTCATGAATTTAACTCTCTTAATTTTTCCAATCCAAAAATAAATTTACAATATTATTTGTTTAATCTTACTCATTTTTCTTTCCCATGTGTGTGAAATAACTATTCCAAATTTTTCATGGTAGCATTTGATTTAGTAATGACATTTTATTACACCATTTGACTGTATACTCTCTGAATATCTTCATATTTGAATATCTGTGAACCACAAATGATTATGCATTATTGTTATAAACAGAAAAATCCATCAACAGGAATTATAAATACCCTGTTTCCTTTTTCTAAAATTTTTGACATTCCAAGGATGAGAACAAATAAATAAATATGTGAAATAAAATTATTTGGAATTAAGTAGCCATATTGCTACTGTATTGTCAATAATTAGTGTGCCACATGGGCATTTCCCTACAGGTGGTGGTGGCGATTCTAGTTATGGGGCTTACTAGAGTTTTTGTTTTGTTATTTTTTTTAAACAGGTAAAAAAAATAATTATAATAAATATCTATATATATTTCAACTCAGTGCTCCAATTATTAACATTTTATAGCATCTCACTATCATTCTTTTTATTCACATGTGTGTATTGTGTACTTTTTCCTAAGAAATTTGAAACTAAATTTTAGATGTTTAAAAATGTCACCCCATGTCTGTTAGCATATATTCTAAAAAGGCATTCTCCTCCATAATCACAATATCATTACCTCAGTAAACGTTGATTCAATAATATCATCTAATAGAAAAATCCATTTTCACATTCCTCCAATTGTTTGAAAAGTAGCTTTAAAGCTGTTTTACTTTTTCTTCCAGTTCAGGATAAAATTGGATTCATTCATTTCATTTGATTTTCAGATCTTGTTAGTTTCCATTAGTCACCTTTGTGCTTTTCATGACATTTTCATATTTGGAAAGCCCAAGCCAGTTAGTTGTCTTGTACATGTCACACCTTTGGATTATTTCTGTTTGTTTGTTTTTTTTTTATTCATGATTAGATCCAGGTTAAAAATTTTAACAAGAATACTAGATAAGTGAAATTATACAAGAGACATGCCATGTTAATTTGCCCAATTATTGGTAATCTTACTTAATCATAAGTTTTGAATATTATCTAACAAATCTCTTCATTGTAATGTTTCCTTCGTAAATAAGCAAACAGACCATGTGAGTACCTGATTTTCTGATAATTTTTCATCAATAATGAAACATTGATGATTGTTTTGTGAATCAATTATTAGGGTTTTCAAAGTGGTGCTTTTTTCTATTTCCTATATATCTTCTATTTTCATTAGTTGCATTTCTTCTGTAAAGTAAAGCACAGCTTTATCTCCACCAATACTCACCCCCATTTCCTCTCTTCCCATGCCCTCCCCTCCATTCTCCTCCCCTTTTTTCTCCTTTCCTTTCACTGTCTTACTGCTATGAATTTATGGATTCTTTTATTAGTCAATATTTTACAGTTAATTAAGTTATTTACTTTTTTGATGCTCAGATTTTCCAGATTTGGCAATGGGGGCATTTTCTAGTGATTTTCTGTGTCTTTTAATATATCCTCATTCATCTTTTCAGTTTTTGAGAACTCCCTTGCTTACAGACAAACAAAATATTACAGAATTCCTTAGTACTAGATATGAAATCAGCATTTCTCCAAGGTGCTCTTTTTCATGTTAATATGTAATGGGATTTATTTATTTTTTTTTAATTAATTAATTTATTTATTTCTCTCCCCTCCCCCCCAGTTGTCTGTCCTCTGTGTCCATTTGCTGCGTGTTCTTCTTTGTCCTCTTCTGTTGTTGTCCACGGCACAGGAATCTGTGTTTCTTTTTGTTGTGTCATCTTGTTGTGTCAGCTCTCTTTGCGCATGGCACCATTCCTGGGCAGGCTGAACTTTCTTTCGCGCTGGGTGGCTCTCCTTACGGGGCGCACTCCTTGCGCTTGGGGCTTCCCTACTCAGGGGACACCCCAGGGTGGCACGGCATTCATTGCGCACATCAGCACTGCATGTGGGCCCGCTCCACATGGGTCAAGGAGGCCCAGGGTTTGAACCGCGGACCTCACATGTGGTAGACAGATGCCCTAACCCCTGGGCCAAGTCCACTTCCCTGTAATGGGATTTAGAAGCCAAGATCTGGTTAGTTAGTGAATATTTTGGTACTGAGGTTTTTAAATCTAGTTCATTTTTAAAGACATTTTAAGAAAATGAATATAAAAAATATTATTACATAATGAAACACATTACAGATGTAATATTACAGAGAAATTTTAACTCTTTTGACTTTTGGTTTGCACATGTAATTTTTATTTTTACACTGAAAAATCTTGATTTCTAAACAGCATTGAAATAATAATTACTTCAGACTGTAGTATGAAGAAAACAGTTACAAAATAATAATGCCAATATCACTCCTTAAAATAAAACTACAAAATGAAGTTTGAAATTTCTTGCCATTCTTTTGCTCTTAGAATATGACTAAAATTTATAACCAAATATTTGCATTCTGAGGTCAAGTGAAATAATTTTTTCTCTGTTGTTATGTTACCAGCTTGATACATAGTTTTATTCATTGATTCATTTTATTTTGAATTTTCAGACTCCTCATTGGTTTTGTTTTGTGTTTTTGGATTTAATTTTATTTGTTGAAATATATAAATATTTACATGGTTTAGTAGTCAAAATTTCATATTAAAAAAAGTGTTCAGACTCTACTTTCATAGTTAACTCATTTTATTATTCAGTTTTTCCTTAAAATTCCTCCCCACAGATACATATATCTGCATATGTTATATACATAAAATATACATATACATGTATATACATGCAAACAACACATACCTACAAATATGAATTCTTAGGAAATCTTTATATATTAAGGATATTAGCCATTTGTCTGTGATGCAGATAGCTGTGGAGGTTTTGGTATTTTATTATTCATCTTTGACTTTGATTACAGTACTTTTTTTTTTGTTTGTTTTTGACAACAAATAATTCCTTTTTAATATTTATGTAGTCAATTTTTTTTTTTTCCTGCTCTGGAGTTTAAGTCATAGAAAATCTTTAGTCACTAACAGGTTAAAAGGAATTTATCCATGCTTTATTTTATTACTTCCATCATTTTATTTTTTAATATGTAGGTGATCCATTTGGAATTTATCCCATTGTTCAGATTAAGGTTCAGCATTTTTCCTCAAATTTCATGGTTTTGTGAATAACTTAAAGCTGCATTTTTAAATATAATAAATTTATATTTTTGCCAGGGCCTATCTATGGACATTCTAATCAGTTTCATTGTTTTGACTGACTATATGACATTTATGCACTGTTTAAATTACAGAACCTTTATAGTATACTTAAACATCTGCTAGGGCTGGGTATCCTCTGTTGATCTTTTGTTTTAAGAGATTTCCTTGACTGGTATTGTTTGATTACTTCACCAAATGAGTTTTAGTATCAACTTCTCTATCTTCAAGATTTAAAAAAATTTGTTTTTACCGGGAAACATTAAATGTACAATTTATTTTAGGGAGCATTATATCTTTATAATTTTGTGCTTTCGGAATATGGTATGACTTTTCATTTGATAAGGTCCTCTTTTACTCCTGCTGTGGTAAAAAATAGCACAGATATTTTGATGTTTCATAATGTTCTCCCATATGTATCTGAAAAATTCTAAACTCCTTTCAAGACTGAACTTAAGTATCTTCTCCACTTTGATGTCTTTTCTCAATCCTCTAGGTTATTGGTTTCATATTGTGATATGCACTCTGCTCATATCACATTTCAATCTTTTATATATTTATTATCTATGCTATTCTGGCACTTTGCTTATACCTTGTTTCATAGTTATAAGAAATGCTTTTGTTATTATTATTATTATGTATTTGACAAATGAATCTCTTCTACTATCCCCTGACATTTAAGTTAAGGTTTTTGACATTTATCTCCAGATTTCCAGGGTTTAATACTGTGTTTTATAATTGTATATTGAATTCAGGGGTCATTAACCATAGTAAATTAGTCAGTTATATAAATTAACAAATAAATAGAAGATGACCAATAAGCATCTTTCTCTACCTTGCATTTAAATATCAAGATTCCATTTTGAAATTTCTTTTATCTAGAGAGTATAAAAATAGACATGCCAATTTATGATTTATCATAAAGTAGTATAATTTAAATGTGAGTGTTACATATCCCTTTGGTAATGTGATGAAGTAAGTCTACGAAGTCTCTCTCCAGGTAAATTCATACACTCTCTAAATTTATATTCATATTTATAAGATTTGTAGACTGTCTTGATTTCAGATTGCGTCACTATCTTAATTATTAAATCATAATTGAATGAGTAATAGAAAAGAGAATATATATTTCTTCCTTAAGAAAGTAAATAGATAATAGAAAGTAGCTTCATATATCTATATGTATAAAAAGTTGAATGAATTAAATTACAGTAAGCTATATAATTAGGTAAAGAATTTTAATAAAATGCAGATTTGTTGAAATGATTCTGCTTTATCACTGCACATATTAACGTCAATTATCTGTCAATCTGGCATTTCTAATGATTAGTACAATCAATAAATAATTATCACTTGGCTTTTAAATAGAGTTATGAATATTTCACTGTCAAGTTATTTTCTCTAATCTTCTTGGGTTTTGATACTTTAGCATAAAACCCCATTATTTATATCTTGTGTATCAGTAGAAAGGTACTTAGGGGGAAAAAAATGAGAATTGACAGTTCCTGGCTGTCTGTTCTGAGAAAAATGGATCCAAGAAAATGACTACATGAATTATAGTACTAATGTAAAACAATATTTACTATAATTTAGAATAATTTCATAAATGTTGGAATTTTGTGAGAGTTGATATATATGTTTTATGATAAGTGAATTTGTATGTATAGTTATTTGCAGTTTATTTCCATAAAGGGGATAATGTAAATAGGAACTATAATTTTGAAATTTTGAAATTGAGTTTAATTGAACCATCAATCCATTCCCTCCCAGTCTTCTACATGTTGCCTTTCAAGACATTTTCGAAAGTAGCATTGCACAGTTAAAATACTTTGTACTTCTTTCCAAGAGAATCACATTTTTCAGAACATAGACAAAATGTAATCTCTGGTACTAGATGTTACATATCACAGTTTAAGCCATTGGAAATCAAATCTTAAAAGTTATAACTCAAAGCTGCATGCCTCATTGAAAAGTAGGTACAAGTCACATTCTTTTCCAAGCAGTTTGAAAATTCAACTTCAAAGTTAGTGAGAAAAAACAGAATAGCATGTCAAGAAGGAAGCAGAATAAGCTATTAGCAAACTTTCTATTCCACATGTAGTAGGTCATTCTTTTTTTTAAGTAGACATTATTCTAAATTCAGAAATTAAAATAACAGACCAAAGACAGCATAGCAAGTTATGGAAGCATTACTCCAAAAAATTCCTTCCAGACACTTTTATCACATCTAATCCTAAAAACAATCTCAATCGTTACTCCAGTGTTTAGAAACATACAAAGCTGAGTACAAATTAGTTAAATGACTTGATCACGGTCTCCTTGTTAATAATGAAAATGAAGAAGAAAAAAGCTTTCTCATATTCATATCTCCTAAAACTAAACCCCATATTCTTTTATTTTACCTTTAACATTGGTATAGTACTTTGCTTTTGTTACAAAAGTATTACAGCATCATTGTTAACTGTAGTCTATAAATTACATTAGTTATGTTTTCCCATGTATCACCATATTCTTAATTCCTTTGTAGTAGAACATTCCTGAATTTATATTCTTAAGCACAAACTTCATTGACCACCAAAATCACTGTTATACAGTCCCTAGAGGGTCCTCCAGCTATCCTCCTACTAATGTTAACCTCCCTGGAAAGAGTTTCAGCCACAATCACATCCCATAAGTCAGCAGTGTTTATTATACTCTATAATGTGCTACTATCAACTCCATCCATTACCACTTACTTACAGTTGACTTTATTAAGCATTCTACATGTATCCAATATCATCTTCCCTTTCTCAACCCACATTCCTCTCTCATTAACCTACGTACTTTAGTCCAACTCCATAATTCTACTCATCATATTTAGTTCATGTCACTGAGACGAGACAATAATTTTCCTTTCATGTCTGGTTTATTTCAATCAACATTATGTCTTCAAGCTTCCTCCATATTGATTTGAATTTCACCAGTTTATGTCTTATAGCTGAATAGTATTCCATCCAAAGAAGGTCTTTCTTTGATAACAAATGAAAGATAACTCAATTTAAATTTGGTTTATATAACTGGTCAACAGTAAGATTGCTTTAAGTATGGCCTAATGCATATTCAGTGGATGAAATTAGGTTCTCTTTTCATACTTTCATCTTCTAGGTTGCCTCTAATTCCAAGTTTTTCGTCACTGATATTGTCATTATACCAGTTATCTGAGAAAAAAAGTCTACCTCCTCAATAGCTCAAACAGTGATCTTAGAATTATGCACAACTGGTCCAAACTGACTTTATTTCAGCCATCCCTGAACTTTGCTATGGCCAGATATACCAGATATACTGGATTTAGCCTCATTCATGTGCCCTGCTTCTTGAGTCAGAGATAGTGTCAGCTTTCCTGGAAACATGCAGCCTGGGAATAGGGTGGGTGTGAACCCCTCAAAGCATAAATTAATTTGCTCTTTTTAAAGAAGGGGAGTCAACTCTGTGATTTGAGCTTCCCTCTATGTACTTTTGACTACTTCTCAGATGACAGAAAGTGCATTCAGATGGATTGCTAATGATGGAATATTTGCTATGTACCTTCAGGGAAAGTGTGTCACACAAATCAAAGTGGTTTGTTCTTTTTTTTAATATATATTTATTTTATTTATTCCTCTCCCCTTGCGCCCCCCCCCCCCCCCCCCGTTGTCTGTTCTCTGTGTCTATTTGCTGTATGTTTTTCTTTGTCCACTTCTGTTGTTGTCAGTGGCACGGGAATCTGTGTTTCTTTCGTTGCGTCATCTTGTTGTGTCAGCTCTCCGTGTGCAGTGTCATTCCTGGGCAGGCAGTACTTTCTTTCGCCCTGGGCGGCTCTCCTTACGGAGTGCACTCCTTGCACATGGGGCTCCCTTATAGGGGGTACACTCCTGCTTGGCACAGCACTCCTTGTGCGCATCAGCACTGTGCGTGGGCCAGCTCCACATGGGTCAAGGAAACCCAGGGTTTGAACCGTGGACCTCCCATGTGGTAGACCGACACCCTAACCACTGGGCCAAGTCCACTTCCCAATAAGGTTTGTTTTTAATGCAACACACACACTGTTTTATCTGCAGAGGAAAGTTTATTTCTGATCTCACTTTCATAGAAAAGTTGCTTTGTGATCTAGTCTCATTGCTGAAATAAGCCATGAAAATTATGATTAAATAATGACTGAATTTGACATTTCAGGGAATTGCATAAAGGGAAAAAAAGTCAACAAAAACAATATAGTTTTCTTGATTCTTCTAAGTAATGATTATTACCTCTTTCTGGGATTATTGTCAAAGAAAAGGTATGTTATATTGGGAGAGAGAAGTGTACTATGTTTTGTTAGTAAAAACGGTTTATTTTAAATCAGAACATTTGGAGAGAACCTTGGAAAAATAAATGAGAGGGAAAACCTTTCCACTGTTTTCACTCCTTTAATAAATGGAAGGATGGCTTATACAGAGTCCACAGTTAAGAACAAGAAGACACCACATCTGGTATACAGAAGACCACCAGTTCTATAACTTTCTTCCCTTGTTTTAGTTTTCTAGGCTGCTTAAGAAAATACCATTAAATAGTTGAGCTTTAAAAATGTGAATTGGATAACAGATATGGTTTAAGTAGTTGGGAGTCCGCCTCCCACATGGGAGGTCCTGGGTTCATTTCCCAGTGCCTCCTAAAGAAGACAAACAATGAGCAGAGACAAGGAACAGACACCGAACAAAAATAATGAACAGACATTGAGCAAAATCAACAATCAGGACAACAAGCAAACAATAAGCAAACATTAAGCAAAAACAAATGAGCAGGGAGTGGGTGTGGCTCAAGCACTCGAGTGCCTGTCTCTCACATGGAAAGTCCTGGGTTTGGTTCCTGGTACCTCCTAAAGAAAAGAAAACAAACAAACAAACAAAGGGACAATGAGTAGATAATAACCAAAAAACAACAAGCTGACAATGAGCACAAACAACTAGTGAAAACAACAAGCAAAAACAACAAGCAAATGGACAAGGGAGTCATCTCGGGGGAGAAGAATGCAAATTAATTCACCCATGGCTTTGAGGCTTGGAAAATGTCCAAATCAAGGCATCATCAAGTTAATCCTTTCTCCTCAAAGGCTATGACATTCCAGGGCTGGCTATGGGTGGTCTTTTGTTCCTTTGCCACATGGCCAGATACATGGCAGCTTCTCCTTTTCTCTTCCTTCTCTTCTGGGTTCCATTTCAATTTCTTGCTTACTGTGGCTTTTTATCTCTGTCTGAATGCCACTCCACTTCCAAAGGACTCCAAGAAAGGATTAAGACCTACGCTGATTGGGCTGGGCCACATTTCTTAACTGAAGTAGCCTCATCAAAAGACTCTACTTAAAATGGGTTCACACCCACAGGAATGGATTACATTTAAAATATGCTTTTTTGGGCTATATAAAGTTTCAAACCACCACACTTTGCCTCTGTACCCCAAAAAGATGTGTTCTTTCTATATGCAAAATACATTAATTTCATCACAATATGCCCAAAGCCGTATTTCCAGAATCAGTGCTTAGTATTAATACAAAGTCTCATCAAAATTAATAATGGGTGTGGTCTGCCTTGAGACACAATTCCCCTCTGTCTGTGGACTTGTAAAACTTAGATAAATTTATCTACTTCCAATATGCAATAGAGGGACAGACAAAGGATAGACAGTCCCATTGGAGAAACTGGAAGGAAAACAGGAGTCACAGGTCTCAAACAATTCCAAAAACCATCAGGGCATACTTCTTCATATTTTAAGGTCTGAGACTGTTGTGTGAATGTTACTTAGTCCTCCAGGATGGTGCAGCAGATCCACCTCTTCCACGTGCTTGCCTAATGGTCATGCTTTCCCTGAATACTGGGGTGAAGGCTCCACCCTCTCCAACGGTTGGGATGGTGGCAAGGCATTTTGCAAATATCTGGGTATAGATTACACCTTGTCAGAGCACTGGGATGGTGACCAAACTCTCCACAATCCCTGAGATATAGGCTCCATCTTGTCTGAGCACTAGGGTTGTATTTCTCCTCCGGATCATGGGATGGAAGGCCTACACTCTCCAAGCACTGAGGCAGACTTACCCTTTGCACACACATGAATGGACCTGCTCTCTTAACCTAAGAAGACGTTGGTTCAGAACTCAGTTTTATCACTCTACCCTTGAAATGATTTTTCCTTCAATTTGTCCCTTCTCTGTCCATTTTAGTCCAGCCTTGGAGTGACTCCATTAATACAAATGACACAAAAATCTTGTTGGTTTTGCATGGAGTTCACCAGGGTCCAAACCATTAGACAAAAGAACTTTTCACAAATCCTTTCCAGATAACTGCATTTTCAATCTTGATTTCCATTGACATTGCTGACTGGTTCTGTGTTCAATTAAACCCTCACAAGGAGCCCTATTCTCTGGAGACTTAACTTTCTGGAAGCTCAAAATTTTCTAAACCAACAATTTCTGTTTGTTTGTTGTTGTTGTTTTTGTGCTCAGAATTTCAGTCCTCAGCTTATCTCTTTCCACTTGCACTTTATTATAAGCTGCAAGGAAAAACAGTTTGCACTTCCCACACTTAGCTTAGAAATCTTCTCAGCTAAATATCCAAATTCATTACTTTTAAGTTCTTCCTTCCATCCAATATCAAAACTAAATTTTGTCAAATTCTCTGCCTCTTTAAAACAAGGATCACCTTTCCTCCAGTTTCCAGTAATATATTTATCATTTCCTTCAATAACTCAGTGAAAGTACCCTTTGCATCCATATTTCTACCGATAGTCACTTCAAAGCAATCTAAATCTTTTCTATCAAGCAGCTTACAATTCTTCCAGGTCTCTTTATATCGCCCAATTTCAACTCCATTTCCATAATTTTGCTATTTGCAATAGCATCACCTCATTCCTGGTACCAAAATCTTTTGTAATTTCCTAGGCTGCTGTAGAAAATACCATGAAATGATTCAGCTAAACAACAAATGTATCACTTCTGATTTTGAGGCCAGGATAATATCCAACTCAAGGCATCATCAATGCCATACTTTCTCTCCAAAGATTGTGGCACTCTGGGGCTGCCTACTGGAGATCTTTGTGTCCTCTGTCAGATGGCAAGGGACCTACAGCATCTCCTGGTCTGCCCTTTCTCTTCTTGGTTTCATTTCAGTTATTGATTCCTGAACTTTCTCTCTGTGTCTGCCAGAAAGACTAAGACCAATCCTGATATTACATGTAGGCTGAGATATTCTGCTGGCCTGAGTTGACCCTTTTATTCAAGGTCTTTTTCTAATTACATCATCAGCTGGTGCTTGGTATTAATCCCTCAGCACCAGGGAGGCTATCCTGGGAGTCATGTCCCAGGGTGGGGAGAAGGTAATGCATTTACATGCTGAGTTTGGCTTAGAGAATGACCACATTTGAGCAACATGGAGGATCTCAGGAGGTAAGTCTCAGGCACCCTGCAGTGTTAGGCCTAGTTCATATTTCAGGCACACAGGCTCATAATCATAGCCATCAGTATCAAGGGCTATGTTGTACCATCCATCTTTATTGGACGTTGCCATTGCACTTGGGGGATTGTTGCTGTTCCATTGTGGAATGTGATAGAGCTCCCCTGACTAGGAACTCAGCACTCTCTGAGTTGTCTTTTTTAACTGAAACCACTATGAAAATATCCAAATATTTTTATATACCCTGTATACATGCCCTGAAGAACTCCCTCCCAACCATGCACCCCCTATCCATAGCACCCCACACCAGTGTTCCTCCTTTGCCTTTGTTGAACCTCTCTGTAGTCCAAAGCTTCTTTAAAAAGGAAGCCTAATATATTGCCAGGTTCCATTAATAGAAGAATGGAATATAGTGGTGACTTTAAAGATTAAATATAGAATACTTAGCAATTTAGAAAAATTAAATGAAAATAAATTGGGGTATCAAAAAAAGAAAAAATGTAAAGCTTTGTTTTTGACATTTTATCTTTCATCTCTGCTATAGGTGTTGCCCTGTATGTACAGTGGCAAGGCAGTTTTCTTCCATTTCTTCCTCAGTGCCTACATGCTTTCTTTTTTTTTTCCTCTTATTTTTATGTTTGTCTTCACATAAGTTTTAGATCACAGTAATTCACATATACAATATATGATACTCCCACATATCCAACATCAAACCCCTTATCCCTTCCCCAGCAATAATCTTTTTACATGTTCATATTATATTTGCTGCAGCTGATGTACAGATATTGAAACAATAGCTTTCAAACATGGTTCCATTTGAGTTTACATTATGGTTTTTATTTTAGACTATACAATTTTCTAAATTTTTGGTTATCTTATGTTTTACATTATAGTTTACATAGCCTATAGACTTGCTTTTTGACTTTGGATAAAAGGGGAAAACAGAAAGAAATAAGTTCATATGGCTCTGAGACTTAAAAAAAGAATCAGGAGTTCATCAGAGGGGTAATGCTTACACATGCCTCAGCAGGGTACCAGAGACAGTCAAAGTACCAGTACCAGGTACTGGTTCTCCTGAGGACCACAGAGACCCACAGGTTCTATGGTCATGGCAGAAGGCTCTGGAGTTCAGTGCCATGTCAGTTGGCCCTACATTGGAGTTTGTGTTCCTCAGTGTGACGGAGTTGGACTCAGATATGACCTTTCTACACATGCCTCTTCTGTTACTTTTACTGGACCTGTGGTTGGCATTTGGGTTGGTGTATACTCAGGAGACCCGAATCTCTAGACTGTCCATGTGACAGCCAGGTTCGGAGCCTCAGCAGACTTGCAACTCCTACTCTCTGCTTTATTGGACTTACCCTGGCCAGCTAACAGGGAGGTGGGAAGGTCAACCTCTACACCAGGGAGCCAAGAGTGCCTACAACTGCAAGCAGGAGAATTGCATCCATCATCCATATGGAATCTAAGCCCCCTCCTGATGTAGAGGGAGACTGGACATAACCATTCCAGGATGGAGGTTATGAGAAGGATGGAGGAATAGAGAATGGATTAGAGTGGAGTTACTGGTATTCTGCTGGGGAACTATTGTGATTAGTAAGGGAAGAAATTGTAGTATTGATGTGGAGAAAGTGGCCATGGTAGCTGCTGATGGTAGGGAGAGGGAAGAAGAGATATGATGTGGGGGCATTTTCAGGACTTGGAGTTGTCCTGGGTGGTACTGCAGGGACAGATCCTGGACATTGTGTGTCCTGCCATGGCCCACTGGGTAGACTGGGGGAGAAGGTATACTACGATGTAGACCACTGTGCATGTGGTGCAGCAGGGCTCCAAAATGTATTCACCAGGTGCGGTGAATGTGCCATAATGATGAATGAGGTTGTTGATGATGGGGGGGGTGGGAGGTATATGGGGACCTCATATTTTTTGAATGTAACATTTAAAAGAAAATAAAGAAAAAAAAAAGACCAATTCTGATTCAGATGGGCCATATCTTCTTAACTGAAGTGTCTTTTTTTTTAAAGATTTATTTTTTTATTTATTTAATTCCCCCCCCTCCCCTGATTGTCTGTTTTCTCTGTCTTTTTGCTGTGTCTTGTTTCTTTGTCCGCTTCTGTTGTCGTCAGCGGCACAGGAAGTGTGGGCGGTGCCATTCCTGGGCAGGCTGCACTTTCTTTCGTGCTGGGCAGCTCTCCTCACGGAGGCACTCCTTGCGTGTGGGGCTTCCCTATGCACACCCCTGCGTGGCAGGGCACTCCTTGCGCACATCAGCACTGCGCATGGGCCAGCTCCACACGGGTCAAGGAGGCCTGGGGTTTGAACTGCGGACCTCCCATGTGGTAGACGGACACCCTAACCACTGGGCCAAAGTCCATTTCCCCTGAAGTGTCCTTATCAAGGGTCCTAGTTACAAAGGTTTACACCTACAGGAATGGATTAAATTTAAGAACATGTTTTTCTGGGATACATACAGCTTCAAAGCACCAAACCCCTCAATATTTGCTACAAGGCTCCCTTCCAAAAGAGCCATTTCATATCTTTACCCCAACTACTTGAAACTGTTCATTCAAATTATTTTCTGGAACTAGAACATTGAAAGAAAGAAATGAGATAAGGAAAAGGAGAATATTGAGTTAGAAGCTCAAGTGTGAGGACACCCAAGTTTATAGGGGAAGCCCAACAAAATGGAGAAGAAATTTGGGTTAGATTGTTACACTTCAGATTGCCCCAGTTTTAGACCACTTCCTGTATTACTTAAGTTAGAATATTCATGTAAATAGAGTGAGCAGTAGTTTGGAACAAAGCATCATTGTTTTCTTAGCTAGTTTCATTTTGAAGGAATGCCAAGGATAAATTTGGAAGGTTTTGTGCAATTGACTAAGGAAGATTACAAGGAAATGAAACGATTTCAAATTAAAGAAATAAACTTAATCTAGTAGCTCAATTATATTCTGTTCCCTACAAACAAGGTATAGCTACAGATAATGTGGTAATAAGCAGTGTAAATAAACCAAGTAGATGTCAAGACTAGAAGATGGGAGGGCTAAATTTTAATATTATTTGAGTTACAATGCTTTTGGCAGTTTGTTGATTGATATTTTTTCTGTCCTTTGCTGTGACCAAGGAGGTTTGAATCTGTTCAGAAGGGTATAGAGAATTTAAAGGAGAAACCATTAATACGACCCTTATTGGCTTGCTTCATGGCCTATAAATCAGTGATACTGATCTTCAGTGAGAAATTTCTCCATGATTTCTGAGTCCCTTATTGAAAAGAATATCTAGAAAATTATTTGAACTTTTTTGCCTTGTTTAATGTTTTCTCCCCACTGCCTAGAACAATACCTGCAACAAAGGAGATACTTCCTTAATAAATAATGTTTCTGGATATTATATGAATGAATAACAAACAGAATTGCTAAACACTTGTTGACATTGCTAATAACCTATAAAAATAAATTATGATTTTAATTCATAGACCAGCCAATATTGAAAAAAAAAATGACGAGTATGATTGATATGGACTTCAACTTAGAGTAAAACTACCCTACATTCACTGATATATTCATATGTCATGACTTCAGCAATATAATTTTTTCACTGAGATAAAACCATTATTTTTATCTATCATTTTAAATGCTGTATTTAATTTTTACCTAAATTATGTGATGAAACTTAAAAAAATTACTTAATATGAAATTATTTTTTGCATGTTGAATATTAGCTAGGAGGTTTGAAAACACTTAAATTTTGTGAAAGACTCCTAAATTTTGGATGCTAGAGTAGTCCAGCAAATATACTTTAAGAGTTGCTGTCCAGGCACCTAATTATAGCTTGTGATACATGGTTTAACATAACAAAATTTTTCTCTTACAAAAAGTTTTCAGTGTGGTCGGATTTGTTAAAGTATTTGGGGACCAAACAGGAAAGAACCTCTGACTGTACCTGAGGATGTTAAGAAAGATGATTTAAGATGATAACATGGCTGAGCTGAGGCATGGTGGGTAGTGATGAACAACAGCAATGGATAAAAAGCATATAGTGCCATTAGTTACTGATAATTGCTTTTACTAGCTTTTTAATATATCTTCTATAAACAGTGTTTAAAAATACAATGTTTAAATACTCTGTGAAGTTATAGACCAGAAGTGGAAAAGGCCATTATTCCTAGGTTATGTTCTGAGGATAGTTCCAACCACTTATTTTTTCCATCTGTAAATCTTGATATCTGTCAGAGTCCACCTTACATGGATTTCTAAATCTAATTACTTGGTTCGCTTGATCTTCTGAATCATCTCACCATTTCCAAATTCCTATCCTCAGCCTTTGCTTCCCCTGTGTCCTTTTCACCCCATTAGGGACTAGTTCTAATCTGATTATGCTGAGAAGCCATGAAAATCATAGCTTCTAGTTCCATCCTTATTCATGAAGAAGCAAGCTGACATTCTTCAAATTTTTCAGAATGAAATATCATTAAGACAAACATACCTTCTTTCTGCTAATATTAACCCCCCTCAGCATAAATGTAATTCAATTTACACTAACAGTTTTTACCCCTTCATGCTGTCTTACACATACTACCTCCAACCAGGTTTAAGGAGGGCAAGAAAGTATCACTAGCACAGAAATTTTCATCCTGCCATAGAATATTTAATAATTACCATTTATCACATTAGTTTTGCTGCATGCCAATAATTTTAAAGGTTAATAAAACCATTTGATAAACATGTCAAATATATTATTTCATCATTTCTTAACTAATTTTAATAATGATGTTTAGTTTAATTTCCTTGACAGGCACAGTATTGACAATATACTGAGACCTCAGTTACAAACACCAAGTCATGAATGTTAGTAAAATTTTATATACTTATGTAACTTATACGTAAACCTACTATAAAGAATAGCTTATGATAGACCTAGGAAAATTTGTGTGTGTTTTTCTTTCACTTTAATTTTTTTTTATTTCTTTGTTTAGTTGTTGGGAGTAGATGTTCTTCTTTCTTTGTATACACATATAATTCCAATAATAAAGAATGAGAACTAACAATTTTAGTTTAAACAAGATGAGATACATACCTTATCAAATAGTTGTATTTTCAAATATAAGGACGTTTATTCCATTAAAAAATAAAAATATCTTAAAATTGTTTCCAGAATCTGAAAATAATTTTTTGTTCTTTCCTTTTTTTAATTTTTTTTAAAGAAACTTTAGGTTACATAAATGTTACATAAAAAATATGTGGTAGGGAAGCATATTTGGCTCAACTGATAGAGCATCTGCCTACCCCATGGGAGGTCCAGGGTTCAAACCCAGGACCTCCTGACCTGTGTAGTGAGCTGGCCCATGCTCAGTGCTGATGCACACAAGGAGTGCTATGCCACACAGCGGTGTCCCCTGCATAGAGGAACCCCACACACAAGGAGTGTGCCCTGTAAGGAGAACGCCCCTGCTCAAAAAAATCTCAGCCTGCCCAGGAGTGGTGCCGCACACATGCAGAGGTGATGCAGCGAGAGGATGCAATAAAAAGAGATGCAGATTCCTGGTGCTGTTGACAAGAATCCAAGCGGACACAGAAGAACATACACAGAGAATGGACACAGAGAGCAGACAGTGGGGGAGGGGGACAGAGAAGGAGAGAGATAAATTTTTAAAAAGTCTTTAAAATATATATATACATATGGTATTCCCATATGCCCCACTCTCTCCCCCTTCCACACCCTCCCACATTAACAACATCCTTCATTAGTGTGGTACATTTGTTACAATTAATGAATACATATTGAAGCATTGCTGCTGATCATGTACAGTTTACATTATAGTTACACTCTGTTCTGCACAATTATGTAGGTTATGACAAAATATGTAATGGCTTATATCAGTCATTGCAATATCATGCAGGACAATTACAAAGTCCTGAAAATTCCCCTATATTACACATCTTCTTCCCTCTACCTCCCCTCAGAACCTCTGATAGCCACTGCCTTTATATTAATGATATCAGTTCTTACATTGCTAGAATAATAATAAGTCTTTAGTAGAATAACAGTAAGTCTATTTCAGTCCATTGTTTATTTCCCAGCAATGAGGATTTTGGGATGGTATTGCCCACTCTGCTTCTAATTGAGAGGTGGCTGAGATCCCATGGGGCAGAAGGATGGAATTGTCTTGCTTGCAGTTGCAGATATTCTCTATTCTTTGGGATGGACATTGTCCATCATTATCTTCCTGTTGGTTGTCCTAGGGGAGTCCAAAGAACTGAAGAGTAAGTGCTACAACTCTGCTGAGATTCAGGGTTCTACTAGCACATGGACAGACCAAATTTTTAAGTCCCTGGGACATATATTTATCAGGTATAGTGCTAAGCATATGCGCAAATAAAAGGGGCAGAAGAGCCTTGTGTGGGGAAACCATAAATGAGTCTAACTCTGTTACTATGGGGAACATAAGTTCCAAATTAAGGCCTATTCACAGGGTGCCAAACTCTTGAGCTGTCTGCCCTGCTTACAGTGCCTGGATGTTTTTAGAGCCCTCGGGAACCCCACTATTTGGATACTGTATACTGTGGCAATCAATGAGATCCTGCTGAGACTTGCACAATAGTAAGGTCAGAATGACCTTCCAACTCATTTTGAAATATTTTAGCCATAAAAACTCATTTGTATCTGCCATTTCCCTCCATGGTCTTTTTCCAGACGCATTGCTGGTTGGTGCTTGGCAATAATCCCTTGGTGTCAGGCATGCTTATCCGTGGCAGAAAGTTATGTACAAAACTGGCAGGAAGGTAGTGCTTTTATATGCTAAGTTTGGCTTAGAAAGAGGCCGCACTTGAGCAACACAGAGGGTCTCAGGAGGTAACTCTTAGGCGGTATATAATACTAGGCTAAGATTCAATTTCACAAGGAAATATTCATAAGTACAATCATCAATATCAAGCAGCATATTGGTCTGTTTTCCTGCACTAGGCACTGCCCTTGTACTTGGGGGATTCTTGCTGTCCTATTAGAGAACATAGAAGAACTCTCTAGGATGGGAATTCAATATTCTTTTGGTTATTATGTAGATCTCCACTTAGAGAAACAATGCCCCATGAACACTTGAGCATATTCATATGCCTTAGGGGCATGTCCTGCGTAAACCCCTCACATGCATCCCCCATCACTCATGCCCTGCACCAGCGATCTGCCCCTGCAACAGTTGTGACCCTTTTTAATTCAAAACCTCTCATAAATGAAGCAAAAACAAAACATTTTAAGACTAATAAGAAAATGAAATAATAATAGTTTTTAAAATAACATAAAAAATACAAAGGAATTTAAAAAATTTTGAAATATAAAATAGTTTAGACTTTGTGTCTTTCATCACTGTAAGATCTGTTGTTTTATATATATATTGACATTTTCTTCAGTATATTCCTCTAGTGCCTTTTTTTTTTTCATTTTGTATTCAAAGAAGCTTTAGATAACAGGAAAGTCATGTAGAAAATATCAGAGATTCCCATATACCCAGAACCCTCCCTGTTTCCCTCTCCCATATTGATAAGAATTGACATGCAGATGGTACATTTGTTACAATTGATGTACAAAAATTGAAGTATTGCTATTAACAATGTTTAATGGTTTACATTATGGTTTATATTTTGGACTTTTTTAGGTTTTGATGAAATTTATAGGTTTTGATGAAATTTAAAATGGCCTGTATCCATTATCAAGATCATTCAGAACAATTCTGATGCCCTAAGATGTCCTATGTTCCAGCTCTTCTATTCTTCCCTCCCCTTCCCATCAGAATCTATGGTAACCACTAAGTATGAATTTTTGAAAAATAAGATTCATAGTTAATTGCATAAATATTGAGGAAGGATGGTTCAACAATGAACCCTTGATATTGATAACTATGATTATGAACCAGGCCTAGAGCTGCAGGGTGACTAAGAGTTACCTCCTGAGAGTCTCCGTGTTGCTCAAATATGGTCACTCTCTAAGCCAAACTCAGCATGTAAATGCATCACCTTACCCCCAGCATGGGACATGACTCCTGGGGATGACTTTACTTGGCGCGGAGGGATTACTACCAAGCACCAGCTGATAATGTAACTAGAAAAAGACCTTGAATAAAGGGGCCAACTCAGACCAGCAGAATATCTCAGTACACATGTAATATCAAGTGTTAAAAACTGCTTTTGACCTTGAATAAAAGGGGGAAATGGAAAGGACAAATGAATTTATATGGCTATGAGTCTCCATAAAAGAGTTGGGAGGTCAGAAGGGTTGTGCTTACACATGCCTCAGCAGGGTCCCAGAGACAGCCAAAGTAAATACAACCCCAGGTACTGATTCTCCTGATGGCTACAGAGACCCAGATGGCTCTGGAGTTCAGTGCCATGTTAGTTGGCCCTCCATTGGAGTTGTGTTCCTGAGTGTGATGGAGTTGGACTTAGATGTGACCTTTCTACACATGCCTCTTCTGTCACTTTTACTGGACATGTGGTTGGTGCTGGGGTTGCTGTATACTCAGGAGACCTGAAGCTCTAGACTGTCCATGTGACAGCCAGGCCCTGAGCCTCAGGAGACTTGCAACTCCTATCTTCTGGTTTATTGGATTTACCCTGGCCAGCTAACAGGGAGTTGAAGGTCAACAACCACACCAGGGAGCCAAGAGTGCCTACAACTGCAAGCAGGAGAATTGCATCCATCATCCATGTGGAATCTAAGCCTCCTCTTGATATAGAGGTGGAGTGGACATAACCATCCCAGGGTCCACAGGATGGAGGAATACAATATGGATTAGAGTGGACTTACTAATATTCTACTATGGCCCTATTGTGATTAGTAATGGAAGAAATTGTAGCGTTGATGTGGAGAAAGTGGCCACATTAGCTGCTGAGGGGAGGGAGAAGGAAGAAAAGATATGATGTGGGGGCATTTTCAGTATTTGGAGTTGTCCTGGATGGTACTGCAGGGACAGATGCTGGACATTGTATGCCCTGCCATGACCCACTGGGTGGACTGAGAGAGAGTGTAGACTACAATGTAAACCATTATCCATGTGCTGCAGCAGTGCTACAAAATGTATTCACCAAATGCAATGAATGTCCCACAATGATGAAAGAGGTTGCTGATGTGGGAGGAGTGGGGTGAGGGAGGTGGGAGCCTCATATTTTTTTAATGTAATGTTAAAAAAAAAGAAAGGGGAAAAAAGATGTGTTTGCAGACAAGGGATTTTTTAAAGCAATGTATATAGAGCCATTAATGTTTATATATGCATTTATAGAAAAACTGGTAATAAATATTAAAACTTGCTAAAAAAAATTGAGGCTTGACATATTGGACTGCATTCTCTTATTAGGTGCTGGACTGCTTTCTCTTATTAGGTGCCTATATTTTTGAGGGATTCTTGTCCCTTGAACTGAAAACGTAGACTCCCAAGGATGGTAGTTCAATATCTTCTTGTTTATTTTGGGGGTTTCCACCTACTGATATAACACACTATGACAAGATGACCACTTTCATATTCCATAGAAGCCTACCGCAGGTGTACCCTGTCCTGTATATCCACCGCATCTGAAACCCTACATCAGTAACCCTCCCATGCCATGTTTGCCAAAGGAACATTCCCAAGATTATGGTTTTAATCACAGAACTACAAATCCCGAGTTCATCTCCTCCCTCCCCTAACCCTCCCCCCAATACCACAGATAGTCTAACTGAATATCCCCACTCTACTTCCCCTCACAGACCAGTACCACCTAACCCAATCATATCACCACACCACTGTCACAACTTCGCCCTTCCACCTTATCAGATTTTGCCCATATGGGCACTGGTTCACCAACCTCTACTCCTTTTCTGTCTCCTGTAAATCTGTCTTCCAGACCCTAGGTCTGTGAGTCTGCTCAATTTGCTTAATTCATATCAGTGAGGTCATGTAATATTTTTCCTTCAGTGCCTGGGTTAATTCACTAAACATAAGGTCTTCAATATGCAAGCATGTAATCCCCTATGTTAATACTGCATTTCTTCTTATAACCCATTGTGCTTATCCATTCATCTGTTGATGTACATTTGGGTTGCCTCCAACTTTTGATAATAGTGAATAAAGCTGCTGTGAACATTGGTGTGTGCTCCGGACCGGCAGGGGCGAGTCCAGGGGCCTGTGGGAGGAAGCAGGGGTAGGGGCAGGAGTCGAGAGAAGAATGGAGGCAAGACAGGGTTCTGATCAAGCCTCATTTATTGGGGGTAAAACACGGGGATATATAGTGAGGGAAGAGAACATGTCTATAGGTGATAGGCTGATCTTGTGGGTGGCAGACGACCAAGGAGGGGATTGGCTGACAGTTCGTGTTGGGTCTGCGGAGTTTCACGCCTTGCGCATGCGTATTGCTGCGGTCACCAGAGTTGTGGCGGGAAAAGGAGAACAAAGAAACAAAGAGGAAGAAGAATAAGGAAATGACAGGACAGATTTGTGAACTCCGCCATGTTGTGAAATTCACTATGTTGTGGAAGGCTGTAAATAGGTCTCACAGCGGATGGCTCCCCACAGGTCCCCCTTTTCTGTTTAATGCGTTATGAATTGAAGAAAGGAACAGCCGGCAGCGGCTCACGTTAGAGCAGGGCTTATTTTCAGTAGTGGCATGTGGCTGCAAGGTGCTCCCGTGCTGAAAGGGGGGCTGTGCCTGTCTTAGGTCGGGGCTGCACCCGGTAAGCGATTCATCTTACCCGGTATGCGATCAGTCTTACCCATCATTGGAAATCGTGGCAGCAAAAGACCCATGACTGATGGGTCAGCCCAGTTGCCCGTCATTGGCTAACCAGTCCAGCGCCTCAGCGACAGATGGCTTGCAATTACAGCAAGCTATAACGGGGAGCCCTCATAGACCATGTATGACAAGCATGATGTATTGAGATTGGTGGGTGTGGCCACACGTGCCCCGGTCTTGTCAGGCCAGGGTGCCCATTGCTCGTTCGAGCCGCTGGATTTTTGCAGAAGCCATTCAATGATATTGATTAAACAGAGAAGGTTAAGCCATGATAGGGGATGTGGTGACTGTAAGGGGAAAACAGGCAAAGAAATGCTATTAGGGTACAGGATAGCAAATGAGACAACATAAGAAATTTGCATATTCAAAGGTTGGTTGTTCGTTCTTCGGTCCGGATAGGTTGGTACTGACGAACGGCGGCAAGATACATCACGTGGGCCGAGATTTGCTTCATCCTTTCTTGGAGAAATTTAAGGAGGCAAGGCGCAAATGCACAGATTAAAAGGAGAGCAATTAGGGGGCTGAGGCGGGGACCCAGCCATGTTACAAGAGGGGAGGTGAGCCAGGCCGATAGGGAGGAGGTTGATTGGGAGGGCAGTATTCCTTCCCGCAATTCTTGTAATTTCTTAACATTTTGCTCAACAATACCAGGTTCATTTATATAGTAGCAGCATTCCTCCTGGAGAAAGAGGCAGGTTCCTCCTTTATTCAGCTGTGAGTAAGCTAAGGGCCCTGCGGTTTTGAAGGACTACTTGGGCAAGGGATGTTAGTTGCCGCTGCAGAGAGTCAAGAGACTGCGCACTGGATTCTAGGCTAATTTGTTGTTGTTGTTTAAAGTATTGCAAGCTGATGAGGCCATGACCAAGAGCACCACCTGCTGTGGCAGCTGCAGCGACTGAACCTGTGAGGCTAATTTTTTACCAATATAGGGAGGAAGGCGGCTCTCTTTTGACACAGATGGGGATAGTAAAATTTTTTAGTCTGCCTTCTCCATAGTATGTTAGTTGCAGGGTAATGGCTACTAGGATGCAAGGCCTCATTTCTATAGAATAGAGCATTTTTGGGTTATAGTTAATTTTCCAACCACAAACACATAAGGATCTCTTACACATGCCTGAAGATGAATTTGATTTAAATGCAGATATTGACCATTCTTACTATTATTCACAATCCATTCTATAGTAGGAACTATTCCTAGAAAAACTTTCCACAAATTCTTTTGTTTATGTATAAATGTAATATTACACCATGGAGAAGAGATCCATTTCCCTTTCTGTTTCTAAATATTATTTTTAGTAAAAATTATTTTTTGTTGACCTTTACTATTTAGACCATGCCAAATAAATCTGTCATTATATTCAATGGGACTCCCCATAGGGGCACTTTCCCACACTATTCCATAGGAATCATTAAAAATGACAGATTCTCTTCCTATATGGCATTCTTGCCATCTTTCTTTATCCCTACTGTCTTTTCACGGACAATCATAAGTAGGATTTTTAGTCATGATTAAATCGTAAGAGGGAAATAAAGTCACAATAAACTGAGTATTATTATTTTTAAAGATAATTATGGCCCGATTTTTAACATACATACAGGAAGGATGGTTACCAATGCATAAGGGTTGATAATCAAATGGCAACCCCAGATTATCGATTCTTTGTTTTTCTTCATAGAGTTTAATTGGCAATCAATCATCAGATGGTCCAGGGAATATATGGGTTTTATTCAGATATATATGGAAGAATGAATCTTTCCAGGTTAACACTTTAAGTAATGGAGGGTTAGGTATATAGGCCTAATAAGTGTTTCCTTATTACTTATATTCCTTATTATCAGATATATATGGAAGAATGAATCTTTCCAGGTTAACACTTTAAGTAATGGGGGGTTAGGTATATAGGCCTAATAAGTGCTTCCTTATTACTTACGATCACCATCATCAGAAGTTGGAGGAGACCCCATCTCTTCATTCTGGGGTTTAATCCTTTTCACAGGCAAGCAAATTTGTTCTCCATTTTCTGAAATGATAAGAGCATAGCCTCGCCCCCTTACTTTAATCCTGCCTTTTTTCCATTCATTTCTTAAAATATCTTTCCAGAATATTGGTTGATCTTCATTTCCTGTGTCCACTGTAGATATTTGACATTTTCCAAAGTGACATTCCGCAGGTGTTAATGAATTATAAACATTAAGAAAAAGTAAAGTAAATAAAGCTTTTGCTAATTGATCTTTTGGTGTTATAATACCATTATTTCCCCCTTTTTGTTTTAAAAGCATAGTTTTCAGGGTATGATGGTTGTGTTTAACTATGGCTTAACCTGTAGGATTATAAGGAATATTAGCAACATATTGAATACCATATTTTAAAAGGAAAGATTCAAAGGATTTACTAATGTAAGAAGGTCCATTATCAGTTTTAATTTTCAGAGGGCATCCCATTACAGCAAAAGCAGACCAGAGGTGTGAGTGAACATGATGAAACCGTTCCCCACTTTGAGCAGTAGCCCACAAAAAATGAGAATAAGTGTCAATACAAACATGAACATATTGTAATTTACCAAAGGATGGTATGTGAGTAACATCCATCTGTCATAATTGATTAGGAGTCAGGCCTCTGGGATTAGTTCCAGCCTGAAAAGGCACCACTGTTAGTGGTCCACAAGTAGGACAAGTGCGAATAATTTCTTGTGCCTGTAGTCTTGTTAACTTTTGATATTTATTTTGCAGGCTTTTAACATTAATGTGAGTTAAAGCATGGTAATCACGAGCACTTTGTAAACACCTTACTAATAAATCAGCTCGAGCATTATTTGCTGTCATAGGACCAGGCAAAGAGGTATGAGAGCATCTATGAGTAATGTAAATAGGATGCTGTTTTAACCTGATGAGATGTTGCAAGTTAGCCAAAAGTTGAGATAACTCATCAGTAGCAAAGATATGAGCTGTTTCAATATGCTTAACAGTAAGGCATACATATTCAGAATCAGAGACAATATTCAAAGGTTCCTTAAATATTGTTAATATCTTAATGATGGCAGCAAGTTCAGTATGCTGAGCAGATGTGAATGGAGTTTGCCAAGTCTGTTCTTTTTTAAAAGTAATGTATGCTGCTTTTTTATTACTATTACTATCAGTAAATACTGTACAAGATGGTTGGGCTATGCACATAGTCCTGAAAAGCATTGCAAGAGTTCATTTTTATGTTTTTTTTTTTTATATAGATAGAGAAATGCAGCTGGCTTGATTTGTGTAAGAAGACACTAAAGAATGTCCTAGCAAGTTTTAAAACAAAGTGGTAGCAATACAGCTGGACATTAACTTTTTGCAACAAACTAGCAGTGTTTGGGATTGCTGCATACTAGTGTTGTTAGTTTAATCTATGATAAGAGGTTGTTTCTGTGACATATACTCTTTTATTATAATTAAAACTATAAATAACCACAGTGTACTTTTCTTAAATATTATGCTGAAATATTGGTAACTTTATACATTCTTAAGGATTTATAGAAACCTTTTACTCATACAACTTTAATTAACAGAGGGTTAAAGGAAAGAAAAACTTGTTAATTTTGTAACACTTTTAAACATCTTTCATTTAACTTATAACATATTAAATGAACTCAACCATCACTTTAATTTTTCTTTCAAGGTAAAAGAACAAATCTCTTATAATTAGTTTGGAATAAAAGGCTACTGTTAAATGATGAATACAAGAAGGTATTTTGATAAAACAGACTTTCTTTGTATACTGATTATTGAGGATAAGAACTTTTACCAAAACAGTTTAATGATGAGAGGCCTTGAGAAAGAATAAAAATTTTTAACTTTGCATCAGCATACTACTTGATACTAAAGCCTTTAAAATTTTATAGATAGACCCATTAAATTTTATTTAACTTTAACTGTAAAAATTCCTTTTCCACGAACCTTTTGCACTTTTAGTATTCACTGAGGTTTTGTCCCACACTCTACTCTTTCCAATAATCAATCATTTTATCTCAGGACAAAATCATCTTCTGTTTCCTTAATAATAAAAACACATTCCATATAGCCTACATACAAAGTTATCAAGCAAACCTTTTATAACATAATACCGTGAACACTAAACGAGCTTGTTAAAATAATGAACTTTTCTTTACTTTAAATACTTAGTAACATGCAATATCAGAAACAGTTTCCTAGAAGCAAGTCGGCAGGGGGGCTGGTTGCTGCCAATCTTTCCTGTAATAAAATTACCTTTTATTATTATTATTATTATATTATTATTATTAATTAAGGTTTGTTTAATAATGACCTTATGGAATTAGCCACTTAAACACTTTAATGTAAACAATGCTTCATAAGACCTTTTATAATTATTTATAACCATATAGACTATATTTATATCATTTTAAGACAAATTTTACCTTTACAGAACATATTCCCTTACTTAAAGTTATTATAATATCTTCTACAATTTGCCACATGCAAATTAAGTTCCAAGAGTTTATGAAAATTAGCCATCCTACTTTAGGACAAAACACCTTTTTGCAAAAACTTGTTAAATTTCAGTTAGCATTGTCACAAACTTTTAACTTTTTTAATATTCATTTAAGTTTTGCATCCTTCTTATTATCCTGTGAAGAAAAATAAGTTATTCATTTCAATTTAGGCAAGAACCATTTTTTTTTTGTGAAAAGGCATAGTAATTTTGTTAATCAAGACTTACAATTTTTATTATTGTAGATACCGTAATAACATTTAAACTTATGTATTAATATAATAAACTTAAGTATTAATATAAGCGCTTATTTAATTTTTGGCCATTTGAATAGAGCTCTTTTAAAAATATCTACTAATTTATATTTACCATCCGGAGGTATCACACTATACACTGACATTGAATGAACAGACAAACACAAAACAATTACAACACATTAACAGAAACATACAATGTATTTGCAATCGATTCATAATTCTTTACTTTCTCGGTATAGCTGCTTTTAAATCCTCCGTTATATAACACATCTTAGATTGTACCTCTTACAATTTCTTCTGGAATTCATGTCGCCTGTAATATGCAAGCTTGTGCTTGGAAACATTATTAGTTATCAGCAATCAGTTAAAATAACTTGAGCAGCATAAATGTAGTTAAGTTTTTATTTTGCAGTTTAGACAGACCATTAACACACATTTTTGGATTATTACTTTAAGACTAAATTGAGACTTGAAGTTCTGGAGAAAACTATTGATTTAAAACTGAGAATTCCCCTTAGACTTTGATAGAAACTTGGTACTAATTTTATTATCTTGGTCAAGCAAGCCCAATCAGAACTAGAATGGAAACAAAACAAAATGCAAATGTTGCCACGTTTCTCTCTCTTTCCAGTGGATTTACTATATTAGCCTTCACTAGCCCAGTGCCGGCCGTAGCAAGGCCTTGTTGGTAGGCGGGGCCAATTTTAGGACAAAGCCTGATGCAACCAGAGAAATCCTCTTTTATTCTATAAGGTCTCACCGCGGCCTGACAAGCCGCATTTGCATTATCAAAGGCAATTTGCTTTACATAGTCCACCTCTGTGTTGGCATCACCAAATAGTCTTTCTGCAGCTGTGCACAATCTGCCTACAAAATTTGAAAGGGTTACTCTGGCCACTGCTTAATAATAGGCAGGGCGTTCTTTTGTAGACAGCCCTTCCCAGGCTCCAAGGGCCACGGTTCGAACCTGGGAGAAAAGGCTGGGGCCATATCTTGCTTGTTGCACAGTGCTTTCATAATCTCCCGAGCCTGTTACGGAGCAGTGGGCCCATAGGTGGAGGCGGCAGTCCCAAGCTCCTCCAAAGATCCAAAGGGGAAAGTGGAATGCACACGAAGCACCTTCACCTCACCACCTGCCCCACCATCCGCCCCATAGCTTTGCCCCTCGGTTCGCCTCTCGGTGGCCGGATATGCAAAAAAAGGGTTTTTTTTTTTTCCCACCGCAGGGGATGCATGCCTGGGTGGCCTTTCTAGGCAGGCACAGGTGGGCAGGAAGTTGATAAAAGGATTGTGGTTAATTGCCTTTCTGCATTTGTGGTGTTTTAATTCTTTTAGCTGCTCTAGCTCCTTTATGAGTTGTAAATACTCCCTTCCTGTGGAAACCAGGGACAAATTTCTTTTAGGAAGGCAAAGAATTTAGAGAGCTCTTTAGCATTAACCTTTACTCCTCTCATCTTAAGCATGGCCTGCAGACTGGATAGGAAAAGGGAACTATTACTAGGGGAGCCCTGCCCCATGGTAAAGTTGACACTTACCGAGGCCTTGGAAGATAGGCGGTCTCCCGAGGGTCTCTATCACATGTGCCCAAGCTGAAGCTCGGGTCTTCTGCCCAAGTCAGTTGCTCAGGTCTTCTGCCCTAGTCAGTCGTGCAGGGCCTCTGCCCTAGGCAGTCGCTCAGGTCTTCAGCCCAAGAATTCCCAGGTCTTCAGTGTAGTCTCAGATCACCAGAGCTGGCTTTTTCTGCAGTGCCGACTTGCTCCTGTCCCAGGTCCCAGCCCCACATGGGGCGCCACTTGCTCCAGACCAGCCGGGGTGAGTCCAGGGGCCTGTGGGAAGAAGCAGGGGTAGGGGCAGGAGTCGAGAGAAGAATGGAGGCAAGACAGGGTTCTGATCAAGCCTCGTTTATTGGGGTTAAACATGGGGATATATAGTGAGGGAAGGGAATGTGTCTATAGGTGATAGGCTGGTCTTATGGGTGGCAGACGTCCAAGGAGGGGATTGGCCAACAGTTCGAGTCGGGTCTGCGGAGTTTTGCGCCTTGCGCATGCGTATTGCTGTGGTCACCAGAGTTGTGCGGGAAAAGGAGAACAAAGAAACAAAGAGGAAGAAAAATAAGGAAATGACAGGGCATATTTGTGAACTCCGCCATGTTGTGAAATCCGCTATGTTGTGGAAGGCTGTAAATAGGTCTCACAGCGGATGGCTCCCCACAGGTGTGTATATATATCTGTTTGTGTCCCTGCTTTTAATTCTTCTGAGAATATACACAGCATTGGGATTGCTGGATCATATGGTAGTTCTATAGTTACTTCCTGAGGAACTGCCAAACTCTGTTCCACAATGGCTGCACCATTCTACATTCCCACCAGCAATGGATAAGTGTTATTTTTCCTCCACATCCTCTCCAATACTTTTAGTCCTTTGTTTTTTTTTTTTTTTAATATCCACCAGTCTAATGGGTGTAAGATGATATTGCATTTTCTTTGATTTGTTTTTTCCTAATGCTAGTGATGTTGAGCATTTTTTAAAGTGCTTTTTAACCATTTGTATTTCTTCTTTGAAGAAGTGTCTACTCAAATCACTTGCCCATTTTTTTAAACAGGTTGCTTGTCTTTTTATTTTTGAGATGTAGGATTTCTTTATTTATGCTGGATATTAGTCCTCTATTGGATAGATGGTTATCAAATATTTTCTCCCAATGAGTAGGCAACCTTATCACTTTCTTGACAAAGTCCTTTGAGGTGCAAAGTTTTTAATTTTGAAGATGTCCCATTTATCTATTTTTTTCTTTCATTGCTCGCACTTTGGGTAAAGTGCAAGATCTTGCCACCATTTCCTACTACAAGATCTCATAGATGCCTCCCTATATTATCTTCCAGGAGCCTTATAATATTGGTTCTTATATTTAGATCTTTACCCACCTTGAGTTAATTTTTGTATAGGGCGTGAGATGGTGATCCCATCTCATTCTTTTGATTTGGATATCCAGTTCTCCAAGCACCATTTGTTGAAAAGGCCATACTTTCACAGTTAAGTGAGCTTTGTGACCTTGTCAAATATCAGCTGACCATACATGTGAGAATCTATATCAGAACTCAGTTCTGTTCCATTTGTCATTGTTTCTGTCCTTGTATGTTTTAAGGTCAGGTAGTATGATTTTTCCAGTTTCATCTTTCTTTTTTCAATATGTTTTGGCTATTTGTGACCACTTGCTCTTCCAAGTAAATTTCCTAGTTAACTTTTCCAAATCAGTAAAAAACACTGTGGAAATTTTTAGTGGGATTGAGTTAAATCTGTAAATCAGTTTGGGTAGGATAGATACCTTAATGATGTTTAGTCTTCCTATCCATGAACAGGGAATATTCTTCCATTTACTTAAGTATTCTTTGATTTCCTTGAACAATGTTGGGTATTTTTCTACATGCAAGTCCTTTACATGATTAGTTGTTTATTCCTAGGCATTTGATTCTTTAAGTTGCCAGTGTAAATGGAATTTTTTTCTTGATTTCCTCTTCAGATTGCTCATTATTGTTGTAAAGAAATGCTACTGATTTTTTGCAAGTTGATCTTATATCCTGCCACTTTACTCAACTCATTTATAAGCTCTAAAAGCTTTGTTGTAGATTTCTCAGGACTTTCAAGGTATAGGATCATGTCTTCTGCAAATAGTGAAATTTTTACTTCTTCTTTTCCAATTTAGATGCCTTTTAGATCTTTTTCTTTTCTAAGTGCTTGAGCTAGTACTTCTAACACAATGTTAAATAAGAGCAGTGTCAGTTGGCATACTTGTCTTTTTCCACATCTTAGAAGGAAAGCTTTTAGGATTTCACATTGAATATGATGTTAGCTGTGGGTTTTTCCTACATACCCCTTATCATGTTGATGAATTCCTATATTTTGAAGTTTTTTTTTTTTTTGAGAAAGCATGCTGTATTTTGTTGAACACTTTTTCTGCATTTAAAGAGATGTGATCTTGTGATTTATTTTTCTTTTTATCTGTTAATGTGATGTTTTACATTGATTGATTTTCTTATGTTGAATCATCCTTGCATACCAAGGATGAAAACCTCCTCATCATGGTGTATAATTCATTTGAAGTGTTGTTGAATATGATTAGCAAGCATTTTATTGAGGATTTTAGCATCTAGGTTCATTAGAGAGATTGGTCTATAGTTCTCCTTTCCTGTGGTGTCTTTGTGTGGCATTGACATTGGGGTGAGATTGGCATCATAGAATGAGTTAAACAATATTCTCTCCACTTCTAATTTTTGGAAAAGTTTAAGCAGGATTTGTGTTAGTTCTTTCTGGAATATTTAGTAGAATTCAACTGTAAAGCCATCTGGTCATGGACTCTTCTGAGTTGGGAGGTTTTTGGTGACTAATTCAATCTTATTATTTGTGATTGGTCTGTTGGATTCATGAATTTCTTCTTCTGTCAATATAGGCTACTTGTGTGTTGTCCATTTTGTCTGAGTTAGCCGTCTTGTTGGCATAAAATTTTTCAAACTACCCAGGGCATTTTCAGGACTTTGAGTTGTCCTGGGTGGTACTGCAGGGACAAATGCTGGACATTGTATATCCTGCCATGTCCCACTGGGTGGACTGGGAGAGAGTGTAAACTACAATGTAAACCATTATCCATGTGGTGCAGCAGTGCTCCAAAATGTATTCACCAAGTGCAATGAATGTCCCATGGTGGTGAAAGAGGTTGTTGATGGGGGAGAAGTGAGGTGAGGGGAGTGGGGGATATATGGGGACCTCTTATATTTTTTAAAGTAACATTAAAAAAGCGAGAGAAAATAAAATAAAATAAAAAATACTGTATTATTCAACCAAAAAGGTGCTGATGCAAAGTATCAGGAATCTGTTGACTTATATAAATGGTATTCATTTGGGTTAAAAGCTCACAGTTACAAGGCTCTAAAGAGTCCAACTCTAGGTTAGTTCCTCACGTGGTGAAGCAAGAGAACAGGCGGCATCATCTTCCTCTTTCCTCTCAAAGCTCTTTAGGTGCAGTTTCTTCTGATCTCAGCTGTAGAATGGAGGGCTCTGGTCTCTTCACAAAGGCAGCTGTAAACTATCAGGTGAATGGCTTGTCTCTCTTCCTGGAGCTGCAGGATCAAAGCTGACAAGTTCTCTCCTCTTCTGTGTCTATGAAACAGTCTCTATTCCTCTGTATCCTCTTCCAATTATTTGCCCACCAAGGGGGCAGAGCCTCAACTCTGAGATGCCCTAATGATGTGGTCAAATCAAAGCCCTAATTTTAACATAATTTAATCAAAGACACCTAAACTGAATCCAATACAATCAAAAGGTATCACACCCACTAAATAGATTAGTTTACAAGTGTATCTCTTTTGGGGGTTCATAAATAATCTCAAACTGCCACAAATACTCTTTCCATGGGATAAGAGGTGATATCCCCCTAATTTCTTATTTTATGGATTTGCATCTTCTTTTTTTTTCTTTGTTAATCTAGCTAAGGGTTTGTCAATTTTATTAATCTTCTCAAAAAATAGTTTTTGGTTTTGTTATTTTTATGTGATTTTTTTATTTTCAATTCCATTTAGCTATGCTCTAATATTTGTTATTTCCTTCTTTCTACTTGCTTTGGGATTAGTTTGTTTTTCTTTTTCTAATTCCTTCAGGTGTGAACTTAGGTCTTTGGTTATAGCTCTTTCTTCTTTTTTAATATTGACATTTATAGCTATGAAATTCCCTCTCAGCACTGCTTTTGCTGCATCCCATAGGTTTTGATGTGTTGTGTTGTTGTCATTTTCATTTATTTCAAGGTAGTTACTGATTTCTTTTGCAATCTCCTCCTTGACCCATTGATTGTTTAAGAGTGTATTGTTTAACTTCCATTTCTTTGTGCCTAATCTGTCTCTGCCTCTTACTGTTTTCCAGCTTCATTCCATTGTGGTCATAGAAATTATTTTGTATGATTTCAATCTTTCTGAATTCACTGAGAAGTGTTCTGGGACCTAGCATGTGGTCTGTCAGGGAGAAAGATCCATTTGCTCTAAAGAAGAATGTATATTCTGCTGTATTTGGGGTAATGTTCAATATATGTCTATTAGGTCTAGTGTATTCTTCTCAGTCTCTCTTTCTTTACTGATCCTGTGTCAAGATATTCTTTCTTATGGTGATAATGGTGTATTAAAGTCCCACACTTTAATCATAGGGGCATCTATTTTTTCATTTAGTTTTTCCATTGTTTGCTTCATGTATCTTGAGGTGCTCTGGTTAGGTGCATAAATGTATATAATTGTTGTTTCTTCTTGACAGATTACCCCTTTAATTAATATATAGTGTCTGTCTTTTACAATAGTTTTGCATTTAAAATCTATTTTGTCTTATATTTGTATACCTTTTCCCACCTTTTTTGTCATTGTTTGCATGCAAAATTGTTTTCCAACCATTCACTTGCAGCCTCCTTTCATCCCTGGGTCTAAGGTGAGTTTCTTGTAGGCAGCATATAGATGGGTCATATTTCCTTATACATTTTGCCAATCTGTGTCTTTTAATTGGAGAGTTTAACCCACTAACATTCAATTTTATTACTGTAAAGGCATTACATGCATTAGCCATATTTTCTTTAGTTTTATATATTTCCTTTCAACCTGCAGGACTTCTTTTAGTATTTCTTGAAGGGCAGATTTCTTGTTAACAAATTCTGTTATTTCTACTTATATGTGTATATTTTGAACTTTCCCTCTTTTTTTGAATGCCAGTTTTTCTGAACACAGAATTCTTGTTTTTCTATTGGCACCTTAACTATGTCATTCCACTTCTTTCTTGCCTCCATGGTTTCTGATGAGACACCAACACTTAATCTTATCAAGTTTCCCTTGTATGTAATGGATCTCCTTTCTCTTGCTGCTTTCAATATTTTCTCTTTGTCTTTAGCATTAGATAATTTGATAAGTATATGTCTTGTTGTAGTTCTGTTAGTATTTATACTGTTTGGTGTGTGCTGTCCTTCCTGGACATATAAATCCAGGTCTCTCAAAAGAGTTGGGATATTTTCAGTCATTATTTTCTCCAATACTCCTTCTGCCCCTTTCCCTTCTCTTCTTCCTCTGGGATGCCTATAATACATATATTTGTGCATTTCATGTTGTCATTAAAATCCCTAATTCTCTGCTGAATTTTTTTCTATCTTTCTACCTCTCTAATTTCAGATGTACTGTCTTCTACATCACTGATTCTTTCCTCTGCCTATTCAAATCTGCTCTTTTATGCTTCCAGTGTATTTTTTTTATTTTTTGCCTTGTGCCATTCATTACATTAGATACATTATCTTTTTATGCATGTTTACAATTTCTTCATAATGTTCTCTCAGTGTCTTAATATCCTTAATCTCTTCCTTCACTTCATTAAATTGGTTCATTATATTTGCTTGGACATCCCTAATTTGTAGTTCCAGTGCTTCATTTCCTCTTGTTTTTCAGTTTGTTTTTCAGACTGGGCCATGTCTTCCTGTTTCTTAGAATGGCTTGTAATTTTTTGTTGGTGTCTAGGCATCTGTTTATCTTGATGGACTTATTTGGTTGGTTTTCTTCTCTTCTTACTATAGGGTTTTGTTTTGTTGTGTGTGTGTGGTAAATTTCATTTTTGAATTTTTGATTCTTTTTTTTCTTTTATTCTATATCCTTGTAGTTGCCTGTGTTCCCTTGGGGAAAAAAAAAAATTAGGACCAGAGAAAGGAAAGAGATAAGAAGAGAAAAAGAATAATAGCAATCATAATTTTAAAAAAGTAGAAGAGAAATCATACAATGGCTTTTTAATCTTTCTTGTTCCCTTCTGGATGATGTGTGGCACTTTCTTGTTCTATAGATCTCAAAAGTAGCTCCCTTGGGTAGGTTTTTGCCTTTTCTCCATTGTTTTTGTGAGATAATTGAGCTCTGCCTACTTACTTTGATACCATCTTCCCAGAAGTCTCTGAAAATATAATTTGATTGATATATGTCATTGTTATTTAATCAGCAATTGAAAAACTATTTAAAAGAAAATGATCAAAGATCTAGAGGAAAAGATGGTGACTGTATAGTCTAAATTTGTTCTGCTTTTGATTGCTTAAGAATGATGCTTCAACCCAACTTTGAACAGCACAGGTTGGGGCAATCATAAGACCAAGAATGTACTAGACAAATGATTAGACATGAGCTTCATTGGGACTTACAAACAGGAAAGATTCTTTGATGGCTGCCAGTGGAAGAATGAAGTTAGTGGTCCTCAAAGAAGAGAAAAAGGGGGGGCCAATATATGGAGTCTCAAGACAAAGACATTCCATAGTGTTTGAGAATAGAGTTTTTGCAAAGCTTACATGAGCCACACAAATGGTGTGCTTGACAGTGTTATCACAGGAAGGGAGTATACAGCCTTGAGGGGATTAAAGTTTACAGGATCATTGCACATTCTTTCCTTTGGTCAACTTTGTTACTTCTTAACTAGTAAGTGTCCAGGTTAGGTCTGTGGTTACAAACTGTGTTTCATTTAAGAGGGGTAGGGGCTTATTTAAGGGAGTCCCTGGGCTCCCACAAATGATTCGGTTTATTTAGATTTTGAGTACCTTTTTGTTTCTTTAAGAGATTTGCCTTCCTTATCTTGTGATTTTTAAAGAAAATTCTTTGGAATCATATGATATGAAATATTTTACATCTGGGTTGTTTTAACTCTTGAAACATTATTTATGTGGCTGTAGCTCCATTTGGAGTAAATTTTCTCTGCATCAAAAATTGTGCTTATTCTGCACAAGTTTTGCCCTAAAGCAGAGGCACTTAAAAGTTTTCTTCTGGGATAAAATATGACAAGTAAGCATCTGACTTGCAATTTTATTCCCCTTTTCTTTCTTTTCTCTGCTCTTCTCTTCTCCTTCTCTTCTCTTCTTTTCTCTCTTTCTCTCTTCCTTTCCATTTCTGTCTCTTTTTGAACCATCCAGGGAATTACTCCTCTTTAAAATTTATGGAAACAAATAATTCGAGTTGTCATTATTTAAATGATATTGCATTTAGAAATGAAGATTTACTTTAAAAGAATACTTTTAATTTAGCAATACATATTATTTCTAATATATTTATTTTTAAATATGTTTAAAATGTTTATCTGAAAAGGACAAATACACTATTTTATCAGTATAAAATGAGGGCAAAATATCATTAGTACTATGATATTTAATGAATTCAGTATCTTGCTCTGTTTATTTACCAAAGGAAACAAAATTAATATAAACCAACATCCTCTATAACTCTGGAAAATTGATCAATCGATGTTTAAATCAGTTAGTGTAATTAACAGGAATTGTTTTTGTGAAATTTATGATGGACTGAATGATACAATCTCATAACATATACAATATTCAAAATTGCATATATCATGTATTTTTCTTTTATTCATCAATAAAAAGATTTTTTTGAATTTTAGTGAAAATGTTTTTCAAACTTTTGTTTCATTTTCACAAACTAAATTTAGGGAGTGAAAAAGTATATGAAATGATTTAATTCCTTTAGTTCCTAGTGTACAAAATTTACTGTTTGAAATATTGAGTCATGAAAAGAAATCTATTATAGCAACAAGGTCTCATGTCAGCTCTTTCCTCATACCCTTTCTTCACCACATTCAAACTTAAATTACAATACTAATAACTGATACTTTAATCTATGTAAGTATCTGAACTGTCTCTCTCCAGACTCTGGGACAGTTTTTCTTTGTGTTTTTCCTTGGCTGCTGTATATGTACCCCAGGGTTCTGACTTTGCTCCTTTTCTCTTGTTAATCTATATCCTCGGCCTGTATGATGTCATCCTCTCTTATGGCTTCAATAATTATTTCTGAGCACACATCTCAAATGGAAACCTCAATTCTGAGCTCCAGAGCCCACTTCTCAACTTCCATGCCTAACAAGTACTGATATTTGGTATGCCCTAATTTAACTATTTTCTTTGCCAAAGCCACTATGAGTAATATAATGGCTATGCCATCTACAAAGAAACTTATGTAAATACCCTGATGACTGAAATAATTTCTCCTTTATCTTCACTCCTGCCATTCAATGTCTATGTATATAAAATTCTAATTCTGAAGTGCCTTCTAAATATTCCTTTTCTCCATTTTGCTCCAGCTGATGGAATCTTCTTTATATTTCAACTTATTCATGATCCTGTTTAAAAACTTGTTTTAACTTCCTGCTTCCTACAGAAAATCTCGGTCTCCTTACAAGACCTCTAAAGCCCTCTTTACCAGTGCCCTACTTCAGTAAGCCTGTTTTTATCTATATCCACTTCCACTATTCTCTCTTATTTTGCCCACAGAATATGCATTAACTTTCCCATAGAATATATGCTTTTATTGCAGTTACCTTTCTTGCTACATTTCCATCAATATGCAGGCTAGTTCTACAAAACAAAGAAATGCAAGTCCTTGACTTTCAAATGTGTAGGCAGGTATTCATGTAGGTGAAACAACTATTCATAAGTATAGGAAACTAAAATAAAACTTCAGTTTTTAAATAGAAACACAGATATTATTAATATTTTAATGTGAATTAAATATTTCTAGGAATTTTTTCTAAGACTGTAACAGCTCTGTAAATAGAAGGAAGACTAGTTATCTTCTCTTCAGAATATTATTATACAAGCTGCCATTTTGGAAAGTTGCAGTACCAATGTCAATGTCACTTATGGTATTTGAGTTGCCCAGGCAAAATGCTTACTTGTAGCTTTTGTAGTTATAATGAACTTATGTAAAATACTAAATTACTTAATACTTCAATAGTCAAATATGAAAACTATGTTGGGCAATAAAATAGTGATAACAATATTTATTTTACATATTTATCCACCAATTTAAGTAATCAAAGGACTTACAATGCTAAGCTATCATATTTTTTATTATTTAATGAGGCAGAAATCAAGAAAATGCTTTATAAAGAAAAGGTATAGAGATTCTGAAGATATTTTATACTCTCAAAATTTAAGAAAAAGGTTGTAAAGCAGATTATTATGAATATGCAAATGAAAATTTTAATCAGAAAAATAAAAACTCATCATTTCTTATAGAATAGGACAGGTGATTTCCAAATACAGTAATAAATAACATTATGTAAAGTATTCCAAACAAGTGAGAAAGTTTGCTTATATAATCCAAAAAATCTAAATGAAACATACTGTATTTTATTCCTTTAATTGTGAAACTGTTTTAAGAAGACTTGATAAGATGGCACAAGCAAAATATCAAGAGTATGTGTAATAACTACAGTCAAATGAATTTGCATTACATATGGATGAGAGTTTTAAGCATGAAAATCAGGATAGCGATTTTTGTCTTTTTTGTTATCTTCCTAACTCTTGCACCTAAAAACGAATGAATGAATATATTTTAAACTCAATTCAAAGCTATGTTCTTCTCCTTTCCACTTATGAATTAGAGTTGTGGTTGCAGTCACTTGAAACGCAAAAGACCAAAGTCTGGCTCACAATCCCTTCCATTTGGACAGCTATCTTGGGGGCATACATGATACTTATGAGCATTAGGGTCCTGCTTGCATGGACCTCTGCCTGTCAGTAGTGGGCTGGGTGATTAGTCTTGGTCCAATTAAGGTTGATTTTATGATTATGGTTTTCTCTGCTAACATGTGGTCTTCACACTGGTTTTGCTTGTTTTATTTGTGGTGTTGAAGGACAGTGTTTGTAATTATCCCAGGTTTTCCATTGGTCTATTCAACACCCCGATAAGGCTTAGCTTTACTTGTTTCTTCTTTGATTTTTTCTATTGAATAATTAAAATGATATAAAAAATATGTATTTTACCTCCTGCTTGGAACAGAGTATTCAGTGTTTAAGTAATTACTTTAAATCAGGTACCTAAAAATCCTATATTTCTTCAACTCTTTAACAACATTGCCTGTTTTATTATGATATTATATTGTACTTTTTTTTGTATTCAGATACAAATTTATCTTAGTGGCAGACAGAATATAAATCCCAAGTAGCTAATAAGAGTACAACCTCTTATTTTTCAGAAAGAATCAAACTGAGAAATAAGTGTTTAAAATTCACTAGGTGATTTGCTTTCCAAGGGAAAATTTTACATATACATATTTTTTTTTCCTATATTGCTTTAATATAAAAAGGCAATATGAGCTAAGAATTTAGTCTAAGTAAAAATAGAGAAAGGAACATAAATTTGCAGAGCCCATTAAGAATGCTCGAGAAGGCAAATAGGAAGTTTTCCTTTAGGAGAGTCGAGGAAAAGTCATCTAAGCAATAAGTTAACCTAGAGGAAACCATGCTGACGGAGGGCTTAAGCACTCAATGATTACAGAAAAGTTTTTTCTTCAAGATAAAATTAAGACAGCAAAATGTAAAACTAAGGCTATAGTTTGTCCTTATTATAAAGAACTATTCATTACAGAAAATTTAGAAAATATGGCAAAAGCCAAGATTCCAAGGAAAGTACCTAAAATATTACCACTAAAAGATAACATTTAATATTAATTGTTTTTCCTTCCAGACTTGTTTTCCTATATATTTATTTATAAACATAGTCCATTTTCAAGTGGTATGTTAAGGAGATAATAATTATAAATATTTTTCTCACAAATGCCTCAGTAAACCTACTTTGTGGTCTCCTTTTTCCTTGCCCTATTGGATAAAATCAGACAGATACTGCGACTTTTTGGATGACTTTCAACAATGAAATTTCTCCCCACAATCCTGAGTCACAGAAATTAGACTCATTTCTCTAATAAACCAGCTAGCTTTTTCTAGTCCTTATTAGGTGAATCCTATGAAACCTCACTAACTACTTAATACATGGTTATTTTCCTGGGATATTGCGTAGGGAAGAAAACATATACTATGCCTATCTACTAAAAATTCAATACATGAGACCACTTTGCTAATCAACATTCTTTTGCCAGTTTTAGCTCTATGGGAGCTTTTGTTATACTGGACTAATCTGGGGGCAACAATTGATTAGTGTAGATATCATGTTAAATGATCTTCTGGATTCCTGTAATAGATGACAAAGAGTTTCTCATGTGTCAGTAATTGGATTTTTGTATTCCAAAATTCTACTCCCAGCCATTTATCAGGATTATTTTAAGCAAGGAAAAGGTGTGGCTTGTGCTTAAAAGTATGGATTTTGAAGACAGATTATATGGGTTTGTAACTTGACCACTTGGGAAAGTGATGTAAGGGAAAAAAGCTTTATGTAGTCTCAATTTTCTCATCTGTGATAGGGATTACTAGTGCTGTCTGCCTCATGGGATTGTAAGTGTTAAATAATATATTTAAAAGCCTAGAAACTTAAAGCATGAAATCACAAGTTAGTTACAAGCATCTGTTATGGTTCTGGCAGTAATCCAAGGTTTTTGTTGTAGGATAAGCCAATTAAAGTCAGGGGCTTACTTATTTACTTTTTAATATCCAGAATCTAGCATAAATGCTTGTCACATAGTGGATGAGCAATCAATGTTTTTCAAATTAACGAAAGTGGAAAAGCCTGGTATGTACTTTTCAATATTAATAACTATAAATGGTATCTAGCTAGTTCCAGCATGAAAGCCTACCCCTATGTTACAGCTCATGATGCTCTTCTTCACATGATTTAAAAAACTGAACTCAGAATTTAAAAGTAGTGATTATAGTATTTATCAAAGTTCTACAACACTGCCATATCACAAGTATTACTACATTTAAACAGGTGGTTTGCACAACAGATGTGAAAACGCGATGGTTAGGTCATATTCACATTATTAGAGTTGGCAAGACCATTTCTTGGAGCCTTTAATGAACATTACATATACTAATTGTGGAACTGAAGCAACCCAGGTAAGTATTTCTTTCTAGTTTAGGTATAGGAAACAAATTAAATTTCCTCAAGATGTAATGACTTCAAGAAAAGAAGTTTTAATTGCTCTCTCGATTTCCTTTTTCAAGATAACTATAATTTAGTCAGGTCCATTTTCTCCAGTTATCTTATAAGACATTCCATTATTGCAGAAACTACAGCTTTGGGAACCATCACATAGATAACTATAACCTATTGGTGGTAAATTTTCCTAGAATATTTAAGAAATCCTGTCATGATCATCATTACAAATCCAATGGTTTGTTTGGATGTTTTTATATGTAATCTATATTTCTATATACTGTGTTCCTTGGATTATATCTGTGCCTTCTACTTTGTTTCTGCTTTGTTCTTCATGCTTTCATATTTCTATACCCCTCATTCATTGTAATTCATATGTGTCCTGTAATAAAACACTCAACATTCTCAGTACTAAAGCCAGTGAGCTGTTTTAAATATTGGCAAGCTTGTTTTTGAAGTTTTGGTTAAAATTACTATGATTCTTTTTTAAATAGGGAGAATTATATTTATTTATTTCATTTGCCTCTTCTTTCCATTAATCTCCATCTGATTTCTCAATCATGATTATATTCAATTTCTTTTCAAGCTGCTTCTCTACTTTGCATTCAGTTCAGAACAGCCCTTTATTTTGAGTGCCTGTGTTATTCCAGGCCTTTAGATAATTATTGAAGGTATAGTCAAGTAGATGGACTTTATCTTTAAGAGAATAATAATATCATAGGAAGTGTGGCACTTTGAGATTATTTATGAATTCCAAAAAGAGATATAGATTATGTTTGTAAACTGGTCTGTTCCTCTGGGCATGATAGCCTTTGACTGATTTAAATTTAAAGTCTTTATGTTTACCTGATTAAATCAAGATTAGGGCTTTGATTTGACCACATCATTAGGGTGTGCAGGGTTGAGTCTCCAACCCCTTGGTAAGCTATGCAAATGGACACTTAATCAAGAACACAGAAGCAGATACAGGAGAAAAGACACAGAATTCTGTAAACACAGAAGAAGACTTTGATCCTCCAGCCCCAGAGAGAAATGAGCCATTCACCTGATAGTTTGCTGCTAAATAGAACAGAGCAGCTGTGCCCTATGCCAGCCTGTCACTGAGTTCAGAAGAAGCTGTGCCCATAGATCCTTCAGAGGAAAAGGAAAACTGAATCCTGGAAGAGATTGGCAACTATCTTGTTCCAACATGTGGCAACAGACTTTGGTGAGGAAATACCTCTTATGGAAACTTGAGTTGAAACCTTTAGGGCCTTGTAACTGTAAGATTTTATCTCAAATAAGTACCCTTTTATAAAAACGAACCAATTCCTGGTACTTTGCATCAGCACTCCTTTGGGTGACTAATGCAGAAAGGCTATGATCTTGAATTATCTCCTTTTAGCACTGTAGTTCTCAAAGGAGTATTCTACTTCTGTTAGCTGTACATCCACCATTCACCTCTTAAATTCTTGCAATCAAGCTTCTATAGAGCAGTTTTCTGAAAGTGCTCTTCAAGGTTACTAATGGAAAATCGAGAGGCTTTTACTAAGTTTTCATTCCCTTGAAAGTTCTATATTTTTCAGTATTGCAGATTAACCTCTCCTTTTGAAATTTTCCTTTGCTTTACATATCATTCTCATGGGAATATTCTTTTCTTCCTTTTGCCTGAACCAGCCCCAAGTTGGCCAATACATTAAAGGGTTTCAACTCTCCATCAATTAAAATTTCTCCAGATCCTGTCTGTCCAGTAGTTACCCTGTACATGAACTTGAATTTCTAGGTGCTCGCTGAACATTTTCAATATATTCTTCATCACTTCAAATGCAACAAGTCTTGTAAAAACTCATATTTTTCCAGAAGTTAAGACTTTCTTCAACTTTTCCATTTCTGCCAAAGTATCTTTGGTGTATTTGGCAAATAGACTCCAAATTGTTGTAAAATTTAAGATGGTTTTCAAAGTCTCTACATGATCCCACTCTTCTTAGACTACTTTGCTTTCTTTTTCTTTCCCAAAATATGTGATCGACTCACTCCTGGAAGATATCATCACTGCCCCCCAAACATGCCATATGCACTTCTGACTTTCGAATTGTATGCAAGTCTTTAATATGTTTAAGTTCTTACCCAACTCATTCATGGAGATTTACCTACCCAAATCCTTGGTGATCTAAACCCACCCCAAGAAGCAAAGTTAAGTGTAATGAGGAAATATAGATCTGCATTTAAATAAATCACTTATCTATGTGTGTATTCTTGGATAAGTTTTTTTTTTAATTTATTTCTCTCCCCTTCCCCCCCCCCCCCCCCCCCGTTGTCTGCGCTGTGTCCATTCACTGTGTGTTCTTCTGTGACCACTTCTATCCTTATCAGTGGCATCGGAAATCTGTGTTTCTTTTTGTTGCATCATCTTGCTGTGTTAGCTCTCTGTTGCTTATGCACATAAAGGAGATCAAATGAGACAATACAAGTGAGGCACTTGTCAGAGTGAAATATTTATTAGTTACTTTTATATTGTTGGTATTACCTTTGACATTTTTTCTTATGATGCTTTGTATTTATTTTCCTGTCTTTACAATTAGGCATTAAAATATGTGAATTAAAAAACACCACAATAGAAAGTAACCAGATCTTATGTCATTAACCCTCTGTAAATGCTATTTCCATTCTATTTCACCTATTTTCATGTCCAGTTTTTTACAAATGTAAACATTCACTGAGTTGCTTGCTTGTGTTGATGGTGATAATTGGATTAGTACTTAATTACTTCACTTCTAAAAGGAAAGATCTGAGGATTCTCAGGATAAGGGAACCCAAGGCAAAGCTAATGGGCCACAGAATTGGGATATGCAATGTCAAGCCTGCAAAATTGAGGGGAAAGGGAAAGTAGGCTAGGAAGACAGAAAATGTAGTACATTTCTGAATTTACCACAGCTTCACAAGAAAACATAGCTCATAGTTTAATAATGAGAAACATCTTCCAAACAGGTTGTGTGGAACCAGAGTGACTCAGAATGGTGCTTTCCATCAAGAAGACAAAGGAAAATAGTTATCTGCCAATATATCTTGTCTTCTCAGAAGACAAAGTTTGCCCCAGTATACATTATTGTCTCTTTCTTCCAAATCTTGTTAACTAGCTCTGATTGGCAGGTACTGGAAAGCTGGAAATCATGCCCCATGATATGGGGATTTATCTGTATCTGGGAAGAATAAGATTCTTATTGTTTTTGTCAGTTTGGCTGTCACAATTGAATATAGGGTGTCAGTTATAGCCCATCCCTGACATTTGGGGTATCTGAAAAACTAATAATGTTATGATACGAAAAATGGCCCCTGCAGCCAACGCTTCTCATTGAGCAAACTGAGGCCCAGAATGTGGAGAGGAAATGTGGAGAGTTCTGAAATTTCCCTTCATATCACATAGGTTCCCCTGTGCCCTCTTATGAAAATAAAACATTGTAATGTAATACGAAATCAAGATCATAATCCTTCAAAAGGGAAGACTTTTGCAGTATTTTAAAAAGACTTGGTAAGACAAATTAGAGTACTTGTTACAGCAGCTTCTCTAGAGGCCATAACTGATTAAAAAAAACATCTCTTTGCCCAAACCAATTCTGCATGTTTTTGCTGGCCCAGCAGTTTGGTTGATCTAGGCCTTCTTTCTGACAGGTCCATAGATTGAAACACTTGGTTATGCTGTCGTTGGAGGCTGTGGTTGTTACAATTGTTTACTTTCAGTTATATTTGGGAAAGAAAGCACAAGAGATTCACTAGTAAATCTGCTTGGTTCCAGGAATTTTTCCCTATCCTGTCCTTTCTTTTTTTTTAAATGTACAATGAAAAATGTCTAAATATAGTAGTAATTGAACCAAAAACTTTTCACATTGCTGCAGACTCATAATATGACCTATCATGTTGTAATTAATTATAAATTTGTGATAAATAGTAAAAGTACAGATAGCTGCTAAGTAGAACTTTAAATTCAACATTATGTTCTAAGAGCTTTAAGGCTATCAAATAGATAAAATGTGGTGTTTTGTGTAAAATAGCTTGACATAAAAATATACATGTTTGTGCAAGTTGCATTATATTGCATAAATTATACCTACTGTAAGGATGGCCATAGGATTAAGAGTTCTACTTAGGGCTGGTGTCCTTCTACATAGCAACTAAAGGAATACAAAGCTAAAAAAAAAAAAAAGGAATACAGTTTTAGGTATAAATATATGTACTTGTGAAAAGCCTATATACAGAGTATTATCCTTTAATAATGTCTTATTGTTTGATTTTAAGTCAATTATTCACAACTTTTGGTTTAAACTTTGCTAGATTATATTATTACACTATTGACGAAATAGCCAAATTTGTCTATTCATCTCAAATTATTAAAAGACTCAAAAATGTTCAGTTCCTTGAGAGTAAAGCCAGACTTTTCACCTTTATACTTACAGTCTCTAATAGAGTGTTTAGTATATTTATATGTATAGTAAAATATGGTCAAATTACTAAAACTTGGTGAAGGTTAAGCTTTATCTATCAGCTTTGCCCAGGAAGTCTTTGCATGGAAACTTGAAAAGCATATAAACCGTGGTAGGCAGAATTCTAAGGAACCCCTGCTTTCCTCCTCCCAATTCCTTAGTTATGCAAACACTAATCTAGGCAAGCCTGAAAAGGAACTTTGAAGTTGACATTATGGCTACTAATCCCCTGACCTTAAAACAGAGAGATTATCCTAGATTATCCAAGTGTAAACACAGTAGCACCTAAAAGCCAAAGAGGAATTCAGAAGAGTCCATCAGAGAGATGTGGTAGACTAAGAAAGAAGAGAGGTGAGACAGAAGGGAAAGGAAGAGAGATCTAAAGCATGAATAGGTATTGACTCACCATTGCTGTCCTTAAAGTTGGAGGAAGGGAACTGCAAGCCAAGCATTGTGGGTTATTCATAGAAGCTGAGAATGACCCCCACACAACAGCCAGCAAGGAAATGGGAACTTCAGTCCCACAACATATGGAACTGAATTCTGCCAACAACATAAATAAATCTGAAATCAGATTCATTCCCAGAGTCTCTGCAAAAGGTAACGCGCCCTGCCAACACCTTAGTTTTGGCCAGACCAGATGACCAGTAAAGCCACATTATGCCCAGAATTTTATGACCTACATAAGAACTGTGAGCTAATGAGTGGGAGTTGTTTTAAGCCACTAAATTTGTTTGGTCTTGTTATGGCAGTAATAAAAAGCTATTATGCAAACCAGTCATTTTTAAAATTAAATATTGTATTAACCAAAGGGGTGCTGATGCAAAGTAATAGAAACCTATTGACATTTTTTCTTCTTCTTCTTTATTTTCTTTTAATGTTGCATTCAAAAAATATATATACCCCCAACCGCCCCACCCCACCCCTCCCACATCAACAACCTCTTCCATCATCGCGACACATCCACTGCACCTGGCGAATACGTTCTGGAGCACCGCTGCACCACATGGACAGTGGTCCACAATGTAGTCCACACTCTCCACCAGTGCACCCAGTGGGCCACGGCAGGACACACAATGTCCAGCATCCATCCCTGCAGCACCACCTAGGACAAAGCCAAATCCTGAAAATGCCCCCATACCATATCTCTTCTTCCATCTCCCTACCATCAGCAGCCACTGTGGCCACCCTCTCCACATCGCTACTACAATTTCTTCCCTTACTAATCACAATAGTTCCCCAGCAGAACTTTTATAAAGGGTATTTATTTGGGGTAGAAGTTTATAGAGCCCTAAAGAGTCCAACTCAAGGTACCATAAGAGGTATTTTCTCACCAAAGTCTGCTGCCATGTGTTGAAGGAAGATGGGTGCCAGTCTCTGGTGTGAGTTCAGCCTTCCTCTTCCTCCTAAGGCTCCATGGCCCAGATTCTTCTGATCTCAGCTGTAGGCTGGGGGCCTCGTTTCTTTCCGGGCCTTCTCAGCTGGTCAGGGCTCTGGTTTCTTCAGCTGCCAAGTATTAGGCGAATGCTTCAGCTCTTCCTGGGGCTTTAGCTATTTGAGCCTTCTCCTTTCTGTCACATGGTAGGGATCCAAATGACCAAATTGTTTCCTCTTCAAGTCTATGGAGCGTTCTTTCTTCCTGAGCCTTCTTCTTCTATGTGAGTGTCAGTTTATAAAGCCCACCAAGGGGGCAGGAACTTAACCCTGAATTGCCCTAATGATGGCAATCGAATCAAGGCCTTAATCTTGATTTAATCCAGTAAACATAAAACCTTTGAATTTAATACAATCAAAGGGTATTATGCCCAGAGGAACAGACTAGTTTACAAACATAATCCTTATCATTTTGGGATTCATAAATAATCTCAAACTGCCACAAATACATAGAAAAAAAATCAAGTTATTTAATGGTATTACCAAATGCAAAAATGCATATTTGGAATATTTTAGGAAAATAATGATTAGTCATTTTCATATTGAATGGAATGGAAATGTATATAGCCTTTTGAGATATAAGCTTCTATTTTTCCATAGTAGTACTTATTTCTTTTTATTGATTTGACACCATCTTTCATATTTAATGCATTGCATGTAACAATGTATGCTTTAATGTAATATAACTACTGGTTCCTTTATTTGCTGAGAAATAGACAAATGACATGGACTAAATCACTGCTTGGAAAACTCAAGGAATATTTATTATATTTTTGTGTAAGTACCAGGTGGAATTTTCCCTTTATTCCAGAATTTTTCATAGGCTAAAATGTACTCTCACATTATTTTCCATTTTAGGGTTTTCTTTGGAAGAATTTTTATATCTTGCTTTTGACAATGTTTTTAATCATCTCTGCTGTTATGCTTACAATAGGCTAAATATCCTGTGCTGTGATTTTGTAATATTGTTTGTAAGCAAATACTAAATTAGTCTATTTCAGAAGGAAAATAGTCCAAATCCTTTTATTAAGCAATACATGAATGCAAAATGGTAATTGAAAATTTACATTCTGTAGACACTATTTAGACTTTACAATTCCAAAATTGTAAAGCGTTCTTTGTTGAAGAATGCTAATGCTGTTTTTCACTTTAAAATAATCAATGCAATTATCTAAGCAACTCCCATATTTCATCCTTCTTTTTCTTCAATACATTCTTTTACTAACTCTCTAAATATTTTAGCTTTTTTATATATCCCTGACCCCTCAAGGATCACTTAGACTCATAAGCACAAAGACAAAGTGCCATCTAAATCTAGATTGACAAAAGTCATTTTAGTACTGAAAAAAAATTACATCAAATTTTCTGTAAGTATAGAATGAGTGGTACCTGATAAAATACACACTCCTACATATCAAAGGAGATTC